>NC_058060.1:5862272-6471647 GCF_020085105.1 Siniperca chuatsi | reverse complement strand
AATAAATAAAATCAGGCATAATAAAAAACAAATACATATTAGACCTGAAAACATACAACTTGGGGCTAACATTAATTAAAGGCTTCTTTAAAAAAATTTGTTCCAGAGCTGAGGGGACCTGACTGCAAAAGCTCAGTCACCTTTAGAGCTGAGATATGCATATACATACTGTATATATACATACTGTACATACATATAGCCGTTTTCTACTGCAGGAACCTAACAACCTATAACCAGGGGCTTCCTATAGCTAGAATTTTCACTAGCAAGGACCACACCATCAACAGATGCGTTTAAATGATTTATTAATGGAAATAAAAGATTATGAGCAAAGCTTGAACTTCTTCAGTCTGTTGCTTGTGTTGCACTTGTGGGAAGCTTTGGTGGGGAATCCGCCCTAGCACCTGAGCTCAACAGACCCCCAAAAGCCTCCAGTTACTTGAGACAAGATTAAGCAGGTCTGAGATCTTTGAGATCTGAATGAATGTAGCAGTGATATGCTTGAGAGGACTAATGGCCCATGATTTGTATTAAATGCTAGTTTTGTCTGAGAAATTAGACGAGTCGGAAATACAGGCGTGACGGTGTGGGTCAAAGCGAATGGTAGAGGTGGTGAATCCGGAGCGTCTGAGGAAACCAAAAAAGGATGCGGCAGTAAATCTCATTGCCAAGTGTGCCCCTGCATGTGTCCTCATTGGCCTGCTGAAGATGGGCTGTGGCTTCAGAGGGGATGTGGTCTGGTAGAAACCATTGCCTCCAAAACGGAGGGCCAGATTAAAGATGATGGCCATGTAATTATCCATTTCCTGCCCACCGGTGGGAAATTGTGAACAAAATACGTCGAAAATACAATGGAAAGCATAAGCGAACTCTGTGGGTGTAAGTTCTCTGGAACAGGTGGGTGTTCACCCTTTCAGGTAGAGGTGCCCTTCGTGTCCTTCGAGGAATCTATCAGTAGATGGTTGACGAAGGGAAGCCATGATGAGGAGAGCAAGATCTGCGTATGTCTATGATCTGTTGGCGTAGGCTGGTGGGAATTGGAGAAGGAGATAAAAGAATTAGGATGACGAACGGGAGGTCTGGTTGTAGACGGGTTGAAGTGATGGTTGCGTGCTGGGCTGGAATAGGTTGAGAGAGAAGACCAGAGTTAAGTATGGAAGGAACTTCGAAGGCTGTGGAGGAAAGGTGGGTGCCGCCATCCTGGTGCGGGAGGCTCCAGCTGACGAGAGCTGCAGGGACTGGGAGACAGAAGATCCTGGCATCCTGGTGCCAGAAGCCCCAGCTGAAGCAAGCTGCTGCGAATGCTTGAAGTAGGTGGCAGGGAGTGATCCTGGTGTCAGGTTCCCCTGCTAAGGTTGACTGCTGTGGTTGCTCAAAGTAGGTGGCAGGGGGCGCTGGCATCCAGATGCCAGGAGCCCTGGCTATTAGCAAGTTGCTTTGATTTTCTAGAAGTAGGTGACAGGGGGCACTGGCATCCCACTGCCAACTTCCCCTGCTAGAGCAACTGCTGTGGTTGCTGGAGGTTGGCGGCAGGTGGCGCTGGCATCTCAATGCTGAAGGCTCTGGCTGACATGAGCTGCTGGGTCTGGTGAAGCTGGGAGATGCAAGATACTGGCATCCCAGTGCCAAAAGCCTACTGAAGTCAGCTGCTGTGGTTGCTGGCAGTGCATGGCTGGGGGTGCTTGCATCCCGGTGCCAGGATACCCAATTAGAGCAAGCTGCCGTGGTTGCTTAACCTTGCTAGGCAGCTGGACTTGCGAGATCATGAAATCACGAGCTTCTGGGCCAGGCTTCGAGCTATGCACTTGTGTCTGCACCATGGTTCGTTCGCACCAATCAGCATCCTATGAGGAAGTACTGGCAACTACAGTATTGACCTACAGGCATGCCCTAACGGGTGCCAAGCATGGCGACATGTGTGAGAAGTAACTGTCAAAAACCACAATGCTAAAGAGGTTAGTGTATATGCTGCTAGCATCAGTTATATCAGAGGTGGAGAGTATTTCTTCTTTGAAAGAGCAACGGCACTGAAGCTTTCCTTGATGGAAAAGATGTTTTCGCTCTACTCCCAACTTGCTTTGGTAAGAGTTTGTCTATGTTATGGTTCGTTGATCTGATCAGTTGAAGTTCGCCAGTGCTGGATGGTGATGATTCCAATGACAATTTCCCAGATAGTTCTGCTAATCACTGTGCCAGTAGCCCTGGCTAGAGGGAGCTGCTGTGGTTGCTGGAAGTGGGCGCTGCCATCCCAATGCTAAGGCTTCCCCTGCTAAGGCTGGCTGACAGGAGGCGCTGACATCCTGGTGTAAATTGCCCTGGATGATGTAGGCTGCTGTTGCTGGTGTAGAACAACCTGATGAGAGGTGGAGTGTCATGGAATTATTGTGTAAGATATGATGAGAGTTGGTTGGTGATGACTCCCGTTATTCATTGTTGCTGGCCTTTCTGCTGTCTTGAGCTGAAGGATATAGGTGAACTGTCCCTTTAACGTGGGCGCTGATGTCACAGTGTGTTGTCGGGGTGTGCGTGATGATGTCACCCCGGAAGAGCATTGTGTTGACGGAACTGTGGGCATGACAGGCTAGCATGAGCGTTGTCCGAAAAACAATTACTTTATCTTTTTAGCGTTTTTGAGCATTGTGTTGACGGAACTGTGGGCATGACAGGCTAGCATGAGCGTTGTCCGAAAAACAATTACTTTATCTTTTAGCGTTTTTGTAGAGTGGCAACAGTCACTGCTGATATCCAACCATGAAAGTACCACTGTCTTTTATATAACATATGAGGGCTCTTCAAGGTAACAAGCTACATTTTAGCTGCTGCCAGACCTGTATGAGACACTCTTCATTGAGACCATAGTAATTTAAGCAAATAATCATCATTTAGACTACTTCATTTAAAAGTAGGCCAGTTGGGAAAAAAGGAATAATCTTGCCTAAAATATTTGATATAATTATGCTTACCACTTTCTAAAGAAGAGACTTCTTAGCATTCCCAAACCGTGACTGGGGAGGAGCGTGTTACATTACCATTGTGAGCTTTAGTATACATGAACTTGATGATTTTCTCACATGCAGTAAATCACTTTTGCAATTGAATTATTTGAGAAATTACTAACTCTTCATTAAAACTGGCACAATACAGCGGAGGATGAATAGAAAAACACTTCTATTTGCACCTGTATTATGTTTGCTGTTCCTGCTGGGATCTGGTTTGTGATTTGCCACCACATGGTGTCTCTGTGGGGCAGCCCAGAAAGGTGCGAAGCATGGCTAAGAGAACTGCAACTGTAACCTCCTTCATCACCATTCAGACTGTCCATCAAACAGAACATAAGAGGTTAACTGGATGAAAACTGTATGTACTTATCTTCAGCTGTGACACAAGAAAAGGCAGGGGATAGTGGCGCTTTGTTTTTGACTCTAAAGTGTGATTTGGGACTGGGATCCAGTTTCCCAGCCTGGTAGAAAACAGGTGCTCTCGCCAGTTGTTCTTTTGGCCCATTACACTTCATGTGGATTGAAAGTGGAGCCAGCACCTGTTAACATTCTTCAGTGGTTGTGAAAGAAACAGAAATGCTGGAGAAAAAATATTACTGCGATACACAAATTCAATAAAAAGACAATTATTAAGAGAATTCAGTTTTTTCTTATATGTATTCATATTAACTGTTAATTGAAATTTATCTTAAAATGTGACTTTGATTAAGGTTACTGTAAATGTAAAGTTGCTGCATTTTCAAAAATCTTACAAGCAGTATCAAACTTACTCCTGTTAATGCACCACAACCAGACTTGGTATTGATTGTCTTGCCTCAATAAATAATTACAATCACAGGAAAACATTGACCCAGTAGATTTAAACTATTTGAGTTAGCAAAGCTACTGTTGTCGACCACTTAGGATCCAGAATTGAGACGTTTTGACATGTTAGAAATTGCTCAGAAAACAAATTTAAAAATTTTAAAAATATAAAATTAGTTGAAATGTCTCCACTAAGCAAGAATCCCAGTTGCCTGTGTTGTTTGAGGATATATAAGGTAGGGTGGATCCTGGGCTCAGCTGAGCTCTGGCCACAGCTGTGCAAGGCTGTCGAGAGGCTCTGATGTCATGTATAATGGGAGTCTGCAGGGATGGAGGGATGAGGAAAGAGTGAGGGGCTGAAACCAGATCCCTGCCCTGCGCTGCGCTTTGCTGTGCTGCTCAGACTGTGGGCAAAGGTTAATGTGGAGCCACCTGCTGCATGTATACTGCACATCTGATACCGTCGCACAAACAGAAAGAGAATAAATCGCGAATAGATAGTGTTTCCTTTTTGATTTCTTTACATTTTGCATATGGCAAATGGCAATTAAATAGAAAAAAATTAACTGTGCATGCTTGTGTGTTAGTTCTTACGCATGTGTGAGTGCAGGAGGAAGCATGAGGAAGGAAGGAGGCTGACAGCTACGGTGACTTAAAACCACTTGATATTTCATGGCTGAGGGAATGTGGCGGCACTCCCTGCTTTATGGAGCTGGCCTGGATTATTTAGTTGGATGGAGTCCTGCCCAGAGGAACAGCTGAATGATGTCATGCAGCACACACACACAAGCATTTTATGTTTGTCCATGCAATCAAGCTGTGGGCTCAGAGTCGAAGTGTTGTTCTGGTTTGCTCTGTAGTTTTTGAATTGTTTGAGGGTTTGTACAGAATGGGTTGGGTAATTGGGAAGGTGAGCAGAGAAAAGGTGGGTGGGCTTTACTAATAAGAGCCTGGGTTGATTTCAGAGAGGGTTAGGGGGAGGGACGTTGGGGAGCAGATGTGTGTTTGGAGAGCGAGATGAGAGATTGAGGTGGGTGTTTTCAGGGGATCTCGGTTTGCCAGTAAGCTGACCTCACGGGGCATATGGCTGTGCAGATGTGTGTTGTGTGCTCATATGCATGTTTGTTTGTGCATGCGTGCTTCGTCTGCACAAATCAATGTCTGGCTTCACTCTTAATGGATAGAATCAGGTTCTCCCCTCCTCCCTGCTGCTCAGAGAGGAGTGTGTTAACATGCAAGGCCCTCTCTTCTCTCCTCCATATAAGAACCTAAATATGGAAACAGTGATTGGAAATTGTTTAGACAACCTGAAATGGTTTATCCTGGGGCTGTGCACAGCTCGCAGATCAAAGCAGAGGAAACATGAATCATAGAGAGTTTCTGTACGAAAACAAACCCTTCGCCTTTCTTCCTTTTGACATACACACTGACACAAATAAGAATGTTAAGGAAAACAAAGAGAAAGAGGCAAAGACATGAGAGACGAGGCTGTCTCTCTGAGTTCAGTGGTACTGATTTCTTTGTTTGATCATACTGTACTTCACATCATGTTGCGTACGACCAGTAAATTGTCTCACATTAATAAAGAGTACCAGACCCACTTCTGAAACAACCACTGGAGGACAGAGACAAATCTCTTCAGAGATCATCTTTCTTTCTTTAAACTCTTTGCCTTTTAGTATTTCCTTCCTTCATCCCCTTCTTTCCCTCCTCTCCATAAAGATCAGCTCCATATCTCTCCTGGGGAGCAGCATCTATCACAGGTTCTGCTTCCTCGGCTCAGCGATAACTGAGCCACTGTCTAAAGAGCATCACTCTCCTCCAGCCATCTCCACTTACTCTCTCCAGGGACAGGCCAGGAGCAATAATGCACAGTGCAGATTGAGAACTGCCGAATGACAATATCGAGCCCCCACAGACAATCCTCACTGGCCAGACTTTAACCTTTCTTGTTCTCTCTAATAAAATACCTAAATGCTTTCTTTCCCTTTCTGCTCACTAAAACTCTTAAAGGGTTTTGATTAATATTCTAAAGTATTCTTTTCCTCTCTTCACCCACCTCAGAGGCCCCCAGGCCTTGGGTCAGTCCTTCTGATCTCCTACCCACTGGCTTTTGGTTTGATCAGCCGCAGTATACTTTATTTTGTCATTAATAAAGAAAAAGGAGACAGAGGGAAAAAGGTGAGGAAGGATTCATGAAATAAAGAAAAACTCTTGTCACTGCTTGAATTAAAAAATGAAAATACCAAACATCAGGGTGTGGTAAACTGTCTACCGAGTACCCTCATACTCCACCTCTTCCATTTTCAAGCCCTTCTGATGGGGCCTCCATACCTTCTCTCCACTCCGGCTCCTGAGTCAGCTGCTTCTGTCAAACAGACAGGAGCGGCTGACTCACTCATTTCAGGGAAGTGAAGCTGCGTTGATGTCATCTTGACAGACAGAGCAGTCCAGTAAACACAGCAGGGATGGTGTCAGACCACGGACGCATCACTCTCAGCTGACAGAGGTGCAAGGTGATGTCAGTGTGTGATGAAATCATTATGCGGGCACATCTTCCAGTGTGTGATGTCAGCACAGCCCTGGCATGACTGAGCACTGTGTAGCTATTTCCCCTCTATTGATGAAAATGGGGTGAACATGGAAATTCATGATGTAAATATCTTGCTTGTGTTTTTGTCCATTACACGTGGTGAGCTCTCACCATCAATTTGATTTGTTCACACATTTTAATATACTCAGGGTGGGAAACACCCAAGAAAAAGGCTGCTGAGCAAAGGAGACCTTGGATTTTAAAAATGTCCTTTGGCCTTTTATTAACATTAAACTATGATGATGACAATCTTTTTCAGTTTATTTATCATCACCACAGTCTTTTCCCAAACATAATCACAGTCATCACCACCTCTTCAGCTTTTAATTGTACTTAATTTGCTATATTTTCTCTTGCTCTCTGCCTGGGTATAAGCATGATTTATTTGTTTTGTTGCTCTGTTGATCTGTTTTTTATGCATATGTATTGTAAAGCACTTTGGTCAGCACATGTTATGTAAATGTGCTACAGAAATAAATTTGACTTGATTTGGTGTAGATGAATGGTCTGGCAGAACCCAGTTTTGAGGTTAAGCTGTGCAAAAATACATCTGGGACCATTTGGACTGCAGTTTGAATGAATTCAATTTGAATAAACTGTCAGACTTAAAGCTGCTACAATCAATATTTTCATATGAACAATAGTAACATGACTATGTGTAATGTAAAAGGTGTCACATGTAGCGACAAACACTCATCGAGTTTTCACCTTTAATTTTCACAACTCTGTAGTTCCCCTCAGCTCTATGGAGCGTTTTAGCATCTTTTAGTTTATTGTTTTGGTCTTATGGCCCGCAACTGCTCACATCAACCTTGTTTTTTAGCTAGAGCAGCAAGAGTGCTCTCTTTCTCCCCCACCCACATGGGAAGATCTAGGCTAAATAAACAGTGAATTTTAACAAAATAGTAGCCTAAGCAAAAAGAAAAAGAATGGGGTCCGCAGTTCCAGGATTTAACCTTTTTCGACGTGTTAATGTTGTTCTGTGTCTGCTGGATGTGTAAATAGGCAAGTACTTTAGGAGGTGATAAAAAAATTTGATGGTTTGGTTTAATGTAATTGGTCTGACATTAAGCAGGGCTGGGCCCAAAACATTTGTCAGCATGAAATTCTATTTTCTGTTAAGTCATAGTGTGCAGTTGCCTATATGTATCTACTACGCTGAAAAAGAGAAATTAGCACATTTGTCCATTAATTATTTCAACACATTTTAACAGCTTTTAGGAGAGCACATTCAAAAACTTCCTCAAGGTGACACACACAGCCCAGTGAGGAAGGGGCAGGTAGCCAGGCAGAAATCAATGGAACCAATGGGAAGATTATCCAAGCAGCTAACCTCTACTATCTCCAACTTCAATGTGAGAGACTTTAATGGGTGGCCTAGGTGCAAAATTCTCACCCACCACTACAGAGACCTAGGGTTGTATTCCTGGTAACGGTACCTTCAGCTTGGGTGTGTTCCAACAAACACCTGTGAGGAAGCCAGTGAGAGATCACATCCTTGTTGCTTTAATACTGACTCCTGCTGGTAAAACACTACATGAGAAGTGGGTATTCCAAATTTGGAGCGGGAAAATACACAGAATAAAGAGATACCATTGTACATGTTGTAGGGTACAAATCAAACAATAACTATAGTACTTGTTTTGGAGGTATTCGTAGTATCTACACGAAGCAGCATCTTCCAAGAAGGGTGAAATAAATAAGGTGAATAGGTAAACAGTAAACCCTTTTTGTATTTACTGCCAAAATCAGGTTGCACTTACCAGACAAGCCCTCAGACCTGCACCTCAGACCATATCATGTGTAGCTTTAAATATACCTCTACGGATGTTTCATTTCATGGTCACTTGAACATACAAGGCACGAAGGATTTAGCGCCTGATTGTGTCACTTTCCGTGTTGCTTAAGTGAAGCAGGTTGAGCTTTAACCGGCTTAGTTGGGAGAAGAATTTCTCCTTTGTGTCCTCACGGCCAGCGGCTCGATGTGGCTGAGCCTCACGGAGTCTTGGTCTTGACCCTTGGCAGGTGTGCAGACCACCCCCACCCCATTCCCCCTATACTCACACCTACAACACACACATACTGTACATACTCAAAGAGGTTCTCAGGTTCCCCTGAAATGAGAGACTGGCAAAAGATCTATCAACAGAAAAATCACGAGGTAATGACATACTTAACTCCCTGGTGTGTGCATATGTGTGTGTGCTGGCACATTCATGTGTGCTCATTCATGTTTGCATGTGCACAAAATGCAGCCAGGGCAGCCCCCTCCCTGCCAGCTCTCCTCAGCCACTCAACAACTTTTGCCTCACCTCATTTGCTTCATGCGGAAGGGGCTGATTAAATATTTAAAGTATGGTGTATTTTTTCCTTTGGCATCAGGTGTAACTAACTCCTGTAATCTCAGCTAGCATGGTGCACGGCGCAGTAATTATAGTCGAGTTAACCGTGTGAGGCGGAGAGGGTCTACGACAGGCAAGGCTTTGTTGTTTATGTTGGCTTACAAGTTTATAGGCCTGTTTTCGCTTTCACGTGCTCCCGTGTACAGGCATGTGGCCTTTTTGTATCCATTCTTGTAAGAATTATGATTTTGTTCTGTTTCAATGCAAGAGGGCATATCATGGTTGTGTGAACATTATGAAAAGATTAGGTTCAGTATATTTATTTCACCATAACTGCTAACATGTGAAATACCAGTACCACTTTCTAATAGAGCACTCTTTATTAACGGTTTATAAGTCTGTTGTTTCTCCCGGGAAACCCCGTAATATGCATTGCTCTCAAACTTTATTATGAATACACGGATCCAAGTTTTGGATGTTTGTCTGACGTCAGTTGCCAGATCGTCTATGAAACACAATGTACACACACAATCCACACACTACATAGAATTTTAACCCATTTGTTACCGCAACCTGGCAACCCACACCCAGATCCATGGGGCATGTGCGCAGCTGCTCTGTGTGTAGGCAGACATGCCAGCTAAGTTAACATAGCTGTTGTCAAAATGTGATGAGACGGCCCCCCCACGATGAAAAACTCCCGTATTTTGAAACCTAAATGCGACGAAAAACTCCCATATTTTGAAACCTAAATGTTGGCAAGTATGAAATGCCCAACTTTACATCAGAAATAAATATGTTTACAGCCTGGTACAACAAACGGTTTTGGTCTCTGTCACTAATTTCCCTGTTCATGACAACTGCACATGGGGGGAATGTTTATACAACTCATCCGTTTTAATTATATTAAGGCTTAAAGTTATCCATAATTAAGGATGTGGCCTCTTTGAATGACAGGTGGATGCCCTATCAGGTTGCTTGCCGCTAGGTGGTTCAGCAACCAGGCTTCATTCTGCCCACCTCAGTCCACCTCTTTGACTGCCGGAGTCAGGGACTGCCACGATGGCGATGGCCAGAGATACTAGAGCTGCCCACTTTGAGCTTCACAACACCTCTTCAGAAACCCATGGGTGATGTTACAGACACTATGTTAATGTTTTCCCCCCAAAGTCTATGGTTCAAACATGTATTTTTTAATCAACAGCCCTATAAGCCATTATTAAATCAAGTCTGCAGTTTTGCAAGCTACGTTTTTTAACAAGGGGTTTGTATGATGTTCTATCAAGTCTGCAGATGTAAATGTTAACGTACGCCTCCACTCACAAATGTGTTTTTCTTAGGTTTAAGTCCCCTAAAATGTCAGACCTTGACTTTATTTTGGCCCCGTTTTAACGCCTGTGATGACTAATCAATCCATCCAATCAGGAAGTCGTTTCCCACTGACCATCCAATCAGATCTGTAGTAAGTCAACATGCCAGTAAGGTTTAATTAGCATAGAACATGCCAGTAAAGTTTAACTAGATATATATCAAGACAGCTGTGCATGCATCCTGGAGTTTCTTAATTTGCATATTAGCTAATGTGTTAGCTAGCTTTTTCTTCATTATAGTGACAAACTATCTGCTGTACATTTAAACGTACCCTAGTTCTGCTCAAGCTCTCATAGGGCTCTCCTTCATTTCATGCCTTTCTCGCTAACCCCACAGTTTACACGCTATTCAGTTTTGCTAGCTAATGTTCTTTAGCTTAGCAGCAAGCAATGGCTTCTCTCTCTCCCTCTCCTCTCCTGCTCTCTCCTGCTCGGTGTGTCAAATGTTTAGCTATTCCTCTGCCTCCTTTAGTGATAATGGTAAATGTAATAAATGTAGTTTATTTGTAGCATTGGAGGCAAGGCTTAGTGAACTGGAAACGCGGTTCCACAACATGGGAATTCAATCATTAGCTGCTGTAATTAGCCAGCCCCCAGTTGCCAGTGCGAACTAACCAGAGGTAGCTCCTGTTAAACCAGGGAGGCTGGGTGACTGTCCGAAGGAAGCATAGCCGCCCACGGTTCACCACCAACCTGTTAACGTTTCTAACAAGTTCTCCCCACTCAGCGACACACCCACTGAGAAACCAACTCTGATTATTGGCAGCTCCATTTTTAGAAACATGAAGTTAGCGACACCAGCGACCATAGTCAAAAGTATTCCTGGGGCCAGAGCGGGCGACATTGAATCCTATTTAAAACTGCTCGCTAAGGACAAACATAATTACAGTAAGATTGTTATTCATGTCGGCAGTAACGACTCCCGATTACGCCAATCAGAGGTCACTAAAGTTAATGTTGAGTCGGTGTGTACATATGCAAAGACAATGTCATACTCCGTAGTTTTCTCTGGGCCCCTGCTAAACCTAACCAGTGATGACATGTTTAGCCACATGTCTTCAGTTCGTTTGTCGAGGTGGGCTTTGTAGATAATTTTCGGACGTTTTGTGGAAGACCTGGTCTGATTAGGAGAGATGGCATTCATCCCACTTTGGATGGAGCAGCTCTCATATCTAGAAATCTGACTGATTTTATTGGTGGACCAAAACCATGACAACCCAGAGTTGAGACCAGGAGGCAGAGTTGCAGTCCTAAATGCTTCTCTGCGCTTCCAGAGCAGTTACCCACACTGTGTTCCTGCTAGACAACTGCTACTACAGTTGTTGTTATTGGCTCTGGTCTAGACCTGCTCTAAAAGAAAAGTGCAATGAGATAACTTCTGTTATGAATTGGCACTATATAAATAAAATTTAATTGAATTGAATTAATGTCAGTGACAGCAACCTGAATTCAATTTCCTAAACTGTCTGAGTTGCAGCCGGAAATGTCAAAGAATAACTATAAAATAAATATATGAATACCTAAGATAAAGCATCTACAGTATATTAGTGGATCACTACTGTTAAACATTAGCAACATCAAATGATCAAAGATTCAATTTAAATTTTTAATTTTATTTATTTATATGGCACCCAACAAATCCCACCATGAGCAAGGACTGCAAGAAAAAACTTCCTTTTAACAGGCAGAAACCTCGGGTAGAACCAGACTCAATGGTGGGCGGCCACCCGCTGCTGCCGTGTTAGGTTGAGAGAGATAGAGAGAGAGAGAGAGAGAGAGAGAGAGAGAGAGAGAGGCAGAGGGAGAGAAGGTGGGTGGGGGAGAGGGAAGCACAATGCAAATTCCAATTCCACCAAATTTAAGGGATGGTTCAGGACTCACCCAAATGCCCTAACTCTAAGCTTTATCAAAGAGGAAAGTCTTAAGCCTACTCTTAAATGTGGAGATGGTGTCTGCCTCCCGAACCCAAACTTGGAGCTCTGGAGGAGAGACAGCTCGCTGTTGTGGCTGCATAAATATTAGTAGCCCATAATTGCTAAAGTTAGACTAAATTAAACTGCCATATCATCCAAACATTTATTACTTTTTGATAGGGATGCCTCCGCGGGACACAGAGATGGGGCGGCCCTATGCCTCCTGTCATGTGACATCATAGCATCCAAACTCCAAAGGATCCGGTGGCTCCGGTGAGTCTTATGAAGTTGGGGTAATGATTAACAACTAATGGTATAACCAGGGATGCCCTGTGAATAAACATCTCCACATATGCTTCCGAACAAGGCGCAGCATGTCACATATGCATCACGTCGTGCAATATTGCCTTATATTATGCTATCACATCTTATCTATCACCAATCTTAGCTAGCTAGCTGGCTAACATGTAGGCTTCTGCTGAGGGAGGCAGCGAAGGAGCTAATTTTGCAGAGCAGAGTCAGACTACCAGCATTAGGATAGAAATGTCAAGCAACCATTTCTGACATAATTTATTTAATGTGAAGTAGGCCTATTTTCTCAAAAGTATGTTTTTAAGTTTGAAGTAGGCTAATAACTAAGTAAAATTAGTTGTTTAACATAATGTTAAAGAGAGTGCTTTTCTGTAGGGGGCTAACCCCAAAAGCTCCACTTCAGAGAGCACAAGGCTCCAGACCAGAGTGAGGTAGACCATGCTGAGCATCAGGAGACACATCAGACAGGTACATATGAGGGTGGTAATGGCTGAATGTGAGCGTTACTATAAAGGGTCGTGCCAGAAAGAGTGGGGTAAAGACAAAGATATGCTGTGGACAATGGTTTTCTTTGCAATTCTAAATTGTATGTATGTATGTGTCTTCGTGACAAACACTTGGTTACATCGCTATAGAAATGAATTAGAATTGGATTGAAAAGAATGATAGCATTTTGCCTGGCAGTGTCTTTATATTATTGTCTCTGGAAATTTCATGGACAGAAATGTTTATTATGTAAATCCAGACATTCTGTGGTATTCATTCATGGAGATATGAGTACAATCAAAAAATTGGTTTGGGATGATACAGTGAAGTATATAAAATTTCCAATGACTCGAATTTGCGAAATCTACTTTTAAATTTTACTTACATGATGATGATGTACACAATATCAACTCATTTTCATCTGAATTCATAACTGATCAATAAACCATTAGTAAATAATTTATTGATCATTAATAAAGCCATTAGTAACTTAAAGTAAAAACTTTATAAAGGGTGCCTAATTAGAAGGTGGCAGACAATGATGAGTGCTTATGAAACCCATTCCAAACCCGCAGTGGTTGATAAATGCATCATTATGGATGTTCAAAGTAAAGCTGCTTTTCTTAGAAAAGTTACATTTGGGAGATTTAAAGTTTTGACAATTACAAGACGCTTGTCTTTTTTTTTCTTGGGGAAATTAGCTAATATAAAATGAAAAAAATAATTGAGAAAATCCTATAATTAACTACAAGGCCCAGGTGAGATGCACTGTTACATAAAAGTACTTTTACCAGACTTATACCCTGTGCTGTGAAGCCTCGTGGACAGCCTCCTTTAATCTTTGAAAACAATACACTTCCAACTGTGAAGCACAACCTAAGAGCCTTTAGAAGAAGAACAATAGATGGCAGTGTTAGGCACCTCCAAATGTCTGAGCCAAAGCTCTGCTGAACAGACAATTCAGGAGCTGTAAGAAAGTCACAGTGGGCGGCTGGTTGAACATCAAAGCATACAGTCACAAAGATACAGTGAAGAGAATATATGCCTAAATGTCTGTTTTGTACGTGGAGTGAATTGTGACTTTAATCCATTTAGGTGCGTACCTCCTCCAAAGAAGATCCCTTGAATGTAAGATGAGTAATAAAGCAAAAGGAGCCAATTCTATGCTTTACCTTAATCCCACACACTCTCATTTTTGTCACTAATCTGACAGTTGTACACCCTTTTATTACCTGAATATGCCGCCCTCTACATATTTCACCTCATGGAGAATCCTATTTGAAATTGTTTAAGTTGTAGGAGCATTTTTTCATGACTTCTGAGAACGTGTTATCTCAGACAACAGCTGAATAGTCTCTGTGGAAAAAGGTGAAACCACTACCTCAAGTAACAGTAAAGGCCTTTTAACTTTTAGGTCCTGCCATCTGTTGAGCTCCAGTCCTAAATAAAGTTTCTTGGATCTGGAGTTATTAATCCATCAGCACTTGAAATACAAGCCCCATAATTATCCTTCAGAAGAACTAATGTTGTAAGTTTAGGTAAGATGACAGTAATAACCTGCTATGAGCCTTACTGACTTTATACTCATGAGGAGATGAATAAGGGAGAGTGACAAATTGAGGTTGCTCATGTCGTGTTCATAAACCTTTTCCTGCAGGCATTTAGGTTTAAATATTGTTCTATTTCCATTGCAAAATGTGGAAGGTCCCTCTCTCGCTCTCTGCCGTTCTTGTTCTGTGAACTGCTTTGTTAATCTGTACCGTTGCCAAGGATATTTATGAGTTTTTGGCTTGTGATTCATTCAAATAAACAAACTCCCTCACTGTTTCCACAGCAGGGAGAGTGCGACTCTGCAGTGTACTGTAATGATCAATGAGAGTTTCAACTTCTGACTAAATGCAGGGTCTCGTCATGTTGAGCTGTACTGCAAGGCCCCTCTGAAACATGGCTCGTGTGGTCGCATTTGGAAACAGTCTAATTTCTTACATGTGTTTGTGAGGGTGTGAATGCACAAACTGTGATTCTCAATGGCTTGCTGTAGCTTTTATCGTGTGGATTGATGAACTGATTTTAAGGGAATGAATCTGCTGAGCTTAGACACTTCAGTGATGTAAGTGTTTCCTCCTGTCCTTTCCAGCAGGTACAATGAAGAAGCTCTGCTTCAGCATTTATGTTTCACCCTTAGTTTCTGTATCGCCTCAAATGCACTCAGAGGTGTATTTTCACGCGCTTCAAAAGATGATAGAAAATCTCCCAGGTTATATTGAGTGGGCGGAGGTGAGTTTTCGTGAAACGGCTGTGTGAGAGGTGCTTGTTTTCCCACAATTCTTCAGGGGATTCCCCTTTCCTCTCTCTGCTGTAAACCAGCATCACCGCACTGCTGATGGACGTCTCTGTTTGGCAGGTGCTCATATACTTGGCGCCTACTGTTGCCCACAGCGATGAAGCTGTCAGGGCAGAATGCTTCCAAGAGTGCAGGGGAACATTATATTTCACATTATCTCAGAACAATAGGCCATTTCCTGCTTGCTGCAGGCCAGCGAGGCTGATCAGGGGCTGCCAAGCTCCAGGAAGGGAGCACAGACTGCAGGAGAGGTTGGCGTCTAAAGGGGGGAGCTGTATGAAGTTGATGAACTGTTAGGTAGGTTGTTCCAGAGTGGGTGCAAGCTAAACTAACCTGCCAGTTGGTGTGAGTAAGAACAGCCATGGAGTGTATTTCAGATATGATTTGAACAGAAACACGTGTCCATTACTTTACAGCCAGTTGGATTTTTTTTTTTTTTTTTTTTTGCCACGTTAGCTCTACGGATAGCGAATGTTAGTCTGTTAGTTGGTCAGTCTGCCAATCCACCACTTTGGTGCAGACTGAAATGTCTATAATATAACTACTGAATAAATTACCATTACATTTGGTACAGACAGCCATGTTACCCAGAAGACGAACCCTAACGCCGGGGACACACAGGAGGTGGAAGCGCCGCGAAGCGCCACACTAGGACATTTCTCCTGCAAGCAGCAGCCTGGCTGTTCACACCAGAAGCGCATTTCTCTGCGCCAGTCAACAAGCTCCTCTGCTCTTTTCTAATCACAATAAAGAATTGATCTTTATAATAACCTTGTGAATTTATAACTTAAAGCTTTGTATGTGTTTCTTCTTTTGCAACAATGAAAAAAAAGGATCGCTTTGTGTGATCATCTGCTGGGATGATGATTTGTGATGATCTCGCTCTCTGTTTAGAGACAACTTACAAATATGTGGAATAAGTATGTAATTTAAAAAACACAATCACAAACAGCAGTGATACTATTTCAAATTAATATTGTGGATATAGTGGATATGTTAACATTGTCACAATGGGTATGTTAGCATGCTAATAGTATTGAGCTCAAAGCACCACTCTGCCTGAGAACAGCCTCACAGAGCTGACAGCATGCCTGTAGACTATAGAATAAAGTAATTTTTGGAGCGGCTGTGGTAGTTGGTAAAACTCACAGACTTCAACACACTGTGGTTACATGGAAAACAACTGGGAGGTCAATTGGGATCACTGGCTCACCCTCTACCCCACCCAGATCCATCCAACCCTTTAGCACAGGCGCCAAATGCTTTGCAACCTTGGGAAATACCTTTTCACTGAGTGCTCTTTTTCACTCTCTCACCCCTTTCTTTGGGTTGCATAACTGCTCTTGTGTTGTATTATTGAAACGTTTGGCTCTGATTAGTGCAGCAGATGAAACGGCTAAATGCTAATGTGTGATTTCCCAGGGGAACGCCTGGCTTCATGGGCTGCAGGTGTTTGCAGGGAAGGAGGAGGGCTTTTAAAGTGCATCAATGCCAATTATGCCCTGCATTGTTTTTATATTCTTTTACTCATCGAGGCAGGCAAACAATCCAGGTTTGCTTCCTAAGTATTTTCGTGGTGCCCGTGGATGCCCGGTACAGTTGGTATCAAACCCCTGTGTTAAAATCACAGCTGTTAAAATCAGTCAGGCATTTCATATGAGAAATGTTGGGAGCAACAGAACCTCTCCTTGGCTCTGCTCTAGCGGAGAACATGGTATTGATTATCTTGATGGACACAAACTCTCCCACATATCAGCCCTAGGTCATAGATCTATGGTTTTCTTCTCAATAAAATCTGTGACACCTGAGCATTTATTTCAATAGCTGAGCATCGCATGTCTAAGGTGATTCTGCTCTGTATTTATGTTGAAAGATGTTCTTACAGCTCTGGCTCAGGAGGAGCGCTGAAGGCTTCTAGCTTTATGATATCCTGTGAGCAAACTCAGCTGCCTTCAGGATCATGCATCCAGGGTCCAGGGTGAGTAACTGTCCTGTTTCACCCTGCCACTCCTCTTTTCAATCCCTCTATCTGCATCCTACTGGGATAGACTGTTCTTTTTTTCTGCTGTGCTGAGCAGGCAGCAGCACTGAGCCTCCCAGCTTCCCTTCTCTTCTCCTTCATTTAATTTTTTCTACAGTACATCGCCACAGATTTATCACCTTGCGCCGTTTTCCTCCCGAAAGCGTCGGAAAAGAAGGGGAATTATTCCTGGGTCCTGACAGAGGGGCCTCAGGGTGGTGGGGAAGGGTGGGAGCTGTGCTGTGAAGGAAAGAGGGAAGGAAGGATGGAAAGTGGAGGCTTGAGACAGGGTCTGAAAAATGTGACTCATGTAAACGCTGCCGAGGAGAAAAAGTGGGATGAGTATAATTGATTCTGAAGACCCGAGTCGGATGGCAGTCTCCCCCAGGGGGGAGACGGTGAATGGATCCCAGCCAGAGTCACCGTTGTGGGGGAAGGGACAGGGGACAAGATGGGGGTGGAGGTGGAGCATATCTCTTTCTCTGTTTCGCGCACACACACACACACACACACACACGCATACTCAACTCACTTACCATGTAATCCAACACATCCCCTTCTCATCATGCTTTGGACAAAATGCACTGAATCCGCCCTCCTTAATCTATTCAATCTTTAGCTAACTGCATATGACATTACATATGCATGAGCTAATTAACCTATCAAATCAGTGATTTGAATTCTCTCACTTGTCTCTTCCTTGTCTTAATTGCAGATGGGAGTGAGAAGAAACAATGAGTGGATGATGGGCTTCAGCTCTTAAATCAAAATATCGTTCTCCTTCTCTTACACACACACACACACACACACACACACACACACACAATTCTGTGCAGAAGTACCCTCTTCCTCTTATTAGTCCACACCCACGGCTCTTTGGAGCCAGACTAAATAAATAAATTACTGATTCAGATGCCTTCTTACTTGCTAACCTTGTTAGCTTTTGCGCTGCAGCAAACAGAAACCTCCTTGTTTGTTTGTTTGTTTGTGCATGAGTGTTTCTGGTATGATTGTATTGATGACTGTTAAGTCTGTGTGTGTATGCTCATATGAAAGGTCCATTCGTCCTCCAGCAGGCCTGATTCATTAACCTTATGTGTAAGACTGCTCAGTAAATGTAGGTTACTGCTCAGGCAGACATAATTCCCCAAAGGCAAAGAGCAGCATTAGCATCCGGTTATCTCGCCACATTCCCCGGAGCTAAGATGACTCCAGAAAGATGCTCTCTGTCTCGTTTTGAATTCTGCCGGTCACCCACACACACACACACATACAGTATGCTACCACACACACAGCAGTAATAGAAGCTGATGTGAGAGCAAGGAATGTGGACAGGGGTAAAATAGGCCCATCGTGACAGAATAAAGACAACTTTTTCTGCACTTTTTCATCAGCTCCTGACAGATATTTTGATCTTGAGGTGAGCTGTACTTGATTTTATTTACTCATCAGTCCTGACAGATCCGAGCCTTTAAATTGAGTGAATGGAGGCTCTGAGAGTTTTATGAGAAGTGAGGAAAGGGTTGGAACAGATGGCAGGAGTCCCCCAGGGCGAACAGCGCCTACCCCACTGAACACTGGGAGCTCTTGACCATCTGGACCAAAAGGCAGTGAGGAACACCCCGTAGCGGATTCCCCATTGAAGCAACATGGAAAAGGATAGGGCTCACTTGGAGCAATGTCACCAACATACTGTCCATCAACTCCATGTTAGAATAAGGTGTCACACATACACACTGTAGGGCTGAGTGATCAGATCTGTTGCTCTTTCTGTACAGGAATGAATGAAGTGCACATTGTGTTGGAGGTTGAAATATAATGCATTTGTCAACCCTTTCCACCTTTCAACTGCTTACTTTTCCTGACATTTCACATTTTTACATGCCCAATCTTGGAGAGAAAAAATATTTTATTTCTAAAGCATGATAGTTGCAAGGAGGGTGGAGATCTCTTCGATACTCTTTGAGCTGTCATTCCATGTGAGCACTTGCTGGAATGCATGAAGTTGGAGCGGTTGGTTAAACTTGTAAAACAATGTCTCCTACATATCAAAAGCATATTTTTGATTTTGCTCGGTTAGCTGTGCAATCATCTCTCATGCTGAAGAGCATGGGACTATTTGATCCAGAGTGGGAATGGAACAGGAGAGAAAGATATGTATTTAGTTAAGGTACTTGATGCTAACCAGTTACTGAGTTGCTCTCAGCACACAAAATCTGATCTGGATATGGAAGTTTTAGTTTAGAGGGCTTACTTTACCATCCAAACGTTCATGTTATCTAGGCTGACATTAATCGTAATGACAAATTGTTGGTAGTAAGTGAGAAACTCCTATAAGTCAGACTGATTTATAGGAGTTTCTCAAGGAAAATGATACATTTGATTCAACTCTACTGTACATTGTTGGATCAGTTGTTGGTCAGTAACCATCTTCTTTAGTCTAAGGGCACTTTCACACCTGTAGTTTGGTTCATTTGGTCCAGACCAAGGGAAAAAATGTTGCATTTTAGTTCCGGTACAGTTCCTGTTCACACAGATTTTTTTACAAACGAACCAAGAGGAGTAAACATGAAGTTACATGGACTTACAGGTAACTCATTCATTGGGCTTGATTGGAAAGTTTTCACAAGTGTCATCCAGGGCTGCCCCCTGCTAAATATTTTCCTAGTCGACTAGTAGTCGTTAGTTCAAGCCATTAGTCGACTAGTGGTCAAACATTTATTATATTAAATTAATTATTTAAATTAATATTTTTGGAGAATCAGAAAATGGTTTGAGTTCCAGGGCTGAGAAAGAATGTTACAAAAAAAGCTGTAATGATTCTGAATTCCTGGCAGCATCCCCCGCCCCGACCTGAAAATATAAACACCAAGACTCCCCCGGTACTCAGAGCTTCCAGTCCAGTCAGCTAATAGGCTGGCGGTTGTGGCTTGGTGGTAGAGTGGGTCGTCCACCAATCAGAAGGTCGTGGTTCAATCCCACATGTTGAAGTGTCCTTGAGCAAGACACTGAACCTCAAATTGCTCCTGAGGGCTGTGCCATTGGTGTGTGAGTGTGTGTGACTGATTAGTTAGTGTCTTTGTAGAGATGAGTCATCAGTGTATGAATGTGTGTGAATGGGGTGAATGTGATATGTAGTGTGAAGACTAGAAAGGCATTTAAGTTAGCTAACTAGCTAATGGCAGCTAGTACAGTTAGCAGCAGTGTGCCGGTAAGTGACTTCCTGTGTTACAAGACCATGTAACACAGTTGCAACAATCCCCTGATACGTTTGTCTCGGTGACAAGGCACAGCTACCGAATGCAGTTTAAGGGGGTTCAGCAGCGACTACCCGACTAATTCAGCGACTACCCGACGGTTTAATTCTGGACAATACCAGTGACTGACAGCATGGACCACTTTAATGCTTCATATGTGTATATTTTATGTCTCACGAAGAAATAACTGGTTATGAGCATTATCAGTATTATTCTTCTTAGACTTCTAATTGACTGCATGTTATGAATAATAACATAACTAATAATAATAGGTAGAGGACCAAAGTTCACAATCACAATCAGCAGTTGGATTCACATAACCCCTATTATAAAATCCTGTGGTTGGTCCATTTGCTTTCATAGAGCTGTGGTATAATTACTAGAGTTATTTAAATCAAATTGTTAAGATTTGATTGGAGGGCTCTGGAGAGGACTGTTGGCCTCCACACCTCCCTCACCCACATTGTCCAATCAGGAGGAGGAGAGGGAGGAGGGAAAATTAATAAATTGGACCTCAAGCACATTCTTTGTAAATGTCATCAAAGAAAAAAAAACTTCCTTTTAACAGGCAGAAACCTTGGACAGAACCAGACTCAAGGGTGGTCAACCATCCACTGCTGCCGTGTTAGGTTTTGAGAGAGAGAGAGAGAGAGAGTGAGAGAGAGAGAGAGAGAGAGAGAGAGAGAGTAATTCTTTGTAGTATAGTTAGTTGCATTTAAACACAGTTTATTGTGAAAATTGAGGAATGGAGATGAGCGGAGCAGAGTAAGGCTGGCAACATGAGCAGGTCCATGAGCTTGGTGTACAGTAAACTGAACGATGTGGCAAAGACTAGATTCAAGAGCCTGGGTAGATATACTGTGAGTCTTGATTAGTGGATGAGAAACAGGTGTGCAGGTAATTGGCAGCAGGAGCAGGAATGGAACGCCACGCCCAGATAGACACACACACACACACACACACACACACACACACAGAAATGAACAGGGGACCAACAGGAACACAATGAGGGGGAAAACAGCAGGAAAACACAGGGAATGAGGGAGAGGCAGAGCCAGAGACCATGACAAGTATGAGCGACCCCTGTCACATCGTCACATTGTTTTCACATTGTCATTTGATACATTGTTATAAAAATATCAATTATAGCTGTGTTAACATCTGACACTGGGACACAGGATTAGAAATTGGAAAATGTATGTAATGTCTTTTATCAACAATGCCACTGGTGTCACAGGTGGTTGTCTATGCATATGTGTTGGTAAAAAATGAAGTACATCACAAGCCTATTATGGCCTAATGATTCCCAGATTTAGGTTGCCCGGAAGGTCCTGGACTATTATAATCAAAGGTTTCACTACACTATTATCTCCACATTGCACAATCTAAGTATGATACAACACTACAATGACAACAAACATTGTTCCATAATGTGGTACCTAAAACAAAGTTTCATCATATGGGCATCCTGATGCATGTTTTTGAGAAAAACTGGAGAGGCCCATGTCCTCCAGAGGTGGCTCTTTATCCTTTTCCTCTTCATGAAACTGACACAGGTACTGAATCTGAATCCCGATCAGCCCACACAGCACAGAGTGTTGCAGTTATGTACCTGCACCTGCTTATCCTCCTGAGGTGTCTCCTTTCCTGCTCCATTTAGAGCCACAGCCCTGCTCGGATCGATGCCTTTCTCCAGCCGCCCATCATCAATTATTCACCTGATCAGCCCTGCTGCTCATTAGATGACTAATCTGGGAGGGTGAGGAGACAAGGGACGCTTTGAAACCTGAGGCCGAGAGGTAGCAGGGAAGGGAAGGGCGGATCACATCTCCAGATCGAGAGAGAGATGGAGGGAGAGTTCCCTAGACGTGGGATTACCGATTTGTACATCTAAGTCCTGACATCCAGGAGAGTTCATAAATCTTTGATGGAACCATGGAATCACTTTGATGAATGTGCACACGTATCACCAACATACTGCACGTGCCGACAGCGGCTTCACGGATGTTAGTGTATTAAGACAGACTGGCAACAGAGCATCAATAGTGAGAAGTGAGAAGGTGGGAGTGGAGCTTTTGTTGCATGTTGCACTCACATTACACCCCACCTAAGTTGTTCTCGAGAACATCTGTGGTCAGTGTGGGTCACATTTTTACTGTCTTATAAATCTCCCCAGTTTTGTTATTCCACAGCTCCCTGCATGTTGTTTAGCGGTCTTGTTTCCTCCCTGCTAGATCTGTGCATCAGGGTCAAATGAAAGAGAGACAGCACGTTCAAAAGCTGAACAGGTACACATACTAAGTAAGTACATTTCCTCTGGCATAAGTAGATCAACATGTCTAACATTTCTCTCTGAATAGGATTTAAAAAAGCAGTGCAACTGTTTGTCCCTCACCTTTCTTGCTCAATCTTAACACTTCCAGGGCCATGGTAGTGTTGAAGAGTCTGTAGCTCAAAGACCCAAAGAAAGAAAGAACGAGAGAAAGAAAGAGAGCAGCCCCCAGTTCTCCTTCTTTCCCACTGATCATGTACAAGCGGGGGGTGGCTTTGATCTCCCCTGTCCCCCTGAGAGCCACAGTGAGGTGGGAGTGCAGTGTGACGGCTGTGGTACACATAAGCTCTGATTAAAGGGAAATATGCATCACCGTATAGCGCTTTCCTTTTTATCTGCGCCTGCGATGTGGTGCAATGGCGATGCTAGATTGGATGTACTGATGTTGCAGCTTTATCTGTGTTCCACCGGAGCTGAAAGCCGCCTGAAGTTGAGTCACTCTCATTTGAAATCTTTGAGTCCTTATAAAGTAGTTTGAAAAAGTTTAAGAGTTGACGTAAACCTAGCTGAGGTTGTTTTGTGTCAGAGAGTTGCTCTCTCTTTAGCTGTTGCTTGTTTGAGTAGCAGCAGAAATCACACCAGAAGTGCCCTTTGGCCTTTGATACAAGGTCATGTGCCCCCAAATCAATTAGAGCTGATGACTTGCATTCCATACTGGTGTGGCAATGACTACCAGGGCTGGGCCTGCAGCAGAGCAGAGAAGAGAACATTTGGTTCTGACAGCATGGAAACTAATAGAAAGTGCATTCTCGAGCGAACAACTTATTGTGTCCCTCTCTGTTGCCTGTGAATTTGAAAAGATTGGTTTAGTGTTTCTTTTCACTTTAAATGCATCTTCCAAAGTTGAAAAAAGACAAGCAGAGGGGAAAAAATGGAGATCATTACTAATGTCATCTCCATTCATTAAATATGAAGCCATCACAAGCTATACAGCTATTGTTTTATGCTTCTCTCAGAACATGGAAACCTCACCTTTCTCTGAACCTCAGCAGTCTTTCAAAAACTGTCTCCAACCCATTATCATGTTGCATTTTTAAGCTAGTTTTTGTAATGTGGATCATGTGTGGTCTATCTAGGAAAAGAGACATAGCAATGTGCATTAAAACCAAAACGGTAGAAACATTTGCACACATATCTGTAGGTTTGATTGTTATGATGCTAAAGAAGGCAGTTTTTAATCAGCTAACATAATTTTTAACCTTAAACTATTTTGATGAATTTCATTTCATCAGGCTTTCGTGCCAATCACAGCACAGAGATGGCTCTTATAAAGGTTTTAAATGACATTAATTTTAATAGTAATTTAGGCAAGACATCAATTTGAGTGCTTTTAGACCTTTTGATACTGTTGATCACAGCATTATTTTACATAGACTGGAACACTAGGTTAGTTTTTCTGGAACAATTATAAAATGGCTGAAATCATACTTGGAGGGCCAGGATTATTTTGTCACCATTGGGAACCATTAATCAAAATGCATGTCTCTTCTTTTCAACCTGTACATGCTCCCACTTGGACACATCCTTCAGAACAAAAACCTTGCTTATCACAGTTATGCTGATGACACCCAAATTTCTGTAGCTCTCTCACCAAATGACTATGGCCCCATTGAGTCACTATCCAAATGCATTGAGCAAATAAATGCCTGGATGGATCAAAACTTCTTACAATTAAATTAATACAAAACAGAGGGCATTTTATTTGGCAACAAAGATAAGAGGCTCAGGGTTGCTGCTTACTTAAAGGACAATACACTAAACACAAATGAGCAGGTTATGAACATTGGTATTTTAATTGACTCCGAGTTCTACCAAATCGGCATTTTATCATCTTAAAAACATAGCCAGAGTCAGGGACCACATGACAAAACAAGATCTGGAAAAATTGATTCATGCTTTTATATCCAGCAAAATTGATTACTGCAATGGACTTCTGACAGATCTTCCTAAAGTAAGCCACAGAATTGATTTTAAAGTTGTATTACTTATTTATAAATCATTACATGGAGCTGGCCCTAAATTTATAACTGATATGCTTAAAAACTACATATACCTGCTAGACCTCTTAGATCATTGGGGAGTGGACTGCTAGTAGTGCCCAGGGCAAAATCTCAACAAGGAGAAGCAGCTCTTAGTTATTATGCAGCACAACACTGGAACCAACTGCCTGATGGTCTTAGGAATGCCCCATCCATTGAAGTTTTTAAATCCAGACTAAAAACATTATTGTTCTCAAGGGTTTTTAACTAAATGTTTCTAAACTTTAAATTGTTATTATTATTAACTTTGAAATGTGTTGTTTTAACTTTGAATTATGTTGTTTTTAAGTTCTCTGTACAGCACCTTGAATCTACCTCTCTGTATGAAACATGTTTTATAATTAAAACTGCCTTGCCTTGCCTACAGGAATAGTGCAATGAGATAACTTCTGTTATGAATTGGTGCTGAATAAAATTTAATTGAATTGAATTATTTCGGTCTGTCGGACGGTGTGTCCACCATTTTGGTCCAGACTAAAATATCTCAACAACTGCTGGATGGATGGCCATGAAATTTTTAACATATGTGTGATTCCCAGAGGATGAGCCCCCTGACTTTTCATCTAGTGCTACCAACAGGTCAGAGTTTTCACTTATCCTGTGAAATATCTTGACATCTACTGGATGGAGTGGCACAAAATCTGGTACATTCATGGTTCCCAGACAATGTATCCTAATGACTTTGATGATGCCCTGACTTTTCCTCTAGCACTCCCAAGATATTGAAATTTGTGGTTGTGAGTGCAATATCTCAACAATTATTAGATAGCTTGCCTTTAAATTTGATACACTCATGTCCCCCTCAGAATGATGTGTAATAAGTTTGATCCCTAGACTTTTCATCTAGTTCGATCATCAGGTCACAATTTCAATTTGCCAATACTTGTTAAGCGAATGACATTCCCATCAACCTCAGATGAACATATGTTTAGTGCTAATTAGCATATGTTAGCATGCTAATATGCTTAGATGTTGAACATGGTAAATATTATACCTGCTTATGAGATAACTTCTGTTATGAATTGGCGCTATATAAATAAAACTGAATTGAATTAACATCATTATATTAGCATTGTCATTGTGAGCATGTTAGCATGCTGATGTTAGCATTTAGTAGACTGTAGACATTTTTTGTTGGTTTTGAACTGTTGGCTGAACAAAGCAAACAATTTGAAGATGTCTTCTTGGGCTTTAGAAAATAAGGATGGGCATGATTTCCAAATACAACCTGAGTGACACATCAGGATCATGTCACCTAACCATCTTTCAGGGGCTTGTAGCTGCAGTTAGCAAGCTTACGTTTGTCTTTATTTTACCCAAGGGAAGCACAAGACCAGTGTGCTTGATATACAATGAAAACAGTAGCCATGGTGAACAGTGGCATGGTAAAACTTAATGACACCAAACATGCCAACTTTCCTGAACCCATGACACTGTGGAAATTTGGTAAATGAACCTGTAAGACATGTATTTGAGTACCCCTGTTCTAAGAAAACACTATAGCCACAATGTCCTCAACAAATCATATATTTATTCTCATAAACATCAGGTTCTTCAGGTACACAAACAGTCACAAGCACAAACACTTTCAGTCTCTTTTTTGGACACAGTCAACATATTAGGTGAGCCAAACACATTATATCACCTTATGTGGGATTTTTCACTTTCCAACTTGTGCTGACAGTCATGTATGTTTCTCATCTAACTGAGGAAAGAAGAGTCTGACCTTTAATTCTGTCACTTCCTGGTTTGTATTGAGGGCTTGAAAATAAAGGACAGTTCACTGATGAACACTCAAACATGGCATTCAATGAACAGTAGTACAGTATACTGTAGTTTACCCACATGTACACATCAGTGCTTTGCCCTTCATTTACAGTCCTACATTTTGTGTCAGAAACAAAAGGACAGCTCTACATGGCTTTTGTTGCCAGTTTTGGCAATGATACTGTATATTCATCTCTCATTTCCCTCCTCCACTGTGACAGAACAAAGCAGCTGGTTCACTAGTTACTCTATGCAAATATATATATATTTTCTCAATATATCTATATATTCTATCTATAGAATAAGTCTATATAGCATATATACTTTTGGTAGGGTTTTTAAAACATTCAGGTACATTCACTTGACCCTGTTATGTTTTTTTTTCTTCATATGAAAGATAAACACAGACAAATGTTAGTAGAGCTACTTGCCATGTAGCAATGGCCTCCCAACCAAGAAACAAGACATTAAGCATCCCCCAAATTAGAAGAAGCAAATAACAAATGTCTCAGTGCTGGTTCTTTAAGGACCAACAACAAGCATAAATATACTAAAAGACCCCTGTATTAATCTAGAGTATAAAATAGCATATTTTTCTGGACTTGACAACAGTTTATATCAACCCTAATAATAGAGTCTGGGTGCACACAATTCCACAGGTGCGTACATGAGCTGGCAACAACAGGTAGGCAATTCGATGGTTTCCTTTGCGTATTTACTAAGTCAACAAATAGTACTCTGTCAGTGGTTAAAAAGCTTAAATGCAAAACTCACTTTTACAATCACCAGTGTGAAAAGACCCTTGGCATATCACAGAATACACATTTAGGCATTAATCAACAAGTCAAGGAGATAGAACATGGTGTACAGAGGACCGCACTAACGCATGAACACCGATTTTTTCAGAAGGCCACAAGGATGTCACTTGGGTGCTGGTTAGGAAAGTGTTCCTTCATGAGTCCAGGTTGACAGAGGACCCTAATACTGCCCTTAAATCAAGTCATGAAAGTTCAAGTCATAGCTGAAAATATTGATTTACCATTACAGGAGCAATATTACATCAAATGATTGTGTACAGATACTGGTTTCTTTTAAACTGTAAAAATCCAAGGCCAACAGATAAATTATCAGCCAGTGTGATAGTCGACAGTGTGCCCTTGTTATGTGATTTACATTTCTCAATATTTTAAAGGGCCAGTCCACCCCAATTAAAAAAACATTTTCTCACTTTCCCATAGTGGTATCTAGCCACGCAGATTTTGTAGTTTCAGTTGAGATGTGATCTTTGAGATTTCTGTCTCCACCCCTATAAAATGGAGCTGAATGGGATTTTGTTTGTGGTGCTCACAGTATTTAAAAATGACATTAAAAACTTAACAGCAATTTGTCTTTCAAGAAAAAAGTTGTGGAGCCCCCGTGGCTTCGGGGACACTAACTATGAACTGCAATCTGGTTCAAATCCTGCCAGAGACCTTTGTTGGATCTCTCTCCTCCACGTTTCTTGTCATCTCTCTGCTATCACTATCTAATCAAGGCATAAAGTGGAGGCAGAAATCTTAGTGCAGCTATCTCAAAAACTAAGCACATAAAACCAAATTATCTGCATTGCTAGATACCACAAGAGGTAAGTATTTGGGTGAAAAGACCATTTAACAGTTTTACTGTCAGCTAGGTTATAAATTACCCTTTTAAACATTTAAATAAACAGTAGAAAAAATAATCCAACAGGATATTAAATACATACCTTCAAACAAAATGAAGTTCATAAACAGAACAGTGCAATCAAAATAACAACATGAAAAATAATAGTTTATAAAATTGGATTCTCTGACCTAAAGAGAAAATCCCTTATGAATTGTAACTCAAAGATCAATTTTCACCATTGGCTTGATATTCTATTTCCTTTTTTTCTTCTTCTTTTGGACCAAGTCAAATGAGTTAACTGGTGAAAGATGAAACTAGTGCTAAAAGACATAAGAGAAAATCTTCATCCCTGTGCTGCTGATTGTTAGGACTGAGTGTGTCTGAGGAGGAGCCACAATGAAGGGCTCCATGCCCATCCAAGGGCTAGGCTGGATAGTGTGGGCTTGGAGCAGGAGTGTCCAGATCCCCGTCTGCCTCACCCTCTTCCTGTCCGGAGTACAAGCTCAGGGCGTCCCACAGCAGGCTGGGCTGCTCACAGTGGTGGCGACTCCTCCAGTGCTCCATAACCCCCTCTTTAGTGTCCAACACCTCACTGCAAAGCACACAGTTAAAGGCCGCACCTGCTGCAAGGACCCCAAGGCCTCCACCGCTATCTGGTGATGAGAGTGTCCCGCTGTTTTCCCCTTCCCTTCCTTGGTGGTGGGACATGATGTGCCTCTTAAGCTTGGAGAAGGAGAAAAACTCCTCATCGCAGCTACCGCACTTGACCAGGTTGCGCCTCTCATTGAGCTGCCGCCAGTAGTGGGCAGCATGCTTTACCAGCTCATTCTCAGCCTCGCGGCCACCCCGCAGGGACTGGCCCTCATGAAGTCTAACCTGGACCTCCTCCCCATGCACATACAGCAAGTGCATCTTCATGTCGGCAAAGGTGGGAGTGATGGCCTGGCAGCGGCCACATTTAATCTGCAGCTCCACTGGGTCTTCACGATCCTGCTCATCTGATGGCTCTGGGGATTCGGCCCTGGTGAGGAAAAGAATGAATAATGCTTATTTACAACTTTTGTATGACTGTTTGGAAAAGGTTGCATTATCAAGCAATCAATTGATATCTTTAGCCATTTAATCTATATGTTGACATCTGTGCATAAAACCTGCTACAACGTTAAGGTGTTAAGGTACAACATGTTCATGAGTCATCTCAATCGGTAATAATCTCACCCCTCCACAGACAAGTCATCCTCATGATGGCTGATGGACGGCTCCACGGTCAGCACCACTTTGTGGACCTCTCTCAGATGACTGAAATAAACCCCCACATATCCAAAGGCCTTCTCGCAGAACTCACAGCCTAGAGACCGACGTGGGAGTACCTCAGAGTGGTGAAGCTTCATGTGGGTGCTCAGGCTGCCGGAGTGAGCGTATGCTTTGCGGCAGACTGGGCAGACATAGGGCCGACTGTTGGTGTGACTGTTCATGTGGCTCTGGAGGTGATGCTTGAACTGGAAACAGCGGCTGCAGGTGGGGCAACGGAGGAGCGGACGGCTGCCTATGAACACTCTCGGATGGGAGGCACCTCTCAGGTGGAGGGTTACTGGGGCTGATTGGGGTGGACAGTCCAGGGCCTTGGTTGTGGTAGTGGTGGGGAGTTGATGACCAAGTATGAGCTCCTGTTCTTGGCCATCTGGGGTAATGGCAGGCAAACTAACCAGTTGGGGAACTGTCTCCATAACCAACACGGGCTTGGGTCGGATGCTGCGGTACTTCTTTGAAATATCAACTTCCTTTTGTTTGGAGCCTGGAACAACTGCTGGCGGTTTTTCTGGGACCCTTCTACGGAAGAAAGACAAGGACCTCTTCTTTCTGGCCTCAAATGCCAATATGTCTTCCATTGTCTTTCTTTTCCTCCCCCTCTTCTTGCCAGGTGGTTTCTGGAGGGTTCCCAACACAGGCATGAGTGTGGTCTTGGCCTGGGGCTGTAGAGTGGAGGTTTGGCACCTGGTTGTGACCCAAGGCTTCAGCTGTCTCGAGGGTCTTGGATGTAGGATCTAAGAGGCTGGTGAGTCCTGTCTGGCTAGAGAAACCCTTCTTCTCTGGGGACATACTGCTGAGTTTGGCAGCTGGGATGAGGGTGCTTTTCATTTTAGAGTAGGGCAGGATGGGCAGTTTACCCTTAGGTGGGGATGGGATAATCTGGACTGCTTTGCTGAAGATGGCTGGGGACAGGACAGTGATGCTGCTCTGTGGCTGGACTGCATTTGGCTTAGATCGGCTCAACCTCACTGTAGTCTTACTTTCCTCCGGAGATTTGCCTGGGGAGCTTTTGACAGCAGCAGGGGGGTACTGGAGGTTCTGAATAAGACCAGTTGTAGCAGGTTGTTCAGAGCCATCAGTTGCTCGCTCTAACTGAGAACCTGGGTACAGGACAGCATTGTCTGGGAGTAGAGCAGTGACAGAGATGTCAGAGGAGGCTGGGTCAATCAGAATTACCTTCTCTGAAGGCTCCTCTTTGGGCACTAGGGTGTCCTTTGTGTGCTTGGACTCCTGCTGTTTTTGCTTCATCACTGTTGATGACCCACTCACCACTGACTTGGTCTGCGCTGTCACAGCAACCTTGGAGGATGTTTTCACCCTGGCAGCTAGTGGTGGTGATTTGACCTTATCTGTGGTCCCCTTGCTCCTCACTGGCTGGTATCTGGGAATGGGTAACTTGAGGTTCTTTTGAATTGACTGGGTTTGTTGCTGTTGTTGCTGTGGTGCCTGAGAGGAGACAGAAGGGGGCAGCGCCACCAGAGAGAAAGTGCCATCCTGACCTGCTATTTGCATCAGTGCATAGTTTTGGGTGGGCATAATGATGGACTTGGGGCTGGAGGCGGTGGTAGCCTCAGGGAGGGCAGAGGGAGGCTGGCAGGACAGGACCGCAGGGGAAGGGGAGGGCACCACGGCCGGGGCCTTAGGGGCGATGCTCCGGAACTGAAGGCTCTTCATCTGAAGGGCTGGACTCACTGGCTACCAACTGAAACAGAATTACAAAAAAAGTTTTATTAGTTATTGCACTCGCTAGCCTTTCCGGTCTTAACTTGCCCTTTTAGCCCTAACCTTACCTCAGGTTTCCACATCACCAATAACTGAAAACATTGTAACATCATGTATGATTGCAGTCTTAAATCTGTTTGATCTAGCATACTTAATAGGAATAACTAAGATGGCTACATGACTTCCTGTGGTCTCTTCTGAAAGCTGCCAAGATCATAACTAGAAATGTGACCTCACTGCACAAAGTCTTAGTTTGTTTTGATGGTGTCATTACTGTGCAACCCAAGCAGGAGAAAAGCAAACATACACTGTCAAAAATACAGGCATCTGTAAGTGTGACACGCTGTCCTATTACCTATGTCACTCTGGTCACACACAGCAGACTTGCTCTCCCCCCAGGCTAAGGACAGACTGCCCCTTTTGATTTGGACTCAGCATGCAGCCATTGTACATGCTGGGGCTCTGCGGGGCACTCCATATACCACCCCCCCACTTCCTGAAAGGATCAGCCAGTGGAGCGTGAAAGCTGCCCAATGGCAAGATCTTTACCAAATGAAGAGGGGCTCCCCTCTCATCTCCCCCTCCACTGACCAGCACTGCAACCTGGATGAAGGCAATGAGGATGCCCCTGAAAAAAGCCTTGGATTTACTTTATCATCCCTTGTTCACAAATAACGTTTCATGGTTATCCAATGGGGATAAGGCTGTTCCACTCTGTGGATTGCCATTCTGACTGTGTTGATACAAAATACTACAGAAGTCTATGGGGAAACTATAACCTCAGAGTGAGGTTTTAAACAAGTCTATATTATCTAAATCTACCGTACAGTTTCCATCCATCAATCAAAAGCCACAGGTATGGCTTTAAAAACAAAGGAAAAATTCCCTTCATTTATATAAATACTGTATCTTTATATCAAAAGGAGGGAAAGATTGCAGTGGAATGCTTCAAAGGGCCTAATTGTAAACAGACTCTGAGGTTTGAATTTCACATTATGACCTGACTTTCAATAACAGAGTTTGATACAGGCAGAGTTCCAACTCCACTCTGTAATAGTAATCAGCATAAAGTGCAACAATCTGCAGGTGTCACAAAAGGCAAATATTCAACAACATAATTTCTCAAATACAAAATTAATACAAAAAACCCCCTCTGTATTAATTTTCAAAGCAGTCTGGACAAGAAAGCTTTATACAATCAAAAAGGAGAAGACAAGAAAAACTGCAAAGGGCATATTGTTTAACAGCTGGAAGTGTTTCTGTGCGGAGAGATTATTTATACAGTACCCCTACCGCATTACAACTCCATAAAACTGGAGATATTCCTTCTCTGTGTGGATAGTTGACTCCAGTTTGACTGTGACTTTGGCTGAACACAGAGTGGAATAAAACCGTGGGATGCATGTTCCTCTGGGCATTTTATGTGGCTGTAGAAAGTGGGTGAATCCTGGAAAACCTGGAAAAGTAGGAATGGTAGTGGAGCAGCATGGTCAGTGTAGGGGGGTATCATGTTTGAACTTTATTTCTTGGAGACCTCTAAAATTTTAAGAAAATCAGTGCATTTGATATTAGACAATAAGACCAGATTGAATTCATCAGCATCATCCTAAGAATGTAGGAGATAATGCAAGAAGCACTTACCAAACACAAAGCCTGTCTGAACAATTGTTCTCATTAATATGCAAATTTGTTCAGCAAGGTGATCCAACATCATCTGATTCATTGATGTTTCTAGCAGTTGGTGATCTGTAAAAGATGTGTTTGAACAGATCATCTGACAAGCATGTGGCAGGAGCAAGTAAGGACAGGAAGAAACAGGAGGAACTAGACATTAAATATTAAAAATTATTTTAGTAACAGTTACAGTAACACATTTATTTTTGCACAATTAATGTATCCTTGGGCATATGCAACTGTACACAAAATGCAAGGAGGAGGGTAAAATAGCCTGTGTAGGCTAGTGAAAATAACTTGAAAGCCACAGTAATCTACTTATTTTTTATTTTAGCGCAGGAGGCTGTGTTGATGGGGATGTGTTATTTAAGGTACCAGTGAGCAGTATTGGGCTAGTTACTGAAATTTAGTAATTAGTTACAGTTACTTCTCTCAAAAGTCACTGAATTACTTTACTTTTCTGTACAGTAATTGGTAATTAGTTACTAGGGAAAGAAACTTTTGCATTACTTTGTCTGCATCAATTCTCTTACTAATGCACACATAGCTATATTATTTAGTGACATCTGTCATTGTACCCATTATCACTGATAGGAGTTATTGATACTCCCGACCACCACAGGGCAGCAACGACTAGCGTTCCTACCTGTAAGCTACACTTGGTTAGACAGTAGGATTTAGTAGAAGAAGACTCACACAAAGCTGAATGTATGTTAAACTGAGCATTGCTACGATAGTTGATGAACACAAGTTTCTTCAGTTTATATTAGAAACATTACAATTACTATGATGAAAAGCAAGCTCACATTGCCTGAACTGTCTTGCGCCACCGTAAGGTCAGGTGACAATGGTCACAAACCGGAAAATAGGCTGCGTTTGTCTGTTTGTCCTCTGCAGTTGTCCACTATTTTCAGGTAAGACAAAAGTAACGAGTAACATGGCCATTTAAATTTCAGTAACTGTAATTGTGTTATTTAATTTGAAAAAGTAATTAGTTACATGTCTAGTTACCGCCAAAAGTAGTGGAATTACAGTAATGCACCAACACTGCCGGTGAGACAATGAAAAACAATCCAGGAGGTCCAGTTGGAGTAAAAGATTAATGGCTTATCAGACGCCAAATACTGCAAATGGTTTGTAATACTCACGGACAGGATTTCACAACTCTGGCAACTATTTTATCGTTGACAGTGAGGTAAACAGTAGAAATACGGTATTCACGTGACAAAGTAATCTACCAGGAATGTGCGCAATGTGCAGCGCAGCACCTTGCAGCAAAATTTGAGTTGACCCTATGTAGCCACCCCCGCTGTGCCAACAGACTGGCCTCATTCAAATTAATGAGAGGGTTGCATTTTTTTTTTTTTACACAGGGCCAAAGTCGGTATCTTAGGCACAGCAGTGCTTGGAGTTTAATGCTAATGTCAGCATGCTAACATGGTCACAATGACAATGTTAACATTCTGATGTTTAGCAGGTAATGTTTACCATGTTCACCATCTTAGTGTAGCATGTTAGCATGCTAACATTTTCTAATTAGCACTAAACACAAAGTACAGCTGAGGTTGATGGGAATGTCATTTAGGTATCTGGGCATAAACCAAAGTACTGGACAAATTAAAATTTTGACCTGATGATGGCGCTAGATGAAAAGTTAAAACAAATTTTAATAGTCAAATAGTGTCTGGAAACTGTCTATATCAAATGTTGTGCCAATCCACCCAGAAGATGTAGAGATATTTCACTTGATAAGTGAAAACTTTGATCTGCTGGTGGAACTAGAGGAAAAGGGGAAATTTCGTGGCAATAGTTGCTGCTATATTTCAGGCTGGACCAAAGTGGTGGACCAACTGACATTGCCATTCCTAGAGCTACCCCACTAATTTGGCTAAAAATAATGAGGGAAGACACTGACTAATCCTCAAATTTGTAAATCAAATAGGACAGTCCAAAACAGGCCTAGAGTGTCTTATTGTGAAGCATGCAAACCATTTCAGAACTGATGGCAATGACATTCTGTTCGTTTACTACAAAACTGTGTTTTCCCAGTCAGGCTAGATTTTCAAATTCGTATGGGAGACAGTTGGACAATGGTAAGAAAAAGCTTCTAAGACAAACTGTATCTGTAACTGATCCTACAACAGCTGGTATTTTTTCAGTACAGCCTTGCACTGATCTCTAGAGGCTGTGAAACTACCAGTTTAACACACTCTGACACTCTCTGAGCTCTACTATAGGAAGTACATTGATACAACAGGTGAGTGTTGGTGATGATGACACGCCTCCTTAGATCCTACATCCTACAGATGTAGACTGACTGATATTACTATTTGAAAAAGCATTCAAGGCTTTACTTTATTACTTTCCATTATTCTTTTAGATTTACGAGTCCTCTACTTTCATACAAAATAAAATGCTTCACATTTTGGGATGCTCCTCTATGTGTGTGGCTTCATTTGCATAATCAGCATGTTAACAATTCTCGCCTTCTCCAGTTCAGCCACATGGGAGAGGGCAGAGTAAAGGGGAAGAAAGGGGAGTAGGGAGGACGAGAAGGGAAGGGTTTATTCACTTGTTGATGTACCAGAGACGGTCAACTTGCCCTGTCATCATAATTCTCTATTCTCCTGAGGTGGTTCTTGTGGCATTCAAGCACAATGAGACGCAGAGGAAAGAGATAAACTGGAAGGAAAAAACCCAGAAAGCTACAGATGCTTAGAGACAGCCTGATCATGATGATCTAGACTGAGCTGGGAGAACAGCAGAGACACTGTGGTCAAAGGCAGAGACAAAACAAGGACTATAATTATATCAATAATTATAGTCCTTGTCAACAGTGTTATCACTCTGTATTAATTTTCTCAAATTGGTATTTTTAGTACACGTTCAAAATATGGACAATTGATCAATTCAAAGAAAACAACAGGCTCCAGTGGTTGAGAAAATTATAATTTCCCTCTAGTTAAGGAAATAGAAGAGAGGTCTGTGCCATTTTCTGTATTTGTCAAATGACAAATGACAGCCATATACACTGGCTTTGGAAAGGTTTCAAACCCCTTCACTTGTTGCTAGATGCACCCTGATAGCATGCTGCTGCCACCAAGCTTTGGAAACAGAGGCCTTGTGCTAAGAATTTTTGTCTCATTAGACCAGAGAATCCTTTTCCTCATGGTCTCAGAGTCCTGTAAATGCAAACTCCGGATGTGTTGTTATAGGCCTATGTCTTTTACTCAGTAGTGGCTTCTGTCTAGCCACTTCACCATAAAGGCCTGATTGACTAAGTGCTTCTGAGATGGTTGTCCTTCTGGCAGGTTTCTCCCATCTCTTTTAGAGGACATCTGAAATGCTGTTCAAGTGGCCAACCACTTGCCTGATTGCTGGACTCTAGGAAAAGCCCTGGTAGTTCCACATGTATGTGCTCCCAGAAACATTTAAGGATTTAGAATTGGTTTTATACCAATTGCCTAGATAAATGCCTCAACAGAGTACAGAGAGTTCCTTGGACTTTATAGCTTGGTTTGTGACAAGCACTGTGAATTGTGGGCCACAGGTGTGTGCCTTACCAAATCATGTCTCATCAAGTTCTACAGTATCTAGAGATACAGTATCTTCAGGACAATAAAAGAAAACAAGGTACACCTCACTCAATTTAGAGTGCCATAGCAAAGAGACTATATGTAAATGAGAGATTTCACATTTTAGATTTTTCACTTTGTAATTATGGGCTTTTGTGTGTAGACTAATGGGCAAAACACATTTAATCTATTAAATCTAAAACACAATAAAGCATGCAAAAAGTGAAGGGATATGAATAAAAAAACCACTGCAATTCACACCTAGACAACACTGGCCCACATGGCTCAGAGGACACTTAGCCCATTAACCAAGGTACTGTTTCAGTGCCTGAAAATGCCCTCAACTCCAAACCTGTGTCTAATTGTTACTGAGATCTGACTGGCCTTGTCTTGATTCTAAGGGGGCATAACACAGCGAGGCAAGGGGAGAAATGCACAGGGAGGTCATAGATGCTACTCAATCTGCCGCTGGATTTGAAACACCAACCACTCTAATCTGACTGGGGTCAGAGGTCAGGGCTAGGGTGACACAAAAACCTGGTTTCTGGAGAGAATGTGAGAGACTGAGGGACGAAAGAAGAAAAAAGGCGGTGGGGTGATCCACAGAGACAGATTATCAGGTAAAGCCAGAGGGGTGAGAGGTGAAGATCTGCTGTTTATGCTGGAAACAGGTCAGGGTTGAGCAGGAGGGCAGTGTGGGGACAGGCCAGGCATCCACCTGGAATGGAATGAAATGGTATGAACTGAACTGCACAAGCTACACACACACACACACACACACACACACACACACACACACACCACACACACACACACACACACACACAAAACTTCAGCTCACAAACTCAAAACCTGGACCTGGGTCACATGCAGAGGTGGTCCAGCCAAGGCTGATAGGCTGACCAGCCAAAACAACCTGCCTATTGTTAGCCAATAATGCAATTTAGTGAGAGGTGAAAGCACAGCTCTGCGAAATGTCAAAACACGGAGAGTGCTGTGTTTTGGTAGCATCCCTGATGCATTCTCTGATTCCGTTTTGTTTCACTTTTGGCCAGCTACTGTTTAAACTGCAGAGTCCAGCATTTTACTCCCAGTCTATGCAGGAGATGGCCAGGACCCAAATACAAGACAAACTAGCCTGTTTAAAAAAGGCTATTAAAAAACATTCCCATGTGAAAATGTCAGTCTGTGGACAGTGTTTGTTGACAGTACACAATAGGGAAAAGGGGGTAGTTTATTTTTCTCTTGTGGTGAGTTTAAAAAAAAATCAAATCTGAAGTGTTTTGAGGAAAGCAGAGCAGGGAGCAGAGTAGTGTGAGGTTTGTTATCTCCCTTGTAGGTGAGAGTAATGCTCATGTGGGACTCAAAGATAGAGCCTGGAGATGGAGGGGGTCTGGAATGAAGTGTGTGTATGTGGGAGGGAGGGATAAAAACCCAGCAGAGGCCAAGCTCCCCCAGGTTTGAGCCCAGATGAAAGGCCAGGATCTGGGCTAGATAAGAGGGCAGATCACGGGGGGTCGGGGCCAGCCGGCTGTGCGAAGCCATGTCCAGCGGCCATCTTTCACCAACCTCCTCCCTCTCTCTCACACACACACACACACACACACACAAACACACAGACAGCATGTGGGATTAGTGAACCTGAGAGTGAGAGAGGTAGTTCAAAAAAAATTAACAATTTCTCTTGCCTTTTCAGGCCGTTATTAAAACACAATAAAGGTCCATTCCGTAAATCTTGCAGTCCAAGAGGAAAATCATTCCATTTGTTTCTTCCTCCTGAGTGAACTAAGCATTATCTGTGCTCGATTGCTTCTCCCTACATCCATGTTAACTGCTCATCTTTGCTCTCCAGCCTGAAGTGTACGTGTGTGTGTGTGTGTGTGTGTGTGTGTGTGTGTGTGTGTGTGTGTGTGTGTGTGTGTGTGTGTGCAGGGGAGCTAAGGTCTGGAGCGAAGGCGTTCATGGGGAAAATGAAATCGGTGTTCGTAGAGGTCCTTGTTTCATCCAAGAGCCCTGCTCAGTGAGAAGGCAAAGGAGTGGGAGAGAAGGTACACACCACGGGCGCAGTTTGCATTGGTTCAGGGGGCTCACTGAACCCCCTAGTGGCTGTAGCCAAAACTGCATGTAGGGATTTAAATATTAATGTATCTATATGTTTTATAATAACACAGAACTAATAATTTATTGTAATGCCTTGCTCTATAATAATAAATACAAAGGGTATACAAAGACAGGCAAAGAGGGAGAGGTTACGCGCTTCTTCAGCTCACCACCACTGCCTTGAAAGAAGACATTTTGACATGATGGATATTTGTTGTTTCTTTGCGGAAAAAAAACACCACCACCATCTAGGCCCATAGAAAAAACTGCCAGTGCAGAGACCCTGGTGTGAATACCACTGCAATAGCTAATGCTAATGTTAATGGCGGCGTCATTGTTGCTAGCAGCAACAGGGCTGAAGCTGCACCTGCTTCTGTCGGCCGCCACGGTCCGGTTGGTTCCGCTCCATGCAAGACACCTGGAACTAATGGGTCGGCTGGTTTGCAATGTCCCAGATCTAGGGGAGACGCCATGGGGTAGGTCTATCAACGAGCCTGCAAGGCTCATCTCTGGAGAAACGCTTATAGCTGGGATCTGTATCTGGTTTACTGTCAGGTTTTGGGGTTTGTGTGAGTTTGATTTCTATGGTAATTCTGGCAATATTCCATCACTCATTGGGCATATTAGTCAAGATATGAAAATGCGCCTGCTGGTATCCTGATTATTAATTTACGTGTAAACAAAGCCTCTTATGTACCCATTACATTTCCTCCAGATTGCTTTTTTTTTGTGAACTCCCAACCTTAAAGTTCAAACTGCGCCTATGGTGCACACACACACACACACACACACACACACACACACACACACACAATGACTGGCGATTTGGTAGTATCCAGCTGCTCCTTTTACCTTTTCACAGGACAACAAACAGTGAAAGTTGTTGCATGACAGAACATTACAGCACCATATGGTATTCATGGCATGCACGCACACACACACACACACACACACACACACACACACACACACACACACACAACCATATGTCATCCAGTGTCACCTGAGCAAATCAATGCAAGGGAGAAATCCATTCCAATTAGGATCCCGCTGCTCTGCCCTGCATGTGGATGTAGATGAATCAATATAGAAGTCGCACTGCTAACCGGCTGTTCCTCTTAGAGAAAACGCTAAACTGAGATTGGATGTTTTGCTTTCATTGACTTACAACTTAGAAGTAAGAAAATTTATTAAATAATCACTTTCATTTGTATCTAAACTGTTTTAAGGTAAGGCAAAAACATCCCTAAATTGTTTAAGAATTTCAGAACTGGTGGTCACTACAGACAAGCTGGACCCTCAATAAAAAATAAGGCATTGCCCTTTGAAGGCAGGATGCTGTAAACCCCTGACAACCATTGACTTTTGACCCGATGTCCAACAAGGCTTCCTTGGGAAGCTGTAACATCTTCAATCATCCATGCTCACAGATGAACCAAATGAGCATAAGACACAGAAACACACACACACACAGTCACATGCACACAGATGACATGGCTGCTGGCTCAGAGCTGAGTGGCGTCGACGTGGAACGGAGGTGACAGCAGTGTGTCCGAGTGCGTGTATGCGTGTCGAGGTGTGTGTTCAAGGTCCCAAGTGTTAACATGCTCCGCCCTCAGGAAGCCAGCACTGTGTTAGCCATCCAGACTTTGCTCAACACTAAACCTTTAGCTGACCTTTCCCTCTGCCGTGACATTTGGACCCTTGTGAATAGGTCAAACAGCACTAAAGAGAGGAACGTGGAGGAGAAAATAAATAAATAAAAGAGGAGAGGGATGAGGGCTGTCGCTGCAGGGAGGTGACAACGGATGTGCATGGGAATGTGTAAGAAAGAGAAACATCAATAACTGAATATTCCTCAAATTCCCACAATTAAAACATCATGCAGAAAGGACGATTTCAGTAAAGATTTTACTATCAAAATCAAATTACCAAATTTAGTCATGGTGGGTTATTTCTTTGGTTGTGAAGAGCAGAAGGCCATCATTCAGTGTGACAGCACATGAGGATGGACAATTTAAAATGTTAGAGGCTTGCTGAATCAGTGACTTCTTTAAATCACTTCTCAAAACGTAGCTTTTCAAAAAAGCCTTTTATTAATAATAAACATGTCTTGTCTGTTTTATTATTAGTATTTATCTTTATTGTTGGGGGTTTGTATTGCTATATTATTTTAATTTCCTGATTTTATTTTAATCCTGGTTCAACCACGTAAAGCACTAAAGCACACGTGAAAAAAGGGATATTGGGGGATGTATGACATAGGACGTAGGACATACAAGGTTGTCCTTGTGTACCAATGCGGAAGCAGATAAAAACATGGTGAAGTCAAAAAGAAGGACACAGTCAGACGTAGGATGTAACATGGAACAGGAAACAAATGTCCAACTGAGAAAGTGAATACGAAATCCAAATTCTGTGACCAGCAGCTGATTATAACTCTTGGTCACAAAGACCAGCAACCGACCAAACACAGTGTGTTCAGACTGTAGACCACAATGTTTCAGATCTGGAGAGACACACACTTCTCTGTGGCAAGTCGTAGTTGTATAATTGTGGTAATTTTCTATGATAGTACGCTTTTGGGAACAAGTATAAACCTTTGCCTTTAGATGTGATCGGACAACAGTTCGTACAAACTACTTTGTTTGAAGCATACTGAGACCTTAAATCTCAGACGGTCATGAAGAGATGCTTGACATGGGATGTAGGACACAGAAAGTAGTACATGTGGCGTAAGACTTAAGACATAGCTGCATCAGATAGCATGAGCACAACACAACAGTTGGAACACTGCACACGAGATTTGCACAGTCTGAGATTTATATATAAATAGGGTAAATGTCATTAAGCCCACGTTCCATTCAAGTCAAAACATTTTTAAAAGACATAATTTTTTGCAGTGTGATGTTTCTTCCAATTAAGCTGCTTGTTACATAAATTACTTTTTATTGTAAGCTAATTAGATTTGTCAATATTGAGTTATCGAAGCACATGTGTGACATGTGTCTGTTGATCCCAGAAGAAGTTGCAAGAAAACTGGTGATTTTGGTACCCTCAGAAGATAACATTTTTTGCATAGTTCAATTCCTGTTTTTGTGCTCATTTGTTTTCAAAATTTAAGTGATTAGTGTTTTGAAGACATATAATCTTACTTGATTTAGAAATATTGTTTCTTTTGAAATCAAAATATGAGTTTTAGTATGCTAGCAAACCCACCACATGCTGTATCAATGCAGTAGCTGCATAGTATGGTTCATTGCAATGAAAAAACATGACAAGCATGTATAGTTTACATTTTTGTATGCAGTTTATATTATTATACTGTTAAATAGACAAATGTGTATGTTTATCTTTATTTTTTAATCAACATTTTACCTGGTGGGCTTAAAGGTTATGTTAGTGCACCATATACTTGTTATTTTAATATCATGTGCGCAGAATAAAATATTCTATATTATTTTAACCAAAAATTCACTGATGTTCCCTTTAAGCCCACCTGCTCCCATTGAGCCCACTTAACTGTGTTTCAGTGGGGATTTTCACCCTTTTGACCTTTGAACCATTTTCATCCCTAATTTTGATCTCACCTGATGAATCAGCTCCATAATTCAGATAATTAATACCCTCAAAGAGCATAGGCCTACGTTCAGCCTAGGACAAAGTAGAAATGTTGACATCTTTCTTGTATATTTTGCTAAAGCTATAGGCTAATGATACATGAGCTTCAAGATGTTATGACTGATGTCTCCTCACAATGAACATTGCATGTTTTAATATTACTCCACAATGAACTGAATGGTTTTAAAATGTGTTTTTACAATGTTTTCAAACTACGAGCCTAAATGTGATTAACATTTGAAAATCAATTGAAGTTATTGTTTAATTGTAAATCCTGAAATTGACTCATTTACTCTTCTTAGAACATTGGTATTGAACCTACAAACTGTTTTTCTTTCAGTCAGTTGGTCTTCAGAAATCTTCATAAAAACATCTGCACTTTTAACCAGCCTGACTGGACCAGAAATTTTGGCCAATTTCAATTGCCAACAGCATAGTAAATGCTGTTGGCAATTGTAAACGGACTGTACTTATATAGCGCCTTTCTAGTCTTTTTCAGATTACTCAAAGCAGAACAATTCTGTATTGTTAAGATTTTCTATATGTATTTATTTATTTATTTATCAACAAATCATGAAGTGGCCTTCTTTGGAACACCCATGGGCTTAAAGGGTATGTTAGGTACCCATTAAACCCATGCTCAAGCCCAAATTGAAGGTTCTGTAAATGAGATTCTGAACATTAATATAGCAGCAAACAACTATTTGCTATATAAAGATATAGGTGGAGTAATGGCGTCCTGAGCAGAGGATAGCGTCACACCCCCTCTGTCTGTGTTGTTATCGGAGCCTCTCTGTGCTTTGTTTATACAGCCGCACCGGCTGCACGTGCATCTTAGCACATGTGAGTCCCTCGTGTGAAACTGTTCGTCTGTGAGGAGAGCTGGTTTTTTTCTCATCTAACGTGGTGAATTAAGGATTTATTTTGACCAAACCAGAGTTGGAGACTAACAAAGATGGTTTTGGTGAGTTTTATTTTGTTTCTGTCCAGTTTGAATGAAGTGTGTTTAACGATGGTCTGCCAGGTAAAATGAGTGTTTTTTCCCCAATGGAGTCTGGTGGCGGGCGAGAGCGATATAATGGCTGTTTCTGGTTAAACAAAAAGGATCTTACTGTTTAACAAAAAGGTCTAGCTCTTTAGCAATCCTTTCCATAATGTTGTCAGACACTTAGAATAACAATCTGAGCCTGTCAGTGGCAAAAACAAGCACTTTTAGTGGACATACTTTGACTGGCGCATTTGTCCACAGCAGCCATTGCAGCCTGTTTCGTAGCTGCCGGCTGAGGCGTAGAGCCAGAATATTTTGGTGAATTAACGATTTATTTCGACCAAACCAGAGTTGGTGATTGTTGGAACAGTGGAAAGACTAACAAAGACTGTTTTGGTGAGTGTTATTTTGTTTCTGTCCAGTTTGATTGAAGTGTGTTTTACGATGATCTGTGAGGTAAAATTACTGTTTTTCTCAATGGAGTCTGGTGCGCCGTAGCGCCTATTCGTTTTGGTCTGAGCTGCTGGTACTCTTGTGCGACATTTAGTGGCAGTGAATGTCGCTTACAGCTCCTTTAAACAATAAAAACATTAGAAATTGATATAAATGAATTATTGATACTTCAAATGAGAGATTAGACTTTCATTTTAACTAAAATTTTCTCACTTAAATAGGGGCAGTAAATTACTGAAAAGCAGATTTTGTGGGCTTAGGGACGTTTACCCTAACTTTTATTTAATCAGGTAATCTGTGATCAACACAAAGATGTTCAAGCCTGCACTGCCTGCAACATGACCTGTCCTTCTGTCCTCTCCCTTTGTCTTTCATTTATTAATCTGCTCCTCCATCCGTACTGACAGACATGCACTGTAACGCACTGATACACATACACTCACGAGAAGAAAACCTGTTCAGACACACAAACACTCCCACAGATAAGGACTGCAAAGAAATTCTGTTCATGTTGGCTCTGCCAAGGAAAAGTGATAACACTGCAACCTCTACTGGGACACTAAGAAAACACCTGCGTTCCCGGTCCCACCTTAATGATCACTCATCGCAATGGGAGAACTTTAATGGGGGCCCTGGAAGGAAGGAAGCTGCCAGCTTTCTAATTTTAGGCACTCTGCAGCTCAGATTAAATGCTAGAAAAGGCAGAGAGGAAGCGTGGAGAGGCGGGAAAGTTCTCTATCTCTCACTTTCTCGACTTTCTGCGTCATGTCTTTCTAACTATCATTACCCCCTGCATCCGCTATGAGAGAGAGTCTCATAGCTCTTTGATTCTCTGAATCATTTCTCCCTCTCTTCCTGTTACCAGCCCTCCCTCTCTCTCTTCCTCTTCCCAGCTTTCTCTGTCTCCTTTTTTCTGACTCTCTCTTTCATTCTCACCTCCCTCCCCTTCTGTTGGTACCTGAGTAAATAAACAGTGTTGTGTGGGATGCTAATTAGAGCAGGTTCAGGGACATGACAAGCCCAGAGACAGATAAACAGCAAGGTGGGGAGGAGAAGAGATGAGATGGATGGAGTAGGTGTGGAGGTAACCCACCCCAAGGGCAACACAACACAGACACAAACACGTCAGCTTAGCGGTGAAGGACAGACAAGAGTGGTTTTGGCTTTCAACCCAACTTAGGGCGGCTTTGAAGCATTGTAGTGGACTTTGAAGGGGCTTCGATGGAGTGAAGGGCACTAGCAAAAAAGGGGGCATGTGGTGGAGCTTCAGCCACGATAAGAGGAAGAGGGAACATTGTGCAAACTTCCTTAATGATGGCTGCTCCTAGAGACCCGATGTGAGATCAAAAGAATATGCAGATGATCCCAACAGTTCTTCTCCTGTTGAGGTGAGCCTGGGCTTCTAAAAACAGGTCAATGTGAGGCAGCTTGTTTTTACTTAACATAAGATGGCCTTTCTGGGGAGAATAAGCTGCTGGATATGCAGGTGAGAAGGTAATGTTACAAAGGAGAGGTGAACACAAACAAGTACTCTTACACTTGGTGTTAACGTGTAACTCTACACTGTCAAAGCAAAAATATGATTTCATCAGACAGGCAGCAGGCTGACTTTAAAATCACTTGCACCCTAATGATATTATCTTTTAAATCACTTCTTAAAATAAATCTCTACATGAACTACATTACATGTGACATTGCAATAGAACTGCAGACTTGAGACTTGGACTTGAAGTCAGACTGAAGTTACAAATATGAGGACTTGAAACTTGCAGCCCTGTTCCACTGCAAGAACTTAATAATCTGTAACCTGGGACTTCCCATACCCTGAATCTTTACGAACCTTATGAACTTTTGGTACAATGCTCTTCCTTGTATTTCCACTGCATTTTATAAACTGGGACATTTTGGATGTACGTCATTAGAAAGGCAAAAGCGCAGACATGTTTATGCACTGTTTCATAGGGGAGTAAAGTAAGCTTTTGTGGGACAGACAACAAAGGCAAAGAAATTGGCATATGACGATGTCCGCAGTGAAACATTGTGCTGGACGATGACATCGTTGTTGGGGTGGGGGGGTGGGGGCACATTTGAGCCCATTCATAGCGGATCCTCACCTTCTCACCCGGCCTTTCTTTACTTTTCCTCCTTTGTTATGAGAGTAGCGTGGCACCTTGAAGGAAGAGGGCAGTGCATAGTGAGTGTGTGGGTGAGCGAGAGAGAGTGACGGTGACTGCACTCAGAGCAGACAGGTGTTGGCGATCGGAACAGAGGAAAAGATTAGCAGTGAAGTTGTCTAGTGGCAGTAAATGTACAATGTAGGTTACAGTTTAGACATGAATAAACGCTGCAGCTCCACATTCCTGTGTCTTGCTTCCCAGCTGCTGGGTAAAAGTGAAGGGGGTTAGCCCCGAGGTTAGCATCAACTTCAGCCCTGGAGGAAAACAAAGTCTTCCCTGTGCTGTCCGACCACGGTCTGAAAGCTGCAGCAGGAATGGTTAACACTATGCTTAAGTTACCTCTTTAAGCAGATCATATGATGATAAAAAATATTTTAAATACTAGTCATAGCGATCAACTACTCTTATTAGCTTTTTACTCGCAAAGCTTTTATTGCACTTTCAGTAACAAGATTTTACTCGCCAAATAATCACAACGTTACAATGGTAGACGGTTAGCCATTGGTGATGGACAATGGCATCATTCATCATTCCAACCCTAGTGCTGACATTGTTATGACATTTTATTTCAGGCTTAATTGGCCATTAGATAAGTTAATACACTGATGGAGCTGGTCAGTGGTCAAACATGGCTTCCAGTCACACCCACAGGAAACCCCAACAGAAGTGTGTCTTAGTGAGTTTGTGAATTAATTCGACTCTTATCTTAGAATACTTGGTGTGCTCCCTCTCTCCCTCATCGCTGCTTTTTGTCTGTATATCTGCTGTGCTTTTAATACCTCCCGTGGTCGCGCCATCTCAGTGACAAAATGGCGACTGAGTGCCCTGGAGGCTAAACAGCACAGCCCCCAATAGCCAACACTATAGTCCCTAAAATGTGCTGTAATCTCCTCTCACATGTCAAATTTGACAGTAAAACAGTAACCGCAATATACTCCTTTGTTGCTTTGGGAGAAATTCCCCAGACTCCCTTAAAAAAAAAAAAATCACAGTTTTGTGAAATGCTGTCTACAACAAATTCTTAATTATTTAATCATTTGTGCCTTATTGTAAATTCGGCAAACGCACTTTGTCTACAGTAGATGCCTTGTTAACAGCAGATAAAGTCAGCTGCACAGATAACAGCAGCACAGTATTTACTGTATATCAGCCTGGAACCAGCGGAAGCTCTGTCCCTCTCCCTGAAATATTCAAACTAAAGAAAAGAGAGCTTCTCGAAATATTACTCACAACTAACAGTTTTATTTATTGAGTGAGGATCACATTGAATTGTTGTTGGGTTTTTTCCTAATTTACACTGTATTAACAATTCCATTTTATTTATATAGCGCCAATTCATAACAGAAGTTATCTCATTGCACTTTTCCTATAGAGCAGGTCTAGACTGTACTCTTTATAATATTACTAACAGAGACCCAACAAATCCCAGTGACAGTGAATTAGATTTGCATGCTCCATTAACAAAACGCTTCTGGAATTTTTCTTCAGTGGGTTTGTGTTTGCATCAGGTATATCAAGATAAAGTAAAAAAAAAATAATAATAAGAGCTGTGCTTGGGCTACAGTAACTAATAGATAAAACAGAATTTGTAGTGTTACAAAGGCCCGTACATTTAGTGTGGCAATCTGTGAGACAATGTCGGGTTCAGAGCGAACAAAAAGGTACACTGTAAAACTAATAAAGTGTTTGGGCTCTCTGACCTTTCAAGATAAGCAGTAGATGTTTGTGAACACTCTGTCTGTTTCAACTGATTTCACCATTTAAACAGTAACTGCAATAAACTCCTTTGTCACCCAGGGAGAGAAAGTCACTAGGGGGAAAACTTTATAAACTCTGAGAAATGCTGTCTACGACAAATTCTTAAAGGTCCAGTGTGTAACACTTAGGAGAAGCTATGTGCAGAAATGGAATATAATATTTATAAGTATGTTTTCATTAGTGTATAATCACCTGAAAATAAGAATCGTTGTGTTTTCATTACCAGCCAAAGCCATTTTTATCTACATAGGGAGCAGGTCCCCTTCTATGGAGGTCGCCATGTTGCACCACCATGTTTCTACAGTAGCCCAGAACGCACAAACCAAACACTGGCTCTAGATAGGGCTGTTCGCATGTTTCGCAATTTCACCACCACTGTAGTTTCTCCTACACGCTTGGAAGGTGAGGGTGATGCGAGCAGTTTTCAAATGGTTGCAAACTGCAAATCCTGGTGGATTTTCCCTTTCAACGTAAACTCTGTAGTATTATATCTGTAATTAATTTGAAATAAATTTACTGAAGTGACATTTCTGAATAATCAGTATGATTATTAAAACGTTTCATAATTTTTATCACACTGCATAATTTCTAAATAATCCAGTCTTTCTATTAAACCTCACACTATCACAGCCCCTTTGGAAGTACAGACATAATAATAAAAAGGGCTTTTGCACAGGGCAGATATTTAAAAAGATCTGGTGAAAAGATCTTATTCTCAAACTTACCTTGCTTCAGTCAACTGTTCAATTTAAATGGTATGTTATCAATATGGTGCTCAGTTTCATTGCTGGCTATAATAAAAGAAGAATAAAATGGTCACATAATAAGCTGCAGGTGTAAAACAATAGCTGGAACCATTTTTTCTATGTGCAGAACTAAAGTGATGTCTGAATGTTGCTTTCTGACTGGTGCTGTAATGTTGTTTATTTTAAATAAACCACATTGTTGAACTCTGAGATTTTCTGTTTTCTGCAAGTAATCTTAAGATTCAGGACTAAGTTGATGTTATACAAATGATAAAACAACATGAAGATGATAATGCCATTGCAATGACGACACCACAGACTTCTCTTCATGTAAAGTGCTCTTATAGTGTTTCTGATCCTATCCTGTCATTACTTATTCTTCAGTAGTGTAGATTTAGGTGAAACAAAAAATAATTCAGTGTTTAGTTTCCAATTGCAGTAGCTTGTAAAATAAGGTCTCAAGACCTCAGGGAGTATTTCTGACAGTTTCAGGATACCCACAGCAAAATGAAAAATGGTTTAATTTCACAGCCTAGAAATTAGCACAAAAAGGTGTAAGAAAACTGTGTAAGAATGACTCAATTAATCAATATTTTCTAAATTGTATTCCAAAAACATCATATGGGTCCAGTAGTATTTATTATCTATTGTGTAAAGGGTATTTGGGAATCTTGAAAAACGCTATAAATAAAATGTATTATTATTAATATTATTATTTAGAAGTTACTGTACAGTAAATATCTTCTTCCAGGACAGAGGTGCGAGGTGCCTAGTTAAGAAAAAAATACACGTTTTGATACAATGGCCTTTTAATTACTATCTGATTAACATCAGGTGTGGTGACTTACTTTACAAAAAGAAAACCCACATTATTCATTGTATTCAACTGCACAGTTTATCATATAAATCCTCAATACACTAGGCTTGCCTCATCGTGTGCACAGCTGCATTGACCCATCGAGCCCCCTATCATTGGCAAGTGATGATTCTATCGGCAGGGTCGATAATATTGATATCTGTTTTGTGTTTCCACCGCAGACAGTACTTCTTAAAATGTAGGCGGGGTTGTTACCGGGGCTTCGGGGCTAACCCCCTTCACTTTTCCAGCAGTTGGGAAACAACAGACGAGACTTTTCTTGGTCTTGAGAAGCTGCCTCTGCTAGCCTACAACAAGGAGATAAGCTTTTACTGCACTTCTGAGCTCTGTCTTAGCATGATCTGTTCTGCCCGACCCTGGTAAATTGTGCAGCCGTAGCGCTGATAGGTAGAAGACGCATCAAATTGTAAATTCATGGTAAGCTACAGACAGAATTAATTAACATAAAACACAGCATGCAAGAGACAAATGATGGTTTATTTATGTATGTACATGTACACACACCTTAGAATTAACCATGGGAGTGTTTTAGCATATTTATTTCTAAGGTTATACCTTATAACCTTATTGCTTTGAAAGAAAAATGTTAAAATATCATCATTTCGACGGTCAGCATTCGGAGAGCTGAAAGACCTGGAACTGATAGGACATCGCGTTGCGGCAAAAGTTCAACCTGGTTCAACTTTTTAGCCAGAGTCCCCTGCGTTGGCACCCCTGCTGCACTGCCGAACTGGCTCCATTTGAATTTATGACGGGGCTGTGTTTCTTCACACAGGGCTGAAGTATTATTTTTTATAATATGTAGTTATGAGAATTTTATATTATGAGTCAAACCTTTTCTTCTAATTATGTCATAAATCATAACTCAAAAAGTCACACTCCCCTTTTTGCTATGGTATTGGTTTCTTCTAAAAGTTGCTGGATGAAATTGGTTCGCAAAAGCAGGTACACGCACACAGCACTCTGTTGCGCATCAATGCTGGAGGAGATGTAGGCTACAGCTTAATGTGTGTTGCTGAAGTGGTTAGTAGAGCATCAATCCCTTTTTCAAGTGTGTGAAAATGAAATGCAAGAAATGCATTGCATGAAAATCCTACACTTGGCCAGTGCTCAACAATAAGAATTGCCCGATTGCCCAGGGCAAGTAAAATGCCACATCAGGCAAGTAAATCTAGCAACTCACTTGCCTGATTGGACAAGTGGTGAAAAAGAATTAAACACATGTATTTTTCAGGAGCTTATGATGGAAGTAGCTATCTCTGTTGAGAGTTGCACATACCGATCGGGAACTTGCAAGTAGGGATGGGAACTGAAACCCGGTATTAATCGGGCCCCTGGGCTTAATCATTAAAGACCGTAGTATTCATACTCGCAGAAGCCTCTCGTGCTGGACTGAGCTCCTCCGCACACACACACACACACACACACACACACACACACACACACACACACACACAGAGCACAGATAGTGGTCAGCAAATCAGATAGGCCGCGGTGGAGATTCCTCAAGTTGACAACAACTACGCTTGTTACTGTAAGTAAGTAAGTGAAATAAAACCTCTGCGAATAAAAATACTTTATCGATAGACCTGTTCAACAAGCATTAACATGTGAACATGTCGAAAGCGATATTTTAATCTGCTCTCTCTGCAGTCTCTCATATGTTTTACACAAGCACAGCGAGCTAGCTCGGCTAATAGTGAATTGTTACAAACAAGCTAAAACGAAAGCTGTCTGTATGTAGTCTGTTTATCTTAGTTTACCATGAATCTTAAAATTTGGCAAATTCTTGTAAACTTCCTGCTGGCTGAGACAAACCAGCCCCTCCTCCCTTTACCAGCGGTACCTGCAGTGAATCACAGCAGCAGCAGAGGGAGGAGGACAGAGGACAGGAGGAGGGACGGATACTGACTGATGTTTAGAAAGAATGAAGAACACAGACATCACTCAGTATTTTGAGGTCAGAAATATGATTTATTTTACTAACATTTTAGATTTGTTTCCAGTAAGATATTATTGAGCTTATTTAGTGAATTTGCTGTTGTAAACACTGTTGCTGCTCTAGAAAGAACATTTAGTTCTATTTAAAACATTCAATTCTAAACCTGTTCTGAATTTATTCTTTTTTTAAATAATATATTTTTGTAAAAAGCAATTATTTATTAATGAAAAAAAAACAAAACGATAAGAGTATCTAAAAGAACCAAAACGATAAGAGCATCGATAAGAATAGTATTATCAATAAAATCCTAACGATATCCATCCCTACTCACGAGAAAATGGCAGTGGGAAAAGACAAAGTTTATTTCGATAATTTATCACTCACTCACAGTTAAGGAGTCTATCTCCAGGGAGAAGGAGGGAGGACTGTCATACCATTTTCGAAATGCAATAATGTTTGTTGCTTTGCATCTATGACACACTATGTCCTTGTTCTGGTTCATTTACTTTATAAAGATTAAACATGACAACTAACTTTAGTTTTTGTTGTTATTTGATAACCGCAATCGCCCGGTCGGGCAAGTGAAAAAACTTAATGTTGAACGCTGCTGGCTGTTGTCCTCTCTCTCTCTCTCTCTCTCTCTCTCTCTCTCTCTCTCTAGTTAGTGTGTTGGTGTGGTTACAGGTTATATATACTTAGGCTGGTGATGGTGGATCTTTCAAGAAGGCTGAGCAGTTTGGAAAATATGTTACTACTGCTCAATCTGAGCTTTTATTGGCAATGGAGCATCTGTACTCAAGCTTCTTCCTATGCACTGTGTTTGAAAATACAGCTAATACCATGTTGGCAGGTTCCTTTCATCTGTAGCTTTATTATCTATGTTCTCTAAATGAATTTGCATTGTGGATATTGTGTTTTTATGTGAATGTATGCCTCTTAAAATTTTCAGGTGAAGCAGACAAGATTTAGCTCTTTTTCAAGAAAGGTGGCAGCAGTGTAGAAGCTAGTGTAGAAGTTAGTGAATAAGTGAGATTTGCTGGGTCTCTGTAAATAATATTATAAAGAGTACAGTCTAGACCTGCTCTAGGAAAAGTGCAATTTGATAACATCTGTTATGAATTGGTGCTATATAAATAAAATTGAATTGAATGTGTGTCATTTTCAATAACCATAACAGCACAAATAATTGACATAAAAACCTCTAAATAAATCTACAGCATTTACATTAATATAAAGTAGGAGATTACTGAGCTACAAAAACTGATTTAGTGGAGTTTTCAAACAATCCCCCAAAAGTCTTTGAATATACAGTATGTCAAATTGCAGAAAATTGCATCATTATTTTCTTGTTTTTTCTGGGGTAGGACCCCCATGCCCCCTGCTCTAATCCCCCCCCCCCAGAATTTAGGCTTTCATGATGCCCCCGACTATGTGTACACTATGTGTTTAACTGTGAAGGTAAAACACCATGAATGCTCAATCACCTTTTTTTCTGCCTAAGTAAAGTCTTCAGAAAAAAGCTCTTTTTAATCTTTCAAAGCAATTCTCATTCCTGAAGATTTGGTGAATCCTTCATGTCTGTCTGTCTCTGTCTTTGTCTAGAGTCCATAAATTGAGCATCTGCTAAGGTGTCTTTGTTGGCTTATTAAAACCGTAGGAGACGCTGTCTGGCAGGATCAAAGCCAGCCTTGGACCGTAATGATCACTGATGCTGCTGTTGAATTAACCAGACGTGAGCGCTGTTCATGTTAATGGGGGGGGTTTCGCTCCACTAGCAGAGGGGCTGAAGAGGGGCAGTGGACCCGGTACAAGAGAGGAGAGGAAGCCCAGGGAAAAATAGTGGAACAACTACTTTAGTAAGAGACAATGTTAACAGAGCATGTGAACAATGTCTTTAATGTTACTCAGAGATGTTTTATTAATTAAAGACATCTTATGATCCCAGATTACAACCAGATTGGTAATGACAGGTGCAGGGGAAACCTTGCCGTTACAAGGACTTGCATAAGCTTTTAATCTCACGTTAAGTCCAGCGCAAACACTGATGAAGAGACAGACAGGGGAGAGTGGAAGGCAGAGAGGATCATGATATATCTATGAAATTGTAGAGGAGAGGGGAAATGGAGGGAAATGTGATGGCTGGATAGATGAGCTATTTCTATAATGAGGTCAGTGTGAGCTGTGGGATTTCGTTCTCCTGGGACACATGCGCGCACACACACACACACACACACGCACACATCCACACAGGGGAACTGTGACGATGTATCGCTCCTGCTGAGTGGGGCTGCCTCTGTCCACAGGAGGAAGACGAAGACTGGAACACAAGGACTGATGCTTAATTATTGAACAAGACTGACATTCACTCAGCTTGCCTTTGTTTCAGAACAAACAAACAGATTCTTCCACTCCCATGACTCCCACTGTATCTAATCCTGTAACATGACGACAAAATACACTGCTACCATTTTTTGGAGACACAAGACACTTTACCCACCATCCAATTTCATTCCCACAAGAGAAATTTCAGATTCAAGTGCAATTTCTTTTTTAACTTTTTTGTTTCCACATTTTTTGTTGTGGCTATCTTTGTCTCAGTGCACCTTTTAGTTAGTATTTATTAGGGCTGGATCCGAATATTTGACTATTCGGATATTCGTTCGTTGGATTCGGTTTTCAATTTTGGGATTCGGATATTCGCACACACACACACCTACACCTCTGTCTCTCACTCTCACTCACCCCGCCTCTTTCTGTTTCTCTTTCCCTGTATGTGTCTGCTCTGTTGACTTTCTTTGTCAAAAAAACACAACGCGTTTTGGATTTTTCACCCGCCACTGCACAGCAGTTAAGCCGCGCGTGGAGGAGGCTTGTTGTTAATGACGTAGCCTATCGAAACCAACGTGGTAACGAATGACATCGGCACCAACAGGTGTGTTCACTGTTGCTTTACCTGCTTGTAAAATATCCACCGTATCCGCGTATACCAGAGAACGTCTCTCTCTGTTTCTCTACAGAGCATGTGTGATAGTCTGTATACCGTATGGGAGAGGTAGAGCGAGGAGACATTGTACATTAGTTAATAGATCGCGGATAGCGTTTGTCCCTCGGTCGGATAAAAAAATAAAATTAAAAAGTCATACTCAGCACCAGTTATCTGTTCTTACTTACTTCGGCTGCTGTGACACTTCCATTTCCCTGCATGTACATGTGCATAAAGTGTACCTTATCTTATCTTAAAACAAATAATGTCCAACCAAAAACTTGTTACCGATTGAATGATCCTTCCTCCTCAGCTTCTCCCCCCGCTCCTCCTCTTTCTGAGTGGTGTCCGGGTTGTGGTCCTGTCCCCCCCTCTCCACACTCCCCCTGTAAAAACATCAAACATTAAGCCTTAAAATAAATTGTAAAAAAATGGGGGGAAAACAACAGCAATCACAAGGCAAACTCTATAACAGATTTGCTATGCAATTAGTATGGAGCCCTAAAGTGTTAAATAAATAAACAAGACATTATGAAATAAATGAATAAATGATTTAATAAATTATTAAAACTCAAACCATTATTACAAAAGCTGTGTTGTCACCAATGCCTGCCCCCTCACCTTTCGGCCTCTGTTATCAAAAATTAGTCAGTTCGCTCCTGTAAGTTACAGCAACAACATATTTTCTGATAAGTTTGGTTTTTTATTAGTTATTTGTATGCTATAAAAACAGGGTTTCACGTCACGATTGACATCTGAGCCCTGCTTGAGTCGGCCAGGTGTTGGGGCAGGACCTCGATACCGCAGCTCCAACCCCGATCATTACTGCGCAGACTCTGGCTCCAAATGATGTCACCAGCGCAAGATGGCAGCGCCCGTATCTGGGATATTTTGGCTTAATTTTTGTACAGCTGGAGGATGTGGAGACATGTCATACGCAGTGACCGTAAAACCCTTTCCCCTTAGACAAACTATCGACAATTTGCAATGACATCTTAGTAAGAAACCTCCCTAAAGGGGCCCCATGTCATTCCCTTGAACTTGCATGATTCATGTAACATTCATTCTCGAAGTTTGAATAGAAAGTCAATAAAAGGAAAATGAAGAGGAGTAATCTGTCGGGAAGTGAAACAAGAAAACAAAGCAAGACAGTGGTAAGTGGAACAGATAATGACGCTTAACTAATGGGGGAGACACTTAAATAACTTCAGCTAGCAACTCTGCAAGATGAAGTGTGACAGGCAGAGGTGATGCTGTTGCTCCTCCCCCTCTCCTCCTTTTCTAAGCTCAGTTTTTTCCCACCTCTCAGGGCAGCGCAGCGTCGTGTTCAGACCATTGATTGTATATATACTGTACACATCTAGACGCGCAGCTTGTGAACTTTTGATGTGAGGAAATAGTGGCAGCATTTGCACTAGCCAAGGCCCTGTAAACAGCATTTGCAAAATCAATGCATTATGTGTTGATGAGCACTGGCCTTATAATGTATATAATGTTATTTACAATGTGACAACGTTGAAGTAGTTATTTATTTAGTTTTTACTGTTCTGATTTTTATTGTTCTTTATATTTTGAAAGTTCTACTAATGTGAACATTTGAAATAAACATTTTTATTTAAATTTATTAAATTTTTTGTTGGGGTCAGATTATTTATAACAGAATGGTGATCAACGCTAGTTGGAGGGGCCCCCTAGGAATTTCTACCTAGGGCCCCAACAGACTCTACAATCGCCACTGTTCATGCATTCATCAGAGGACGATCATTATTCCATAAACTCCTGGAAGCATTTTCAAAAGGGTCTCTCATGTGATCTGTATGTATCAAGGTATAAAGTGTAACATGGTGTGATGACAAAGTACATACAGCAGCATGGCCTATTTCACATATACACATATACTTGCTCTCTCTAAATGCCTGCCACTTTGGCCCTCCATTAAGTTGAGCGAGTGCTCGTTTAGCCAGTGTCTCGCCAGTTGCCCACTCAGTCAGATCCAACCGTATTTAATAAATAAGGAACGCTCTTCTGTGTAAATTATTCATTTAACACGCCTTATCCTCTTCCAACAACCTTGTTAGAGCAACTCAGGAGTGGAGAGGAGGCGAGTGTGGGGGGCAAAACAGGGGAAGCAGAGGGGAAGAGGCAGACACCACAGCTCATGTGCGACTCAGCAGAACCTGTGGTGCATCTCTAAGCTCTCTGGGCGTTCAGTCGTAGGGGGGCTAATTCGCCCTGACACCTCCTTTGTTTCAGGGGGAAAAGAGCTGCATTCACACAGCTACGCATTTGCTCACATGCACACACACTTGAGCGCACACCAATATGCACAAACTTAGAGAGAAAGAGCACAAGAAAGGAATTTTTAGTGCATATTCATAGAGAAATCATTCTAGTTGTCTGGATAAATTATTGAGAAATGGGAGTCCAGGACACGTAAAGCTGGAATGTGGGAGCTGTTTTTTGTGCTGCCTGAACTCAAATCAGACAACACAGCAAGTCATCCAGTCTAAACAAGTTGATTCTAATGAGCCGGGATGGGGACGGGGACAAAAATGCTCTAGTGAAGAAAACTACTGTTCTGGATATTAACCTTGAGGACAAATGCACACAGCACCTAACGTTTGTATAATGTCAATGACGTTGCTTGGTATTCCATGCCCCCCAAGGTAACTGTATTCATGGCACAACTAAGAAAAACATTTATTCAAGGTGAATTAGGGTGTACAATAATTAAAATTATTCTAAAGTTATGCATATACACACAACTTTTATTTAAATATTGAAGATCACATTGAGGGCAAGACCTTTCATTTTCTACCCTGCAAAGTTACAAACCAAACTGCATTCAAATAAAACTTCTAAATCTAAAAAGAAATTGGGTTCCCTTTTCTCTATTACCACACATTAGAGTCCAGGGCTAGACTGATTTAGGTGAGCACTGACTGCCAACAGGGCTAAAATTTCCAAATACCAAGCAAATGACCAAAACACCGCTGAATCTGACTGGGAATTTCAATGGTTAATTTGCAGGTAGTCCCAGGCTCAACCCAGCACAGACAGAACCCGCTCTCTCTCTCTGTCTGACTCCAGTGTTCAGCCCCAGAGCGGGAGGTTGTTATGTCAACTCTGACAGTGCTCATTACCAGTTTCTACGCTCTGAATTGGAGTTAGCAGGCTTTGGCCCAGGCAGAGGCCAGCTAGACCCGACTGCTACAATGGGATCAGTGTGTGTGTGTGTGTGTGTGTGTGTGTGTGTGCACACGTGCTGAGAGCTAATCACAAAACGCTCTTTCATTTCTAAATCACACCCCGAGGCCACTGTACATTACAGAAGTACTGATACACAATGTACAATGACATCTACTGCTTGTTTTCATTTTCACTCACAAACTCCTTCATATGAGGGCTGATCACAGCATCCCGCTGCCAAAAAGCTTCTGTTTGAGTTTGTACATGTACCACTGCTGCTGTGCAGTATTTCATCACCGATCGCATTTCTCAGTGAATGATACTGGGATCCAAAAACAGCAATTCATTTAAAAAAAATAAAAAACGCAAGGGACTGTGTTGGAGGATTATCAGAAACCAAAAGACTTTAATAAAACTTTAAGACTGGATTTTACAGCTCTCTTAAGTTATCGCGGTACCAATAATTTTATCCTCCATCGGATAATGAACTAACGGCGTTCAGTATAAAAACTTTTAATTTCATTCATGTACAAACAGCCTGACGATCCTCTCTGCCCCGTTTCATCTATAGAGAAATATCTCTCCCACCTACCCTTGGACGCACCAGCCTTCTATTTTCAACCAAAAAGAAAAGTGATCTGCTGTGACAACGATGTTTAGTTAGTACGCCTCGTGCATATTCTTTTGGCTAAGATTAGGGTACAGTAGAGTTAATAAAAAAATCTATATAACTATATGTAGGGTAGTCTATCCTGGATATTAATGAACTAAGCTAAAGTCTAAATGCAAAAAGTGTAATTTGCTGTGTGTCACAGGTACAGTAGAGAGTCTGTGGGTGTCAATCATCTTGCAACAATATTGCCTAGAATATGCAAGCAAGCAGGAAAGCAGGAGAAATACATTAACCAGTGCCTCCGCAGCACCACGATGCAGAAAGAATCTGATGCGGGTCTTAACACGAGAGAGATTGTGGCCGTAAGTGGCCACAAGTGCGAAACCTCTCTCCAGAGCTATTGGCGACCGAAACTCTGTGACCGGAGAAAGTGGAGCCAGGCGACAAAAAATGCAAGCCAACAAGCAGTTTTCAAAGCCATCCTACTGACGCTGGACAGTTTTTCGGTAACATACAAATTAATATAAAAAAATCTGTGATAAAAAAAGATAAATAAGCTAGTGTGTTGCACAGCAACCGCCTTGCACTATGTGTAGGCAGCCAGGAAGGTGTATTGCTTTGTAAGAACAATCCTTTATGAACATGTTAATAAAAACGGTTTAAATTGGAATGTGTCTATAACTTTTATATTGCCACCCTGTAACCATTTTATAAAAGCAATGGCTTATTTTGCGTCAGGCCAAACAACGCCCCTTAGCTGTGATGTAATCACAATATACCACGGTCTGTCATGAGCTATTGCTTAATTACAGTATATCACAGCTAAGGGAGTTGTTACCATACTTGGTAAACCATACTTGGTAACAGTTTCATAAAAGCAATAGCTCACTCCAGGCCGTGATATATTGTGATTATATCACAATATACTGTGGCCTGTTGTGAGCTATTGCTTACATCTATTACTGAAGCTACAAAAGTAGCTTACAGCTGCTTTGCCTGTTTCTTCAAGTTCAATCCACGCCGCCGGTCATGACGTCACTGTCCTCAGAACAAGCTGTCCTGTCCAAGCTGTCCAGCACAGCTTCTGTCGAGGTAAAATTTAATGGCCAAAAATGTAGCCATTGGTATAATTTGGCTGCCTATAGTCTAGGTGTGAATTGTTATATTTGTTAAAATGACAGCATACGTGTTCAGTGAGATAGACATATGATCGATGTGGAATACACTTTTGTGAACTGTTTAGTCACTTTACATATATGACAGTTTATTAACAGCTTAATATATATCAATGAAGAAAAATTGCATAAGATTAGTTTTGGTATTAGCAGTTACTTGATGCTGTAATATTACTTTCAGAAGTAAAAATAAAAAAGTAACATTGAGCTGTCTCCCCAGAGACATTGAGTTTATACCCAGAGACAGAATGTAACTGTCAGTCTTCTGAAAGGCTTGTCTGGTCTCCTGCTGCTATCAGGTGTCTCTACAGGCCCTGATGGTCCCCGGCTTCTTCTGCCCCACCTCTCTCAGGCCAGTAACCACCTAGCAATGTCAATGATTACATGTGTGATTAAGGCTTTCCACTTCAAACGGGCCTGATGTTTATACAGGCCCTGATGGCGGATGGGATAAAGAGCAGGTAGAGCTCTGTGTTTGTGTCGGGGTGTGCATGCGTGTTTCTGTGTTTGCCTAGATGGGAGGATGAATGTTATTATGCCTAGGCTATGTGGACATACAATCATAATGACACACCGAATACCATTCTGCATATTACAGCTGCTTCTTCCTCACGCTCTTACTCCTCCTCCTCCACCTACGTAGGCCTATATAAACCACATTGTGTTGCACTGACATATGTTGCTTTAGGCAGAGGTGGTGTGGAGAATAGATTTATTTTTTCAAGGCTTGCTTAAGAACTTTGGTGGTTTTGCAACAGGCACTGGAAAAGATATTACCAAGACCTTTTTAAAGTTCAATTTTAATGTGTTTTTTTGGACAAAAAGTGCCAAGTCTTCTAATTTCACATCAACAGTTTATTGACTTATGCTTCATTCTAACAATTCTATTATATGTCTTAGTCCTTTGCATTACTTTATAAACAAGCTGCTTTTTCCATATTTTTTAATCTCCAGGCAGAATGAGAACGACAAAGTGTGAGGTGCTCCACAGCTGCAGCACTGCTACCTAAATTAGCCTGGACCACATGAAAAGCTGTCGTCTCTATTCCAGGCCGGGGCGAGAAAATTACAGCCCTGCTCTCTCTACTCTAGCATTAAACCTCAATTAGTGTACAACTACACCAATGATGTCATCACTGAGGGACCCAAGAGCCCTGAAAATAAGGGGTGCTTTGCTTTACAGCGACAGCCATTCACAACAGAACCACCTCAAACTTTCAGGTCCTCTCTGAGCAGCTCAGCGGCTGAGAAAAGTTGTTTATTCCAGCCAACTGGCAAGAAATAAGGTGATGTTCTTTTGATATGGCCTCAAAAAACAAAAGCACAAGAACATGTGGCCTGGTTTGGCTAAATTTACCAGGAATTTAATCCTGAGTCGTGACTGGAGTTTTCCCAAGAGACGAAAGGTCAGAAAGGTAGGACAAGAAAAACTCCTGTTTGACGTCCAGTGACCTGGCAGGAGAGAAAGGAGGACCAGGAGGAGGGTGATGGGGCTGGCTCCTGTCCAAACACTGACAGAGTGTTTCTACTGCCCATTCCTCAGAAAACCAGTTATATTACATAACAAACTCACGTAATCATATGCTAAGGAAATTTCACTCTCACTGCAGACACTGACCTAAACCTGAATATTCACTTTTTATTACAACTTGCAAATTATTTTATAAATGTATGTATCATAAATGTGGCCATCATTCTATTGAGGATAAGGGCTGGGCACAGATATGTTTCAGTACTACAGAGTATTGAAAAAAGCATTTTCATTCGATAAATACGTAGGTAGTCTCGTCAGTGTAGGGATGCTGAATGGGGACGGAATCTATATGAGTAAAAACCAGTATTTTAAGATCATCTGCCTGTATTGGGGAAACCAAGGAGTGAGATAAGTATCCCCGAAAACATGGTTTTGGTGTAATTTTTGGTCATACCTCACATGTAGTCTTACCTCTCTCTTTTTTTCTCTCCTCAGTTCTTCTACCCCACACACAGAAGCCACGGTAGATAGAAAAAAAAAATGTTTAAGGTGTGGTTACACTTTGGTGGTTTTGCTTGAGTTGACAACAATGCTCGTTGCCAAGTACAACAGTATAGGGCTGTGTATCATTCAAAAATGTTCGATATTGGTACCGGTACCTTGACTTCGATACCGGTTCCTCAACACTACTTTTTTCGATACCAACATTATAAAATCCATTTTAACAAAAGAAAATTACATTACACATTACGGTACAATTACTCACTTCATAGGAGGAAGCTGTTCAAAGACCTGTGAGCAGCTAGAGAAACTGTTTTTACACTGCGCACTTCACTCAACCTGGATAACTGGACTAAAATTAAGAAAATGAAGGAATATCTGTATAGTATTGGATTATATAAAATATAAATAAATGTCAAAAGGAACATTAACAGTATGGCAGCAAGTGAGACCTCTTACTTTGTGCTAAAGAGAAGCTAGCCCGGGTCTGACTACAGTCCACCGTGTCAACTTCAGACCATGTTTGCCGTCAGAAACACTGCCTCAGCTCCAAGCAGCTGGCAATAAAAAAAAAAACAAAAAAAAAAAAAAATAAAAAAAAACATTTCTGGGCGTGACGTAGTAGACGCCCAGAAATGGAGCTCACTGTTATTGTTTTTTATTGCCATTCCATTATTATTTTGTGAAAATTGATTATTTAAAAGCTTGGTGGTTGTTTTTTAGAGCTGTACAAAACAGTATAAAACAGTATCGAAAAGAAGTATTGTGAGGAAGTCAAATTGGTATTGGTACCAGTAGCAATAATTGTGGCTTGTTGTTTGAACGCTTATGTTTCTTGCCCTGTCTGACTTTGTTGTAGGTATGTTACTGTGTTCCCAGATCTTAGCAATTACTTTGCTGAGTACAATGTCATCATATGGGAATGTCATCGATCGGAATGATGGCAAGAAATCCTAAAATAAGACTTAAGTTGTAATTTAATCAGAGTTATTCTTTAACAGTGCTCTAGGTTCCCAATAAAATCATAAAACCCTGGACACAGCATTCCCTGGTTGGTTATTGTAATCTAATGTAGTCCCTCTTACTGCCGGGGCACTGTTCCTTCATGTCGTACAAAGGACAGAGCGACTTCAACACAGCTCAGCATGGGAACGCTCCCAGGCACCACCTCGTACCTTTCTCCTCTTTGTAACAGAGAGAGCCGTTCCCCACACTGTGTGAAATATGCATCACACCTCCCAGCAACTTCTCACCAGTTTTTCAAGCAAGCTGCCCGAGGACCACAAGTCCTCTTCGGTGTACCTCCACCTGAAGAGACCGATCGCTCTCTCATCTTCAAAGAGAAGTCAATCACGCCATAGACTGTTAATACCACCCAGTGGGTTTACAAAACTTTTACTCAGTCTCTCACAGGTGCAGAGAAAGGGGATGGGGCCCACATTTCTCAGAAAGTGGAGCAGAATTTTATTTTTTTTAAGAGCCAAGCTCCGACAGAAACTTTGAGCAGGGGTGGGTGGGGGCGGTGAGGGGGTGGTTGAGATCAAAAGCCTGCAAGTTCCTGGCGAGCGGACCCAATCAGCCAAGAGGGCCAAGGAGAGGAGGAGAGACAAGCGCTTCCCTTTTAAATTGATCCCACTGAGACCCTCAAGGTTCCCCTTGCAGGACTCGCAGACAAGTGATAAAAATCTGGCCCTGTGGATCTGATGAGGAACTGGGAGGGGAGAAGGCGAAGAAGAAAGACGGTTTTGGGGGGAGAAACACAGAAAGAACAGAGGGGGAGAGGACCCAGTTGAGGCAGATCAAGGGGAGACGAGAAGGGTGGGCTCATTCTCCGAGGGTGCATCCAGGCATTGCTGTGTGCCAGCAAAGAGCCAGAGCAGAGAGGACTGCTGCTATCAGCTATCAAACCAGTGTTACATGTCTGACCAATCAACCACGGGTGTATCTTTATTCTGCCCAGGTCCTGGCAGCTGAAATGTTGGATCGTTTCGTGCTGGCCTGAGATCAGACTCTGGACGAGGCTGGTGTCGTTATCCACAGCATGCTGGCGCCTCAAAGGAACAAGCGCTATCAGAGCAACCCAGAGACCCTGCAGGCTGCCGGACACACCACAGACCTGCCCGTCAGGCCAGTCACCAACAGGAGCACACACAATAATGCGGTGTGTGTGTCCTCTCCAATTCCATGGTTTTATGGTATAATATGATGGTCATTATCACCAGGGTTCCATTCAACAACAAATTCACTCTTGTGCTGTCAAATGTCATGATCACAATCATATGAGAAAACAATTATCTGCAAATCAGATTTATTCATTGAGTGGCTTTTAAAAAATGCATTTATTTATTTTCAATCACTTTACCAGGGATTCTACTGCAGACTTAATATTACAAACTCCACAACTTTCTCATGACTTTTCAAAATAGGGTTGAACCACTTCCTAAAAATGTATTTTTTTTCTGGTTTGTTAATGTTGTTTGTCTTACTAAAGGGGTAAACAGCCTGGTTTGTACTTCAGTTGAGATGTGTCAACAAAATGTAGGCAAAATAGCTGAAATACACAATCTTATTCAATTCATGTGCAGAACATGTTGTAAGCACATTCTGGTTTTTCTGCAAAGGGACCTCTGTATAACAACAATCCCAGATATTAATAACACTGTGTAATTTTTCCTGACTGGAATATGAAAATATATTTCAGTTCAATTAAATTACAAAAAGGGACTGTGTTTTACAGTTTTCACAGGGAGAGCTTAGATGGTCAAAGGTCCAATGCCACTTTTTGTCAGCCTCCCAGCCTCTCATGGCAGTCCTTGGCAGGTATGTCACTGCAGGGCCTTGCTGGTAAAAACATGTGAGCCATGAGTTTGATGGCTTATCAGATGTCAGAACTCTTTCTTTCTAATACTATGAGACAGGATTTTATAACTGACAGTTTATCATGGCATAGCAATCATTTTATAATCTGTCTCAACGATAGTGAGGGAAAAAAAAAATAGAACATTATATAATCTACCAGGAATGTGCACTTGCACATATTTCATTGGCCAAAACGGCACGTTGTCTGACGACATTACATTGCGTTGGGGTAATTGTTTCTGTGTACAACCAAGTGCAACACGATGAATGCCTTTGAGGAGGCCCTTAATCTCATGGTATACTTGAAAAGAACTAGTTCCATGTTGGAAAGCAAAAGTGTTTCTACCTGTTTCAAATGGCCACACTGGAGGCAGAGGAAAAGCCAGCCGTCACAGAGGGGCGAGACGTGATAATTGTTTAAACATGTGGATAAGTGGTCACACTTTCAATCTCTCCTGGAAGGGATTCATAGTGTTCCATTATGAATGTATGAAGTGGGTGTGCATGTCAGTTTCAGAAAGTTACAGAAATTGTCAGACACAGCCTACCTAAATTTGAAGTCCGAAAGGCGTGGGGGGAGGGGGGTTTCAGACGCATCCAACAACCAGTTCTGTTGGAGTGTACTGGCACCTTTTGTACAATTCATTGTGTCGAGACTACATAGTCACACAAAAGACACAGAGCTCTTGGAGAGAGACTGGGGAGGCAATGCGATGCCATCTGGAGGAGGCTATGACAGCAAGCGTTTTATACCGCATTCAAATTTAGAAATTTAGAACAACTATACACACTTTTGCCTTTAGACATGGTCAGGCATTTTACAAACTACATTGTTTCAAACATACTGAACCCGTTAAAGGGAGCGAGAGGAGGCGGCAGGTGGGAGGTGAAATCAGAGGGAACTTCTACACCAAAAACAGCAGGCAGCATTTCTCCACACTACTGACAACAAGAGGCAAGGTAAGTGAAGAAAGACTAAAAAAAACATTCCTTTTGCATCGCAGCACCTGGTCAACAGGAGGACTGGTAGGCTAATCACTAGCATTTTAATCCTGCTTTATGATCTGGATGACTAGTTATTAAACTAGTGGATGAACAAAGTATTTGATTATCAGATCCTCTGGTATCAGCACTACTTAGCTCTGTGACTGTTGCAGGCTACAATAAACCAACCTAGCTGTGATGGATAGCCAGTGCTGAGCATGAATAAATTACAGCCTCATAAATAAGCAGATCTCTACTAATATCATTAAAGTAGCCCTGGGGCTGACACGCCCCCTTATCCCTGTGCAACAGCTCCACCAACCACCCTCCTCTCTCCCTATGACAAATGCCCTGAAATCACGTAACTATTCAACATCAATATTTTGACATTTCATTCAGCTGACTCTCCAGACAGAGCCATTTATTTAACTAGCTGAATAAAAATTGGCAGGAGAAGCAAATTTACGTGACCGGGGCTCAGTTGCCGCAGGTAACCTTTTTGGAGGGACTTGGTGTGGGAAATTGATTGCTGAGAGCGCAGACTCATCATGAGTGCTAATTTTCAGAAGCAGAGCACAGCGGAGCAGGGAAATAAGAGGCTCTATTTATAACAGAGAGAAACAGGAGTGGGGGATTAACTTGTCATTAGAATAAAGAGCACAGAAGAAGAATCAATTTCAGGGTTTAAAAAGCTGACAAACACACTCACTTATTCTTTCTCCCCCTCCCTCTCTGCCTATGGCTCTCAGCTCACCTTTTGCCTGAACACCTATAAGATATATATATATATATATATATATATATATATACACACACACACACACACACAGCTGTATGCAAAAGTTTAGGAACCCCTGACAATTTCCATGATTTTCATTTATAAATATTTGGGTGTTTGGATCAGCAATTTCATTTTGATCTATCAAATAACTGAAGGACACAGTAATATTTCAGTAGTGAAATGAGGTTTATTGGATTAACAGAAAATGTGCAATATGCATCAAAACGAAATTAGACAGGTGCATAAATTTGGGCACCCTTGTCATTTTGTTGATTTGAATACCTGTAACTACTTAGCACTGATTAATAGGAACACACAATTGGTTTGGTGAGCTCATTAAGCCTTGAACTTCATAGACAGGTGCATCCAATCATGAGAAAAGGTATTTAAGGTGGCCAATTGAAAGTTGTTGTTCTCTTTGACTCTCCTCTGAAGAGTGGCAACATGGGGGCCTCAAAAAACTCTCAAATGACCTGAAAAAAAGATTGTTCTACATTATGGTTTAGGGGAGGCTACAAAAGTTATCGCAGAAATATAAGCTGTCAGTGTCCACTGTGAGGAACATAGTGAGGAAATGGAGGACCACAGGCACAGTTCTTGTTAAGGCCAGAAGTGGCAGGCCACATAAAATATTGGAGAGGCAAAGGCGAAGGATGGTGAGAACGGTCAAAAACAGCCCACAGACCACCTCCAAAGACCTACAACATCAACTTGCTGCAGATGGTGTCACTGTGCATCGTTCAACAATTCAGCGCACTTTGCACAAGGAGAAGCTGTATGGGAGAGTGATGCGAAAGAAGCCTTTTCTGCACACACGCCACAAACAGTCGCTTGAGGTATGCAAACACACATTTGGACAAGCCAGCTTCATTTTGGAATAAGGTGCTGTGGACTGATGAAACAAAGATTGAGTTATTTGGTCATAACAAGGGGCGTTATGCATGGCGGCAAAAGAACACAACGTTCCAAGAAAAACACTTGCTACCCACAGTAAAATTTGGTTGAGGTTCCATCATGCTGTGGGGTTGTGTGGCCAGTGCCGGTACTGGGAATCTGGTTAAAGTTGAGGGTCGCATGGATTCCACTCAATATCAGCAGATTCTTGAGAATAATGTTGAGGAATCAGTCACAAAGTTGAAGTTACGCCGGGGCTGGATATTTCAACAAGACAACGACACAAAACACTGCTCAAAATCTACTCTGGCCTTTATGCAGAGGAACAAGTACAATGTTCTGGAATGGCCATCCCAGTCCCCAGACCTGAATATCATTGAACATCTGTGGGGTGATTTGAAGCGGGCTGTCCATGCTCGGCAACCATCAAACCTAACTGAACTGGAGATGTTTTGTAAGGAGGAATGGTCCAAAATACATTCATCCAGAATCCAGACACTCATTACAGGCTATAGGAAGCGTCTAGAGGCTGTTATTTCTGCTAAAGGAGGCTCTACTAAATATTGATGTGATTTTTCTGTTGGGGTGCCCAAATTTATGCACCTGTCTAATTTCGTTTTGATGCATATTGCACATTTTCTGTTAATCCAATAAACCTCATTTCACTACTGAAATATTACTGTGTCCTTCAGTTATTTGATAGATCAAAATGAAATTGCTGATCCAAACACCCAAATATTTATAAATGAAAATCATGGAAATTGTCAGGGGTTCCTAAACTTTTGCATACAACTGTATGTCTAGCCTAATTGGGATCTATTCAATGACACAACAGTTTGAAAATTATTGTGAGTTGTCCTCATACCACCAAAGCTGGTAATAGTTGTAGCTCTAGTCTGACTTCTCAAAAATATCATATTACTTATTTCTGATTTAAGCAAAAAAGTTACTCCCTATGGATTAGACTATGCGAGTAACAAACAGCACTAATGCCAAGTTATACTTTGGAACTGTCTAAATTGTCTCTATAGTGAATAAATGGTTTTTGCAGTCAAAGTACCCTGAAGAACCAAACAATCACATACATCCAGATAATCCAAGCAAGCCCGTCATCATCACCACTAACTTCTTTATAAGAAATGATATTTAAGATGGTGATAGACTTTCGCAGGAAGATACCCCAGACTACACTAGCGAACAGCCAGGGATTGGGTATAGAATGGTGGGAGCATACAAATACCTGGGTGTTCACCTCAACAACAAAGTAGACTGGTCAGACAAAACACAGATGTCCTGTACAAAAAGGGCCAAAGTCATCTTCACTTGCTGAGGAGACTGAGGTCCTTTGGAGTGTGCAGGACACTGTTAAGAACATTTTATGACACTATGGTGGCATCTGCTATATTCTATGCAGTGGTCTGCTAGGGAGGTGGAAGTACGGAGAGGGACAGAAAAAGACTGGTTAAGAGGGCTAGCTCTGTCCTGGACTGCCCTCTAGATTCCATAGGTGGTGGGTGAGAGGAGGATGTTAGCCAAGCTGACGTCAATCAGCTTGGCTAACATCTCACCCCCTGTATGAGACTGTGAGGGCCTTAAGCAGTTCATTCAGTAACAGACTGCTATACCCACAGTGTAACCCTGGGGACACAAAGAAGGCGGAAGCGCCGCAAAGTGCCACACTAGGTAATTTCTCCTGCGAGCAGCAGCCTGGCTGTTCACACCAGAAGCGCATTTCTACACGCCGGTCAACAAATGATTCTGCTCCTCTGCTCTTTTCTAATCACATATATCACAATAAAGAGCTGATCTTTATAATAACCTCATGAATTTATAACTGAAAGCTTTGTATGTGTTTCTGTGGGGCATCGCTTCTTCTGTAACAATGAAGTTAAAAGGGTTGCCTTGTGTGATGATCTGCGGGGAGGGACGCACACACACACACACACACAGACGCATGTTTGTGTCTGCTCGTCTATCTCACTCTCTGTTTAGAGACAACTGACAAATTAGTGGAATAAGTACGTAATTTAAAAAACACAATCACAAACAGCAGTGATACTATTTCTAATAAATATAGTGGATGGACAGATCTTGATATTTCATGGGGGGGGCGCGCAGCAGAATCAGATCATTTATATCATATATAATATCAATTTATATTGTTTATAATAGATTATCAGTGTGTTTTCTTGTTGGAAAACATAGATCAGACGCCAAAACTATCGCTGCTGAGCGCAAGCCAACCGCAGAACTCCGCGCTGTAGCGTGTTCTGTCTGAACAGCCCAACACCCACCACTCCACATAACAGCTTCTTTGCACTATTATCTCAGGTTACATATCCTATTTATTCATATTATTATATATACTGTATATACAGTGGTGTGAAAAAGTGTTTGGTGGAGTCATGAACACTAACCTTAACTGAGGCAAGTGAGGCCTGCAGTTCTTTGGATGTTGTTGTGGGGTCTCTGAATGGCTGAAGAAGAACAAAATGAAGACTTTGGAGTGGCCTAGACAAAGTTCTGACCTGAATCCTATTGAGATGCTGTGGCATGACCTTAAAAAGGCAGTTCATGCTTGAAAACCCTCCAATGTGGTTGAATTACAACAATTCTGCAAAGATGAGTGGGCCAAAATTCCTCCACAGCGCTGTAAAAAGACTCATTGCAAGTTATCGCAAACGCTTGATTGCAGTTGTTGCTGCTAAGGGTGGCCCAACCAGTTATTAGGTTTAGGGGGCAATTACTATTTCACACAGAATTTTGTTGGATTTTGTTATCCCTTAATAAGAACAACCTTCATTTAAAAACTGCATTTTGTGTTTACTTGTGTTATCTTTGACTAATATTTAAATTTGTTTGATGATCTGAAAAATTTAAGTGTGACAAACATGCAAAAAAAATAAGAAATCAGGAAGGGGGCAACACGGGGGGACACTTTCACAGCACTGTACATATTATACACATTACTTATATTACTTATACATAATAGTTATATATACATTTCTACACATTTTTCATATTTATACTGTGTAATTATCCTTGTATTTATACTGTGCAACTATCCTGTGTAATTCCTGCTTATATCCTGTGCAATTCAATCTCTGTGAAATTATCCAGTTTACAATGCTACACACACTGTGTGTATTACAATTATCCAATCATGGTCATATCTGTATAAATGAAAGGTGTATATAGTGTATATAGTTTTTATTGCTTTTATCACTCAATCACTCTTTTCCTTTATGTCTGACTTTTGAGCTGCTGTAACAAGTAAATTTCCCCAGAGTGGGATCAATAAAGTTTATCTTATCTTAATAACATGCCTGCATGCATGACTCTTCAGAACTGATATGACAGCAAGTGAATGGGACTGCAGTGAACCACTTGTATTGAATGGAATAATCTCACTTGTTTTGAGGTGTGGGTGGCGCATGTGTGTAAAAACTAGAGACACAAGCATACTTTGGAAAAATTTTAACACTTCATATTGAAAACAATAAACCACAAACTTACACAAGACATTTAGTTAAATAACCACATCTACGTCTTGTAAAGTTGTGTTGTTTGTTGATGTATCATTGTGAAAGATCGACCCAAAGGCAGTTTTCCACCTCGTGGACTTTGGACAATAACGTTCCTAACCAACTTGCCTGTGGGCGTTACGAACCAACTTTTCTGACACTGTCAAGTTTTGTTGCAAAAAGCACTATATGCCTAAGGGCACTGTCATCCTGGAAGAGTCCACTTCAGGTTTTTATTTTAAATTTGTCACCTTTCTGCTATAAATGTGCTCCTTTTCAGTAATAGCCTATTAAAGTGTTTGATATCATTTTCATCATTGGCAGTCTATCTGGTGTCAGTCCAGGTGTCCATAATAGAAAAGGACTCGGAAAAATCAGTTTTCCCAGCATGCCTTTGGGAACTAGACCAGGAAGGAAGCTTGGGGCTGATTATAAGGCAGAGAGGCAACCCAACCTGTTCATCCTACCATCCAAATCTACAAAACCCTCACCCCCTGACCCGTGGTATCATGTGCCCGCTGTTTAACCTGGGCAAGTCTCGTGGACAGGAACCACACAGGAAACGGCGTAACTCGACACGAACAGGAACTCACGCTGGGAGGTAGTAAAAACAAAATACCACAAAGTAAACTTTTCCACCAACGCCACTACAGCTAAGGCAAGTTCAGCAGGGCCCAGGTTAGGCCCACATAGAGGAGCTAAGCTGGCTGTAGGAGGCAGCAGTGGAGGGATTTCTCATTCACAAGGGATTGCTCAAGCAGGCATCCAAAGCAGGGATGAACTGAAGACAACCTCCAAATGTCGCCTGTAGAGGATGCTGCCAAGACTCTTCATATTACTGATACAGTAACAGGAAAACATAGTCAATTAATACACTACAGCAGACAGCAATACTGGACTCCCCAATCCAATCCGCTTATAAAACATCTAATAGCATACGAGGAGGAAGGATATTGTGCTAATTTGTCTTGTCTGTGAAGCGCTCTGACAACCCCATTGATGCTGACATCTCTTTAACATGTGGTTAGTGGGTGTTTGGCCTCCCCTCCAGTCGTTTGTGAGCTGCAGAGCCTGGAAATGATTATGCCCGGGAGGGCAATTAGCCTGAGCATCGCTGGGCTAAATATAGTCTGGCTTGGCCCAGCTCTGCTCCTGGGTCAACTCCACACCATAGTCTCAACGCAGGCATGTTAGTTCAATCTGGATCCCGTTTGTTTTATGAATGATGTGAAGGCTCTGCTGACTCAGACGAGATAACATAACTCAGCCGTCGATCAGGTGTCTCAGAAGGAAGGAAGTGAGTGGGAAGGAGTCGTGGAAGAAAAAATAATAGGATGTTTGAAAGTGAAGCACATGTTAACCTCGATATCCAGAAAATATGAGTTGGAGAAGCATGTTCCTAAAAATGACTGACTCATATTTATTTATTCCATTAAACTTTAAATGTGTCTAAATGCTGCGTCCTGCTTTTTCACAATCAAACCTTCAGCTTGAATACAGCCTTATTTCACAAGAAATACTGTCTCAAACGAACCATGGTTGGGAAAACATGTTTTCCCACAGCCTTACACCCACTAAACGGAATGCAAAGAAAGAATGCTTTCCCATCGCCCTGCTCCCTGCCCCTCCAGTCCCTGTATCTCACACCCCCTTTGAGAAAAAAAAAAGTACAGATTTTATCCTTAAAAACAAGAGGTTCACCCACTCGTTCACCTGGGACGGCTCTTGGACGGCAGAGGAAAGCTAAAAGGTTATAGGAGCCTGGGAATGTTTAACATCAAGAAAGCAATCAGAACGTAGCTGGAGCTCTGGGAATTGAACAGGAAACATGGAAAGTAACCCCTTCCTGCCTGAGAGGCACGAGAAGAGGAAGTGATTTGGGTTATGTGACGAATTTCTACTGTAACCTGAAAGGGCGCCTTTTGGCATTTATAGGTATACTAGCTTTTTACAAATGCTAAATTTAGCCAATTCACATCAAGACTTTTTAAGAACCTGAAAAGAACCAGTTTCACTTCTCTTGAAAGTAACACCTTTTGGCTTAGTGAGCCAGATCTCTACCTACATCATGTGTGAAGACCCAGGGCTCAAATGCGATACAAGAAAGCACTGGGGGGAAAAAGTAGTGGCCTCTAACTCAACATAGACTCCCCTGAAATTTCCCCATCTTATGAAGTACACATGTACATGACAAAGACTTCAGACAGAGAAAATAGCGCTGTGAAAGCAGAGTCGCTGGATGAGAGTAATTACAAGTAGTGATGGATCATGTATTCAAAACAATTCCATCCAAAGTCCAACTCAAACTGAAACAATACACAGTAGCCTATATGTTTAAATGAGTTTCAACACTTATAGAGTGAGCATAACTAAGCTGTGGTTCCAAATAAGGGGTAGGTCAGAAATCTGATTACTGACATGGTGCATGTATACACATATTTACAACACCCAGGTTACTACAGAACATGTAAACATGTCTGATTTTCTGCCTGATTGTTTCAGACTCAAGTGGTGTCCTGTGCATGATTTTCCCCAGCATTTTATTGAGGAGGTGCCCCGCGTCGCCTGAAATAATGTCAGTAGAAATGATTACATTTGTATTAAATATTAGGCTTATTAATCTTCTGGGAAAAGCACCAATGCACTACGTATATCACACAGCAAAGGCTGCATATTTAGTGAGTCAGGCAATTGGCTAAATCATCATCTAGTATCTACATTGATAATGAGATGCATCAGGATCTGTCTGATTCAGCTCACCAGGTGATTGACTGATCGATCACATCATACATTTTCTTTGCTGTACTTAAAGAAGGACGTTCAAATCTCTGGAAAAAACGAAAACCTTCTGAGTTTTTACAAGTTGTGAAAATTAGAGACAAACAGCCCACTCTGTCAAAACATCAGACTGAAGTCAGTTTCCACCTCGGCTGGCCAATTTCCCGGGGGAGACACTGTTGTGTGCATGTAAAAGTAAGATAGTAAGATTGTAAGATTTTATGATATCATCACCAAAGTTATCACCAAAATATTATGGCAATCGTTGTTGAGATATTTTACTCTGGACCAAAAATGTCAACCTCCTGGTGGCGTTAAATTAAAAGTCAGGGGATCACCAAAGTCATTGGGATTCATTCTCAGGAACCATGGATGTCTGTACAAAATTCTGTGCCCATAAATTTTGTAGATGGTCAACATGTTTCACTCAAGTGAAACCTTTGACCTGCTGGTGGCATTAGAGAAAAGGTAAGATTAATCCACTGGGGACCATGAATGTATGTGATAAATGTCATTGTAATCTATTCAACGGTCATCACCAGAAGCAGCACTGGACCCAAGTAATAGACTCACTGACTGACCAACTACCATTGCCATCCCTAGAGCTACAATGCTGGCTAAAAAGAGTGAAATATGCCTTTTTTTAATAAATGGTTTCAATAGTGATTGAAGACAAACTGTTGTGTCCACTTTGTGGCAATCAACCACTTACTGAGACACTGACTGTTTACTGCAGCACTTCTCCCAAGTCCCATGAAGCATTCTACTCAAAAAGCAGTTCAGGGAAAAGATGCAGCATTTAAAAAGTCACCACAGTAGATGACAGCACCACCTAAATACTGCCTACCAGAAAAAGCTCACTGGATTTAATCCCAGCCATAAATCGCATCCACTGTGCACCCACTATGTGAAATTCCCTGTAAGCCCTAACATTATGGCCGTACCCATAGATATCCTTGCAGCTTCTAGCAACACAATAAAACTGGAAAATACATTCATCATAAAGAGAGGTTATTTTGGCAGTGTGCAGTGAAGATAAAACTGTGGACATGCTCAGTGCCCTGTTTATAAACTGTTTGTTAATCTTTCATTTGCCACAAGAGGAATGAGATAACAATATGGTGTGGCTTACAGTCAGCGTAGCCACCGTGGAAAGATCGAAGCGTGTCCTTGGAGAAACATTATTTATTGAAATAAATTCACTCAAACTGAAATATGTATAGTGAATGCATTATGAACAGTACTTCTGATGGAGCAGAGAGGGCTTTAACTGCCGTAACATTAGCTTGCTCTTTTCAACAGATGTCCCTTGTGTGACACACGGCGAGGATAATAGAGAGGAAAGGGTCTGAATGCTTTAATTTACCCCTTTCATGAATGGAAGGGACTTCCTTTTGATGGCCTATTTGAATGTATAGACAACTTAGAGTCCTTCTCTGAGAAGAGATTCCGATCTTAATTACTTCGTTAATTAGCTGTGATTCACAGGGAGAAACCTTGCCCTATCCAAAGTCCATCTGCATTGCTGAGGGGGCTCCTCAGAAGCTCTCACATCCTCGCTCCCATTTTAGAGCACCAATCCTGCACTTATGACACTGATTTGCAAGTCTGCCTTTGCTGAAGGTGGGCTTTTTTTACCCTCAAATTTCATCAAACCCCATAGAGCTCCAGCTCTCTAATTCTACTGCCTAAGGAAAGCAGAGCAGATCAGGTCTTTTCCTTCCCCCCTCCCCGGTCCGCCATAGACTTATATCACACAGACGCATTCCACAGATTTATGTTTATCGTTTTCCAATGAAAGAGGGACAGCCGGTGCAACATCCTACATGCTCCTCTCACCATGTGATAAATATGGCTCCCTCGCTCTGGGTGCCTCAACTTGGCGGATCGATGGAACATTTAGCTAATCACAAAAGAAAGCCACAGTAGGAAGAATAAAAGGATTGTCATAAGCAGTAGGCGTCGAGTGAACTTGCTGGACAAACAATGATGCTTTTCATTTGCTCGTGATGCTTACTCAAATACCACATCAGAGAAAATTATCACTCATCAAGGTAGATGAAGCTTTTTTTTGTGCTTCAGCCTGATTACACGCCACCTACAGCAGTTGGTATCTTGAACAGGCAGTGCAGAACTTGAGCAAAAGTAGGGGTTTTGGCATGCAGGCTAACTTGAGAGAACAGCAGGTCGACAGAAAGGAAAAGTAAGGTCCAGCTGAGGCAGCTGCTTGCTATTACTCCACCTCACCCGCCCTCTGGCAGGAAATAAGCAATCATTTAGTACTGACAGGTACAAGGTGAACCATCGCTATCTCTGCTTTCAAACCAACCAAATAATGGATTACAGCAGTTCAGTATTAACCTTAAAAGGTCCAGTATGTAGGATTTAGTGGCCTCTAGCGGTGAAATTGCAGTTTCCAACCGTTTGAATACCGCTTGCCTCACCCTCTGTTTCCAAGCTTGTAGGAGAAACTACGGTGGCCGCAAAACTCGCAAAAAAAAAAAAACACAAAAGGCCCTATCTAGAGCCAGGGTTTGCCCGTTCTGCACTTTGAGTAGTCAGAAAGACTAGACAGTCTAAGTACAGTCCATTTACCATATCACATTCACCCCATTCACACACTGATGGCAGATGCTCATCAGTTTATAGAAATTAACTAATCATTCACACACCGAATTCACAGCACTCGGTAGCAATTTGGGGTTCAGTGTTTTGCCCAAGGACACTTCGACATGCGGGGAAGCCGGGATCAAACCGCTTTTTTCTGAGTAGGATAAAACAAAATAATGGTGTGGCGACATGCGAGTATATGTGAGAGAGATTTTACTTCTACTTTTAACAGCAAAGAGAGTATCAGCTCGCACGAGCAAAGATATCAAATGTACAAACCATTTGTGCTGCTGAGACCAAAACCTAATGGCAAACAAAGTAAAATCCCTCCTCAAATACTCCTCAAACATGTGAGGTGCTTTTTTGCTCGTGAAAAGCAGTAATTTAGAGGTCTCTGTTGAGCTGTAGAGGGCTTAGCTTGTCCAACTGGATCTGGAGTGTAGCTGCAGCCCTGCCTAAACGCACTGCCAGGTCACAGTTTCTGTGTGAAAATGGCAATACAAGGCCAGTATGGCTACTGGCACATAAACAAGGTGGCAGTACAAGCAAAAAGCTGAGAAAATCCAGTATATACTTAGTGCCACTACCCTTAGTGTTTTTACTATTCAAGCACTGTGTTCAGCCAGGACAACCAGAAGTAAGACACATCTATACCTGAGTACTACAAAACTATGTCAGCGTGTGGCCATAAATAATACACTATTATTTGATAGTGGTTCAGTAGCTAAATTACCATTAGCTACTGAACCAATCAAGCCATGTAGCCTATTAACTGCATTCCCCATAGAGAGATGAAGGCAGCTGATCAACTATGGAAGCCACAGTGCTGAGATTGCTTTTGAATAAAGTTTCATTCATTCAGTTTGCCATTAAAACAAATGTTGCTGTGGTACTGTACAAAACTGTGGACCTGTGCCAGAAAGAACCAGCATTGAAGACACATTCAAGAACAGGTGCTGGTACAAGTTGGGGCTAAAATGACGGCCCGTGATTAATGGGGTCATCCCACAGTCCAGACAGCCAACAGTACCCATATCTGCCAAAGCATTACTGAGCAACATACTTTCTACCTGCAGAGGTGCCAGGCCAACAGGCTAGCCTCGAAAACCTTAACATCAACTTGAAATATTAAGGGAGACCCAAACTGCAACAGATATGAAATAAAGTAGGAATTATAAGCAATAATAAAATTACCGAAGAAGCAGTGCATTAAAGATTATAGGTGGTTTCAAGATTCATTTGGAAATGTATGTTGCAAAGCGCTCCAAAATTTTGTTAGTTAATCAGCTATATTAGAGGGGCCCATAACATATTTAACTGTGTTTTTCCTTTCATCGAGGTTCTATCATATCTTAGGTTTGAAGATACCAGTTGTAGCTCATTCCAGTACAATGGAGCTCATGGGCAAATGGTTTGGGTCCTCAAATCACCCAAGTTAAAACAATCTTTGTAATTTTGAAAACTGAACCAGAACTTCTATAAATAATAAAAGTAATAATAATACAAACAGCCTACAGTCTCACTATTAAGGCTTTTCGCCACTCAAACCATTTGAGTTTCCATTACCAGTTTAAACATGCCGAGCTGAGCTGTGCCCGAGTTGGACCTTCTCCGGAGTCGGGCCAAATCGCATCTGACTGCCTCCAAGCAGGTTTTGGTGACATCAGATGCTTCATCGGCTACAGGTGTGTGTGTTTGACCGAGGGCGGGGCTGGGCTGCACACACACACAGGCAGAGCAGAGAGGTCGGGGACAGGATGAAGTGTGTCACACAAAATCGGGCCATGAAACAATCAGAAAATAACGTTTTATTTCTTCGATTCACTGCTTTGTTCTCGTTAACGCCGCTCCCTCTCTCTGGCTCGTTTGCTCACGAAACACCTTCAAGCAGGAGGCCCTGCTGTAATGGAGATGCAATGCAACAATTTTATATACAGAAAAAAACACTACAGATCAAGACAGGAGATGTAGGGAACGTGGGGTTGTTCACCCTTACCCTTGTAATAGCCTTACCCTTGTCCTAAATATCCCAAATGTGTTACTTACTTTCCAATGAAATAAATCTAATCGAACATTAGCATGGCAAATGAGACTATGCCAAGGCAGTGTTAAGGGCAAAATGAAATGCCCACATACAGACAGGAGTAAACATGCTGTCAGCTCTGTTGTTTTGTCTGTGACAGCCCTACAGGCCCTCAGGCTCAGGAGTTGTTTCTCCCTCTACAAACAGCTCTGTTCTCCAGCCCCAGATGTCTCATTACTGTAAAACAAGCAGAGAGATGAGCGACATACAAGCCACTGGCCCACAACGCTGCCTCCCTTTCAATTAGAAAGGATTATCCTAGCATGAGCAGGCCTTCCTGTGCGATATGTTACCTTGCATTGCACAGGACAGCCATATGTCAGAACTAAATAAATTACTGAGGAGCTGAAAGCTTGGTGATAGCAGAAAGCGAGTTATGGCTCCACTAGAGTGCACAACAGGTTTAATAGGAGAAGGATGCTGTAGCCTCTATAAATTTTACACTCTATGAAAGGGCATGGGCAGAGACACAGGTATACACCTTCCCTCACTGACTCTCATAAATTAGACCTATAGGATCTCACAATTCCTCAGTAGATTTAGTAGGTTTTCTCAGCATGCATTAATCAAGCAATAAAGCCAAGCCACGGAAATTTCTGCAGTGTCATGCTTTGGCTAAGCCAACTGGACAGATTCCATCCAGTCCCATGACATGTGCTGTAGGAAGAGAGACCAACCTTAACGGGATAGCAAGGCCCTTATACCCGTGCCTGCATCACTCACTTTTATGGGAATAGGGCGGCGTGGGGTTTAACAAGAGGTTTTACTCGTCAAGTGAACTGACATTACATAACCATAAAACGATGAGGTCCACAAATCACCAGTCGACTTGGGATGCAAGGTAGGGCTGGGCTCGTTGTGCAGCTCACAACCCTGCCAGTACACACTCTTGTGTTTGCGGATGTAAGGGTAAAAACAACAACAAAAAGATTTCTAAAGTAACCCGTTTGTCCTACAGTCAGATGAAAGCAGCCTATATGCTGGAGTTTCCTTCACCCCACATGAAATTGAAAACACAGCTCTAAAACTACAGCTAACCCCGCTCTCCCCGCCACTCGCTCCTCTGCAAAATTTTCCAGGGAGTCTGTGCCATAGCTGGAGCGACTCCACTGACCAGGGGCGTCTGTGGTTGAACTGTGCTAGTCCGCAGGTCCAGAGAGGCAGGCAGCGAGCAGGCAGGCAGGCTCCGCTATGCCTGACATGGAGCACCCTTGCAGGGGGAACGACTGAGTAATGGCAGGGTAACTTGATCCAGGGCTGGGAGGGAGTGGGAGCAACACTGACGCCTAAATAATAGCTGTGGGATAGAGAGAGGGAGACACACAAATGTGTTTGCAATAAAGATACGCAGAGGGATGAGAGGCTGAGGATACAGTGGGTGGGACGAGCATGAAAGTGAGCGGTTAGACAGGATATTTGGGAAGCAGCCAAATGACAGGGGATGAAAGTGAACGCCTCTCTGCTGCCTTTCATGCACGTGCAGCACCCATCGCTGGGGTAGGAGGGACCACAGAGGGATGACAAGGCGTGGGCTTGGGTTTTAAATTCATAAGCTTGTCTCAGACAGAATAAATACGCGTAGACACAAAATGACTTATATTTTCCCTCGTGTCTGAAGCAAAATGAGAAATTTAGGCTGGTAGACATAAATAAATGATACCTCTTTTTATAGGCCAAAACATTTAACCAAGAATTAACCTGTCCTACAGCTCCATAGGCTAACGGAGAATCGCTTGATTACAGACTTTATTTTATTTAATTTTTTTAAATGTTATTGTTTTTATTCCACTTATTGCTATTTTGGTTTCCAGGCTGTGCCAAGCTTGTTGTTGTAGACTAAACCTAAAACAATGAAACCTAGATGTCATAAACTTCAATTAAAAAAAAAACCCTAAATCTGAAGTTCTACAAGCTCCAGGCTTACTGTGTGCCAACATGTTTATGCTCATTTAATTGAAAATGTGTTAATACGCACCACTAAATAACATTATTACTGCCATTATAAGGGCCTTAAATTGGGTTCAGCTTTACTACCTGATCTTAATTTTAAATTGACTGTGTCAAAATCTCATTTTCAGATACTAAAGCTCAGGTTCACAATTTTTTAAAAGAATAGTCAGACGCCCATATGTACATTGAAACACTTTTTTCTTGCAATAGTTTTTCCTGTTTATACTGGCCATTAAAAGATCCCTTCCGAATGTGACAAACAATTAATCAATTGTCAAAATAGTTTTTTGTTGATCAACTAATCAATTAATCAACTAATTGTTTCAGCTGTAGTAAAAATAGAAAATTATAGGCAAAACATTTTTGCTTATATACAGTATAGTGTTACTAAATTCTAATTATTCTATCATTTCTAAAACAATTTTCATCATTTTTTTTTCCTTTCAGCAACCATTACTCTTTGTGAGACGCATTACACATAGCAAATATGGCTGTTGAGAAAAACTTTAAAAACTTTAAAACTTTAAAGAAATACCCTGCCAAAAAACAAAAATAGAAAATTATGGAAAAACTCCTGATTGCAATAACTCTCATTGCAGGGCTAAGCCACTTTTTCATGACAGTGGCAGACCACAACTTCCTATGAAGTTCCTTGAAACTGTTCTGTACAACCACAGTCTGCACGGTGGCTAAAGCTCCTGCCTCCCAATAAGGAGATCGTGGGTTCGTGGGATCGATTCCCGGACCAGACCAACGTCGCACAATCTCTCTGGGTGGAGTCTGCATGTCCTCCCCGTGTTACCGTGGGTTCTCTCCGGGTTCTCCGGCTTCCTCCCACCGTCCAAAGACATGCATGTGTAGGTTAATTGATAACTCTAAATTGCCCGTATTGAATGAATGTGAGAGTGAATGGTTGTCTGTCCTTGTCTGTGTCTGTGTTAGCCCTGCGACGAGTTGGCCACTGTCCAGGGTGTACCCTGCCTAAGGCCCAAAGTCACTGGGATAGGCTCCAGTCACCCGCGACCCCTAACGGGACCAAGCGGTAGAAAATGGATGGATGGACAACCACAGTCTTATCTGCTGTTGGCTGCTGGGGCACCTTGGGGTTAGGGGCAGATTTCCCTTACCCAGATTTATAAAAGCCGGCCTTTATGGAACTCTATTTTAAAAACTTTTAGATGAGATGTATGATGTATCATAAATGCATCATTACACTTAGCGAAATGACATTTGAAAACTACCAACCAGCTAGAATGACCATACAGGTCCAATGCTGCAGTCTACTCTCATCATGCTCTTATGATGTTTCCACACGACGACAATTTTTTACCACGCACACAGCGAACAAAATGGTTTGCTAGAAGTGGAACATAGCCAGGAACTATGCTAATGCTCAAAGGAGCGGCCTAATATAATAATATGCCTTAGCTGCCTGCAGCCTACAAATCCTGTAAAAGTCAGTCATTAGGCTTCACATGTAATTTTCATTAAGTTTTCTTGGAAACAAGAGTCTAGCAAGACCAACAATTTAGCAGAGAAAGAAATGTTCACCAGACTATTACTGAACCACATCCTCCCTTTTCCATCCACAATATGGTCTCCATTCATTATTCAGACTAGAGATGCACTTTCCTTGTTTTTCAGCTCTCCACTCATGACATCTTTGGGCAGCACTTAACGGCATACATATCAGCTGCTTATAATTCAGGTACAACTAAAAAAAAAAAAAAAAGTCTTTCAATGTGAAAAGATAACTTCGACAGTTTTATTCAATTAGGCTAAATAGGCTGATGGACTTTCTAATTTTGTAACAGAATTTCAGGGTTTCTTCCAAAACTTACACAAAAGGATTGTCTTTGAATGCATCACTGAATTAGCCCGTGTATTAATGTTTTTCAAGGAGAGCTGCATTTTAATTTCAGTCTTGTAGTGCCTATATTACACCCATATTGTAGAGAAGACATAATTGAAAAAGTAGGCCAAGCCTTCAAGCTAAATTTAACTCAGAAAAACCACAATCAGTGTCCAACCTGCAAGCCACGTCATGAAGAATGACTGGCTGAATGCTGAATTATCATACCCCTCGTGCAAAATGTCAACAAGATTTGGGAACTTTTTTGTTATTACCTACTACTTAGACTGACTTCAAAGCCTGGCAATGAGTGACGCCTGAGTAAAAAACTCTTGTGAGTGTTATGACAACATGATCTTGGTTATGATTGAGCGGAAATGTTAGACAAGCATCTAAGTTTCCTCTGCCTGCTTCCACCCTCCTCATCTAGCCACATGCAAAACCACACTGGAACTGCTTACCTACCAAAGTAAACGCTCCAGTTGTTGGCCTGGCATGTGTTTACACTGGATGCCAGGTTTACATGCCAACCCCTTACTCACATCCTGGTGATAAATGATATCACGCAGTGTATTTCTTCTTTCATGAACATTGTATGCGATGAACTTTAAAGTGTGAGACATCTCCCACGGTGAGCTACGAGATAAAGGAGGTCGTCGCAGTCAAACTCTGCTCTGTGTGTGTGTGTGTGTGGGAAGGGAGGGTGTTCCTCACACTGACTCATCGATAGGGCAGAGAGCTGGCTCTGAGTCTGCAAAAAATGTGTAGGCTAACCAATTTCCTAAGTGAGCAGCACACTCAAGCTCATTTACCAGATGAACTAGAGCCAGAATTAAAGCTGATTTATGAGTATATCACCGTTTTCTAATATGAACTCCGGACAATGTCCTGAGAATCAGGTGCCCTACCCTACCCTAACCCAATCGTTGCCCTTTCACACACGCGGCACACAACAGGAGATTGTCCGTGTTAGACGCATTCTCACCTACTCAAAATACTCTGTTTGGTTTAGGCGAAGGGTGGAGCGTGGGTGGAGCGTGGAGGAGGAAGGACATGACGCAAAAAGTACGCTGCGGAAATCTGAGATGGCGGACGAAGTTACCGACTCATTCGTAATGATGACAGTTTTTGCACTGATATCAATACTACATGTATTTGGACAGATCCACAATATCAATGAAATAGTGGAAAACAATATGCAGGTAAGCAGAAAAGAGTACGAAGAAGCTACACTCCGTGCACAAAGATCCCACCGGAGAAAGAAAGCTGCAGCGTTTTAGATCTGTGTCTAGCAACAGCAGCGTGAGAAGGCTTTAAACATCATTTTTGCATGTCCCGGTGTACGTATAAGTATGTGTTACTGGTCTGTTGAAACCCGCACTTAAACGAAAGATTACATAATGGCAAAAAAAACACTTGAACCACATCGGAGATTGGCTATTGTTCTGTGGTGGTATGTCACACCGAGCGAGTATAGAACAATAAGATGTCTCTATAGGGTAGGACTGTCCACTGTATGTGGCCTCGTGCGCAAAGTTACATCTGCTCTCAAGGACAACCTACTCAAGCGTTTCATTTGCCTGCCAAAAAGGGAACAACTTCAGAAGACCGTAGATGGATATGCAGAGCGAGGTTATCCTATGTGTGCAGGTGCCATCGACAGAAGCCACATTGCCGTTATTGCTCCGAGGGATGATCCAGCTTCTTACTACAAATCGGAAGGGATGGTATTCCATTGTACTGCAAGGGGTTGTAGTCCAAAATTTCTGGTAAGGATTATTATTATTTATATAATACCAGTGGTGGAAGAAGTATTCAGATCCTTTACTTAAGTAAAAGTACTAATACCACACTGTGAAAATACTCCACAACAAGAAAAAGTCCTTACTTAAGTAAAAGTATGTAGGCTAAGTATTATCAGCTAAATTGACTTAAAGTGTCAAAAGTAAAAGTACTCATTATGCAGTAAAATATTCCCTGTTAGTGTTTTACTATTATACTATGATGTTTTTGGATTAATATACCTGCTGCATTAATGTGTATGTTGCATTTTACTGCTGTAGATGTTTAAGGCTGAACTAATTTTAACTACTTTATATACTGTTGGGTAGTTTAATCTGCAGCAATGTATCATGGTCTATAAGATCATCCTATGTTTGTAGCGTCGCTGTCCTGCGAGAACCACGTATCTCTAAAAAGTCAACCTTTCACGAGTTCAGAAAAACAGCCCTGTTTTCAGCTTTGTGACAACGCATTTTCCAGCTTTAGATACCTCATACCCATAAAGGACCACTTAATCCTTCAGTTTATCAAAAACATGCACAGTCAAACTCACATGGACTGTGATACATGGACAGGAAGGATATGAAAAACTGTAATCTGAAAAGTAACAAGACAAATGTGGGGTAAAAAGTACAATATTTCCCTTTGAAATGTAGTGGAGAAGAAGTATAACATAGCATAAAATGGAAATACTCAAGTAAAGTACAAGTACCTCAAATTTGTACTTAAGTACTTGAGTGAATGTACTTTGTTACATTCCACCACTGTATAATACATATTACATATTAGCTCTGTTATAATTGTGAGCTAAATATTAGCTGCTGGAATGTGGTATGTTTTGCTCATGGTGGTTTCTTTAGTTCAGCTTCACAGATATATACGCGGGGTGGCCTGGTCGGACACATGACGCAAGAGTGCTTGGCAAATCTCCGATCTTCCAGATGGCTGAAGAACAAGATGGTTAGGCCTACTTGTTTCCCCATGAGGTAAGTATCAACAATGACTGTGTTCCATTTCCTATGCTGCTGCCAAGCTAGGCATTTTCACTGACCTGCAAAAACACATACCTTGTGAATGGCTATATATGTAGGTCCACCACATTGTGTGTGTGTGTTTCACCAGCACCTCAATGTAGTAGGTAACAATGTAACCCTGAACAAATCTACCGGTATTATATTTTTCTGCACAGAAATCCATGAATATAGACGGTGTGGAGGTATCCATCCATCTCATCGCAGACGCAGCTTAACCTCTGAAGAAGTGGCTAATGAAAGGGTTCACCCATCAACGCGGCCTGACTCCCGAACAGAACACCTTTTACTACTGTTTAAGCTCAGCTCGAATGGTGGTCGAAAATGCATTTGGACGTTTGATGGGCCGTTGCAGGTGCCCTGCCAAGTGCAATGATGTGGACCTTTCTATAATGCCTGTTGCTGCTTGCTGCATACTGCACAATGTTTGCGAGACAAACAAAGAGACCTTTTTGGCTGAGTGGAACATTGATGCTGCTACTGACCACCCACAAGAGCCTGACACAGAGGTCTTTCATGTACCGCAGACAGGTAGCACACAACAGATACGAGAGGCAATGATAAGCATTCTTCAAAAAAGCTCCGTCTGATTTTTAAATAAAGTTCCTTCAATGTACACTATTTGCTGTTGTTGACCCTTTTTTATTGAATGGTGTCGTAGCTCAGTGTCTCTCAATCCTGTGCAGGGGCAGGGGGTCCCCAGGACCAGAACTGAGAAACACTCTCCTAGCTTATTATGGGTGCTCCAATCAGGATTTTTGGGGGCGATCACGATCGCTGGAAGCAATATCAACCAATGTCGATCACCGATCATGGGGTCTATTTGAAGCCTTCTATTTACTGTGTAGCATTACTTATTTATTTAACTATTCTTAACATTGTATATTAAGTATTAAAATTAAGAAATGATCAAGTATCATGAATTGACAATTGTTTATATATTGGCAGGCAACATATGCAACATATTCCACTGTCTCTCTTACAGACACAGCTCAAACCATAGCAACCTACACTTGGTTTTTGGGAGCAGCTTAGAGCTTAACAAATATACAGTGTTTCATAGAGACAGCGTAACTGTGGCGTGGAGGGGAAGGGGTATAGTTCTATTTCACCATTTTTTGGACTGCTTTAAGGAGTTTCGAAAAACCTATTTATATAAGCAAGCCTTTTTATAGATCTCCACTCCTGTCTTATTTTTTGGTTTGTTTCAGTTTGGTTTTGTGCTGTGTCTTTGTATTGTAATATATCTTTATCTATTCATTTATATTTTCCGTGTGTGTGTGTGTGTGTGTGTGTGTGTATGTGTGAAGCACTTTGTAACTGTGTGTTTTAAAAAGCGCTATACAAATAAAGATTTACTTACCATTTTAATTCTACTTAATTCTCCACCTTATGTTACCTTACCAGTTTTTACTCACAAACTACTTTAATCTGCTCACCTTGCTTTTCCCTTCAGTTCTCTTTTCCACACACACACACACACACACACCCCTACCTGTCCCTTACTGCACACACCAGCTTGCCCCATCCCTTTCTCTTTCTCTCTTCCTGTATGTTTCTGCTCTGTTGACTTTCTTTTTCAGCAGTATGTTTTATAAAGTCGCCCAAAAAACACAACTCGCGTTTTGGAAACAGAAAGTAGGATTTACCACCGACGACAACAACCACAATCAAAATGGAGAGTGTGGTGGTAGGAAAATAAATGGTATTTGTTAACTAACTAGGGTGCTGACAGGTTAAAGTCTGTTTAATGTCCAGCCCAACTGATTTGATTTTAAAGTGCCCCACTTTATCAAAGTTGAAAGCATTAAAGGGTCAGTACATCCAAATTAAGAAAAAAACATTTTGCCATTTACATCTAGTGGTATATATAACAATGCAGATATTTTGGTTTTATTTGCCTAGGTTTGAAAATATCCCCCTCTGAGGTCTCTGCTGCCACCGCAACTTACTTCTTTTGATAATTCACAGAACACAATGCCAACAGTTGTCATTAGGGCTGCAATTAACAATTATCATCGATTAATCTGCCAGTCATTTTGTCAATTAATCAAATAATCGTTTGGTCTGTTACACATCAGAAAACAACGACGAATATTAATCACAATATTATATGATTTTGTCCAACACCACCAAAATATTCAATTTACTATAATGTAAGACCAAGAAAAGCAACAAATTCTCACAACTTGTAATATTATAGTATATTATAGTATAGTATATAAGAGTACTGTCTAGACCTGCTCTATATGAAAAGTGCAATGAGATAACTTCTGTTATGAATTGGCGCTATATAAATAAAATTGAATTCAATATAATCACATAGCTAGAATAGAATAAGAAGCTGTTGAAACACTAGAAAGAATGTCCAAATACTAAAAGTGCAAGAATTATTATATATGTCTTTAGTATAGTATAGAGTATTTTTTGCTTTTGTATCTGACATTATGTTTTTGTGAGCCAGCAAATTACAACAAACAGAAAGCAGGATTTACCACCGATGACAACAACCACAATCAAAATGGAGAGTGTATTGGTAGGAAAGTAAATGGTATTTGTTAACTATCAAGAGCCAGTATGGAGCATGTGTTGGCTGTGTCGTAGGAGTTTCTGTTATGAGTGTGAAGGTTGCATCAAGTTCATCAGTGTTTGCTGATTTGTGTGGTGTGACCTGCTTTCCATCATCCGCACAAAATATTGCTGAGCAATTTTTCTACAAACAAAAGGTGCAACAGTGAAAGCATTTAATACTAACACTAATAATGTTGCCTTCACGAGTCAGACCTTTGTTTAACTGATTTGACACTGTCAGATACAAAACCTAATTCCGTCAGATTGACACCAGACCCCTTGAGCAAAGCATTGAAGCCCCAATTGCTAAAAAAAAATATATAGAAAATCGTGTTTGTACTGTGAACCTCCCAGTTCTGAATTAGAGTTATCTTTAAAAGTGAAGCCATTGCTGAAAAGAACACACTGCTTTCAGTCAACTATCCTGGAATAAAGATGTCGTGGGGTTTGCTGACCTTTACGGCATCTTTTATATGACAAAAACTGGGCTGCTTCAGATAGTGAAATAATAAATTGTTGTATCTGGAAAGGAAAACCAAGAACACTCTCTGGAACATACTGTATACCACAGTGAGAGAGATTTCCAGTTACAATAAGATGGACCTGACTGGAGGGGAATTTTCTCCTTCACCAGAATCCATCTTCCTTTCACCACAGCAGATCATAGTCCTCATTTTTAACATTTTAGAGGTGTTTAATGTAAATCTTAGGTCAAACACCTCAGGGACCATGAATTGTCTCAGGTTGGCAGTAACACCAGTCACACAGCCTGTTCACTGAGACTAGATCAGTACAAATTCAAAAAGCCACATGAAATCATGGTCTCAGAGCTTTCCTACAGTATGGCGCAGTAGGCCTGAAAAATGTACCAAAGACTCCATGCGGTTTTTGTCAGCCTTTCTAGAGTGGCTCATGTGGAGCAACAGGGTCATTCAGCTACAAAAGCAACATGTCAGCAACATTTCAATGAGCAACACCCCACCAGCTCTAGGAGAGCTGTCCTGAAGCTGACTCTGACCTTTGACCTACCCGTGGAGAAGTGCACAAATATACTAGGAAACACAGAAACAAAGAATTTTCCTACATGCATCACAAAATGTAGCCTTTTTCCAGCCCAAGTAAACCATCGCTTCATCTGTGGAATGCGCTAATTTTACTTCTCTCTCTCCCGATACTGTTTCTGATACCTAAACTTAAGGTAAACAGGTAGCTGACACTAGCTGCGGTTACATGGACAATATTTCTTCAACCAGATTGAACTTCAACTCAACTGTTTACATGGACGCTAAATAAAGTGATCCAATAAGGTGCGTTTACATGCCCCAAAGCATTTAATCAGAATATAATCTGCTGGAAATATAACAGTAGAAGAAGTTGTTCCGCCTGTTAATACAATTTTCAAGATGGACCCACATTGTGTAATGGGAGCAATATTTGCATTTTTGCTGTCCTGTTTCTGGTTCAACAATCCTTAAATCTTTTACAGTTTCCAATAAAAACAGACCAGTTTTGTTTTGCTACTGCAATGTTTCTGTCCCTCCCAGAAACTCGTTCACCTTACCAAATGTTACCCCCACGTAACATTATGTAAACACAGCTACTGAGTACTGATCTGATACCAGTGCTTTTATTTCTTTTCAATTTACAAGCTATGTATCACACTGTACAGAATTGTAAAACTGCAACATAACAATTTTACTTTGACAGTGACTAAGAAACAGTTCAGTAAGTAACAGTATAGTAAATACATAATGTCAGGTCTAGCCAGTAACATGTCATCTAAATAGGGCAGGGCTCTAGAGTGCGACCATTTTGGTTGCACACGTGACCAAAAATCTGTCAAGTGCGACTAAACATTTTCATTGGTCCTTGTGCGTGAACAAGAGAAATCGTGAGCAACAACACAGCCTTAAAACATAATTAAAAATGAAGGGGTGGTTGTATTTTTCTTATTATTGCAGTTTTGCGCAATAAATGTTCTTAAAATACCTCTGTACTGTGTAAAATATGTCCTAGTAATACAGTTAAGAGTACAGTAATAGCTGCCATCCAGTGCTTTACCCCTTCAGAAGCATTTATATTGAAATTTTAAGAAAAGCAAATATATCATGATATATACCGTTACCGTCCGTGCTTCAAATTATACCATGATATAACCTTTAGGCCATACTGCTTAGGACCTAAATTATGTGCTGGTGCACCTAAATGAAAAAGTTAGGCGCTGCAGTGCCACCAATCCACAATGCTTTTGTGGAATAGCTTTATAAATAAATAAGAACAAATGCTGATCCCTCCTCACTGAAAGAGCAGGTAAGACAGTTTTTTGGTATAGTAGGCAATGGTGTGTCCCATAGTTATCTCCAGTGATGAATCTTAAGGCTGAGTGACATAGGGTTAACGTTCCTATTAAGCCCACTTGCAACTACATCATAATTTTTCGCTGTGTGATGTTTCTTCCAATATAACAGAAAGTAGAAATGTTGACATCTTTCTTGTTTATTTTGCTTAAGTTATAGGCTAATGATACATGACCTTCAAAATGTTATGACTGATGTCGCCTCATAATGAACTGTATGTTTTAATATTACTCCACAATGAACTGAAATTGTGTTTGTAAAATGTGTTTTTACAATTTTTTCAAACTACTTGCCTAAATGTGATTAACATTTGAAAATCAATTAAACACAATGGCACCGTCAATCAACGTAAAATAAGCCAAGATTTTAACCTAAACATTTTCTCAAACACTTACTCAATGGAATTTCTAATGTAGCAGGCAGATGACTTTATGGCTTTATATTAAACAGCTACAAGGACATAAGATATTAAAAAGCTCTTCTTACTAATGAATAGACAATACTATGGTTTCAGAAACGCAATCCGACGTCACGCTGCGGTGGCCAATCCGGCAATCAGACCACTCAAACGGCTCCACAGTCAGTAAACCAGTTCATGGACCAAACTATAAGATATGCTCCCAGTTGTGTCCGCACCTGGTTTATTTCTTGTACCCAGCTTTGACGTCTGTGTCTGGCTTGCAGTCTATGCTAAAAAATACCTCCGTGGAAGGGGACCATAGACTGAATATAAAGATGGACGATGCGTCTCCACTTCCTGAAGCTAAAATATTCCAGATACAGGCGCAGCCATCTTGCGCTGGTGACATAATTTGGAGTCTGTGCAGTAGTGATCAAAGTTGGAGCTGAAGTATTGAGGTCACGCCCATATACCCTGCCAACTCAATCGCGAGCCAGCCTCAGCTATCAATCAGGTGTTTTTATAGCATTAAATAACTAATCAGAACCAAATTTATCTGAAAAATTATCAATGGACCTTTAAATTGGGGCAGTATATATTATAAATGTCTGAAAAGCGGATTTAGTGGGTTTAATAGGAACATTTACCCTACTGCCTCTTAAGGTTTGAGAGTGGAACTGGCTGGTTACGCATTAATAACATCACCGTAGTTCAATAAAGAGTGGAAAACTGCTTCAACATTTCTTTTCCTTGTAAATAATGGAAAGCAAGATTTATTTCTAAAAAGAAAGTCCAATTTCAATCTCAGCTTTGATAACAACATGCCAATATGTACGTTTTTCATCAACCCAAATGGCTAGATATTTATAAATGTTGCACTCTCTCTATTATGGTGGTATTAACAGAACGAATTTCAAAACTTCCATAGTCAATATTTCTTGTATTTGAAAACAGCGTCCATTTGTCTTTGCACAGTTTAGGACCAGTTTAAAATTATGGAGGTGTTTTTGAAGGAGGTTAAATGATAGCTGTAGATTTAAAGTGGCGGCAAGAATAGAATCTGCACAGGAATAAAGGACTGTGTCATCTGCGTAAGGATGGAAGTTACAATTGTAGAATGAAGAGGTAATATTGTTGATAAAAATAGTGAATAAGACTGGTCCAAGGACAGAACCCTGGGAAACTACCTTTGTAATGGGGAGAAAAGAGGACTGAATATTACCTATCTTGATACACTGTGACCTATCAGAGAGATAATTCTGAAACCACAGGCAGCTACCATAGCCAAAACCCAAAGAAGAAAGTCGTTGTAAAAGGAGAGAGTGGTCAGCTGTATCAAAAGCCTTCGTTAAAATCAATAAAAAGAGCAGCACAGTGTTTTTGTTATCTAAAGCTGAGACTATATTGTTAATAACTAAAGAAGTAGCAGAAATAGTGCTATGCTATGAGTTAGTTTAGAATAAGTGGATAAAAATGATTTCAACTGTTCATTAACAAGTGACTCAAGTACTTTTGCAAGACAAGATAATTTTGAGATTGGACGATAATTATTTAATTCAGATTTGCTACCACCTTTATGGAGAGGACGAATATAGGCAGTCTTCCAAATTATAGGAATGATGCCTGAGGTAATGCTGAGACTGAAAATAAAATATATATTCAGAAATTAGCTGTACTGAGCATTTCAAATCAAATGGTTCCAGTTTGTCATCCCCCGTTGATTTTCACGTATCAATATTGCATAAGGCATCAGCTACCATCCAACTGGAGATAAGCTAAAGGAGTGGTTTACTTCAGTGCTAATATTAAGGATGACCTATGTTCTTCCACACAAGACTAAGACTGTCAAATAGCTGGTAAGATATAGCAAAACGATTGTTAAAAGCAGTGCAAATTTCATGGCTATCAGTTATCTGAGTAAGGCCATTAACAACATAGGCAAGAAGTAGATTGCTAAAATTGTTAGAGGTAGATTTGACTATTTTCCAGAATTTACTTGGGTTATTAGAGGAATGAGTAAAATAGTGCAGATAAGTCAGTTTTGTTTGTCTGACAGCGCCATGCACTTATTCCTCAATTGTCTAAAGGGATCTTCCAATTAGTGGGTGACCCGCTCTACCTCTAAGCCACAGCCGCCTCAGTGTGCCTAGCCACAGTCCATGCTTTGTTTCTGGAATAAAATTAAGTAGAAAGCTCAGCAGTGAACCAGGGAGTGGAGCTACATTTTGTTCTTGTCTTTTTTAAAAAGGTGCATGCTTTTCGAAAACATAGTTAAAAACATTAGTAAAATAACTTGAAGCTGGTTCAGGATCAGGGATTTTGAGAGTGTCAGCGATTGGGCTGGAGAAAAGGTCATGTAAAACGGTCTGATCATTACATTTTTTTAAGTTTCTTCTGACCACTATGTGTCAATTAGTTTTCCTCTGTTTCAATTGGGTAATGGTCACTAACACCAAGATCAAAACACCACAGGCAGGATATTTCCCTGGTCTGTTTGATACTATTAAGTCAATATTAAGCTTGACTTGGAGGGCTCCTTCATGTTGAGGTGAGTAGGATGAGAAACTAGCTGTGTAAAGTTAAGATTGTAAACAAGTTCTGTAAGATTATTTGATGCCGAGGTAAGCCAGGCTGAATTGAGATAACCAAGGATAATCAGCTCATGAACAAGCAATGGTGCAATTAATTCACCCTAGGGATGGGCAACATGGCAAAAATCTTTTAGCACGGTATATGTAATTTTATATCACGTTACATGTTGCCTAGAGGAAACACTGCTAAGGGATAGCTCCAGCAGTGGAAATGGTATTGCCAAATCTCTACCAGTGGACACATTTCTACCATCACACGGTATATACCATCATATTTCCCAACCCCAATTCACCCAATTTTCCTAGGGCTTCTGAAGGGGCAGAAGGACATCTGTAGACACCAATTACTATTATTGAGTTATTATGCCCCAGATAAATTTTTATAAATGAAATACATTCATAATATTTAGGAATTGAGACTGAAGTCAGCTCAAGTACAGAGAAAGTCGATGCTCTGAAAATATTCAAACCACTAAAACAGTTTGATTATCAATCTCTTTTTTTCAGCCAAATCATAACATCCGGATGCGTTTGAGATAACGGGATACTTAAAGGAGCTGTAAGCGATATGCACTGCCACTAAATGTCGTACTAGAGCACCAGCAGCTCAGAAGAAAACAAATGGGCGCTACGGCGCACCAGACTCCAAAACAGTAGTTTTACCTCGCAGATCATCGTAAAGCACACTTCATTCAAACTGGACAGAAACAAAATAAAACCGTCTCACCATCTTTGTTAGTCTTTCCACTGTTCCAACAATCAACAACTCTACGCCTCAGCCGGCAGCCACAAAACAGGCTGCAATGGCTGCTATGGACAAAGTGTGTGACATTATGGAAAAGATCGCTACAGAGCTAGACCTTTTTGTTAAACAGTAAGATCCTTTTTATTTAACCAGAAACAGCCATTTTATCGCTCTCGCCTGCCACCAGACTCCATTGAAAAAAATCAACAATTTTACCTGGCAGACCATCGTTAAACACACTTCATTCAAACTTTACAGAAACAAAATAAAACTCACCAAAACCATCTTTGTTAGTCTTTCCACTGTTCCACCAACAATAACCAACTCTGGTTTGGTTGAAATAAATCCTTAATTCACCACGTTAGATGAGAAAAAAAACAGCTCTCCTCACAGACGAACAGTTTCACACGAGGGACTCACATGTGCTAAGATGCACGTGCAGCCGGTGCGGCTGTATAAACAAAGCACAGAGAGGCTCCGATAACAACACAGGTAAAGAAACTTAATAAATTACAGATATTTAGATGTAAGAAACCAAAACCACTTCTAGTCTTAAAAACCTGTGGATCATTTAAATTAGTGTCTGAAGTGAGGAGTGAAGACCTGAGAGAGCAGAGTGAGCTGGCTTCAGGCAAATTTGAGACTGAACATTAACAGTGATGAGGTTCCTGGGGCATGCACCAGATTGTTAGAATACAAATCTCATAGGGCATCTATAAGTAATTTTCACAGGGATGTTGAAAATGTCTGTGTCTGGTCCAAGTCTGATAGAAAAGTTAACGGTGTTAAATGTGGAACCAAACAGAGGAACACCAGTCTCTGATGGACCAGTCATTTCTGGTCACAAACTTGTGGGATGGCATGGTTGGTTCCTGTGAGAAGCACCTGAGCGGAGTTGATTTCATATGATAAATTGACAGATAGCATCCAAGCTCCAGCTTTGTTCGGGTGGAGACCATCTGGGCCAAAAAGTTCCCCTCGTTCCCAAAAGACGTTAAAATGATCAATTATATCCACACCGTGAGCATCACAGGCAGAGGACAGCCAGGAGTTCAAGCTAAGCAGCCTGCTGTGAATTAAATACTTGAAAGATCAAGGCACTTCATCACATGAATGCAAACAATCCTGTAAATCCAGTACTGCTGAATAGTTTGCAACATTTCTTGCAATGGCCTGACACAGCCAGAACTATTAAATACACCGCAGTATAAACATCTCCTGGCAACATCTCTCTCAGCTGAGAAATTTCTATCATCTTACATTTTAAGTCATCAAACTGCCCAAAGCTTGGGCCCATCTGTATAAATTTAGTTTAGAATTATACAAAGTGCAATAAGATACGAGTCAATCAATACTAACTGGACTACATCTTCTATTTTAATAGAATCATGTGTTTACTCATCATCCCAAAATCTACATTTCTGCTCTAATTGGGCAACAGGCTCTTCACTGCATTTAGCTTTTGTTATTATATCCACAGCAACTAAATACGTTGCATTAACCTAACATTGCTTCAAACTATCAACAAACCATCCAAGTGTACCCAATTGACTGATCTACACTACCCAATGTCTACTAAAAGAACACACACCAAAATCCAACTTGAGAAACTCCCTCCTCTCAGGTTCACATTCAGCACTGCTGACATTCAAGAGGCGAGTTGAGGACAGAGGTGAGGTTGCTCACAGAACACTAATAGTCAGTTCTATGTCTGTTCGCACAACTCTCAGGGTCTATTTATGTCTGTGTACATGTCTTACTGCGGGGAATCCTAGCCTGATGACGTATGTCTGCGATGCACAGCTGCAGGGTTAGCCACAGGCCTGCTCTGCATTAGCTACACACACACACACACACACACACACACTTGACATCTTCGATACGTTTATCTATCCGCTGTTTGTTGCATGTGCACGTTCATGTAAAAGCTACAATTTATGAAGACTGTTATTTGAGTTTGAAGCTGTTCTCCATACTGTAAATACAGACCAAAGGCAGAGATCCTTACTGCTGCATATAAAGGCTACCGTGATAACATTGCAAACAAGCCCTGTTTGGCTTCATTTTCTCTCACTAAAAGCAGCGGGATGGGTGAAAATGTTGGATGAACTTTAATGTCTCACCTGTATCCCCAGTTATGTAGAGGACGCGCCTTCAAACTACAGACAGGCTCATTTTGGGTAAATACCTGATAAAATCGTCGATCCTCATAACTGTTTCTCTCCAGCCATTTTGAGCCAAACCGTCAACTTGATCTGGCGGGTAAAACAAATATGATCGAGTTATTAATAAATACCAATTCTCGGCGTAAGCGTACCAAAATAATTAAACAGAGTCAAGTGCGTGACAAATTTGTGTTTCAGTGAGCAATAAATGTTTCAGACGGGTAAAAAAGCAACATCCTGCAGTCGCTAATTTCCTGTAAAACCCCGTGTAGGCAGAAATGGTACGGCTCGTAAAATTCCGGGGACCTACTTTGCTCTGCTCCGTCAATGCAGCCAATGAGCGGTCAGTAGCAGTACAACCCGGTGCTGTCACTGTCAGACAGCTTCGAGGACGTCAAAAATATCAACGCGTTTTGGTAAATGGTTGTTTTAAGTAAAAGTAGCAGTACCGCCAATGTAAAAATACTTCATTAAAGTTCAAAGTAATTCATTTAAATCTAAAATGATAGGGGCTCGCCACCTATTTTACAATTTATTTTTATTTATCTGTCTTTAACAAGTCCCCCAACTTTATGGAAGTGCGCTACTAAATCGCTGGAGTATGCATTTTAAAAGCCTGCACATGTTCATGTCTCGCATGAAAGGCATGCAGATATACACAAAACATACATTGGAAATGTGGTCATGTATACACATATACTGTAGATTCATGGCCCTACATATATCCCCACATATACTTACATACACAGGCACATACACCCACAAATATACACACAATATACATCTCTACTGTATATATAGTATTCAACTGGTTATTTTATTTTATGCTGCTATGACAGAAGGGACAAAACTCATGGCCTTGTCTGGTAGAGAGACCCTATGTCAAAACCAAACTTTAACTATTTTATTATTTTATTTATGCAGTGACTAATATGAAGAGACTGTAGCTGTCAAGTAACATTAGTGGGGTTAAAAAGTACAATATTTTCCACAGAAAGGTAAAAGTAGCATGACAATAGAAATACACAAGTAAAGTACCTCAGAATTGTACTTAAGTATGATATGTGAGCACAGTACTTGGGTAAACTTAGTTACTTTCCACCAGTGCAAACAAGTCCAATACATGAAGCTAAAACCCTGGTCACAGTAAATATGAAACAAGCCCCTTTCAGGCTCAGGAGATGCTAACGCTGCTACTACAGCCACAGTTACCATTAATTCTGTTACTGCTATAAATGCTACTGGTACTACAGCCAACTGTTCCCACTAAGAACAGTTCTTGGTGCAATGTCCCCATTAATATTTTATTCTTATTGCAACAATAAAAGAAATAATAAAGAGTCCTAATGATAACAGATCTTTCTGTTATCATTTCTGTTTGTTTTTGTTTATGTTTCAGTCAGCTTTTATAATCCTGATGAAATCCATCTTAATTATTGCAATACATTATAGGGTGAATCCGTAATGACACAAAAGCATACCCATAAACGCACACATTTAGACATGTAAATTGACACACACATACACACACTCCATTTCTACTGGTATTTCACACCCACCACGTTCTTGGTGCAATGAAGCATGGTGTTGTTAGTTTTGCAATTTGAGTCACCTGGGGCTACACATGTCCTGTTCTGTTAACCACTGTCACAGGCCTACGTGTATAGTCTGTGGCAGGTGGTGATGCTTTCTGCCTGTGAGTGTTTATTTGAGTGTGTGTGGATGACAGACAGAGAGACAGAAACAGAAAAAGATGTATTCAGTTTCATGCTACTTAGTGTCTTTTTCTGTCTCTCTGTTTGTGTCGTTCACAAAGAGGCAGCAGCAGTGACAGAAGCCTTGAGAACAAAGACATGTAATCAGGAACTTCAGCACAGGTGTTGTCACTGCTGCTTTTCTGAAAGGCTCTGTTTCATGCTGATAGTGCTCAGCGAGTAATATCAATATTTTTCATCTCCCAAAACAGGATATGAAAGAGAGTTGCCTTTTTCTGCAACCCTTGATGAAACATTGAGGTATCACTGTCTAGCATTTGTGCCTTATGACTGTAACACTTGGTTAAATTTGCAGATATCACTCTGAAACACGTGTTTAAACATTCAAAATGATATTCTATTTTTCAGTAGCGTGTGTGGCTATATATTGAACTCTGGACTATATGAGCTAAGAGCTTTCCTTAACTATGGAAAAAAGTAGTTATGGCATCCCAACTTTGTGATCAATACAAGGATCTTTAGCTCAGGGCCAAATAGAATTAAGAATTGCTTTAGGATAATGACAGTATCGACCAGCGCTCAGTAAAGCGTTTCAAGCTGTGGCAGGTTAATTCCCATCTATGAAGGTGTACAGGGAGCCAGTCTGAATCAGGTTTGACGGTCAAAGTAATTCTCTCCAGAGTGGTGCTGTGGCACTGTGCACAGCACCTACTTTCTCCCTGTACCACACAGCCAATTTAAGCTACTGCAATATAATTTACAACCTATTCTTTGTAAACTTTGACATTTTAGAACCTCTATGCCATCACAGAAATGGAGAAAGCTGCACTTACATAGACCACTGTAGTAAAATTCAACTACTAAGGTTGTGGAATAATTTATCCTCTCCATTGGCATGTGCCTGCATATCTGTAAACCCAAAAGTCCTCAGGCCACTCATGGATGACACGTCATGAATTTCAGGTCAGCATGAGTTATAGCCAGATCAGCTACAAAGCATTAAGGCTGACACTGTAATATAACATAATAACACAATTACAGCTTAGAAAAAAGGGTTAGGCAAACAATCATAGGAAAGAATTAGCTCTTGCATGTTAAAACAACCACTTCCTCAGAGGACACAAAGAATTCTGGCAAAATACAAAAATAAGTGGTATAAGTTCTCCCTCTTCTTTTCAAGCTGATACATTTTTTAAGCAAGGTCCTTTGAGTGAGCATTCCTTGTTGCTTATTCCCACTGTGAATAAAAGTAATTTACCTTGCTCATTATGTGAGACGTTGAGGTGTTTTGATGTTTGGAGATGAAAATGCTTTGAGATGAAATATTCATTTTTTTTAGTTGGCTTAATTATGTATGTGTCCACTGTCAAGTTGAAAACTGCTGCTCCTGTGAGGGATGTTTCAAGCGTACCTTTTTGCCATTGGCGCAGAATACATTACCTCCTTATTACAGGGATTGCCTGGCGTACACTCATATGCAACCTTATGGAAATATTAAATGAAGAGGCTGCACACCTCAGTGGACACACTGAATAAGCATGAGCGTCTCTTGTTCGTGACTCATATTGTGAAGGTTGGGCTGATTGTCATTTTTGACTCATTTACTGCGTCATCCGTTGTTTTAGCTAAGACTTTGTTCATGTCATATAGACAAAGAATATACTTGTACTCTTTGTTCTTTTTTTTTTTTAAATAACCTTATTCCAACAGTGATATAATGAGTTAGTGCTCTGGATTATGAGCAGATGGTAGAGGTGCCTTGGGTGTAATTTGTCTGACATCATGAAAGTCGCATCCCTGTGTGTGTGGCTTTATGGTTATGTGAGGAATCAGCATGTAAAGTTGGGGGTATTTTCAAAGGTGCCATGTCAAAGGAATAGGTCAACATCTTGGAAAATACTCAAAATGAGAGTGAGATGAGAAGATCAATACCACACTCATGTCGTACAGTAAATATGACGCTACAGCTAGCAGCCATTTAGCTTAGCTTAGCATTAAGACTGGAAACATACAGTTTTTGTATGGATTAAACAAACAAGATATAACATGTTCATTTGAGTTCATTTAGAGGTGCTTGTGGGCAGATTTTGTTACCCTAGGACAGAGCCAGGATAACTGTTAACCCCTGTTTCCAGTCTTTATGATAAGCTAAGCTAACCACCTGCTAGCTCTAGCTTCATATTGAACGGACAGATATGAGAGTGGTAGTGATCTTTTCATCTAACTCTTGGCAAAAACACTAATAAGCATATTTATAAAAATGCTTTACTAATCCTTTAAAGGTAGGGTGTGCGATTCTAGAGAAATCTAATACCATGACAAATATAGAGCGAACAACGACACGGCAAGTGATGTAACTAACGTTAGCTAGGTTGTGGGTTAGCAAATTGTCCCTACAGTTGCTGCTGCGAAGCTTACAGCCAGAAAGGACGAGACAGTTTCCCAGAGCCAGCAAACCAGCTCCAGACAGCGATACTCACAATTCTCCTACTACTATAGCTAACATCACAACAACAGCATATCTTGGCAAAGTAGAAAGTAGTGGGCAAGTACTTTAACATTACCTGACACAAATCATGGCTGGAATGGCTGGAATAGTACCTGCCACCTCACCAACCGTATATGGCAAACCATGCTAGCACATAGAAGTGCTGGGCAAATAATTAAACAGTTGTTTGTCAAGATATAGCTGCAAAATGCAACTCCCACTAAAATAACAAACTATCACTTTTAGATCTGTTTGTCGAGGGATTAAACAGATAAAACTTGTTAATTAGTGATCTTTGGAGGCTGGTAGACGTGTTTTTGAACTAACTAGCTGGCAGGCTAGCTGTTTCCCTGTTTCCAGTATTTATGCTAAGCTAGGCTAAGGATGTCACAGTGACGACAATATTCCAGGTATATAGCAACATGTTCTCATTCCCAGGGCATCAAATACAGACGTTTTGTCATGCCCCTCGCCGTCATATAAACACATACGAGCTACCCTTTGGCATTAGTAGGAGACACCTTCAGAAACGATGTAACGTCACTTTAAAGTAAATGTAAATTGCCTGTACTTGCATAGCGCCTTTCTAGTCTTTCCGACTACTCAAAGCACTTCACATGACATATCACATTTACCCCATTCACACACTGATGGCAGGTGCTAACTGCTCATCAGTTCAAAGAAGGAACTAACCATTCACATACACCGAGGGCACAGCTCTCTGGAGCAATTTGGGGTTCAGTGTCTTGCCCAAGGACACTTTGACATGTAGGCTGGATGAAGCCGGGATCAAACCACTGACCTTCCGATTGGTGAACAACCCGCTCTACCACTAAGCCACAGCCGCCCACCCCAAAGTGTGATTAGGCTTAGGGAAAAAGCCACTTGGTTAGGCAATAGGAAGTCATGAGCCAAAACCCACATGACATGTAACGTAACCTAAAACTTTAAAGTCAAAGTTAACTTTTGGTTTCACACAGGACATGAATCCTAGTCTCCTGGGTGAAAGTCCTGGGGTTTTTTGACCCATCCAACCACCTCCTTAAACAGACTGTCGCTCTTTGTTGCTCGTTACATTACGACACCTGATTTCATAAAGGCTTTCTGGCAGCCCAGTGCGTCTAATACGGACGCTGAAGGGTACCTTGTGCGTGTTTATATAACGCTGAGGGGCGTGACAAAAACGTCGGTATTTGACTGGGAATGAGAATGGGCTGTATATAGTCACTGCACCCGGCCAATAAATAGTTCAGCACATAACCCCCCATAAAATTAAGTTAACCATCTCCTGCCTGTATCTTCATATTTACAGTACAGACATGAGACACGAGAATGATATGGATCTTCTCATCTAACTCTTGGGCAGAAAAGAGAATAAGCATATTTCCCAACATGTCAAACTATTCATTAAACGCTAAAACATCAGATTTATATCAATCTTCTCATCTCACCCTCAGAAAGAAAAAAAGATTCCTTTAACAACTAATCCTAGGGCACATGGGGAAGAAAAAAGAAATATGGAAAAAGAGAGTCAGCTGAAATATCTGCAAAATGAAGCAAGGTACAAATTATATTTAATATTTTCTTTCTCCTTGTTGGATTATCTGCTTGTGTTCAGTCTGTGTGTACTAGCGTTTGTGCACGTGTATTTGTATGTGAGGTTTCCAACAACCTGGCTTTGTAGCTCTTTGGACCTCTTCTCCCTTCCAAGCCATGAAGTCAAGGCCCTCTCGCTCTTTCCAAAGTTGTAAAACATGAAAATGAAACACTAGTCTATCTCACTTTCAGTTTTGTCCAGATGTCACATTGATGTGTGATGCTCTCCACATGTTTCTAATAGGGACTTTTGGTGCATGCTTGGCTTGCACCTTTGGGGTGAATACTCAAGAGGTGATCAGGGTTGAACAGCTAAAATACACGTGTACAAATCTGCACGTGTATGCACACCTGAGAGAAGAAAATGCCCACACATAAGCATCTATTATACCCGATAAGTTAGATCATATTTAATGTGTTGGTAATGTAAGTTCTTCTATATAATTTTCAACAAAGATGCATACATGGTTTTTTAGGCCTACATTATGAGCTTTATGCCATATTCTATACATAATACTGTCCTTTTAACTACAGGAATAGCTTTAGAAGAATTCAGTGTTCAAACCAAATCTTGCGAACTTTCCCCTTCCTGAACACTTCATTATAAACGCTAAACGAGGACTATCTCTGTACATGTTTATTTCCAAAGTTACTGGCTATTATGTTATTATTGCAGTCATTTCCGGTGCTGGAATTTCATTTTGGGGCTCCCTTTTCGCCCCTAAAACTTCCTAGCAGCCTGTCACCCTTTCAGCACCTCTCGCTGGCTCTTGTAAAGGTGTGGGTGGCCATGGCTGGACCCTGAAGTGGCCGCACGGACGCTGAGCTGTGAAATTACATTAAGCTGCCAGCCTAAGACCCATGGCAATCCTCTCTTAATGAAAACTGTTTCACAGCACAGGCTGCTTGGAGCACCGGAGACAATCTGTTTGACAACCAGGTCTTAATATGGGGAGGTTGAGTAAAGGGACACCATAGTAATTGGCTGGCATTTTGGATGTTCATTTATAGTGCTCCGCCGCTATTCATGCACAGAGAAAAATGTTCTGATGTTCTGTGAGTGTGTGTGGGGAAAGAGTAGGTGTGTGGTATTCACATTCATCCTGTGAAAACAGCAGTGGCCTATCACAGATTGAAACATAAGCACATACACAAACATAACCACCCACAGACTACTCACTCATAGAGCCACACCATTGTACCTATATAACCACAGTCTCAGATGTATTTCCTTGTAATAGAAATGTGATGTATACACAAATACATATATGGGAATGCAACCCTTTAATGTGTATTAAAAGGTCACATTATTCATTACCGAAACTCCATCATGAGCTGCCACATGTAATTTTTGTGAAAACGACAAGCAAGTCGAAATAAAAAACATTTCCATGGTATCTAGCCATGCAGATAGTTTTGGTTTTATTTGCCCAGGGTGTGAGATTGCTGATTTAATCTGAGATTTCTGCTTCCACAATGGAGTTGAATAGAATTTAGTTTGTGCTGCTCACAGCAATAATACCTTTAAAGCTGCACTAATCCATTTTTTTGTTTTAACAATGGTTAAAATAAATATATGTAATGTGAAAGGGGTGGCTTGAAGTAACAAACCCACAGAGAATTATTGCCCAACTCTGCTGTACTCCTCAGTTCTGCTGAGCTTTCTTCCTTCTTTTAGCTCATTGTTTTGGTTTTACGGCCCACAACTGTCTCACCACTCTCATCAACCTTGTTTACAGCCTAAGCAGCTGTTTTCAGCGAAGAAGCTCTGATAAACCCACTGTGCACTACCTTCCAAACAGCAGACAGACAACATTAGCAATTAGCTGATGAAAATGGCGGAGTATCAATATTTTGCACATTCCTGCACAAACTGTACAGCTCTTTCATTCTAAAAACAGATAATTGTACATACCTTTTATAACATTTTTTTCATAGTTTAATTGTCAGTTTTTCTTTTGTTCTATTTATATTTCTTGACTTTTGTAGTACTTTTTTTTTAATCTTTAAAAAAAAAATCTTAATTTGTTTATTATTATGCGCCAAAATACCAAAGCTAATTCCTTGTATGTGAAAACCTACTTGGCAATAAAACCGATTCTGATTCTCATATAGCAAATAAAGAGACAGATAATTCCCTCAGGAGTTGTTAGAGATCAAAAACAGAGCTTAAAGGAGAGTGAATATTGGACTTACACATGCAATAGTTTGCTAGCACTTTTAGCACAACAGCTTTAAAGGTGATAATATGTCAGTGTGGTGTTTTCACCTGGTTCTGCTGTCCCCAATTGGCCAAAAAAATGTATTAATTCAGCTTTTAAAAAGTCAACAGCAATAACTCTATACAGAAGAGTTTATTATAATCCACAGTGCATGCTGTTAACAGTTTATGTCTTTGAAAGAAAGTATGCAATGCATAATATACAAAGAGTAACTTCCACAGCCAATTTAAACTCCATACAGGTAGGAATTGAGCAAACCTTTTCAAAATATAAGCGGAAAATAATCTGAAAAACGTATCTTTATCTTCAGTTCACACGTATTATTTCACCACACACTGGTTTTAACTGTGAGAGTAGATGCCTCCAAAAATATCGCCTTGATAGACTAAATTTGAAGTCTTTGCAGTGCACACAAATGCTGTTCCAGCCGCAAGGACAAATGAACAGTAAAATGCAACAAGCGCTCCAATAAATACAGTATAAATTTACACTGGGCTTTCCAGAGGATGGCTGTCTCCTTTTGACAGTCACAAGAGGAGGGAGAAGATGGGGGCAAGCCTGTCTGGAGCGCTGAGGTTGAGCGTGTGTATTCATGTGTATGTGCATGCATGTGTTAGGATAACTTCACACACACGTCTGGCTAGCCAAAACAAGTATATATCTTGGCCTGCCGTGGAGACAGGCAGCGTTACGTTCACCCGCAGGTCAGGAGCTCTCAGCCCCGTGGCCACCCACCCCTGTGGAATCATGGGAGTGGTGGAGTTTGTGTTTGTTTGTGTAACTCTGAGCATCAGTGGGGGGTTCTTTAACCCTGTTGTACACCAATCTTCCCTGAGAGTTATTATCTAATCTTGATTTTTGACTCACGAAGTGAAGAAATATAGTCAGAAAGGACAGAAAATTAAGGAACATTTTGTTCCCTTCAGTTTTACCTTAGATTAAAGGTGCACCCCACTGATTTTACAAATAAAAATCAAGTTATTTGTCATGGGGAGTCCTACTCAGCCTGTGAAAACAGTTCTATAATATCTTCTGTGGCTCTCGAGGAGCTTTGTAAAATCTGAGCAAATAACCCTGATGATGTCATTAGGTTTATCTTGGATTGGGTGTTTACTAGGGAGATTCTAAGGCCTGCTGGGTCCGCAAGCCAGATGAGATTATGTAATTGCACGTGTGTCTCAAACTCTGAAACACTGTTGTCCACTGCCATGTCAACTCCTTCTTAATGATTGGCTTGTCCGTCTGTGGTACCCCCAAGCCAATCACATCCTCTCCCATCTCCTTCAAGGGGTACTGCATCAAATTGGTATTGCACTTCCATAAAGTTAGGGGACTAACAAGAGACACATATGGTCAAAATCAAAGCAGCACAGACCAAAATATCCTGACTTTTACTCCCTATGAGTCAAGAACCAAAAATCCTACATTTCCCATAATGGCCACTGTGACTGTTATATTATCATATATCAAAGAATATCATTGGATTGGAATATGCTTACTGATGTATTAATGTGTACATTTCATTACAGGTTAACTCAATGTGGAGCTAATTTGTAACTATTTTATATACTGTTGGGTAGTTTGAATTATTGTTATGCATCATATATTATAAGCTCATTGTGTGTTTTGTGTGTAAAATCTTCATCTGTAAAGTGACTAGTGACTACAGCTGTTAAATAAATGTAGTGGAGTAAAAAGTACAATATTTCCCTCTGAATTGTAGTGGAGTATATGTAGAAAGTGTCATGAAATGGAAATGTTCAAGAAAAGTAATTACATTCTACCATCACATTCCTCCTTGCTTGCAGTTTGGAATGCAGGCTTTCTGTTAAAAACTTTTAGTCGTTGAGTCCAAGGCTGATAACATCAACAGGGTAATTTTTTTCAGACTTGGAGCGCTGCCTTCAGAGCCATAAAAGACATTATTCAACTGCTTTAATCAGCTGATTAGTACTCCTCATGACAAGTAAACGAAACTGTTTAAAATCTGTGGAGGGCCCCTTTAATTGAGGAAGAGAATAACTGTGCCTGTAATCTGTCCTTGAGTGCTTTGAAAGGCGCCTATAAATAAAATGCATTATTATCATTATTATTATTAGAATACTTTGGGATGTCTGACTAGTGTTCTGTCCTATTCACCTTTCCCCCTAACTAAGAGGTTTGGGGTGTGACTCACTCCAACAAGTGTGTCAGCTACTTCCCGTCTTGAGAAAAATCCATAGAAGAAAACGGGAAGTGAGTTGAGAATACTCCGGCTCGGTGGAGGAAAACCAAGAGATTGACATCTAGTCCTCAAAACATTGTATTGTTAGGTTTCAGACTCTGACAGCATGCATTCAACTACTGTTGAATACTTTAGCTGATATTTGTTTCAGGAGTTTCCCCAAAAGGCCAACTTGACCTCAAGAGAGAGACATGAGAACATTCTCAGGCTCGCAATAAGATCTGTTTATTTACTGCGAGCCAGATTGTTAAAAGCAGCTGAATTTATAAATCAAAAACTGTTTTCCTTCAAACTCTGCTCATTCTCACAGCTCTTTTTGTGCAGTGTGGTGCTTCACTTCTGAGCTGTAATTGATCTTTTCTCTTCTCCACAGTATCAGTTGCAATGTGGGCTCCACCTGAGCACTTTTCAAGTGTGTGTGTGTAGGTGTGTGTGTATTTTTTAGCTGGATAACAGCCTTGACTGCAGCTGAGCAGGGTGCCATGGCGGCGATAGTGTGGGGTTGCTGGTCTGTGGAAAAGGGAGGAGGAGGACCTCACATTTAGCTGCTGTCTCTTGGGAGAGATTAAGCAGTTTAGTCTTTGCTGTGTCTCTTTCTATCACTGCCACTGCCTCCTGCTTCTCCTCTCTATTTGGAGCAGGGCAGAGTGTACCTTTCCCGTCGTCCTCCTTTTGCACTTTCTGTTCCTCTCTTCTACTCTCGTTTCCTCTGCTCCTTTCCTCGCTTGCTTTCTTTCCACCCATCCTGCCTGCATCTGTAACTCTGAGCTCTTTTGCTTTCCCCCAGACTGTTTCTATTTTACACCCTCTCGTCTTCTCCCCTTTTTTCTTACCCACCCCCTCTGACCCCTAGACATCCAGCTGATTCTCTTAGCCGACAGCCCAGATGGCACAGAGCTAGTGGGGTTGTGGCTGGATGCATGGGACAGAGCTGCACGACCCCCAAACCAGCCCATCTGTCCCCACTCACCGAAAGGCTGCTTTGGCTCGGCAGTCCCACTGAGCTGATCCCCTGGTCCTGCGTGGAGCACCATGGAGCTCAACCACTACTCACATTAATCTCCTAAACGATCCTGGACCTAAGAGGATCAATACTCATTTTCAGGGAGCAGCATGATCCCTTAATGTAGTGGAGGATGGCTGCTTATCCCTCACTCTCTCCCCCCGCCTCGCCTCAGTTTCAACTCCCCATACGAAGAGCAGGAGTCAGCCTTTGATTGTATTTCATGGCCCACTTTAGTTAAGACAGTATCTCAGTTTTATTGCAATTGTCATTATTCAGGTGAATAGCACCTGTATGTCCCCTATGGGGGGAATTTGCAGGGCATTCATGATAAAAAAAAAACTGCCTCTGTCTTTATTAGCTGAGGTATTAGTTTTAGTGTGGCTGTTTTATTAAATTAGATCAATGTCTTGTAATTGACTTCTCTGACCCTGCATTCATCCAAAGCATAGTAGGGGTCATCAGGAAACCTGTGTGTATCTAACAACATAAGCAGCTCCATGTATTTCTCATTTGCTGGTGTATGAATTTGCTCCAGTACAAAACACACAAAGATTTGCGAGAAGATAAATCACCCTGTTTTACTCCAGTTCCTCTGAAACACATCAGAGATGTCTTCAGGCTATTTCATATTAGTAGTGGTCGTATAATTGTTATTCTTTGTTTTCCACAGACGCTGAAAAATGACTTCATGCTAATAGCAGTGTGATCCAAGAAAAATGGGAAAGCTCGGATTTTCCATTGGATACCAAGCATCCTATTTTTCCAGGCTCGGTGTGCAGGGAACACCGCTACAACTGCACAGTTAGCTGAGTGTCTCATCATTGATCTTTGCTGATGTAGACTGTTTCTGGGGCCTTTTTCATCAGGGAAGGCAGAGAGAGAGAGAGAGAGAGTCTGGGCACCCTCCCCTCGCCATGTCCCTCTCAGGCAGGCTGTCTATTGGTGGAGAAGGCCACCTGAAGCAAGTTTGGAGGTGTTGTTTATGCTAAAGCTATTACTCTCTGTCTGGGCAGCCTGCCCTGAGAGCTGGACTGCTCTGCTGCTACTGAATTATTCAGCCCAGAGATCTGCCAGCCAATGTATACAAGCTGTCACATGTAGCTGAATGATAAGCTGATTCTCCAGCAATGAGGAGTTTGTTACCTTAAGTCTAAATGCTTGATAGGTAGATTTATATCAAGGCTATATGCTTGTGACATAATATCTAGTTTATGCTTATATGATGACATCTTGGAATTGTAATCCAAATATATCCTGTAAACAGACCGAAGTCAAAGTGTTAACTTCTGCTCGCTTCTTAAATCACTTCCAGTGATTACAAACTGTCATGGCCTCATTAAACAGTCTGTCTTGACACTACAGGTCAACCAACTTTAGGCAAAACTGGGTTCCACAGTCTAGCTGCCACAATGGACTGAATGATGACAACATCTCACATACCAGAGGTCCGGGCACCAGAAACCTTATAGTCATCTGCTGCAAGAATAGCCACAGCCTCGCAGCAACTGCTGCTCCTCTGACCTATAATTGCATGTCATCGGACCTCGAGCATCATTTCATTCTGTGCTGAGTTTATAAACTTCATCTTTCCTATTGGTGGTTTCCAGAAGAATTCACCTCAAACATGTGATCCTGGATTTTTCTTTTTTTTTTATTTACACAGAGCCTAATGTGATAAGTGGTGTGTGTTTGTGCGTGGAGGTTTGTCTGCCTCCTCTTCATCACCGCTGCAGTGAGCTCTGCTCAAAAGAACAGCAGGGTCTTTCTTTAGGTGGAGGATTGATTCAGTGATGACAGTCTCATGACCTCTTCCTCTCTCTCTAACACACACACACACACGCACACTGTCTGCTGTGCTGATACTGTGCTACACACACACACACACGGGGCAAACACAGACACATACATGGCACGTAAACAACAGGTCTGTGGATCAAGTTGGGTAGCAAAATGTCATATTTGAAGGTGTTTATCATGACATAATGTACACGGATTATGTCACAGAGTAATCAATCTTCAACCAATTATGTGTGTAAGAGAAAAAAAGTGATGCATTGCCAAATACAGCACAACATTACCTCAAAAATCATTTCTTTTTGGACAAAATAAAACAAACAAACAAACAAACAAAAAATATATAAATGAAATTTCCAACCTGCATTTTGTTCAGGTAAACAAACTATATGAAGTACAGTGGGTAGTTTGTGATGTTATAAACAATGCAAACTAACACAACCCCTAACCACTATCACCTAGGCATATACCTTTTACTACTACAAAAAGACTCAAAGAAATTGTTGCATCTTGTGTTTTAAATACATGACACATTAGTAAAAGGCTGGGCAGGTACAGTGTACATGCAGCCATCCCTCTCACTTCCAGTAGGCTACTTAGCATGAATGGTACTGGCAGCGTGGGTCGGGGAGGTGCGGGAAGGTGATGTCGTAAAGCTGAGTGTCGTAAACCAGGTGCGGAGAAGGGGAGGTGAAGGGGAGGGAGGAGGAGGAGGAAGAGGGGGAGAGGGGTGAGAGAGGAGGTGACTCTCAGGCAGCATTTAGACTCAACGAAAGGATCATGGCGGATGGCCCCAGGTGTAAGCGCAGAAAGCAGGCGAACCCGAGGAGGAACAACGGTGAGTAAAAGTACAACGCGCAGCTTTTCTTTCGGGGAAACGGTCTAGAGGCTGTTCTGTCTCCCGGTAATTTCACCGAAAAGTTTGGCAGCCGATAAGTCTGTTTTTTAGTAACTGAAAGTGCTGGGAAGTAGCAAGTGAGCGCTGTATTACAGCCCTATGTGGTGTACCGTTATACCTGGGCCGCGTCTCTCCCTCCGCCTAGCGGTTCGCTGCACCAGAGACCGTTATACGCACCTCACCCTGTTATGAGTGGACCAGCTTTTGTCTCCACTTTATACCTCTTTATTAATTTTAATACACTTTGACCCTCTTTATACACTCTTTATTCATTGATTTAGTTACATTCTGTCGAGTTTTTGAGCCCACCGCCAAACTCGGACCTGTATCTGTGGGCTACCTGATTGTTATTGCGGACCTCGACAGACTGGTTGTCTTTAACGATTTGGGCTGAATAAATATTAGATATAGCTGTGCTTTTGTCGAAAACGTCGTGGACATCATGTATGTTTCTGAAAAAGAGGGGACACAACTGTTTGGTTTGTTCTTTCTTTCTTTTGCTCACTCGGAGCAGGTAGCGATAGGACACTGTTGCTGCACTAAACGGGCTGACAAAACGCATTTTGTGTGATTTAATCCTGCCTGCCATGTGCTTTATATTAGGTTTATATTATCGACGACACCGTTATAATGTTTTTAGGCAGAAAAGGGAAGAAATGCGTATTGTTGTGTTGAAGCACGTTTTGAGCAGTTCTCTTTCCTTCATCCTCCCAACTATTTACAGTGTTTTAGTTCTGTGCTGCTCATACCGTTCACGTTAAATGTTTTAACAAGGATCTTTGACAGTAAAGAAGACTAATGACAGAAAGCTTAGTAGAAACATGGATCGGGTAACAGAGGTTCAGTAGAACGAGGAATATCTCACGCGCTGTTTGTGTGAGCAGGGCGAGCGCAGCCCATATAAGGACAGCGGATCCTCTTCAGTCGCGCGCTGGGAATCCTGATTCTTGAACGACCGTGGACGCGAGCGAACCTTTAAACACTCCGTTTTTCTTGTCTATTCTCTCTATTGCTTATTTTAATAAAGCGCCTGTATAGGCTATGAATAATAGGCTACAAGTGGATACATAATCTGCGTTTCGGTATGCGAAGCTCAACGGAGTTTCACCCACCTTACTGAGGTGGGAAAATATTGTTGGTTACAAAGTAGTCTATAGGGTTCTCTTCGAGGATACTTTGTCACTAGATTAATCTCCTGTTTTATAACACACGTCAATGTTAATGTTGCTTAATTGTAAGGTAATTCTATAGCACTTTTGCGAGTTGTTAACGTCTGTTTTCCTGCTACATCTCTCCATGTAGGCTATTTACGTCGTGGGCTGTTGTGAAACCGTAGACCGACAATTTACCGGCAATTTACAGCATTTACTATTTCTAATAATTTTATTGTGAAAGCAAGCTTTTTTTTGTCGCGGGTCTGACAACATGTGTTGTCTATCAACTAGTCATGCTCGTGAGTTGTGCCACCCAGTGTAGCTTAAAGGAACTGGGGTAATGCAGGAAATTCAGTGTTATTTTGTCAAAACAAACGTGTACCGTCAGATATGGGATGGACGAACTCGCTCAGTAAAAGCCGTTACTTTCTGTGGGGCTATAAACAGTAATTCGTGGGCGGAAAGGAGACGAACGGTGTTTTCTTGTGCGGGTTTGCCGTCGTATGAATTTTCTATGGATACCTGATGAGTGATGTGAAGAGTGGCATATTTTTTGATGGGTGCTATCGATGTTTTCCACTGTCTTCTCGGTTTTTTTTTTTGTGTGGTGTGCTCAGCTATGCATTTCGTCTCTGGAGCGTGTGCGCAGTTAAATGTGTGCAAGGTGCGGACACACCTCAGATAACGGTCTTACTGTCAAGGTGTGGATATTTCTATAGAGAGACTTCATTTGTTGCTCCCCCCCCCTCCCTTTAACTTAACGGGGTTTTGTTAAATGTTTCTCAATAATGGCACAGCCTTATTGATATTTAAAGTCTCATCCTTAACCAAACAGATGTGTTCCCTGTTACTTCGCCTCATTTGCATCCGCTTCAAAGAGCCGTCAAGGTCTGCTTTTAAGTCCTCACTTCCTACCACCTTCTGACAAGGCTGGTGATCTGTCATGTAAATCAACATCTCTGCTTTCTGAAGGGAATTCCTCAGTAAAGTTAGATTGAAGGCTGGTGTTGTTGCATGTTGTCATAACCTTGGCTTTGTTACATTTTTATTTTTTATTTTTAACAAGTTAAGCATTTTAATATGGGCTGCTGTCTTCACAGGAACCAACTCCAGCCTAGTGGCTACTTTTTTATGGTGAAAAAATGTTTCAATAGCCATTGCTTGGGCTCTTATAATTAAGCAAGCCCTCAAGTTATGCCCAGCTTGTTATGGTCAGTGGCTTTGCCAGGTCCCTGGCTAGCAGGGGGAGCTGAGATCAAGGTGCGCCCCATTCCCTGCTGTAAACAGAGAGGTGTTAAGAGGCTGGAGGACGACAGGTGTTTGCAATCTGCAGGGTACTGCAGCTTCTTTTGTCGCTTCTCCCCAGTCAGCTCCCCTCAGGAATAGCAGCCTTTCCCTGCAATGGTAATTTAACACAGCAATTTGGGAATAGAGGAATGCGCTCGGTGTTAACATTCTTTGCAAAAAATAAACAGGGCTGTGTTGGGACAGCTTTGCACCCATGCTCAGGAGCTGGGGCTGATGTCTTCAGAACAGTGTTTTGGAGACACCTTGAAATGAGTGTGCATACAGGTAGCTAGGATTTCTATTTATTTGACAATATCATAAGGGTAATTTGTCTCATCCCCTAATCTGTCTTTCTCTCTTCTCTCTCTCTCTCCATTCCTCCACCCCTCTCTCTTTCTGAGGCATACTCTGGCACACGCTTGTACCTTGATGAATCATCCATCAAATAAGGAAAATGAGGTTGTGGGCTTGGCACTTGGCAACTACTCATGTAATGTTGAAGAGCATGTTAATTGGCCTGGTAAAACTATACTTAAACTATACTTAGTGCCCTGGACTCACTCACCCTGTCTAGAAACTATTGAATACAACCACATGCTTAAGTTTGTGGGAAAACAATAAAAAACAATGGTTTAGCTATAGCTACACTTTGTTTGGTGAAACAAGCTATGTTTTGTGCTATAGTGGAGGCTTCGGAGGAGGTGGGGATTGGCTCTGTAGCTCCACATGCCACTTCAGTGTTTTAAAAGACATCTGTTTACATTTAAAAGGTCCATCCCTGTTGTGTGAAGAGTTTAGCAGAGGAGGAAACTTTTCATTTATCGCACTGCTTTTCACCAACTTCCTCAGCAGCTTAATTTGAGAGTGCCAAGTAAGAAGAAAATCCCCCTGCCTCCACTCTCTCTGTCTCTTCCCTCTTACTCCTCCTTCCAGAGCTTGTCCTTTATTTCGGGAGGTTAAGACACAGTAGCCAGGGGTGCTGTTGATTGCCCCCTGACCTAGGTACCCATGCGTGCCTAGAGTATGACTTCACTTTCCCCCCCTGTGCCATTGTGAGGCTTCCAGCATGTCCAATTGTGTTTGTGTTTAAGTCTGTTCAATGAAAGGGGAAGAGAGGAGGAGGGGTGGGGGTGGGGGGGATGTTCAAGCTGCAGCTTTTTCTCAGCACCCTCCTTCTCTTCGTCCATTCCTCTCTGACCCCTTAAACTGTGGGCTCCACGTTCCCTGTGGAGTCAAAAGGGGGGATGGAGAGAGTTTGTGAGAAGTGGCTGAGGTGACTAAAGAGTTATACAACAGGTGACAACTGAGGGACTGGTGCTGGCAGATGAAAAGCATGACACACATGGCAGCTATCTCCCAGCCCTGTATGGATTTTAGGGTCAAAACTAGCTGTGTGTTATGCTTGGAACATACATCAGCAATAAATAACTGAATAACTAAATAATTTTAGACCCCATACAGATAAAGATGACAACATTTTACTTGTTTGTTTTTTATTAATCATCTGGAAATAAAAGTTTAGTTTCTGGCTAAGCTTCATCCCTCAACATGCCTGTCCTCATCTGACCATTCAGCTGAATTAAAATTATGTGATGTACGACCACACTCCCACCTCTGTTAAGGCAGCTTAATGATTAGCTGCTCCCATGGAGGCTGAGAGCATTAGCCTATAAAAAGGTGCTCTCCCTTCATAAAGAAGGAGTTTTAAACTCAGAGTCAGTTTCAGTAACCCCCTTAACTGCGCTTGGATGTGCTTTATTGGGGTTTGTGTGGCTGAATGCTTAAATGAACCATTGTGTGTTCAGGCTGTAGTGAGAAAGCCTGAGGAGAAAGAGCCTAGTTACCTTTGCAGTTTGCCTGCTCTACCTCATACACTTTCAGTGGCAAAAGAAAAGGCCCATTCAGCGGGCCCGGCATGGGGAGGGAGAGCCCTTTTCACACTCGGCTTGTGGGAAACTTCTCCACCATACTGTGCATGACATTTGCATATGACCCATTCTTTTCCCAAAGGTCCCCGCGAGGGAGGAATCTGTGGAACGTTCGCAGAATTCATCAAATCCCTCTCTCATGCAGCCCTTGGTCCCTCAAGGGCCTGCTTTGCAGCACTCTGTTTGACATTTTTGTCTTGGAAATGTATCTTATGTCTGCGTCACGCTTGCTCGCCTCAATGTTAACGCCAACGCATCCCTGTGGCATTTATGTCCCGTGTATTTTAAAGTGGCAATGTGTGCTACCCAGTGTGCTGTTTTTAATGTCAGGGTGAAGGCTTAATTTGGCACAGCAGGCAGGAGTTTCCCCAAATCCCCAGCATGGGCCATGAGGGGTCCATCTGCATGACAGGACAATGTGATGGGGGCCGCACACCTTGGAGGCTTCCTAACTGACGATCCACAGATCGCCAACACTCTCCCTGACAGGACAAAAATATTGGGGATAGGGACAAGGATGAGGCGGTGGGACGCATCAGCTCAGTGAGCTGGACCAAAGCACAACCGTTGCTCTGGAGCAAAACATGGCCCCCGAGAATAGCAGCCTGGGCTGCTTCTTGCAGCGTGAAAGATCATTTAGGTACTGTAGTAGCCAGAACTGCTGCCTTGATGTGACCTAACATGTGGAACAGCATCCATACTGACATGCTTGTTGTTGTTGAGTGAGTTGTATTGGTGTGCTGCAGCTCTGACAGCCTTGACCCTAAACACTGATACTGACACAGAAAGTGGTGTAGGCAAGTATTTGTTGCAGTGCAGTGTAGGGAGTAGAGCTCAGTTAAGTGTATCATGAAAGCTAACTGAGCAGAAAAGCCTCCTCTTCTCTCCTGACTCCAAAGCAGTGAGTCATGGGTAGACAGGTGTGTTTGCAAGATGAGTTCAACCTCACAAACTCTCCCAACTATGTTTTCTTTTCTTTTACCTTAACTGTCCCTTGCTCGCTCTTGGTCTCTCCCGCCTACTCATCCCCTCCCCACAAGTATGGGGGTGAGAGATAATATTCTCTAGTAGTGTGTATACTTGAGGGAGAGATTACCTCTAAATTGCCATCCAGGTGGAGGTAAATATTGTGTACGGTGTGCCCAGCGCTGCCTGTTGATGTGTGTTTTTAATCATGTATTTGGTGGCTGCTCTTCAGGTCCACAGTGAGTCCCTTTGGGTCTGTCTGTAGACCCCCTCCTATTCCCCCCATCATCACCACCACCTCATTCTTTCCCTTCCCACCCATCTATCCCCTCCCCTCCTTGTGGTCCTCAGTGGAGCGGTTAATGAAAAAGACTGGACTGACACAATAGGCAGAAGGCGGGCCCGGTAAGGGGCTCTTACACCAGCTTGTGTTTGTGGCAAAAATTCATCAGTGCAAACCTCTGCTGTAGCTTCACTTCAGACCAGCTGACTGTCAGTTTGTGTGTCTTTTCTATAATCTTGTTGTCTTTTTTGACCTAGATGTTGGATGTCTAGTCCCTTTTAAATGTGCTTGACCTTTTGTATAGTCCCACAGTGTCTCTGTCTACAGGGATGAAATTAGATGACATCAGATGAGGAGTAATCCGCTGCCATGTATTGTGCTTTGAACACAGCCTAGTGGCTGGCTTTTTGCCAGCCCGTTATGATGACCATATTGATTTTCCTCTCCATAGCACACAGAACTGATAATGACCCTCCTGAGGGTGTACGCATTCATATTCACATACTGATTCCAGTTGCACAGCCTGGCTGTGATGTGACTAACAAATCAAGTGCCCCTCTGTCCCCAAGCCCATGCATTGAACTAGCTAGGCTAGGCTAGCCCTGTGACAACTCAACAAAAAAAAAACCTTAGTCACCCTGTTTGTTAGTCAGAGAGAAGGCCGGCTGATATGTTCACAACATGGATAAGCATCTACACAGGATTAATGAGAGGAGAATGGCCAGCCTGAAAACAGAAGGGAGGGCAGAATAGAGGGAGGCATGGAGCATCTGCATTGCCCCATTTAACTCATGAGCGTTTTGTTGAGCGCCCCATGACCCCGCTAGTGTGACTTGACCGAAGGAGGCAGCCGCTGTTATACACGCTGTTATAAGAAAGGAGCTACAGTATGCCTTCGTGAATGAAAAATACAAAACAGTGCATGAACAAAAGGCAAAGGACATAGGAATAATGTTATATGCAGCCTGGACTAAATTGATACCATGTCTTTAGAGCAGTAAACAGATCAAAACAAAGACAAACAAAAAAAAAAAAGAATTCTATACCTCGGGTAACTATAGAAATTTACTGTATTTCCTAACAATGTTTTGTTTTCATACAGTTACCTTTCTCGAAGGTTTCATTAAGTTCCTGCTTAAAGAGATTCAACAGGGCTGGCCCCTGTTTGAGAAATACGTGTCACTGAATGATGAAGTCATCTACAGTGCTTTATAAACTGTTTATTCCCTAGTTACATCACTCCATATGTTTCTCACTTCTACTACCTGAGTGTCACTATTCTGTCTACTATTCCAAAGTATTCAGATCAGATCAGAAATACTTTATTGATCCCCGAGGGGAAACTCTTTTGTTACAGCAGGAGCAACAGCAACAGGCAGCATGCGTTGGCGCATGTGCTCTATGCTTAAATAGTTAATGTTACATTTAACCTTTTGGATTTGATGTTCTGTACAGTAGAGATAGGGTTGGCATTGTGTTCTTGCTCTTGTTGACCAACCTGTAAATTTAGGCTGTCTACCCCACAAGCACCTTTGATACATGATCGACAGCTTTCTAGAGCAAAGTACATAGTGCAGGTTTTTTTTACACCAGGTCTCTATGATTCTGGGAACTGGAATTAAGCCAGTGACCTTTGACCTGTCTCAGCCCTCCTGTCCTGGCTCAGCTCACCGCTGCCAGCGTTCAGGTGTTTACAGCCAAAACATACTGGGGCCTCCCCGAGCACTTTCCATAAATACATGTGTGGGTGTAATGTGTGTGTAGTAGGTAGTGAAGAGAAGGGAGTAGATACCCTCGGATCGCCATAGCCAGGCGATTGCACATCTGTCTTCTTACTCATGCTGACAGGGCCCTCCCCTCTCTCGTTACACTGGCGCCGGCGCTTTTGCCTGCAAGTCAATGAAGCATGGCCTTTAATTGATCACGTTTGGAGTTGTACGACACTATTAATTAGTGCTTGCTCATCTATTGTTTGTTTGTTTTGTCCTACTGTTCCCATCATAACACCCATCATTAGTTGTATGATCTGTTAGCGGCATGCCAGTGTGCTTACAACATCAGCAAAGCCATAGACTCTTGCCCCACCATACACTCCACTTTCCTTCTGTGACCCTCTAATTCTCCTTTTCTCATAAGTGTCTCACTCTTTGGCTTCTTCTCGAGTCCTATGTATTCTTTCCTTTTTGCTATCTCTCTGTCTCCCATTCCTCTCTCTGGCAGCTGCCTTGGCTCTGATTCTCCAACACCAGCAGGTGCTGTAGGCATGCAGCAACTCAGCTATACAGCTCTCATAAATAACACCTGACAAAGTACGAGAGAGCTACAGTCAGAGTGAGGGAGAGAAGCAGAGATTGAAAGTTTCCTCTGGCAGGAGAACAGGGTGTGGCTCACGGTCAAATGCTGGCCCTCTCAAGAAGGACATGTTCAGAATAGAGAGAGAAAATGTAAGAGCAGCAGAGAAAAGAGGAGGAATGTGAGGTTTTTTTTTTCCTGTGAATCTGTGAATGTGTTGCCTGTTCTTCTGAAGTTTGCGCTTCTCAATGCATACTTTTCAATAAACCCCTTTCATGCAAATTTCTAGTAAATGGGTCTTTTTAAACACAAGGCCAGCACTAAGTGACTGGTTAAGGAGGAACTTGAATGTGAAGGAAAGGAGCGTTATCTTTTCTTTAATTAGGATGTAAGAGCTTGGAACAATGTTAATTGTGCTTTAAAAGCAAATGAAGAGGTCAGGAAAGAAATTAAATGCACACTTTTATAATCATCATCAGTAATGAACCAGCACTCTGAATAAATGAACCCATAAATCAGCCCTGATCAAGGACTATTAATGAACACAGCTCAAAATCAAATCCGGGCTGTCTCTTTGTCGTTTTATGCTCTTCAAATCCAGCGACATCCTGTCTCATCAGAAGCTATCGATCAGCTTCTTAGGGCGAAGGTTAGTTTGTCATTTTCTCTTGCCTCACTGTGAACAAAACCAGGAAGTCTGTGAGAGATTACGGCCCAGGATGCAACCTGAAAGCCCTTTATCTCTGTGAAAACAAGAGGCTTCCTGCGGCCCTGCTCCCCCTCCTTCACCTACCCGGCCCCCAGCACCTGTGGCAGACTATTTAAGGCTCCTCATCAGGGGCTGCGGAGACCACAAACCGGGGCAGAAAACATGAAAGCCTGGAAAAAATCAACGCTATTGCTAAGCTGTAGACCCGTCTGTTTCACACCACACAGAGGGCAAAGAAAAACAGCATCTCTTTTCAGACACATTAAAAAGATTTGGCTCTGTAAATTCAATGGTGAGCCTGGGAATGAAAGGTCAGTTTTCTTTTCTGCAGAGCACCTTGCTATCCTGTTGAGACTTGGAAAAGGGGCTGAAGAACACTATGACTGTGTCGACCCAATGACTCCCAGTGCTTCCAGTTACTTCTGACTTGCCCATAAAGAGCAAAGAGTGCCTGGACACAGTATGACACATAGGCCTAAAGAGAAAATAGTCCAGTTCTGTTTGTCAGTGTCATTCTTTTGAGGAAGTTCATGACTTAAATTAGCCACATTTGTGTGCCTCTCTTGTTCAGCTTTAGTGAAACAGTTTCCCCATCTTTTGAAAGATCCCTCCTTTTCATTTCAACATAAGATTCCACCTCTCATCTGGTATTTTTGATGAGTAAGCAATGGCACATCAAAACTCTTTTGGTCACCTAATGCCATAGAAAACACTCCCTTGCTCCTTTGAGTCGCTGCCACAGCTGGCATGGGTGGTTTGTCTTGACAGTAGTCTGTGCTGAATTTCAATGACCTCCCCCCTAGTCTTATTATGCCATCGCTGCTAACTGGCTCCTATTCACTGCAGTGTCCTGACTTCCCAGAGGGGCCTAGATAAACAAGGGCTATTCAGTCACTGAAAAGCCCACCCCCTGCCAGCCTTGGTCTCTCCTTGTTTCAGTGCCAGGCTGCAGCGCATCTCGCTCGCCACCGACGCCAGCAGAAGTGGGCAGCGTGCCATTGATTCTTCTGTACCACACAGCACACTTTTAGAGGGATTAAACTTAGACTTAACTGTGATGACTGATAAATGGCTGCCGCTAATGTAATGTGATGAGCGAGGCTGGAATGGTCCAAGAAAGGGGTGCCTCTGTGCCTTTCTGTGTGACTGTGAATTTTTCTGTGTTAATATGTACTGTGTGTGAAAGAGGGAGCAGTTATCTGTAGGTGTGGTGTGATGTTGCAGGACAAGCTGACTTCCTGTTGTTATAGTCCATCAGGGAGATCAGGGGTGGGGGATGCTCCCATGAGACTACCCCGTGAGAGTCACATGGTCTGGCTGTAATGCATTTAAAGGCCATGTTTTTTTGTGTCTTTCTGTTTGTGTGGCTCAGTGTGTTAAGCGTGGTTTGTGAGTGCATTCCTGGCCTCCACCTGAAATCTGACCTGAGTGTGAACTGTCTCTGAGGCGCTTCCTCTCCTTTTTTGTTTCATTTTCTGCCCTTCCCTCCGTCCTTCCTCCTAATCAACAGATCTCAGAGGAAAACCACACATCTCCCTAGGGTGCCTCTCTCGTTCTCTCTCTATCTCTCCTAACCAGATGTTTAAAAGCTGTTTGTTTGTTTACCCAATGGAAGTCCCTTTGATTGATGCCTACCATAAAACTGATGCCACATGCCTCTGTATTAGAGTAAAATATTTTAAAGAGAAAATCACGAATAGGCCAGTTTAATTGCATCAGCAGTTGTCCACAGCCCTTGCAGTTGCAGATCACAATGATTACAGACATCATTGTGACCGCTGGCAACCGTAGACCATTGGTAAGCAAAAGGGACAGTGTCCCTTAGGCTGTAATGGGCCTCCTGTCCGGCCCACCTCCATCATTCCCCGACTCGCCAGCTAATTTAAAGCAATGCCCTTGTAAACGAATGGCTGTCTGATAAATCTATTGAATCAGGACAGATGTCCGGTGGGGTGTGGCAGTGACACAGCGTCTAGACAGGCTGAGAGGTGAGCGGACAACTCCAACGTGATCCAGATCCTAAGGAATCTCACCCCTGTGCTCTTCTTTACTCCACTGGTTGTGCCTGCTGACGTGGAGCGGCATTTTAACCAAATCTGTCCCACCTGAGTGTCTGAGGGACAACTCCTCAGGAAGGCAGGGAGAATTTCTCAGGGCAATGTGGATTATTATGGACACACACAGTGATTCTAAAGTACATCCTCAGAAAAAGCATTAGAGTTGATTGAGGCGTGCATTATGGTAACAAGGGTGCAGGCTTATATTTGGGTCAGGCTTTATCTACCCCTCTTCATAGGAAAGGGCAGAGGCCCAGGACTGAATTCCACTTCCACTTCTACAATCAATTATATTGCCCCTTGACAGATAACATTGATGTAAAGCTGTTTATTGTTGATGATGAGTCTATTGAACCCAGGCATGCTCTTTCCCTTGTCCTTGGGGAGCTTATCCCTCAGGCAGGGCTGGCTGTGTTTTTATTAAAACCCAGGTTTAAATGGACCAGGTTCTCTGATCCACAAGCAGATTAACCAACTAATAAAACATACATTACGATATATAGAGAGGCCCCCTCTGAGACTCTGGCTATTAATATACAAATATGGCGGATTACTGTCTGCTTGTCTCCCTGGCCGTGGAGAGGGGATTAGGGTCCTGGTCCAGACAGATTGGATTTAATGTGTGTGTAAGACTAAACGATTGCTGAACTACAAAGCCCTTATGCATGTACAGACTGATCTCTGCTCTCTGGCTGGAACGTCATAACATCCTGTTGTGTTTATGGCTCAGTTACACGAATTACATTTGTGGGTCAGTTCTGACCTGTTAAGAAACAAACATATGTTTATTATTTTATCCTCTATTTTGATGTACCAGAGCCTGCAATGCTAAATGCTTGTGCTTCCCAGCCTGTACTAACCTTATGTTCAGTATTATATAATACTTGTTTGTTTGACCAAACATGCAGGTATGCAAGAACAAATTTGATAGCCTCTTTCTGGCATTTGTGTACTTTCCTGATATTTAGTTTGTTGTGATGACCTGACAAAATAGACAACTACGCCTTTTTCTGTATGTACCAGGTCAAAATGGATGTTTCAAAAACCAACACAGTATATAGTATAATGGTATTGTCAGCGGACAGACACGGGACACAGAGGTTAGTACTGAGACGAGGGAGTATATATAATTTTCCTATCAAAAACTTTTTTGATAGCCAAATGATCAAAACAAATAGTATCATCAAAATGAATTTGTCATCAAACTGCAAGTAACCCTTAAGCACGGCCACCTGTCAGTTTGTTATAAGAAAGCACATTTTGTGGATGGGTGGCGATCAACTTACCACTGTGTGCGTGACTTTCATAAATGTCCATATATGTGTGTGCTTCCAAAGCCTTGCAGATAATCATGAACTATATCTGTTCTTGTACTCTGCAACACTCAAGTTTGACCCAGAACAGTACCTTGTACCAAAATTATGCACAGCCTTTATAAAAAAAAAGCATCAAACTGGTCTCTCACAATCACATCAACTCTCAGTCTGAAATTGTTTATGGATGTTTCAGTGACATCAAAGTCTGAAGCAGATCAATTTGGACCCAAGAATGCAGGCAAACATGCACACAAACACACACAAAGCACAGGCTAGCAAATAGAAAATCATATTACTCTCTTAACTTACAATCAACAATTTCATAGTCTACAGCATGCGTGACACTGAGAAATTAGTCTCAGTCTAGCATACATATTGTTCACTCTCGCAACTAATGTGACTCCATTTCAGCCTGACGCACTATTGAATTGACAAATGACTAGATAATGCATGAAAATAAGGCTCCTTCAAAAGCACAGATTTTTATTAAAACAGTCTTTTTGCCTTTATTTGATAGGAACAGCTGAAGAGACAGGAAGTGTGTGTGTGTGTGTGTGTGTGTCTCTATGCCCAGTTATGAGAGGGACTATGTGCTGGGAAGCTCAGGAGTCACCATCCTCACATGCTGCAAAAGTGGGGAAAAAAACTCCACAGAGATAAGTCTTCCTCTCTCTGAGTCCCCGGTCCATCTCCCACAGCATTAAACTGTAGCATTAAGATAATCTTTATAAAGACAAACTTAGATCTTTAAGGGAGGATGGATTAATGCACAGACATAGGTGAAGACTCTCAGTGGGATACAAGTGACTAAACTGACTGTGGCTATAAACTCTAAAAAAGTGAAAACATGTAGTATCCTATCCCACAGATGTCCTAGAGATAGCACTGGGTGTGTGTCCTTTACCTTTATTAACATGCGGCCCACACAGAAACACACACACGCGCACACCCTAGGCTGTTTATCCCCAAGGGCGCCCAGCTAAAGGAGAGAGAGCCCCTTAATCATGTCCTGTCCCACGTCCTCGTTATCAGCCACGATTAATGAGCTCTCCATAATGAATGAAAAAAAAACAGGTGCCAACTCCTCCTGTAGGAGAGAGAGGCAAGGGGGGAGGGTGTGTGTGTGTGTGTGTGAGGAGGTCTGATAGTAAACGCTCCCCAGGTGCAATGACATCACCCTCCAAAGTAGATATGATAGCTGTCACTGCTCACTTTTGTTAGGGATGACAGTGTGTGTATGTTTGTTTAAGTGTGTTTGCATGCATGTGTGTTCGTGTACATGTGGCCTCACACTCAATACTGTGTTTTGATTGATCAAACCCAAACCTCTTGGATCTAATCCGTTTTGCCTTTGTGTATCTGTCTTCCTCTTTTGTCTATGGTGGATATATGGCGGGGGAGGAAGGGAGGGAGACAAGTGATAGGGAGCGCTTGATGAGACAGTGGAAGAGGAGGAGGTGGAGGAGAGGGTGGCAGGTGCAATGGACACCCGGCGCAATCACCGGCGCTCTGCAAAAGCGGCGACAGGAAATCAAGGTTGTCTTGGCAACCTAGCACTATTGATTAAGCGCGGCCGTCTCCGAGCTCACATCAGAGTCCCAATGGAAATGGTGCTGCATTGGGTTTCAGGAGAGGAGAAGAGGGAGGAGTTGATGGTGGACTAAGAGCAGGAGGAAAAGGAGTAGCAGGTGAGGAGAGGAGGGATGAGGAGATGAGTATAGGTGAATGCATCTCGCTCAGAAGTGTCTCACCAACACTTTGGCTCCACTCTGTCACTCTGTCCTCCTTAACTGGAGATCCACCTCAGCTCCATGTTGCTGTGAATCTCTGTTCACATTTTGCCGTTTGATTTCTGGGCCCTGTGGCACACATTGAGAGTTTGCTTTTCCGTCTCTACAGGGCAAGAAGGTTGCTGTGAACCCCTGCCTGCACACAGTGATTTCATCATAATTGTACACTGAGGTGGTGATGTTGCATAAGCCCTGCGCAGAAGTAATCGATACGCAGTATTGACTTGTTAGGAGGAGTATTTTTGGCTGATACTGCACTCAGTTGGTGTATCTAAGACAGGCCATGTCTCTTTCACACTCGCTCCCCCTCTCTTTCTTTCTTTCTCTCTCTCTCCTGACAGAAGGTGAAATCGCCCTGTCCCAAATCCCTAGCAGATGTGTCCTCTCTCTCTGTCGTACACAGACATTCACCCACAGGTGAACATTAAGAAAATATAAAACTGTGTCTTTCCTCTTTTATTATCAGTTGCCTTTTTTATGTTATTTTATTTTTTTCTGTCAGGACTGTCCTGTCCATCTTCCAAACTCAATTTATTTTCCCACCTACAGTATGAACTAAACACTTGTTAGATTGGGAAGCTGTGTTGCTGGAGGACATTTACTGCTATCTTATTGGAAGGACAACAGTACAAAACTCTCCCTGTCTCCATCCCTCCCGCTCACCCGCTTCCTCCTGCCCCCCATGGTCAGTTGAACACAGAGGAGTCCTCTGTCCTTCCATCATGTGGGTTTTACAGCCTGGTTAACCCATAGCTATCTGCTGAGCCAGGCTCTATATTGTTTCACAAAGCTCAGTAACTTATTTTTGCTCAGGCACTTAAAGGAATAGTTAGATATTTTGGAAAATATTTAAACCCTATTGTGTTTGTGCTTATTATTATTATTTGTCTTATGCCACAGCTCAAATTCCTGTGAGCTGGAATGAACTAGAAACACGAAACATGGCTAAATAACTGGAAATGATGTGCATGTGCTTCCACAGAAATATGAGCCCAATCGGCCTCATGGTAGCGCTGTAATTAAGGCTCAAAAATGCAGTTTTGAACAGGCCCCTCACACCGTCCGAATGACTTGAAATTTCTCACACAAGCCCAGCTCAATGTGCTCTACAAAAAGCCTCTTGGACCACCAAAGTCTGCCTAATTAGATTTTCCGCCATTCTGAATTTTTTGAAAAACACCTTTTTGACATCTCCTCCTAAACCATCGGTCGTATTTCTATCAAATTTTCGGTGGATCATCATTGGACCAAGCTTATCAAAAGTTGTATAAAGCTTGTTGATGTCTTTTTTAGTTTTTAGTATTCACCAATGAACTTCAAAATTGGCGTGGCTCAGCACATAAATAGACCAAAGTCAACAACCGTTGGGCTGATCATCACAAAACTTACAGGATATGTCCATATAAGTACCTGAAACATGCCCTGAAAGTTTCATTCAAATCGACCACAAGAGGGTGCCACAGATGTAAAGAAAAATGGGCGTGGCATAACACAAATCGGACTATAAATCAGACATTGTTCGTCCAATCATCACAAAACTTCCAGGATATGTCCACTTAAGTACCTTAAACATACCCTGAAAGTTTCATTTAAATCGGCCGCTAGGGGGCGCTGCAAGGGCAACAAATGTGCGTGGCATAACACAAATCAGAAATTGTTTGTTTTCTTCATTCTATTTGTGAAAATGCAAAAAAGGGAGATTTCACTGCTTTTGTAGAAATGCGAAATGCTATGTTTCACAGGTGGCATATCTGCTCAATCAATACAAACAACACTGATAGTCCTACCTACACCACCCACTGCATCATGGGTAGATTAAAATTATGTCCAAACCCATCAATTAGTTAATTAATTCCTTCTCTTGATAATTGAATGCAGCCGATGCTGAGACACATCAACTAGGTAAACAACTTTCTTGTGAACTCTGAATAATTGTCACTGAAAAAACACTTTTTTATATTGTAAAATGAGCTCAGTCCTCATCGTGGTTCACTAACATACTTTCAGTGTTTGAAAAATTGAAAGTCTTTAAATCATTCCGTCATGACTTGATGACTTGTCAGAAAAAACAAATGTATGACAAAAATCATCTTCAGTGGCTATTAATTTATCTATGTGGACACTCAAATAGTTTTCCTGTATTAACCAGTAGTGTCTAACATCACTTAGTCATAACAATTCTACACAGGCAGGACTTGGTGAGGTAACCAACAAGGTTGTTACAACAGTGACTGAGTTCATACTAAAATGAATTAAATAGTGTAGAATAGACACAGTGAGACTTGAATTGAACACATACACAGGTGAGAATAGAATAGAACTGAACTTAACACAACAAAAGCATGTCTTACAAGACTGTAGGGGCGCCTAACATCCCAACTCCTCATCTCTCTTTATTTGGGGCTATTCTGGGCTAGACTAATGTGGCGGTGGTGCTGCGTGCTGAGTGAGTCAGCGGTCATTAGGGCATGCAGACAGCACTCTGCCGGAGGCCACAGGAGACAGTCAGTCTAATGATGAGGCCAGTGAAGTGCCGGGGACCTGAGTGCTCAGGACGTCCTATAGCTCCATCCAATTAGCCTTTCCCAGCCCCGCCCATAGTCACTAACCTTGCAGGATAGCTGAGAGACGGACATCCCATTTAGGTTTCATTGTTGAAAGAGATCTACTGAGTGCTTCTCTTTGCCAGGTCTGAGCAACAACTTTCTGATTGATGCTGTACTGTTGATTTCAAAATCCTCATCTTGCATGCTGGCATTTCCTTAAAACCTGATTTCATGTTCGTATATGCATATTCCTTTGTTAGCCAGTGCAAAATAGCCAAAGTCTTGACTGTAAGCTTGTATGTGTCGGCCACCACTATCTGTAGTAACTATCATGTAACTGACTCAAAACATCAGAGAGAGAGGGGCTCAGCCAGAATACTCAGATCCAGTCATCCTCCCCTGGGAGAGGCTGCCTGAACAGGAATGTAAACATGGGAGCTAAATAAACTGCTGTGTGGGACACGGAGAGAGAGAGCGAAGAAGACAGAGAGGGAGGAGAGAGAAAGAGAGAGAGCATTTGCAGAGGTCAGGATCACTCAATGAAAAGGACAGACTATTACAGGGGAGATCTTTTAGCGGTTGTAATCAAAGAATTAAACCTGGGAGGGGAGATGACATCCACCGTGCATCGAGGCTTACATGGACAGCTCAGCATTCCTCTCCCTCCCCTACTTTTAACACCTTATCTCAACCTCTCGCTCTAAAATAAGATGCACTCACACCATGTCACATGGCACCAGCCATCACCCACAGCTCCTCAAATACTCCCCGGACTTCGAAAGCTTGAAAGTGCAGGAGGCTGCGTTCCCACTGGTCTGCATTTTTTGCGGAAAAAGTGCTGTACAGTTTGGGTAGCTGACATTATCAACAAACAGTACTTAACACTTTGTTACCACTTTTTGTGATATGAGGAGTAACTCTACTATTGTACTGCTACCTATCTGCATTTTCAGTATTGTATTGTAAACATAATTGTCAGGTGTTGTATGAAGCTTTTGAAAAGCTGTCTATACTGATGGTACAATGCTAAAGATCATTTACTTTTGTAAATGTATGAAATGGTTTGGCCTACACAGCAGCTATAGTCCTCTTTCCACTGGTCCCAGTGCAGGCAGAAAAGCATCTTGGAAAGGGTCTCTCTGTCTGTGGCTTCTTCAGACGCCCTTCAACTCCACCCTCAGTAGTGGTCTAATCCTTTAGGGTTGTTTTGGTGTGGTGATTTGACTGTTGAGCACAGGTGCTGCCGGCTGCTGCCATGAGGTCTTTCTACTTGCTGCAACCCAGGTCAAGTGGCAGCCATTATGAATCTGTCTGAGGTAGCAGACTGGAAGGTTTAGCCATCTCCATCCCACAGCCTGTTCTGCTCTCTCAGCCCACAATGGCTACCAGTGGATGACCGTTGACATAGCTGAGTAAGCTGCGCTGCCATGGCACAGTATCCACCTTCCTATCGTCTCCCCAAAACCAGCACTTTCTTAAAGGCACTGCTTTAGATGCATTCTTCCCAGGTCCCTGTTCTTCCTTGTTTTGCTTTTTTTTTTCTCTTTCAATGTCTTTCATTTTCTCCCAAGGTGGATCAAAGAGAAGAGGTTTGTGGAGGCGTATGGAACCAGACTCAGTGTCAACAATAAGCTGTCTCTGTTTTAACTGCTTCCCTGCTAGAGTTTACTGTGGAAAAAAATCCCCTTTTTGCCACAATGTCCTCTTCTTAACACCATGTTACACTTAAGCCAGCAATATGTCTATTCTATCATTCACCAGTTCATCAACAGTTCATCAATGCATCCTGATATTCTACCCGATGTCTTCTTCTCATTCTTCTCTTTGTCCTCACGCTAGGCCTGTCGCGATAATTACGTTATCGACTTATTGTATGATATACGGACATGACCTCGATCACTTTTGCTGACCTCAATATTGCCCGTTGGGTTTACATGCGTGTTTGTTTACATAAGAATGTCACCAACATTTTAGCCGACATGATGCCAGAAAAAACAGCAGGGTTTTCCCTACCATTATAAGACTTGGGGCGCAGTGGTTAAGCCTTTTTTCATAACGAATAAGCCAAAACTATGCTGAGTTACGTTTTGCTGTCATTTCTGGTCGCGCTGCTTCTTTTCTTGTCCTCTCACAATCTGCCCTCTGTGTGGACTTTCACTGTAGGCGGGGCTCAGGCAGCTCCTCTCTCCACACACCAATTTGGCGACTTTCTCGCTAGATTTAGCGACTTTTCAGACCCTCTTAGCAACTTTATTTCTAAAAAGTGACTAGTGACAAATTTAGCGACCTATTCAGACCATCGTGGAAAAGGCGAGAAATATATCCGTGTATTATATTGTAATTTATTCCCATGCATGCTGCTCAGAGTAATCGCAGTCCTCGGCTCTTCTGCCGACACCGCCGTGTGATCTCTCCGGATCTCTGGATTAGAGTGTTCCTATAGCTTGTAAATATTTAAATAGTTCATTTGATCTTCTTCCTCCCTTTGTAGATTTTTAAAAAAAACTTTTTTACTTCAAATATACAATGTCCCTGTAGCTTAGTTTGTGATTATTTGGCTAAAGATTTCTCTATCTCTCACCCTTGTTGCAACTGACGGAACACCAATGCCTTATGCAAATGAATGTGATGGAATGTGATGCAAATGCCCTTAAAATGACAGTAATATCGTTTATTGCAATTATTGCTGGGACAGTATATCGTCCAACAAAAGTAGTTATTGTGACAGGCCTACCTCCCGCTACTATCTCTCCCTCTTTCCACCCTTGCCTCCAACACTGGGCGCTGGGCCAGAGGTGCTAAACAGCGTCTTAACCTGGTGTCTGAGCCTCGACTCATCCTTTATTCATTCCCATTAAAGGAGCATGAGAGTTGTTCTCTGCCTGTAGTCGCTGCTGTTCCCCCTCCATTAGAAAGACAAACGGCCGCAGTGCGAGTGTACATACCTAGTCTTCCATACGTAACTAATAGGTGGGCGTGAATGAAATATGCATGCTGGGTCTCTCCTGATACCTGTGAGTCTAGTTTGTGACAAGACAGACCATATGGTGAGGCTGTAGGAAGACACAAATACAATACAGGGGTATAGATATAAAATAGTCTGTAAGTCTTGAGTAGTCTTTTTCTGATGTCTTACATTTTCTTCAATTGATTTTTTTTAGCTCTGTAGGTCTTAAAAATGTTTCTTGGTAGACCAGTGAGAATTCAGCCCACTCTGTATTCAGTTCAGATCCATGTTCCAATAGGTCTACAGTTGTAATTGTTTTCTTGTTGTAAATTTGGTCTCATGCTACTTTCAAAGTGGCATAAAAAGGAGGTAAAAACCTTGAAATCCTCATTTGAGGAAGCTTGCAATCATCTTCAAATATTTATAGTGTAAAACAGATGCAATACCATGCACACTCACATACACACATGTGCACACAGATGCCTCCAGCAGTGCCATTTAGCTGGCAGTATGCCAAAATCTTCCCAAGGATATAAGCCTCTAGGCTCCCTTCATGCAGAGTACACACACACACATACACACAGGCCAAACAATATCAGCATCTCCCACCTTTACAACTGTTTCCCTGTGAGGAGCCTGTTTGGAAAAAAAAGGAGAGATAAAGAGGAGGAGGATGGGAGGAGAGGAGTGAGATAAAGGTTAAGAATGACGATGAAAATGGAGAAAAGTGCTATGTTAGCAACTCAAGACAGACAGGAATGAGCATTTCTGCCCCGCTGGTGGAATTTTGAGGGTGTAGGGAAGTGTGTGTGTGGGTCAGGTAAATTGAATATCAGCATATCCTGTGGACTGTCATCCTCACCCTCTCTCTGTCTCTCTTAACCATTACTGGACCGTGCTTGGCTGCATCTCAATCAATTAACATAAATGGTACAATTGGTTGGAGACCTGTAGGAACAAAGATTATTGATGCCTGAAACTGAGAGATTCTTTTGTGTGTTAGTGCATCTTTGCATGTGCCTGCATTTTTACTTGTTTGAGTGTGGGGAACGTGTGTCATTGGGTGCACCGGTGTGTGTACACAAAATGTGATGTTCTTGAATGTTCAGCAGAGGTGGGCGGGGGATTTTGTGAGCACCTGAGCACTAATCCAGCCAGTTAGTTTTGGAGGAGCCATTTAAAATGATACTCACTTTCCTCCACGCGGAGGCATTAAAGAGAGGTGGATGAGGAGGTCAGGATTTTCCTTTAATCCTCATACTGCTGCTGGAAGAGGAGAGTGACGGGGGCAGAGAGGCAGCAAACTGCACTACTGTGACAGTATGTTTTAGGAGGGGTGAGGATGGCACTGTGCCACTGTAACACTGTATATAAAAAATAAACACTGGATACTAATAATAGTCAGTTATAGTCAGCATGGCACTGGGGTTAAATGGTATACATAGCTGCACAAAAAAAAAAAACATGCACATAGATAACTACAGACCAGATGTATATTAACCCTCAGATGTGTGTGAAAAAGCTGGCATCTAAACATGTTTGGCACACACTCACACACAGCCAGGCAAACATCAGGGAGCTTAAAAAAAAACCAGTCCAGCTTTTTCAGATATCACCCACCATCCCATTGTTTCATGGAGACCTCTCTCACTAATGAAAAGCTACTGTGTATAGAGGTCCAGCCCCACGCGCACATACACACACACGTTTCCTGCCCTAATCACCAGCCTCGTGGATAAGAGGCATTACAGTAAAGTGGCAGGTGCCTGTCCATCGCAGCAGTGCACGGGCTGATTTGATGGTAATCTATAATCTGTAAGGCTTTGATGCCACCGCCGTGTTTATCAGCCAGGTTTGTTTGGCCAGGCCCGGAGCATTGGTTTTAACAGGATGACAGTGTAGCACAATTAACCTTTGGTGGTTTTTCAGCGCTACTCTTTGTATCATTGCCGCTAGTTTTATTTATGCATGAATGGGTTAATGGTTTTATGGGATGCGTGTCTGTGCACAGGCATGTCAGTGTGTGAGTTTGGGTTTTTCTATGTTGATAGGTAAAATGTTGTCACACTACAAAAAAAAATTGTAATGACTCAAGTAGGCTTGACTTGAGGCTTAAAATCATGGTTTCCTAAGAGTCTTTTCCTTTGCTGTTTGTTTTGTCAGTTTATGCTGGTAATTCAGAGTTAAACCCTATGTCTCCTATACACTATACATGAGATTGCATTGTTGATTTCATTTGTCTTTCAAGTATTCTTCCATCCCCATCTCTCTTTATCTCTTACTGTAATCTAGTCTGTGCTGGATGTTTGTGTATTCACTATAGTGGTTTTATTAATCCACTTTTGTTGGTGGATCCACCGTGTTACTATGTGCAGGCTGGAAATGCAGCAGACAGTGAGGCTGTTGGTGGTGACATGTGTAGCTCACATGGCGCCAACTGCTTTTATTGGACAATAATGGGAGGCTGCCATGGATGACTTACAGGACGCGCCCGCAACCTTCCATATGGAGGGGTTTTATTTGAACACAAGACGCTTGGTGCGCAACTGTGGAAGGTTTTTCCTGTAACGCATGCAAGCCACTGTATGATGTATTTTCTGGCCTCTAAGGCTTCACACAGCAACACTTATAACTGTGAGTGGGTGCGGCTGTATGATTGATTGTGTTTGTGCTTCATAGTGGAAGATTTTTAAAACATGCATCATAGGTGAAGCACTGTGGTGAAGCATTAGTGGTAATTCATTTGTTGGTTATTTTTATGCTTTCATATACATACACGCTTGTGTGCTTGTGAGTCACACCCTGTAAGTCTTCATAAAGTCCCAGTTCTTATATAATTTGGACGTGCAGATCTCATGCAAGCTGCTAAGATGTTAGCTCCACCACAGGACTTCAGGTTTTTGCTGTGTCCTGCATGTTGAACCCATTTCAATTGGACATTAAGGCGGCCATTGAAGAAATCAGGACTCATCAGCTCATTACATGGTCCTGGGATGAAGTGAGCCAGCTAATGAGTTAACAGTGTTAGGTTATCAGATTAACTTAGACACACATCTCCATGGCACATTGTACATGACGTACTCTACATACATTTATACAATCAGCTAATGGTAATTAATTTATGCATTAATTTTTTCGGCAAAATAAATGTAATGAGAGTAAATGACTAAGGTAATGTGTAGACCAGGTTACCACATAGACCACACTGTGGAGCAGTGTGTGTCTAGCCAGACTAGCTTCCTCTGAAAGAAGTCACCATCCTGTCTCCTCTGTAAGGGACTGGAAGTGTTGTGTCAGCTCTGTGATATCCCCTTCAACTTCCTTCTACTCCTAAGATAAAGCTTCCCCTTGCCTGCAGGGGCTCACTACAAGAAGATCTGTGGAAACACACTGCAATCTGTCTGTGGTGGAAAACAGGGAGATATTAGAATGCGGTTAAGGTTAGTTATGTAGTGATAAATGGAAATTGGGGCTAATTATAAACAAGACAAACACCAGTACCTCTACTACACAAGTATTTCTTGTTCCTCTGGAGAGCCAGCTTCTCTCTCTGTTCTCCCTTCTCTACATTTTTCCCTCCCTCTCTCTGTTGATGTCCAGTTGGAGCACCTGGGAGGAAGCAGCTGTAGGTGGTGATTACAGTTCAGAGACTCCAAAATAACCTCTCCTCCTCCCAGCCTGCTCTCTCCCTACATTCTGTCCTTCTCAGCCGCCCTCTCCCAGCCTTCTTTTCTCTTAATCACCCCATCATTCAGATAACAAATGTAAGAAGTCCGGGATATAAGAAGTTAAAAAAAGAAGAAAGACAAAAGAAAAAGAGCTAAAATAATCTAAATTGCCTCCATTCTCTGCTCTTTAATGTGTGTTCCTGTGTGTGTATAGCCATGTAAATAAAGTGACTGATACACACCGCCTGGCTCATCAATATGGGGTACGGTGAACTCAGCTCACACAGATGAACACAGGATGAATAATGTTAGCTGAGCTTTGCTGCATATGACCACCCCTCTCTCCACCCACCTCCAGTGTGTGTGCGTGTGTGTAATTGTGTGTGTACATGTGTTTACTGGATTAAAGCTCCCATCAATCACACGCCCAGGACCTTTCAGCAAGCTATTCACACACACTATGACACTAACACACACACACTCCTGCTGAGTTTATTAAAAGCCAGAGTGTTATCACTGATCTGTCTGACAACAGCTGCACACCAGTGCACATAAACACACACATATATATACAGTCAGCTCTAACACAACCATCAACGCAGGTCACCCTCATGTTGGTGTGGTGGTGTGACAAGAAGAGCTAGTCCTTGGACAGATCTGTCTTTCTTTCCTCTTCCTCTCAGCTACAGAGCACATTACCGCAGTCAAACAGGAAGGCCAGTGTTCAGGGTCACGCACTGCCCAGTGGAATTCCCCCTGAACTACAGGGAGCTCACAGGGGCAAACCACAGCTCAGTTTGACCCAGTTCAGCCAACCAAAGTGTCAGAGAAACAAAGAGCAAGCACCTCTTCTATCCATGCTGGTTTTATTCCAAACTGCCTTAGCTCTTAGAGTCCTACCCTTAGAACTGTATAGCTGTGATGAGCCGTTAGATGGATGCAGGTCAGGAAATGCACCAAGAACAGATAACAACAACAATGTGGCTGGCGGTATCAGCACTGATGTATGCTGCCCTCAAGCAGGGGTTAGGGCTACAGGGTGTCCTTGGTGAAACTCTGCCTATGTGCCCTTGAGCAAGTCACTGACTCCCTATGAATATGGCCTTCCTGGAAGAATACAAGCAAAAAGGACATTTTCCCACAGGGAGTAGTATGTAATATAATACATCAAAAAACTGGGATCAAGTTCGCCAGAAAATATTAGTAGAATAAAAAGGGAAAGGTTGTTCTGATCAAATGTTTCACTCTCCTCACAGTTACCAAGTGTAGAGATAGACAGCCATAATCTTTACAGATGTAGGTTTTGCCCCTAAGACAAAACTGTTATCAGATAGGCATCTTAAGTGTTTCTACTTGGGGATACTTGGGGATACTTGAGATGAAAAAGAGAGGAGGCTCTATCCCAGAAAACATCTGGCTGTTCCCTGCTGAATGACTTCACATTATGGGTGACATCACATGGGATAGTCCCGAGAATCTGGTCCAATGACTGCAGTGTGCTTGGGTAATCGAGGTCCCACCCTGTTGGCTGCTGCATACGAGAAACCCTGGTCTGGCCTCCATCGTTCAGCCTCAGGGAGTAGCCACCAACATCTGATCAGAACAGAAAAGAACATGACTAAGCTGAATGAAGGACAGGACAGGCTGTATGTAACTTTTATACAGTCAGAAAGTAACATTATTACTTGGTTGGCACCTGTATTAGTCTAACTATCTAACATAATCACTCAATTCAGCATTGGAGTCTGGCTGACTCACTTGTGTTCCCCTTCCACATTCAAAAGCAGTTAATTTTTCTCCTGTTTACAATACTGAATACACTAAGCGAGGTGATGTAACAGAGTACACAAGAGTCCCACAGCAGCAGTGTTTGACTCACTGTAGACCCATTACTATAGATGGCAGAGGGGAGTGAGAGATCTGCGCCTATGGATTGCCCCAGCTGGACTGTCGATACTCCCTTTCGAATTCTGACACAGCGAAACTAACGGTCTCCCGGGCCAGTGGCAACCAAACACACGCCCACGCACCATCACAGCACCTCTGGGTGTAATGGACAAAAGCGGGCCCATCAATACATCAATACATGACGGCCTGCATTTACCTGCTGCCTCAGCCATTTCACCAATCAGCACCATAGGTGCATTAACTGCGGCGCTGCTCACTCAGCCTGTGATTTTTCATATGTCCGCCCCTGTTCTCCAAATCATAGCTTACATGTTAGTCATAGTGAAGTGAGAAGGTGTTGAGCTGGGAGAGGGGCCCAGTGGACTAATTTGACCCCCTTGTACACACTTTAGGTGAAGTCTTACAACATGTATACACACACATGTACCCACTTTTTCTCGCCTGGTTAACAAGACAGATTTTTGTAGCTGTCCATCTGACATGCCGCCTGTAGTCCACCCTCATGGCCATGTAACAGCAGGGTAATGATGTGAGCGGTACTGGTTGACTACTCTTCAGCTTTAGTCACCCTTGAGGGTGGTGTTGTGGGGAGAGCAGGCTAACCCTTCCTGATCACATGGGGAAAAGCCACTTTGCCTGGGGAGAAAGGAAAGGATGTGGGGGGGTGTTGGTTGAGGACTCAGGGGACAAAAGAACTTTTGTGGATGTAAGTTTACGGCATTAACCCCTTTCACTCCCTGCTTCACATGAATAACAAGAAACCACTGTGACAACTGAGCAATAGCCCCAGGCAGTGTGTTTGATTATGCGTTGTGCGTGTCAGGGGTAGTCCAGGACATTTGGCCTCGGGTGTCTTGTGACAGAGTTGATATTCTGGAGAAATGAGAGTGGTCAGCTGTTGTCAAAATGCCACAAAGAGGAGGATATTCTACAAAAAGGAAGAGCTCTCACTGCACTTTTGCGTGTTAGTGTCAGAATTAGTTAAGCCACAGTAGGTTGTCAACATGGATCTTGGCCATGGCTTCACTGAGGTGTGCTGACCTGTTGCTATAAATGGGGACCTTGCAACGGTTGTAAAATTAGACATAACCAATAAACAAAAAGGTACTTCTGGGTTATTTCTGCACTTCCACCTGTCCGTGAATGTGTGTACAAGTGTGTACAAATGTGTGTGTGTGTTGGTGTGTGTGCGTGCACTGCTTGTTGCCCTACGGCCTGTCCCCTCATTGAGACATCTGTCAGGCAGAGCCACAGCGTCAACGGCTGACCTTTACTGAGGCGCAGGCAACCAGAGAATGCACACACACCAATGCAAATGTTCCATTGTGCCATGTCCATTGCCTTCACTCTTTTAGTTTCTATCTCTCTTTCCTCCTGTCACTTCCTTGTTGTCTCTTACCTTCATTTTATTATTCACTTGATTTTCCTCTTTCAGCAGCCACCCTCGTTTCAACCTTTTATGACTCCTTTTCCCAGCTTCCGTCTCTCCTCTGTGTTCTCTCTGTCTTTCTGTCTCTCAGTCTCTCTGACAGTTTGTGACACTCCCTCCCTGGGGCAGCCATCAGTTCAGATGAGCATCGAATGTGACAGGCCAGCTTTGTCTTTTTAAGCCATTAGCAGTTCCTCTCCTCCCACCTTGCCATCGTTCCCCTCTGTTTACCTTTTCTGCCCTCTTGTGTGTTTGTGTGCGCACATCTCTCGCTGCTGACTGGTAATCTTTGTATTAATCTACATAACAAACACAGTCTCGACTACAGTGAAGAACTGATGAGTGTAAATATGTGACAGTGCCTATGACGGTGATGTTCTGTCTCCTTAATAAACTAAGGTGTTGGGTTGAATTTACTGATGCCTGTAAGGTATACTTACAGGTAAGCAAGATTTAATGAGATTTTCCAGTTGGAGAATTGTTTGGCAGTGTACCTTCCTCCCTCTTCATAGGCTAGTGTAATTCTCCCAGCTCTGTACTCCCCCACAGTAAACTGTCAAGCCTAATACAGGCAGGAATGTCCAGTCACCTGCTCCTAAAATGCAACAGCCCTGTGCTACACTAACCTAATATAGACCTGCACTACACAAGCAGGTTGGATAACACTGTTGTGGCTCATTGCATATATTTAAACACACACCTCAACATGCCCCAGCTCAGCTGTTAGTCCACAATCCTACAGTGTGGAAGCTAAAACCATGCCATGCAATCATACATGATTTTTGAAAATATGTCAAAATAACAAAAATTGATGGATTAGATTCTTTTTGGATCTATGTTTGTTCATAAAGAATGTACAAATTAGTGCAAATAAGTATTTAAGATCCCTATATTTAATTTTAAATGAAAACATGATCCTGTGCAGTAAAAAAAAAGAAAAAGTGCAGTGCTAACAGGTATAAAAAAGATTGGTAGCATTTGTAGCGTGTTAGCCATAGCTTTGAAGCGCTCAGCCGTCTGACCCATGTGTATCTATGACAGAACCTGGATCAAGCTGTGAAATTGGATTCTGTTCTCTGACAACACATAGAACAGGCTCAACAGTTTGGCCTGCCACTTGCTGATGACAAATGATTATCACACCTCTGGATACATTTGTCTATTGTCTAGCCTTAATGCATGAGTGAATGATTTTCACACGTGTGGGCTCAAACAGTATCTGCTGACCCAGTCATGTTGCTGTTATTAGTGCTGAAGTGGTTAGGGAAAAGGAAACAAGCTATGTAATGAAGTTTGATGCTACTGATGTAACTGACTACATTTAAACGGGCTGAATACCTTTAGGCACTTGCTCTAATAATATCCCCACAGAACCTCCACTCAAAATGTCAACCCTAGACACAAACTGGCAAAATCAAAAGGGAAGAAGACCATTATGCCACTACGCAGATTTCAAAACCTATCAGTCTGTAACTGCAGCCTGAATGGAGTCTGACAGCAGAGGTGACAGGGACATTTCATTCTGCCTGCAACACTACAATGAGGTTTGACGGAGGCTAAGGCAACATTAGCCAGGTTTGTGTTTGGTTGCCTGCCTTGTATTAGAGAGATTTTGCACTTAACTTGAAACAGCCGCTTACAGAAGAGAAACAACAGTTTACCCAGGTGTGTGCTGATGGTTTCCTGTGCCGGCTAAATATTTGTGTTGCTGTTTTGGTGTTGTTTCTGTGTTCAAGGTGATTTCCAGTGCAGCCTTCAGTGAATAATATCAAGCCAAATACATGGTAGAGCTCAGGTAACATAGTTTGTTATTACTTGGTATATAGGCCTGGTAACTGATAGCACTGACTGAGACAAAGGGGAAAAAACTGTGACAAATCAACCGTAAAAAAAGCATAAAAAAGGGGGCAGAGTGGTTAAAGAAAGAGCAAAAGGAAGGTGGTTGTCAGAAGCGTGACTGCAGGTTTTCTGGGCTTACCAGAATCCACAGCAGATGTTTCCTCTCTTCACCACTCTTTTTTTTTCCCCCCTCACCCACCTTCTACATCACTGCTTTCTCAGTCACCTGCCTATACTGTCTATAGCTGGACTGGTTGACTTGGTAGGCATTCTCTCACTGCAGACCTGCTGAGTGTTGGAGAACTGGAGCAGGCCTCTTCAGTGATGGACGAAGGGAGAGAGGGATGGTCCAGAGATAGTGTAAGTGGGTAGCATAGGGTTTAGGTGCATGTGTTTGTGGGAGTTTTGTAGGGTGGCATCAGTTTTGAGGACTTTTTTTGTGTTAGGCGAATGTGTTAATCGTTTAATAATTCATCATGGTCTTCTGTGAAGGATATGCAGCCAAGGTCATGTGACCACCCATAATGCTTGAAATCCCTCTATACGCCAAGGAGGCCTTTTAATGGCTTAACATACAGAACACACACACACTCTTCACTCTCACTTAGGTGTTCCACTGTTATTACCGTGGATGGGGCTGTCTCACCTCCAACATAAACATAGGTTGGGAGACAAGTGTAAACTTGGTGGCCAGGGCATTGCTGTGGATTGTTTCTGTGTGAGCGTGTGTGTGGTGAGATCGAACCCTCCAGTCCCTACCAGCCCACCTGGCCTTATTTAGAAGAGCTGATAGTAGCCAGAAGCAGCAACTCTCAGAGGACGCCCAGTGTAATAGAATGTGTGTGGCTCATCACCATGCTCATTAGCCCCGGAGAGAAATGCCATTGCCTGCCACTATGATTCGTACCCAGAACAGCCTGTGACTTCCCCTCAGTAGGAATAGAGTCTATTTTCTGGGTGTCATTTAGGTGCAGCAGCACTATTAGGACTAACACTGAGTAATATTAGGCACATGGCCTAATATGCAAAGCACATAATAGGCAAGGTTTAATAATTTTCTTTTTTGAAAAGCATTCCACAGTCTCTGAGGCGCAGCTAAGTCTTTTTTGCTTTTCCTAACACCCATTAACACCCACTGATTTCCTTTACACGTCGAAGTGTCATCATGCAGATTAAGAGAACAATAGTGCCCTCATTAGCATTAGTGTTATCATGGAAAGTGCTCATCAGATGTGAGATGAGTGACCCGCGGAGGCCCATTAGCTCACGTGCTAAAACCTTGATCATCATTAGGAAGTCTAGAGGCCATTGTCTTCTAGCTCACCTCTGAAATGATTCCTATGAAGAGCTCTGCTCCACAGGTTGTTGAAGTGCTTTGACTTTGATGGGATAATCCTAACCAATTGTCTGTGTTAGCCGTGTATTATTTCCCTAGTTAAATTTGCTTCCTGAATCTACCAATTGAACATTTTACATCTATAGTAGTTGTGGCACAAATAAATACAGAACTGCATCAAAAGTGACTAATTCTCAGGACTACTTGATGCTATTTTTACTTCAAGTCCATATTAGTGGTTCTGCTTTTTTGCTCTCTCAGCTTAACTTAGAAGAATGAGTAAGAGTCATTTGGTGTTGTTTTGGGATGTTTTGGAGCTGCATGTTGTGCTGTGTATCTATGGAGAAACAGTCCAGGATATGACTGGTCTTAGATGTGACTGGCCTCCTCTGGTATGGTTGGCAGACACTTGTGGTGGAGAGACTTGGCATTAGCTGCTAGGCAAGGCTAAACTTGCTAGGAAACAGTCTCTTGGGACCCCTAGTGCCCTCTACAGCTAACTGACTGTGTGAAGGGATACTGTTATGTGTCCACAGTTATATGTCTTAACTACTGGCACCAAACTACCTTTGCCTGACCTAAATGGCCTAGCAAGTTTGAGGCAGCCTGCAAACAAGCTAACCATGAAAAATTCCCATTTCTTTTGTTTTGTTATCGGCAGTTGAGTTGACCTTCCTGACTCTGTGGGAGGAAGGCTGTTGTTTTGACAAAACCAGCAGCATTTACCTCAGTGCTGAATGAGGCGCCTCACCTTGAGACGGCATACTTGAGGTTTTGAATGGCACGGCTTTGTTTTACTTTGTTTCGAGCTGGGGCTTTTTTGTAGTGGATGGCTTCCCTGAGAAAATGGCACTGCAGAGCCACAAGGGCAGACTCTGTGACGGCAGGGTCTGTACTCTTTGAGGATGCCTGTGGTAGTTCCACTATTGCCTGACTGGCCCTGAGGTCTGAATGAGATAAGTGGCGTACCTCAAAGAGGGAGCCTGTACCAAGGCTAAATATAGAGACATAAGAAGGGTAAAAAGGCAGACAAATAGTCAAGAGATTAGTCAATCTGTCTAATCACAAGCAGAACAACAGTAGACCTCAGGATATGTGTCAGTCAGTTGACTGAAATTAGTAGCAGGGAGAGACCACTCCCTTTGATCTGTCTCTTTAAGAGCCAAACTCAGGGAAAGGTGTTTTGGTTGGGCATTCCAGACATACTTCCTAAACATTTTGGTATGGGGCTGTTGGCCTGCACATAAGACATATAGGTTTGGGTTCCTTACAGATGTCCTTATAGGTAATGAATCAAGATAAAAGCTTACTTCAGACGGTAATGTGTTTGTTAACAGGCTATATATGTTTCTGTGTCCTCATCTAAAGCTCAGCTATTAAGCCAGTCACTCACACCTTGAGGGCGTCAAAGCACAGAGATAGCTCACTCCCACAGAGGTTGAGATACTGCCATTCCTATCTGGCACGCCTCAGTGTATGAAAGCACAAACCAAGCCATCTGCTGTTGTACAAGTACGCCTCTACAGTGATTTTAAGTTCCTGAAATGTGTCTTATTCATCAATCAGGCCAGCATCAAATAGCGTGAGCCCAAAATAAGTGCCAGCAAGTTTACACAATTACAGGACAGAATCTACAAAATTAACCTGTGTCAAGGAACATATGGCACTTCATGTTCTGTGCTGACAGATCAGTGATGATTTGTCTGCCAAGGTGATAACCTCCAATGGGGTAATGTTGGGCCTGTTTTGGGAGTAACCCACCCAGTCACCCATTCCTTTGCCAGTAATTGATACAGCCTGGCAGGTGTCATAACAACACAGCCCTCTCTCCAGCAGGCATATTTAAGTGTGGCTGACATGGACTGTCTGGCACTGTATTTCAGTAGACTCTGGGAACTTTGCAAGGGGGAAAGAGGGTGACGAGTGATGGTGAGGGTGGAGAAATTCAAGCAGCTTCAGCTTCAGTCATTTATTAAGGTATTACTGGGGAACTCCAGCCATTGCCAGTTACAGCACATATGCCTACCTGTAGCATGTTGCAAAGATGTGTAGGTGAAGAGTAAATAACACACTGAGAGGCTTTCATTTCACATCAGCTTGTCTGCTACCATCATCAGCAACAGTTGGAATTGGGAGCCAGATGCATTAGGTCTTCCCTGGTAAAGGCTTGGCTTATCATGTGATGTGGATAGCTGTAATCATGTTACGTTGAGGCTCTTGAGCTCGCACTGATTGTGTCCTATTACCCAAATCGATATAAGAATGTTTCAGTGTCGGCATGTATTGTAAAGGTGTGATCTATGGCCAGGGTTTACGGACTAACTAAAAGCCAAAGCCATGGTTTCAGGCTATTATTTTCACAGGTGTTCAACACACTATAACCTATGGAGAAGAGCAAACTTTCAGAAGTAACCCGTTCACCTCCTCCACCAACCAATGCTTTCTCTCTCAGCTGTGTAGGAGTTGTCCTCCTGTTGTGTGCTAACATGCTAGCGCTAATGAGGCCAGCTGTCCAAATGCTCAGCCGGTCAGCCAGAAGGGACTGCAGCCTTTGTTGATGCTAGGTGTTACATCTCCTGTTGGAACACAAATTATTGTTTCAACACCGCCAACCATTTGGCACAGGAAGACCGTCTCTGTTCACCCCCCACACCACCAACACCACCAATCCTTTACTTTTTCTCTCACCAACCTTTGCTGTACTTCCCAGCTTCCACCTTTATTGTCCCGCTGGCCGTTGCCACCTCCCGTCTGCACACATCAGCACATTGATTTTCTCTCTACAGCTTTATATTTGATCATTTTCTCTTGACACTGCCGGCAGAGAGTGTTGCTGTTGTAATCGCTGACCTCAGCTCCACACCTGAGTGGCTGTGGCCCTAAACAGCCTCTCAGACTCATCCTAAAGCACCTACTGTTTCAGAATGAAGTGTCGCACCCTGTTTTGGCTGCTGAACAGACAATACATCACCTAGCAGAGTCGCGCTGACAGAAAAGAGAGGCAGGGATAGGGAGAGAGAGGTGGCGTAAGGCAGACAAGGGAGAGAGGAACAAGGACAGACTAGTTTATACAGTCTCAAATGCTATATAAATCCAGTTAATTATCAGTTTATTTGAATGGGATCCCGGTTTTGTGGCTCAATTGTTATATTGGCTTGCCTGTTAAGAACCTTAAATAGACTCTAGCATGCAGCCTGGATAGCAATCCAGGTACAAACGATGTGTGTCACCCCTGACTGAGCTCAATGTATCTCTTGAAAACTACAATATGGAGGTGGTCACATCATGGTAAAGGGGAAAAAAAGATAATATTGTGTAGTGAGGAATAGTGTGAAGAGAGGAAAGAGGTTGAGAATGAAATAACTCTCCTGATGAACCCCGATAGGATTTCGCAGTTGCGGCTCAGCGGTGTTGACCCTGCGAATGGCTCGCCAAATAACAGTGCTTCACACTCCTCCTCCGCCACCTTTCATCCCTCCACCCCCACACCTCCTTCCTCCCACCGCCCCTTCCTGAACCCTGCAAGTCTATCGAGTTTGTGTGAATACCAACCGGTTGTAATGACCTACACAATGCAGAGAGAAAGGGAGAGACCTCACCAAAACAATTCTCATTGATTGAAACGGAGGATCATGATTCTCCCAGATACGCCTCCTCCCGACAAAAAAACATAAGCAGCTACTTCAGAAAGAGGTGGGCGAGTGGGGTTGGGGTGACTGAAGAGAGAAAAAAATGTTCAGGTGCTTTGTACTGGCAGTGCATATTCAGAGAATGAATGCAGGTGGTGTGTGTGTATGTGCACGCGCTGTGTGCAGTGTGCATGATGTGAGATAAAGTAGCTGGAGAGGTAGTTTCAGTGCTGCAGTCTGGGCCCTCTGCTGACTGGGCTGCTCTCACTGGAGAATTGATTTGGCCTCCAAGAGGATCTGTAGCTCTCTCAGTGGAACAGAGGGATGGGGGGGTGTATAGTGGGTGGAAGTAACACAGGCGGAATTGAGAGATGGAGGAACTGGGTGGAAATGAAAAGAAGACACAGGAACACACACTCACACACATCTGAAGCAGACAGTCGGTCAGGAAAATTTACTCCCCGTAATAACCCTCTCTGTAGGCTGGCTGTCTCTGTGTTTCCTGGCTCCTTTAGCCCATAACACAACCGACCAGGTCACACCGACTCCCACACAGCACACACCACTTCAGCCTGAAATCTAATGATCTCACACACTGGTACTGTATGTGTGTCTGCAAGTGTGAATTTTCTCTGTTTCTCTACAACGCGGAGCCTGTTGTTCCGGAGTTTGTTTTCACTGTGGATTCATATTTTTCTCTCACATTTTACTACATTAAGGCATCAAAACCATCAGTTGCAGTATATTTACTAGCCCTCCATTCACTCCGTTGTTAGTGCCCTAGCTGTTTTATTCTCTCCTGCTTTAACAACCCACTTTCCCCATGGGGATCATTTTAAATCTCATCTCATCTATTGAAGTTAGGCCACAGTCTATTTAATTGGTGTTTCCAGGTCCCTACCCCTCCTCCTTCAACCATTCCTTTCAATAGTTTTCACATTTAAATGACATGGTACATAACATTAACCTCTCCGACGGATGGCCCTTCACATTCAGTGCTCAAAATCAAGAAGCACATACAGTACACCTCACATTATCTTTATGAAAGCTTTATATAAATGTGTGTAACCTGTTCACTCTCCTTTAAAGACTAATTAACAAAAATAGACATAATCTGACCAGCCATTCTAACCTCTGTCCCCCATGTCTCCTTGTGCAGTGACTAACTACAATAATGTGGTGGAGGCCGGGTCAGACTCAGATGACGAGGACAAGCTGCACATCGTGGAGGAGGAAGGCAGCCTGGCGGACGGAGCTGACTGCGACAGCACCCTGCCAGACGACGAGCACCCCAGGGAGCGCTGCTGGGACGGAGGTGAGACCAGACGCACACTCATAGGGCGCATTATTATCATCAGACATCCACACTGAATCATGCAAATACACATCTTCATCTTCCTACCCGCCATTTCCGCAATGTTCTGTGACTTATGTTCCACTTTTCTGAAATGCGGAAAAGTTCAGCACAAGTGCTCATTTAATCTTATTTTCTGCTTTAAAACCTTATTTTTCTAGAATGTGAAAAATGATGCCAGTGGGGGATAACGGCTCTTGATTCACTCTTTGCCAGAATTGTCTGTAGACAACTGCCAGTTTATTGAGGCAAGACAAAGTGTCTTTCATGTCACTAGTATCATCTAAATTACACTGCAGATTTTTCACTTCATTTCAAGTATCAGAAGTGTCTCCTTTCACTGTCAATCATGCCATCGTTAGGTTCTACGTTCTACCTATCTGCTCAGATGAGTATTACTTACAAATGCCTCCATCACATAATTGCAAATTTGTCATGCAGCCTCTTAATTTTTTGTTACGGCATCAACTGTTTGACTGCTGCTGTCTCTTTTTGACCTCAGCTGACGTGATGCAGGCTAAGTTAGTAAATGTTTCGCTGACATCTGTGCACAGTTAAGTACCAGGCTTTGTCTCATTGTGAAACACAAAGTGTAGGGAAACAGGTACTACACTGGGTGGGTTTCCAACTACGGCAGGAAGCACGATATTAAACAAAGACAATGCCAACAGAGGGAGAGACCTTCAAGCACAGAAAATAGCCTCACAACCAAAGAGCCAGTGGAGAACTTTATGGCGCTGGTGGGCATTAGAGGGGCCGCCGTATTTACCTCAAACTGTGTGGAAGTGACATCAGAGGCAGCCTACTATCACAGGAAAGGCTGAGATCACACTCACACACACACACACACATACACCCCACCTCAAAATAACAATTGCAGGTGCTGAAGGATGTTGGTGTTTCAACCTGGCCCAAAGCCTCTGCGTTGCTCTCCTGACCTGCACATATAAATCTGTGTGTGTGTGTGTGTGCATTTGTGACGCTGTTAGTTTCGGGCCTGTGCCAAGTGCAGTATGTGCAACACTGTGACAAGCCCATTATGAAATGTAATTAGATATTCAGCCACAAGAATATTTTTTAGGGTGTTGCTCTTTGCTGATTTTGGCCGGATTTTTTAATGGGTGAGAGATGTATGAAACTGAGTGGGGCTTTGATTTAGCAAGAGGTCATCATGTGAAAATGTCCACCGACCAATCACTTTCAGTTTAGGGAGGGATTTTTAGAAATTCCTCTCCAATGAGTTGACCTCAGTTTCAGCTCAGTCAGTTTCAGTTGCAAGGTTTCGGTTGTGCATGCACAAACACATGTACATCCTTAAACCACAGACCTGTGCACAGTGTAGCCACCTATTCCCCAGACTATGCTGTCATTTTCATCACTGCTCTCCAGCTGTACCTCCTTGCATAAAGGGAAAGTTGGAGGAAGAATAATGTCATTGGTTTTGGCCAGGGCTCGTGAACATTAAACACTTCAAAAGCATGAATTACACTGAAACAGCTCAGTGAGCTGGGTGCGCTCCACAGTTATGCCTGATCAGGCATATTTTCATTTGCCTTCACTCATGTGCACGCACACACACACGCCTCTCTTTCTTGCTCTCTCACTGTCTCTAGCCCTCACCTCATACGTCATACATACTTTGCTGTCACTCTGGATCGTACTGATAAAACACGGAGAAAGCCGCAGTCCTTTAAACAAACACACGTCTCTTGTCTCTCATCTCTCATCCCTTCATCCATTCCTCTGTTGGTTTCACTCCTAAGAACAGAGACGTCTCTGGTGCGGCCTTGAAAAGTGACCACCACCCACTAATCTTCTCCTCAGCGTAGCCCAGTTTACTTCAAATTAAAACCTTGACACCGCTTCTCCTGAGACTGCAGCTATCCAAAACTGAAAGGTGTTTTTTCAGTGCTTTGCCATCTCTTCTTTCCTCTTCTTTCTCCCCTCCTTTTCTTTTTTACGCTCCCGTTCTCTCTCACTGTTTTTCGTGTTCTGAATCATTCCTCTTGATTATATGGTATCATGGGCGCCCTGCTTGCTGTCATTACTCATTCACTCCTAAATGATCATGTAGTGGTGGAACAGCCCAGTGTTGGTGCAGTAAACTACAGCCTGCTCTCCTATAAGAACAGGCTGACTAACTCCAGGGGAGGAAAAGGTAGAGAGAGTGTTGACCTAGGAGGGCTTCTCCTTTATGTTTGATGAGTTATAGAGCATGATTAAATCTCAGACAATGTGCAGGGTGGAGATGGAGAGCTTTGATATCGTGAGGCTGCAATGGCAGTTAATGAGAGCGAAAGACTGGGTTTAACTGGGTTGGAATGCCATTTCAGTCAATATTAAATAAATAAATAAAAACATACTTTAGCAACAAGTAAAGCTATCTGTCCATCAGGAAACAGAGAGTTGGGACAGAGCAGTATGCCAGGAGCCAAACCCGGCATGGAAACCACCTCAGTACTGTATTGAGGCTGTGTTCGGTCTTGCTGCTTTGGTCTGAATCTGTGAGATAACCACGCCCCACTCATTTGCATATAACAGATGGAAATAAAAAGAGCTGGGAAATAAATGTGGCATTTGGAAATAAAAGTCCCCTCAAATAAATAAAAGTAGTCCTTTGAAAAACATCCTTTTTACATAAAAACCTATTTATTTATTCATTGAACTATACTGACTCATTTATATATTTATTGCCTCATTTATTTATTTCAGGATTTATTTCATAACCATATTTATTTATTTCATAGGCATATTTATTTATTTATGGATTTATGTATTTATTTATTTATTTTATATTGACTGAAAAGGCATTCCATATTTAACTGCATGGAAATATAGCCTAAGGCCACCAGAAGATGAGCTGATTGTTTGTTGAGTGATGTGTGATGGGCACTCATGCTGTACTGCATTATTCCAGCCAACAGCGAAGTTGCAAGGCTCTCACGCACAATGACACTTATTATTTCCTCACTGTTGGCCTGACGTGCAGTGATGATATTTGATGTTCCTTAGCCATCCATTTTCTACCGCTTGGTCCCGTTAGGGGTCGCGGGTGACTGGAGCCTATCCCAGTGACTTTGGGCCTTAGGCAGGGTACACCCTGGACAGTGGCCAACTCGTCGCAGGGCTAACACAGACACAGACAAGGACAGACAACCATTCACTCTCACATTCATTCAATACGGGCAATTTAGAGTTATCAATTAACCTACACATGCATGTCTTTGAGAACCCGGAGAGAACCCACGGTAACACGGGAGGACATGCAGACTCCACCCAGAGAGATTGTGTGATGTTGGTCTGGTCCGGGAATCGATCCCACGAACCCACGATCTCCTTATTGGGAGGCAGGAGCTTTAGCCGCTCTGCCACCGTGCACCCCACGGTGGGTCTGTTCCTTAGCATTGGTCTAAAATCCATTTGGAGCATCTGTGCAGCAGGGACTCTGCGAACACACAGGAACACCTACATTCCTGTGTGCCTTATGTCACGATGTGATGTTAAAACTGAGCCACTTAAAGAATCTTCAGCAAGCTGGGAAGAGACACACAGGACAAATGCTTGCTAGCACCAAGGATAAGCAAATCATTCTAGATTTGGAAATACCTCACATCTATGCTTAGACTTACCTCCTGTTGATGGGAGATAAAGTGTAACATCTTTACTAATGATTGTGGAATATTTGAGCTGTTTGTGCAAATCCTTATCGCTGATATGTCTCTCCCATCCAAGATAGAATCTATGAACGGGTCTGGATGCACGACCACAGGAAGCAGTGGGGGCAAAGGTTGGCCAGGGCAGTAATTGCATCATGGGATACTGTTGTATCATGTTGCAGCGATGTGGGCAGAGAAGGATGAGAAAAGAGCGAAGGAAAGAGAATAGGAGAGAGTGGGTGGTCTGGTGATTTTGTTCTAAGACGTACTATAGTTAGGTTACGCTGTAAAATAAACAAAGAACAAACTACTTTTTTTAGATCAGAATTGCAACAGAATGTCCTGCTATAACCTCACTGGGCTTTCATGCTGGGGCTTTTGAACTGATTTTCCACTTGTGCAGTGGTGCATTCACATCCCTGCGTCAGCACATAAATGGCCTGTGTGATGTTTCATGTCAGGGGAGCAGCCTGATAATATGGGGCCGCCTCAGAGAGGCTGTGAACCCTTCTGGCCTTGCGCTGTACTTAACAAAGAGCCGAGACACACACACACACACAAACACACACAAGGAGCAAAAACAACAGCTTCTCATACCTTTGCACCACTATCCCCCTGGGACTCTACTTCACACACATGCTCAACATTTAGTAGCCTAGAGGTTTGTTTGCGTGTTTGGATGCTGCCTTTAGCAGGGAATGGGAGATAAACACAGTCAGATCAGCACTTTCCCACATGCAACGCGTTTTAAAATGTCTTTTCAACAGCCAAAGAACTGTGAACAATATGAGACAATTAAAGGAATGTTTTGACAAGTAGGGACATGCACTTATTTGCTTTCTTCTTCAATACTTCTGTCTGTTAAATATAAGGCTACAGCCAGCAGAAGACTGGAAACAGGGGGAAACGGCTAGCTGGTAGGCGTTTTTTTAATTATTTTTTTTTACCTTACAGAGCCAGGATAGTGGTTTCACCCTGTTTTCAATATTTATGCTAAGCTAAGATAACCAGCTGTTAGCTTTAGCTTCATATTTATTGCACAGATGTAAAAGTGGTATCGATTTTCTCAACTAACTCTTGAAAAGAAAGTGAACAAGTGTATTTCCCAAAATGTCAAACTATTACTTTAAGATGAAAAATCATAAAACAAATGTGGCAAACATGTCTAGCCTCTTTCTCTGTATTATCTCTCCCAGGTTTTTTTTTTACAGGGCATGGTCTTTAATAACCATAGCAACAAATGACTGCACTCATATTGGCTTTGTAAAGGTTCACCAGAGGAAGCCAGAGCAGGGCTGTATGTAAGAGTACTGGTATTCACTGTGCGTCAGTGAGTCATGAAGTGCTACACCTGTTACCATCTCCGAGGAGAACACAGCTGGCCCCATCTTTCAACACACACACAATTCACAAAACACAATTCTCAAATCTCCGCTAAGCAGGGGGAGTGTAAAACATCTGCCCAGTAAACACTACCACAGTATCCACAGTAGTCTAACTTTGCTTTTAGCTGATAGCTCACCCTTGTAATTATTCTCTGTAATGATACACATAGGCACACTAACATATCCGTAGAGGAATAATACTCAGTTTAATCGCCGACACGCTATACTTGGTTCCGTTATCCACTTCAGGAAGCTCTGGGAGAGCAGAGACGGAAAGAGGGAAGGAAGCTTTCGTGCATCCTAAACTCCATCCTCAGGTTACACTTCCTATAAGCCGCAGCTTTGTAATTACTGCTCGTTAGACTAGCTGGCTTGGCTCATGTGATGTAGAGGAAGAACATGCTCAGCTTCCACATGCAGGCTCTCACTTGCTGGGATATTGAGCTCAGTCTGAAGGCCAAGCCATGGTGTGTGTGTGTGTGTGTGTGTGTGTGTGTGTGTGTGTGTGTGTGTGAGCATGTGTGCATGCATCTGTTCCTGCATGATATCTATCTGCTGCAATACATCAGGACAAGATTCATCACCTAATTATCAGTCCCAGTCTCAACAAGTACCTTACCTAACATTGTGAATAGAGGCTTGCCATTCAGTTCTTACAAAGAGCATGATGCTCATACAGTAGCCTGTGGCCTTTTGATGCTAATTAGTTTTCTCATCCTATTGTGAACAACAGCATTCAGGATGTTGTTTTTTTTCTCCCGGCGCCACATGCCTCATTCCAGGCTGGTGAACGTGTCATGATCAAGGGCTCGGTTTGGGTACACTCACTGTGACATTATTGGATTACCACATTTCATATACAAAGGTTAAGGTTTCATATGTACAGTCTACATCAATAGAAAAACATGTAAGTCTTCAAATAATGGGGTAATCGATAATTCCTTTTGACTCTTATCAGTGCGTGTTTGTCCCTTCACAGTGAAGGAGGATTGTGTGTCAGACGGTGAGGATGACGTGAGCACAGACGCCCTAGTGGAGGAGATGCTCCAGCAAGGAGACACGGCCGTCATCTACCCAGAGGCCCCAGAGGACGAGCCTCAACGTCAGGGCACCCCTGACACCAGCGTCCATGACGAGAACGGTACAGGATATCACCACACAGCATTCACAGCTCATTCATGTTATACAAAAAACTATAAAAAACACTCTTATCAAGTTCATTTTTGTGCGTGCATCCCTTTCCAGAAATATTAGTATGTGCTTAGTGCATTAATTGCTTTAAATGCCATTCATATCGTTATTAGCAGTGCACACAAGCAAGGTGTAGTGTCCCTAAATCACACACACACACTGAAACACACACCACTATTTCCACTCCAGAGCTCACAGTCACTGAGCTCTCACACTATTACTGAACCCACCCAGTAATTACTCGCCCCCTGGGGACGGCTCTACCTGCTCCCTGTCTCACCTCAGGTGTTAACTCCACCCCATTAACGCCACTCTCCGACATCATTACTCACACCGCTATTTGTTAAGTGCAGCACACTGGAGCCTTTATTGCTCCCGTGCTTTTGGCTTTTACCTGCTACCACAGAGGGAAAAAAGACAGGGAGGAGGGGAGGGGCGGGGGGAGATGGGGAGGAAGAGAAACAGCAACACCTGAGTAAATTTGTCACGTCTGTGCGAGCTCTGACTCACAGCTACCTGGGCGATAATATGTGTGCATTCCCATCCCGAGGCCCTCACCTGTCCCGCAGGGGAACTTAATACATCACCTGTTAACAAAGTAATGCTTTACCTGTGTGGGAGCCAGGCAACTGAGACCCTCTGTTAACCAGCTTGGATCTAGGCAGATGGCTGTTGTTTAACAAGCTCACTTTTCCTTACATGCGTGGGTGTTTGGAAACGCTTCTAATGCACAATAGGCTATCAATGATGGAATTTCATGCATGTGAAAGCTGTAATCGCTGTGCTTTGTGTCAGCAAGAAGAACAAATCCAGTTCTACATTGGCAACCCAGGGTGTTACTTTTATAAGGTCAGGAAGGCATTACTACGGATCACTAATCAGCTTTTATTTTTTTTGGTTACCTGGGTGCTGTTTACCTGTGGGGGAGGATCTCTCTTTGATTGGTGAAATAGCAGAGGAGTGTCACTGTGGCAGGCCTTGTGTAACATCAAAGAGCCTCCCTATTGACCATGTGTTTTAACCCCCTCTTCTCCTCCCCCTTCACTCTCACATATATCATTATAACACTCTCCTCTTGTGTTTTTTTTCACCCAGGAACTCCTGATTCGTTCTCTCAGCTGCTCACCTGCCCGTACTGCGCACGTGGCTACAAGCGTTACAGCTCCCTGAAGGAGCACATCAAGTACCGGCACGAGAAGACCGAAGAGAGCTTCAGCTGCCCCGAGTGCAGCTACAGCTTCGCATACCGCGCTCAACTGGAGAGGCATATGACGGTCCACAAGAGCGGACGGGATCAGGTAAAAACTGACTGACAAACTAGTCAGGACTGGATACTGATAAAACACATTCAATGATTTTTTTCTGCTCTTAGTGTTCTAAGTTGTAAGTGGAAATGCCATTTTTAGCATACGTCCCTTTGTTGGGTTTAAATACTTAATGCAGCGAGGTGCTTTGTGAATCCTTAAATCCTCTTTTAAGAGCATACTACTGCTCTGGTACTATAATACTGAAGTATACTTGCTAACATGAACATTTTGAAAGACTGTCTGAAACAGGGGTAGTGAAAAACTTTTTATATATACAGTATATTTATATTTATTTATTTATATTTTATATTAAAGATATTCTCTGCTTCCGTTTAATATTCTACTATTTATATGTATCAGTCTACACTAGACATGTTGTTTTTCAAATACTCAGTGTGACTGGATTACTTGTGATTGGTTTCAGTAGCATACTACTTCTGTAGTGCTGTAGTAATTATGCACTGACAAAGTGATTCTAAATTATGCAAACCTACATGGAAGTTTAGTCCTGTTTCTTTGGCAGCTCGCTTCCAAACATGATAAATAAACATGAGCTTTTGCCCTCAATTGATTAATGACATTGTGACATGAATTAGTAGCAGTTCAAAGGTTGTGTTTTCATTGTGTAGCTCACTGAATGTCCCCTCTCCCCTCGTCTGACAGAGACACATCACACAGTCGGGAGGCAATCGTAAATTCAAGTGCACTGAATGTGGCAAAGCATTTAAATACAAGCACCATCTGAAGGAGCACCTACGCATCCACAGCGGTGAGTGGACAACCCCTGTCACCATGGCAGCATTCTATGTGTGTGTGTGTGTTGTTGTGTGTGTGCACGTGAGCAGGTCCAGTGTATACGTCTTTGCCATGATTCTCTGTTGGCCACAGATGTGTCAGTGTCCATTGAACCAATATTTATGTTTTATTTATGTTTAAGCCAATTCCCTGTTTTTAGATATTCTTTATCGTGTTTCAGTCCATTGTGTGCTCTTCCTTAATGTGCCATAATTGTGTTTCTTTTGGCATTATGGGACAGCAATTAGAGAAGGGCATTTCCCAATGGTGCCATTACATCAGCATTTAAGCATCATTGAAATGCATTAGAGCTTTTTCCTGCCATACTGCTCATAGCCTACCTTGCTCATTTAGCTTAATTTACTAATGGAAATCTGTTTCTCTCCCTGCCTCTTTTTATCTCTCTCTCTCTCTCTGTTACACACATTGTGGCTTTATTCAGGAGAGAAACCCTATGAGTGCTCCAACTGCAAGAAGCGGTTCTCCCACTCAGGCTCATACAGCTCCCACATCAGCAGTAAGAAGTGCATCAGTGTCATCTCAGTTAACGGCAGACCACGCTTGGGGAATGCCAAAACCCAGACCCAGGGTCCATCACCAGTGCTGCCCACACCGCCCTCAGTCCTCCGCACCCAGATTAGAGAGAAGCTGGAGCACAGCAAGCCCCTGCAAGAGCAGCTGCCCCTCAACCAGATCAAGACCGAGCCACTGGACTACGAGTACAAGCCGACAGTAATAACAACCTCAGCTGTGTCCGCCATGAATGGTGGGATTTTCAATGGAGGTGCTGCAGCTCCTCTGCAGGGCACAGTGCAGGCAGTGGTCCTACCCACTGTGGGGCTGGTGTCGCCCATCAGCATCAACCTGGCAGACCTGCAGAATGCTCTCAAAGTGGCGGTGGACGGTAACGTCATTCGCCAGGTGCTGGAAAGCAATGCCAAAGGCCAGGGGCAGGTGAACTCGGGGTTAACCACTGGAACGCTCCATCCCACGCAGCAGCAACTCATCTCAGCCATCAGTCTGCCTATTGTGGGTCAGGATGGAAATGCAAAAATCATTATAAACTACAGTTTGGACCCCAACCAGCTCACAGCCCAAAACCTGAAGAAAGAGTCTGAGCCAATCTCACCAGCTCAGACCACCACTGACACCTTCAAGTCCCAGAAACTCCCAGAAGATCTTACCATAAGAGGCACCAGGCCCAATGAGACTAAAGAAAAAGAGGAGAAGACCACTAAAACTTGTCTCCTGTGTGATAACTGTCCCGGTGGGCTGGAAGCACTCCACGCCCTCAAGCACTGCAAGAAGGATGGTGTCAGGCTGAACGGAGCAGGCCTGGATAAGTCTGAGTCTGCTGTTGCTGCCCTGCTGTCAGAGGGAGGACTCTGCAACCAGCCCAAGAACCTCTTGTCCCTGCTCAAGGCCTACTTTGCCTTAAATGCAGAGCCCACGAAGGATGAGCTGGCCAAGATCTCTGACTCAGTCAGCCTGCCAATCCATGTGGTTAAGAAGTGGTTTGACAAAATGCAGGAGGGTCAGATATCACTGGGTGCTCCAACACCTCCCTCAGAGGAAGAGGACACCTGTGAAGCTAACAGTGTGGTGTCTCTGGTCCCAGGAAAGGACACAGCCAATATGAGCCCTTCTGTGACCCAGGACAGCCCTACAGAGGCCACCCCAGCAGAGGTCAATGGCACTCATAGCTCGCCGGCCTCCCCTTTGCCACTAAACCTGACAGCTGGCGGTCCCGTCCCAGCCCAGCCTCTCCAGAGCACTGAGGGACCCCTAGACCTGTCGCTGCCAAAGCCCGCCAGAGAGGAAGCGGAGAGAGTGGTAGCTAAAGCCTGTGTTTACCCCTCCCCTTCCTCTGGCTCTACCAATGTGGATGAACCCCTAAACTTAACTTGCACAAAGAAAGAGGTATCGCCACTCTCAGCCATTGGCGCTAGCCCCATCGCACTGTACGCCAGCCAGCCAAGTGCGAAACCCCTTGACATTGTGACCACAATGCAATGTCTAAGGGCACTAGCCACTAACAACAAACCGACTATCTTGATCCCCCAGCTGGCTTACACCTATACCACTACAGCAAACAGCCCTGCGGGGACCGAGACGCAGGAAACCATCCACCTCAACGGAGTGAAGGTGCGCAACCATTTATGTCCCCTAATTTAGCAACAGTTGAGCTTTCTTTGTTTAATCCACACAAAAATCCAAGTGTAAAAGTGGTTAATGTGCAGGACTATTTTGTCACTCTTTTTTCAACACTGTGAGTTTACCAGAAATCCAGGGGATACTCCAAAGGAGATATAAACTTGTTAATTAGTCAAATGTAAAGGGGGTTGAAAGGCAGATTTTGTTACCTTTGGACAGAGCCAGGCTAGCTGTTTCCAGTCTTTGTGCCAAGCTAAGCTAGGTGGCTGCGTTAGCTTCATATTTACTGTACAGACATGAGAATCTTCTCATCTAACTCTCACCAAGAAAGCTTATAAGCATATTTTTCCCAAAATGTCAAACTGTTACTTTAATTCACCCTGTCTGTACTCCTCAGTTACTGTGTGGCCTACTGTGTACAAGGGAGGAAGTTATTTTAACATTTCCTCAGCTTTATTAGCTTCCTCAGTATTTTAGAGTTAGTTTTTGTTCATCTAGTGTCATTGGAGGTCAGCCACAGCAAACAGGTTTGACTCTAAAACTTTTATTTTGTAAACCAGTTGATTTACAGAGTGCAGGAAATGATTCAGTGTCTAATCTGGTAGCCATTTTGAGTAGCAAATGGATTGGAATCAAGTTGGCTTTTCTCTTTTTGGAGCGATCAGTCAAACCCTTCAGCCCAGATCATTACTTTTTATTGTTCAAAACCACCAGAACATGATAGATAGTCTGAAACCATCCAAAAGCTAATCAATAAGTCATATATAGAAATGTCAGAAAAAATAATAGCCCTAATGGGCCCTTAATGATGGATGTAGATATCTCTGGGTGTGTGAGTGATCTTCATGGGCTGTCACCATGAGGGCAAGAAGCTGTACTTTACTGCAGAGCCTCTATTGATCTGCTTGAATCTGTTTAAACAGCACACCTCTGCCTGCCTCATTGATTTATTGATGTTGTATTATACTTTTGTGTTAAGTGGATTGGCATAGACCTGCCTATTAAAAAAGAGCCCTGTGTATATATCTTCTCCTTAATATTGCCTCATATCCTCTTTCACTGCATCAGTGGAGCAGTTTTTATCAGCCCAGAGACATGAGAAAACTGTAGGTGTGCTCATCACAAATGTTTCGGGCCGGAAAGGAAAAGATTGGTTAAGCGTTGTTGCTCACCTATAGCCAGAAAATTCGGAATGATTTTAATTTCACAACTGCCTCCAGAGAGAACTATGAGTATGATATGACACAGCATCATTTACTGCAATGCACAGGCACAAATTGTTCACTAGTACTGGCACTTTTCTGAGTCATTCATTTTCTTTTTGCTGTAAAACAAACAGAAAAACCTCACTTTGAATTCCCATCTGTGAATTCTCATATTCTCCAGGAGGAGAAGCAGGACACGGGTTCAGAAGGCGTGTCCACCGTAGAGGAGCAGAACGACTCCGACTCAGGCCCTCAGAGGAAGAAGATGAAGAAGACGGACAGCGGCATGTACGCCTGCGACCTGTGCGACAAGATCTTCCAGAAGAGCAGCTCGCTGCTGAGACACAAATACGAACATACAGGTAAATACAAACTCTCATGTGTTTCCCAGGCCTACACACGAACACAGCCAAAAATAACAGATGGACTCTAAATTTAAAAAAATGCAGAACCGGAACTTGTCTCACCATCACTCACTGTTGGGTCCTGGGTAAGATGAGTCATAGTACGAGCAAAAGGGGATTTTGAGCTACGGTGTAAAGAAGGGTGGACACCTCCATTCCAGCAGGTATTACTCAACATGCACAGAAGAGGTCTGAGAATTTCTTTCTGCCAACTCCCCACCTCTGCACTGCCAGCTTCTCATGTGAAGCACCAAATGTTGCAAGAGGCGAGATCTGGTAGTGATTTGGATTGCTCCAAGATGATGATTCCATGGCCAAGTGGAGGTCAACACTCTCAGAGGCGTTTTAGTTTGTCTTTTTTTTTTCTTTATTACTCTGATACTTGGCTTGCAACCATAGTTTTCAGCTCCAAATGACCTCATCCTAGGTGAAACTAGCTGTTCCCTGCCTGGATAAAGTTTCCTTGAAGGTTTTCAAGCACAATAGTTGTGATTTTGTTGTATTGTTTTGAAATGTTCTCCTTGGATACATTGATGATAGATCCTGTAAGGGGCTCTCAACCTTCCACACAACAATGTGGCGGATTCACTGCGATTGCACTGTATTGTTTATTGTTTTCCTCCCATGTATGTGCTTTTTTACTCAACAGCATTTTCATTTTATTTTTTTTAAACAGAGATGTTCATATATATTTATTTTCTCTTTCTCTGCAGGGAAGCGACCTCACGAGTGCGGTATCTGCAGCAAGGCCTTCAAACACAAACACCACTTGATCGAACACATGCGGCTCCACTCGGGGGAGAAGCCATACCAGTGCGACAAGTGTGGCAAGCGCTTCTCCCACTCGGGCTCCTACTCCCAGCACATGAATCACCGCTACTCCTACTGTAAGAAGGAGACGCAGAGCCAAGGCGGAGGCCGGGACAGCCCCGAGGAGGATGGCGAGGCCCAGGCCGAGATGGAGGCCCTGAGCCGGGTGCAGAGGCAGCGCCTGGCCCCCTCCCAGCTGGACTTGGACGAGCGAGGGAGCAGCACCAGAGAGGATGAGGAGAGTGAGGAAGATGAGGAGGAGGAGGAAGAGGAAGGTGCGGTGGACATGGATGACATCCAGGTGGTGCAGATAGGGGACGAAGGAGGGGATGACGAAGAGGAGGATGAAGAGAGGAATGAGGAGGAGATACAGAGAGTATTGGTGGAGGGACGGGGAGAGGAGAAGAAGACAGAGATAGACGTGAAAGAGGAAGAAGAGGAGGCTGACACAAGGCAGGAGGAGGTGCTCGGGAGCATTCGGGAAGAGGAGGAAGTCAAGATGGAGGAAGAGGAGGCGATGGATACAGAAGAAGGGGTGACGGAAGAGGGGAAAACAGAGGGGGAGGTCTCAGAGGAGAGTGGAGCCGAAACAAACAGGAACACGGTTTCTGAAGACTAGAACTAGATGCTGCAGGAGAAAGTAGATACTGACAAACAGAGGAGTCAGACCCCTCCATGAGACACAATCAGAGTCCTCCTCTCCCTGCGCAGAGGAAGAACGCAGGAGATGATGTCTGGTCACTCTGACACTTTCAGTTTCAGTTTCAGTTCACTACTGTGTAGAAATCCAGGTGTGCCTGAAAAAATACTAGTGACTTTTCCACAGGAGAGAGATTTCTCGCTGTCAGAATCCATTTGTAAAGAAAAAATTAAGACGAACATGAATTTTAACGAACGAAGGAAATGCATTACACAGACTTTGGAAGCTAGAGCCGACACGTTTTAGATAATGTTTTATTACTAAAACACCTTGGGTCATTTCTATCAGTGTTACTAATTTTATCACTCATATTTTAACCTTTAAAAGCTGTACAGTTGGGAGATATTTCTATACCTTTTTATTGCCAATGAACAAAAAAAAAGTCAGTATTTTATTAAGTTGGAAGGAAAATTTGAAAAATCCTGTGCACTACAAGTGGCTTGGTTTACCTATGGATTGAGCAGTTGAGTTGTGTTGTCTACCCTTCAGTATTACCGCACTAGATATACCACGCCATCACGCTAGCAGATGTTAGCATTACACTTCTTTTTGATGTTGTTTTGATTGGATTGTGAGCCTTAAGAAGAAAAACAATGAAGAGCGGACGGGTCATTTACCTTTTAGACTTTCAGACACATTGTTGTCAAAGTTTCTTTTACAAATTAGTGTTTTATAGGAATAGTTGAACATTTTGGGAAATATGCTCATTCCTTTTCTTGGTGAGAGTCAGATGAGAAGATCGATACCACTCGTATATCTGTCCAATAAATCTGCAACTACAGCCAACAGCTGCTTAGCTTAGCTTGAAGACCGGAACAGGGGGGAACAGCTAGCCAAAGCTTAATCTAAAGCTGCTAAAGCTAGAAGTTATTTCTTGCTTATCTACTGCTCCACACTCCAGTCTAGTAGGTGATGCATGCCAGAGTATTTCTGACTTCCAGACAGAGCCAGGCTAGCTCTTTCTGCCTGTTTCTAGTATTTATGCTAAACTCAGCTAACCATCTCCTGGCTGTAGCTTCATATTTACCGGACAGATATGAGAGTGGTATCGAACTTCTCATCTGACTCTCGGCAACAAACCAAATAAGTGTGTTTTCCCAAAAAATGATTGCTTTAAATGTTCAGAGCGAACAGAAAGGGGATGTAGAAAACTGTCTGACCCTCCCTATACCTACCCCCTACTCCGAGCCATATGCAAAAAATCTAACTTAAACACAAGAAACATGCATATCAAAAGTGCCATTGAATATTGCTGTTGAAGCTTAGCAGCTCTGATCAGGTATTGCCGGATCCCAGATCAACCAATAAGCCGGAATACTGTTGACTTTGGCTCGCCACCACACCTGAGATTGAAGAGTTTAGCCTACCACATATTCATGTATCATAGATATTAGATAAGTTGCTTTTATTTCTAATCTGAGCGGCTAAAAGAATTACAATGCACATGTTTTCTAATGGATGATGATGAAGTATGATTTCTAAATGTTAACTGTGTCCTGCCTTTTTAAAGCTTATTCAGTGCACTTGTTTAACAAACCATGAAACGCTCAGATGTCTCTTCAGGTAACAAAATGTAGGCAAATATGAATCCCAGGAGTTTAATTCAACAATGTTTTTACCTGTCAGTATTATTTTTTTGTCTCTTATGTTGTTTTATGTTCTGTTTCAGTGTGTGTACTGTATGTTTTCAGCAATGGCAGTATTATCCCCACCCCCAAGGAGATGGGTATGTCTGTTTAGTCATAGAGAACTTTTATATTTATGTGTCTTATTTTTTATATTTCTTTATGGTTATTTATTACACTATGTAGTGTACAATACTGTAGTTTGTATTAATACGATAATATATTTTAGTATGGAAAAAAAGATTCAAAGGCAAATAACTACAAGCCTGGAAAAATTAGACTCCAGCATACTGAAGTATGTTTTTTGAACAAACAAAATGATGTTTTTCCTTGGGAAAAAAGAAACTCGCACCCTGCAAGCCTGAAAATTGGAAGCTGTGACCTCTCTGCATCCATTCTCATGTTAGTTTAGTTTTCTTTCCCCTCTCTAATATGAAGCTACTGAACTTTTGAAAACTAATAGTATGTCTAATAGCATGAGTGTGTGCTGTTTTATTGAAGGATTATCATTAACCACACAAGTCATTTTTGCCAAGCCAAAATAATATTGACGTATGTTCTTATGTTTTTATTTGTGCCAATTTGTTACTTTATATGTCAGTGTCAAGACCACGCCTGCTTTTATATGCCCCTCCCCCCTTTAACACCCATCTTTTTTTATAGTGATTGTTTTTTGTTTGTTTTCTTTTTTTGTTCATTTTTTTTATGAGTCCCCATCTCACAATAAAATACATCAATTACAAGCCACTGGGTTTGTTATATTGTTATTGAGAGTTTTAAAATCACACAACATGAAGTTGTAGCTTACACTGCAACATTCAAGTAAATATTACAATATAAAATCCCATAAGAGATGACTTCAAAAATGTAAAAATAAAACGAAAAACAAAAAAGTTCAGAACATAATTTAAATGTTTATGCCTAATGTTCAGTTTGGAGTCCTGGAGTCCCCAGGCCTACTTTACCGGCTCAAAAAAACATACTTAACATTGTTTTATCAGCTTGATACTTAATGAATTTTCCTAATTTTAAGAGGATTTCTCATGAACATGATTTTGAATGCTGACAAACATGGGTAAATACAATCGTTGCTCATATGCTCTATATCTGTGATTGGTGTTAACAGGGATTTTTCCACTGCACTACGCTCCCAAATCCCAGATTAGTCTACTTGGATTTGTGTTATTGGAGTTTCATCACAGTTTGTTCATAAGAGTCTAACAGGGAGTCAGACCCCTATAGAGTCTATAACTGACCCCAACAAGTAATGTCTCTATACAAGATAACATCCTGTAGATGTCTTTGTGAATTAAGTTTTCATGAACTAAAGGAATATATATTTGTCCGTGCATGGCCCATACAACATATAAAACATGAGATAGGTTATTGGTGTAATAACAATTCTTTATGCTAATTTTCACACAATTGTCACCAAATTTGCTAGCCCAGTTTGTGGCAAAGATAAGCGTTACCACTTCAATAGTTTTCTATATTCAGTTTTAATAAGGTCAGAAGAAAAGAAAAAAATAATGGAAAGCATTGTTTGATTTTGCAACTCCAAATTGTCCAAACTCCAATATTTGACTATATGAATAAAGGACCTGCACATACCCCTCAGTGATCAGAACCCCCCCTTTCAATCCAGTATGCCTATTGATCCAGATTATGTTTCCAGGAGGGTCAATCCTCCTCCTGCCCCCCGCCCCCCCAGCCCCTCCGCCAGCATGAATTAGTAATGGAATGGACTAAAAATCCATAGTGTGTTGAGGAGCTGAAAATGATACAATAGCTGGTGAAAATCTCCCTCTGATGTTTTATGTCTTCCCAGAAGCACTGACTCGCTTTGCTTCCAAAGGAGGGCTTTTGGGGACATTTTCAGGAAAGTCCTCAAGTCTTAAGAAGGTGAGGCTGATTTGGTGTCTTTGTTTTAAGGGAAAGCAGGTGTGAGTGGGATGAGATTCAACCTGCAAAAGCCTCTCATTGTCTGTGGATGGAGTGCGAGCACTCAGCGATTGTACAACTGTAACTACCTGAGCTTGCAGGAGAGTGTGTTTGTGTGTGTGTGCTGGGGGAAGACAGTGTGACAGAGAAGCTTTGACCCTGCCATTATGTTGAATGGGTCCCCAGAGACACTTGGAAGAGGGGGTTGGTGGTAGAATAATGGTTTATAGGACAGCTCACACCATAACATTACTGTGTCAAACTGTTCCAACAGCATCTTGTAATTGTGTCTATTATAAATGTCTTTAACAGTGGTCACAGCAGCCACTCTAAAACTCCCAAAAGGTCAAAGACTGTGTAGCCTGTGGCTGCATGTTCAAGATTTGGGGCTGTTTTACAGGGTTCCAGTCCAATCCAGGACTTAAAGACTTAAAGCCAAGATATTGCCATATGTTCTGCTGGGCTCAGCATTTCAAAGGAAAATTGAAAAGCTATAACTGCTAAGAGGATATGGAGTGCTCTTGCCAATAATGGTGCAAAAGCCTGATGAAGTATCATGGCTGCCGGGACTCTGACACCGAGCCAAACCCAGGGGGCTGAAGCTCCCTGGGGAAATTTAGAGAAAAGCCGAGAGGAGGAGGAGGAAAGAAAAGCCTGCGCTCAGGAAATAGCAGTCACTTAAATATCATGTTCATTTACTCAAGCACTAAATAGCAGAACGTACACAGAGACACTATGTGTGTGTGTGTGTAACTGTGTGCGTATGTGTAAACAGGCAGGTTAATATGCCACTTGATGTGACAAATTGCTGTTTCAGAGCTCCATTTTTAACATGCTGGTCAGCATACGCTCATGCGTAACTAAAAATCAATTTATTTAGGAATATAACCTGTGAGACACAGGAAAACATTCTAAATATATTGCTGGTATTTACAGACCAATAGACTTGTCAAAGGAACAATTACACATTCAAGTCACAATCAAAACATGACTTCTTGATACATGTTTTTAACTCTTGATGACCAAATCTTACAACATTTCTTACAGTTACTTGGATATTAAGATTCCATGTATGCTATGACTTATGGTTTACACTTGTATATATAATAAGACATATACCTTATCAGTATATGCAAATATATGATTAAAAATGTAATGAATTGGTTACTCTCAATAATCAGTGGACTTGTTTTTGATTGACTTTCTCTTTGGTGAATAATTAAGAAGCCCACAGATTAGTCAGAAATTCATAGCAATGAGTTTGGCTTTATCATACAGTACATGCACTAGTTCCTATTATATGTGTACATTAACACAACATCACATAACATTAAACATAATAAAGCATAACATAACATGTTTTGTTATGATATACTTTGGTTTATTATGGAACAAAGCACAACATACAAAGCATTACATAACATTAAAAAGCACATAATATAACAAAAAAAAGCATAACAACATGTAGCATGACATAAAATTGTTTTAAAAATGTTTTATTATGTTTTATGTTGTGTTGTGCTTTAGTATATTCTGCAACAAAGCATAACATGACATAACATAAAAAAGCATAACATAAAAAAGCATACATAACAATGTAACATGTAATGTATATTGTTTTATGTTATGTAATGTTATTCTTTGGTATATTATGCAACAAAGTATAACATACAAAACATAACATAACATAAAAAAGCATGACATGGTGTAACATAAAAAGCATAACATATCAAAGCATGACATAACATAGCCTAACATGTTATGTTGTATTGTGTTTTATGTTATGCTTTTTATGTTATGAAACAAAGCTTAACAAAAAAGCACAACATTACATAAAAAAGCACAACATAAAACACAACACAAGAGATGCATATGATAAGAAATGTAGAGGGAAAAAAGCTATTGGTCAGTCCAATATTGAAATCAATTTAATTGCTCATTATCAAAAGCATAAAGGGATGCTAATACCCATCTGGCTTGCTTTAAGGCATTTCCAGTAAAATTCTACCTAATAATACCTGTACAGATTTTCAAGCTTCTGCCACTTTTGAACAGTGACTCCTCGCCTTTTATCATCCCGTTTCCTTTGATTTTAATAAAAAATCTGCAACACATGTACAAAACACAAGTGTGTATCCAATGGCAGCGGTCAAAGGACTCCAGGGTCAACAATTGAGGAGGTCAGAGAGAACATCCTTGAGTGGGTGGGTGGGTGGAGCAAAGGGTTGATTGGATTGTCATTGTGCTGTATTTAGCTCGTACCTTAAACATCTCCTTGGAGAATTACCCTTCAGCTACAGTAATATGAAACCAATCGGAAACAATGTTGGGATTCACTAAGGTTTTAGGTGTCCTTGTTTTGCAGGGAGTCATTATCCTGAATCCTGGTCACCTTTTACCAATCACCTCAATCACAAATGAAGCTTCACTTCCCCTTTGCACACACACACACACACACACACACACACACACACACACACACACACACACACCCTTGTCCACACATCTTTCTTCTCTTGCCTTCCAGCTGAATCCTATTACAGTGTTTTTCGGAGATAAGCCCTGGTGAAATCTATCTATAAATGAAATTTATGCATCATCGTTTAAGCTTGTAATTGCTTAGAGACTCTATTCATTTCATTAGACAGCATATCTTCTCTATTGCTGAAGTGAATGTGTGTTAGTAACTGTGTTATTTTGTCCTCTTGTGCAGTTTGGGTTGCTTTGTAATAAGGACAATGAGTTGATAGCATTACATGCACTCATTCTCAAATCACATTCTCTCACTTTCACTCTCTCTTTATCTCTCTCTCTCACACACACACACACAAACACACACTTACATATATTTTGTATTAATGTTCTGGCAGTTTCGTGCTTTCTTTTCAGGGTGAGGTTCAGGGCTGACTTTCACCACTTCCCCTCCTCATTACCACATTGGGACTTGAGTTGCGCTAGAAAAACACCAGCGCAACCACAATCACCTCACAACCCCTGCCCCTACACACACACACACACACACACACACACACACACGGAGTGCAAACCAGCCAGTGTTTGCAGGTACGGCCGGCCCTCCCACACTGTTGGGACAACATGGAGCGGCTCTCAGTCATGACTAGAATAACAAGGAGCTGCACAGAATTCAATTAAATGGTCTACTCGTTGAAAAGCTACCACCCACCTGCCTGCACACAAACATACACACACCGCACTATGTTGTAAGTAACACACCTTCACCCAACTACCCACTCTTGTATGCTTTGGTTCTTCCACACACACAGGAAAGCATGCATGAACACGCACACACGCAAATATCAATTTCTCCTCTCTCCTGTGTCTCTGCTGAGTGTGTGTGTGTGTGTGTGTGTGTGTGTGCTGTGTAATCCCATTGTCCCGTCCTCCTCAGAGCCTGGACCTTCAAGTGTCATCTCCAAAGCTGCCACCTGATTGGCTGCCGGAGGTCGGTGGATAAGACCATAAAAAGGTGTGACATCTCTTTACATTACACTGCTCTTTAATCCAAACCCCAGCTTCCTTTTCCGATGATGTATCACTGTCATAGGTAATACGTGTTTGCAGATAAAAAGTTTGAAGGAGCTACAGGCAGCAACATCTGCACACGCAGCCGTTACCATAGTAAAAATCTTCCGATTTGAACAATTTTGGCTTAACCATTTAAATCAAATCCAATCAGAAATCATTGAATGATGATTCAGCAATAAAGCTAAAATAAATAACAGATTAAAACAAAAATGTAGCGAAGTTTGAAGGAGCTACCGGTTACTGCATTTATCAACTGAACTACACCTGCCATCCGTATCACCACGCAGAAGGAGCGTGCAGCAAAACTGCTAGCTCACCTAGCACCACTAAGCTAGCTAACATAACAGCTCAGCCGAGGAAGACGCCATTAATGTTTACATCCTGTGCTGTCTCGAGCACAAGCCTCTCGTCTCTCATGAGTAGATGCGCGCTTCCTTCTGGGTGGTGATACATTTGGCTTGTGTAGTTTGTTAGAAAGAAATTGTTCCAACATGAAACTGCTCATAACAAATGGTAAATGGTAAATGGACTGCATTTATATAGCGCCTTTCTAGTCTTCCAACCACTCAAAGCGCTTTACACTGCAGAGGCTGCCATGCAAGGTGCCAACTGGTCAGAAAGAATTACTAATGCACATTCACACACTCACACACCGATGGCACAGCCTTCGGGAGCAATTTCGGGTTCAGCATCTTGCCCAAGGACACTTCGATATGCGGGCTGGAGGGATCTTCCAATAAGTGGACGACCCGCTCTACCTCTAAGCCACAGCCGCCCCCACAAGGTCTGTGGATTATCTTGAGTAACTGGGTCATGATTTGGTCAAATTTTTGGCGCTTTGAGCACCACAAGCTGAGTGCCATCTAATTCCATTATATTCGAGAGAAGGCACACACTCTACGGCTGATATCTCCAAAACTCTGCAACTCACACCAAACCAATCTAGATGGATAAATGGCACTACAGGTAAGAGGGAAAATATGTATTTTTGATTTTGGTGTGAACTGTCCCTTTAAGACTTGACTAAAAGTTTGAGCGTGCACAGGTGTTGTTCTGAGATGATTGCGTGGCTGTTTTCTTTTATGCTTATAGGATTTTAGGTGTAACAGTAAGTTTTCTGAACAGTGTGCCATTTCAAACCTGCCTCCCGAATGGAAGTTGGATCAACCAATCAGCTTGATGCACAGGGCCACAGTTGAGATTTGGAGTTTATGCATTTAAAAAAAAATCTTTTTAGATGTAGATGTAACAGAATGTAGCAAATTACAGTCTAATTTACAATAATTTTGTGTTATGTAGGTTTTTAATGTAAATTTAACAGTTTTTACAATAGTATGTAAACATGTTTTGGTGGTGACTGAGTTTGAGTGAGAAAAAAGTTCAGGAATTTTGAATGCCTTTTGTGTCAAAGCAATGAAAAATGATCCACAGTTTAGTCCACACTGACTTCTGTTGTGCTACCTGTGTGAAGAGTTTTGAAAAAGCAAACTCAGTATTGAGAATGCATGTTATCAATTGTAAAAAAAAGAAACTGTTAGCCTTTGACCCACTGCACATTTTCAGAATCAGAATCTGAAATACTTTATTGATCCCTGAGGGGAAACTCTTTTGTTACAGCTGCTCACTATCACGTCAGTGCACACAGGAATAGTACTAAGCCAAAAATATAATACACTATAATACAGGTCAGATAAATTAAGTACCAAGTGGGTATAAGTATAAAATTAAAATAAGTGTAAAGTACAAAGTGGATTTACCAGTTGATGATAAGTATGTATGGTATAATAATACAATGTAATAATATAAGTAATAAGTAGTATGTACTGTCAAATTAAGTGTAGCTTATTAAGATTATTATGAGACGGTGGATATTGCACAGCAGTAATAGAAGTATGAATAAATATCAATAAAGGATAGCACTGGCCACCACAGACTCATAAAACATCCTCAGCCTCCTCAGAAAATAGAAGCGGCTCTGGCCCTTCCTGTAAAGAGTGTTCTTAGCCCAGTCCAGTTTATTGTCCATGTGTACTCCCAGGTATTTGTAGTCCTCAACAATGTCCACACTGACCCCCTGGATGGAAACCGGGGTCACTGGTGTCTTGGCCCTTTGTAGGTCTACAACCAGCTCCTTAGACTTTGTCGCATTGAGCTGCAGATGGTTCTGCTCACACCATGAGACAAAGTTACCCACCACAGCTCTGTACTCAGTCTCATCACCACTGCTGATACATCCCACCACAGCAGAGTCATCAGAAAACTTCTGAAGGTGGCAGGACTCTGTGTGGTGGCTGAAGTCCATGGTGTAGATGGTGAAGAGGAAGTAAGAGAGGACAGTCCCCTGAGGAGTCCCAGTGTTGCTGACCACGCTGTCCGACATACAGTGCTGCAGACACACGTGCTGTGGTCTACCAGTCAGGTAGTCAACAATACAGGACACGAGGGGGGCATCCACCTGCATCGCTGCCAGTTTCTCACCCAGCAGGGCTGGCCGGATGGTGTTGAAAGCACTGGAGAAGTCAAAAAAACATGATCCTCACTGTGCTTGCCGGCTTGTCCAGGTGGGTGTGGATGCGGTTCAACAGGAAGATGATGACGTCCTCAACTCTCAGCCGGGGCTGGTAGGCGAACTGAAGGGGGTCCAGGAGGGGTCTGACCATGGGCCGCAGCTGTTCCAGCACCAGTCTCTCCAGGGTCTTCATTATGTGGGAGGTCAGTGCCACCTGTCTGTAGTCCTTGGAGCCACTGGGACGCAGTGTCTTTGGCACAGGAACGAGGTAAGATGTCTTCCACAGAATAGGGACCCTTTGAAGACTCAGGTTGAAGACATGCTGAAGGATTCCACATAGCTGGGGGGCACAGGCTTTTAGAACCCCGGGGCAAACACCATCGGGGCCTTGCAGCTGTCCTCTCACCCGGTCAGCAGTCAGGCACACAGCAGAGGTTACAGGCGGGGGAGGGGGGGAATCATCAGTCATGAGAGGGCCGTTAGCTTGAGAGCCAGTTGAGGGGGGAGTAGGACTTTCCCAGGAAGATGGAGGAGGGGGGAGCAGTGGACTTAGAGGAGTCTGAGGGCAGACAGCAGCTGAGTTAGAGGGGGGATAAGCAGGAGCCAGTGTGTTGAATCTGTTAAAGAACAGATTAAGTTTGTTGGCCCTGTCCAAGCTGCCTTCAACTCCTCTGCTGCCAGTCGGTCTGAAGCCAGTGATGCTCTTCATGCTGCTCCAGACCTCTCTCATGTTGTTCTGCTGGAGTTTCCACTCCAGCTTCCTCCTGTACTTCTCCTTGGCCTCTCTGATCTTCATCTTCAGGTCAGCCTGGATTTCCCTCACCTTCTTCCTATTACCATCAGTAAAGGCCCTCCTCTTGGCATTCAGTATGTCTTTGATGTCCTTTGTTACCTACGGTTTGATATTTTTTGATATCAGTTTTTCTAAAATGGTTGCTACAGCCCTGTCTCTGAGGATAGAAGTGCTCTCTTGACCAGTGAGAGATGAGAAAAGTCATCCAGATGTGGTACGGGGCTGTGAATCACTCAGCAACTGACAGATAAACTCAGATGAACTAGCTCTCAGCCCTCTCACCGTTAGGTTGCCTCGACACTCAGAGGTTTTCTTTCTGCCCATCTCTTTTCTGCACCTTTTTGCAGCCCCCCCTCATCATCCATCGCTCCTATTAGGAATGTGTCCACTACCTGCATCCCGCTGTGCTCAACCTTTGGTTCCTCCCCAGGTGTACATGCCTCAGTAGAGATGACCTTTAACCTTGGCCTTTGTCTGACTCTGCTGGGAGATATAGATCAGTGTGCATGTGCATGTTTCATTAGGGCAGAGGTTAAACGAGGGGATGTTCATATGGCGCAGGGACAAAATTAAGACTACTGAGAAGTTGGCAGGGGCTATATCCTTCCCAAAATCAGCTACTGATAAGCTGGCGCTGGTAACTGAGAGGCCGGTGGTGGGAAATGAGAAGCCAACTATTCATTCGACCAAGGTGGTAACTCATGCATCTAACCTAGCAACCCACTGAATCGGCTACTGGCTTGGCTTGTCATTAGCTTCCAAGGCTGGTTACTAGCATGCCGAGGCTAGCTAGATTAGCTACTGATTTAGCTGCTCACTTTCTTCTTTTGTATTTTATTGGCGGATTGGAGAGAAATGCGGCGCGTCACCGCCACCAACTGTAGATAAATAGGATTTATTTAGATTCTTTCAAGTCTACTTTGTCCTGTTACAGTATGTTGTGTGCATTAAATAAGTTAAACACATGTCTTCATAAGCCAGGGTGAAAATAACTAATTACATTTACTCACTATGTCGCTTTCAGTTTTACGCGCCGTTGCCGCGCGACTCAATTGAAAATAATGACTGTGCGTGCAAAAGACGCAACGTGAACGGAACGCCTCGCGTTTTTGCAGGAGTGCTTCTGTCCTCCATTTACCTCTTCACACTTACACACTCGATTCACTCCCTCACAGACTTTGTCCATTCACTCCTCTCCTCCTCACACAGACTTCACCCTGAAATATGTGGTTTTCTCCTCCAGCTAGCCGAGAGGCTTGGACAGCACCTGTTGTTTCGAATCCATTATCAACAGTTTTGGTGTTCCTTCCCTCTGCTAAAAGCAGAGACTCACAGCTCCGGCTCAGCTGCTGTTGTTGTGTCTAAGACACTGGCTCTGGAGGCTCCGGAGCGTTTTACATAACAGTGCAAAAAAGTGCACGTAATGAAAGGAGTCTCTGTTTGCTAATTAGAGATAGAAAATGGAGAGACATAAGAGGGAGTCTTGTTTGTGATAATTTCATAGCAGTTTGGGGTGAATACCTTGCAACAAAAAAAGTGAGAAACTAAGAGTCACAGTGGGGCTTTGGTTTGATGGTAATGCATTTTTTAAGTGGCTTTTGAAAGTGTTTTCTCGTTCTTGCTAAAAGATGGTAGAATTTTCTCACATAATAGATGAACCACATAGAGAAAAGTGGTGATTTGAACCACCCCTTATAAACTACAGATTTAGTTGGTTGTGAGCACAAGGTATGTGGTAATTTAAGTTCAAATTTTTTTTTTATTTTATTCCATGGGATTTCTTTTATGAATAAATAATAATAATAATAAAATGATTATTAAAAAAATAAAACTTTATTTATACAGCACTTATCAAAACAAGTACAGCTTGCTTCACAAAGAGAGAAATAAAATACCACAGTGAATGATAAAATATAAAAACCATAAAAAAAAAACAGACAGATGAGGTAAAATCAGGACATACTGTCCGATAAAAAATGTGTTTTGAGAAGAGACTTAAAAGAAGACACTGACTCAGACAACCTACAGTAATTTCTTCAGGCAAGTTGTTCCAGAGCCTCGGGGCCCTGATGGCAGAAACAGACAGGAGACCCCTGGCCGAAGATCTAAAACTACGTGAAGGGTCATAAGGGATTAAAAGGTATAAAATATAGTCTGGAGCCAGGCCATGAAGAGCCTTAAAAGTAATCAATAAGATCTTAAAATCAATCCTAAAACAAACAAAGAGACAATCTAAAGAGGCTAAAACAGGTGTGATGTGATCGTACCTCTTGGTCCTGTTAAGGGTGTCATAATTGTTGTGTCTGAGCAAGAACAGACAGAGAATTAGAATAATTGCATTGCTGTTGCATGAATCTTTATATATACATATATATATATATATATATATATATATATATATATATATATATATATACTGTATATACATATATATATATACTGTATATATATATATATATATATATATATGTGTGTGTGTGTGTGTGTCAATTCAATTAAATTCAAAGGGCTTTACTGGCATGAAAGTTTCAAGAACAATGTTGCCAACACATCGAAACATAATATATCCAAATATTTGGACAGCAGACAATAACAGTAATATGAACATTAACACAACACATATCCTATGTATGTATGTATGTATGCATGCATGTATTTGTGTGTGTGTGTGTGTGTGTGTGTGTGTGTGTGTGTGTGTGTGTGTGTGTGAGAGAGAGAGAGAGTTTCATATTCTTTATATCCCAGTGGGGACTTTAACCTGAATGCACACTAACCCATGGGGACTTGTGTCAACGTGGGGACAAAATTTTAGGTCCCCATGGGTATAGACTGCTTTTTGACGGTTAAGACTTGGATTTAGGGTACAGGTTACAATTAGGTTAAGGTAAGGGTTAAGGTTAGGCAGTACCCAGTAACCATCTCCCTAATTACATTTCTTGTCTCTGTGTTGTGAGACTCAACAGGTGAACAGACAAAAATTTTTTAATCACAATGAAATTTTAGATGTTGAATAAGACAATTCCTACATTTTTGTGTTCAGGTATTATGAAGCCAAAATACTGGACAATGAATAAGAATCAGAATCAGCTTTATTGCCAAGTAGGTTTACACATACAAGGATTTTGATTTGGTATTTTGGTGCAAAACAATAAACATAGTACAAATATAAAGAAAGATAAAGCAAGTACTGCAGGTCAAAATTATTAATATAAAATTGACAATACGATATTAAAGTATATTTAAAAATATTATAAAAAATGATAATATTTATTAACATAATTACTGTGATCGGATGTGAAACGTCCTGCTTTAAATGCAACCAATAACTTGACTCATTTCCAATTTGAAATTTAAAAAAAAAATTTAAAACAGCTGTCGCCTCTCCGCCTCCCTTCACACGCACTCAAAGAAATTTCTTCACCCCTCACCCAATAAGATTTAGCGAATATTAGCTATACATATTAGCTACATGTTTATGTATATATGTTTCAGGGCACTAGTTTCAGTTGCATGCCAGCTATTTGCCACCTAGCTAGGTGCGCAAGGTTCATAGTTTAGTTATCATATTTTAAGGGATGTAGCTAATGTTAGCAGTGTTAACTTTGTGAGAGATTGAGGGGACAGGTTATGTGGTGACACATTGTTGTTCCTAGGTTATGTTTTTGCTTGTGATAAACAATGACGAGACAGGCCACATAAAGCAATGTATCTAATGTATATAAAGTTACCTTACATTAACGTTAGCTAATGTCAGGTCCGACATACACGCTACACGCCGTGGCACTGCTCCCTCACTTGGGTGAGAGAGCTAGAAATGTGACAGCAGAGAGTAGAGACCAAGTAATATTAATGCACCTCCACTTTTGTGAAAAATGTACATATTAAATAGGCTGCTTTGCCTGGCCATAAGCACACGCCACATTACTTTAAGAGTGCTTTTGAGTTTGAATACACAGTTGCAGATCAAATATATAACTTTTTACCGAGTCAAACCTCAGTGCTTGTGTGTTTTGAGTGTTGTGAGCTCGTCTCTCTCAATTACTCAATCTTTCCCACACTGGGTGTTAGATACTTAAAAGAAAAATATGCATCTACCCCCTTTCTGTGGAAGTTTAATCACCTTAAAGATGATTGTTATTTCAGTGTTTGATAAGAAAATTAAAATTAATATTTTCTCAAAAGTGTGTCATACAGTGTGGAACTTGAGCTGGACCGGGTTTGGGTGGGTATGAAAGTCAGTGTCAGTGGGGTGGGGCTGGGCTCTTTCTGTAATCCACAACCATCTCCACTGTCTTTAGAGCATTGAGCTCCAGGTTGTTCTGACTGCACCAGGTCACCAGGTGGTCAATCTTCCACCTGTAGGCAGACTCATCCCCATCAGAGATGAGCCCAATGAGGGTGGTGCCATCCGCAAACTTCAGGAGCTTGATGGGCTGGTGACTCTAGGTGCAGCTGTTGGTGTATCGGGAGAAGAGTAGAGGAGAAAGAACGCAGCCTTGGGGGGAACCGGAGAGAGTTGTTGTTGCAGTAGGGGAGGGGGGAGCTTCTGGGGTGGGCCGTTGTGGAGAGGCCCAGGCCCCTGCTGAGGTGGGGGAGGTCGAGCTGGTGGGCTGGAGTTGGTGGATGGAGTCACGGGGGATGGTGTCAGGACTGTCCCATTGTCTCACTACAGTAGAACTCATTCAATTGGTTGGCCAGGCATAAGTCGTTAATGAAGTGGGGGGCTTTAGGTTTGTAGTTGAACTAGTAGGGGATCTGTCTGAGCTCCCTCCAGACAGAAGAACAGTCGTTGGCTGAGAACTGGTGTTGTAGTCTCTCTGAGTGCAGTCGTTTAGCTTCTCTCACCGTCTTGTTAAACCTGTCCCTGTCTCCACTCCTGAACGCTTCTTCCATTTCCAACCTTAGCTGTCTGATTTTTAGCTGTGAACCAGGGTTTGTCATTGTTATAACTCACCCTGGTGCCTGATGGTACACAGCAGTCCTCACAGAAGCTGATGCATGACGTCCCACATCCCAGTCAGTACCGTCCAAGCACGCTCGAACGTCCTACATAGCTTAACTGCTCCACTGCTTTGATATCCTCACAACAGGTTTATAGTACTTTAATTTCTGCCTGTATGCAGGAATCAGGTGAACCATGACATGGTCAGAGTTACTAGTTTCAGCACTTCAGGACCACTGGAACACAGGCCTGATTTAAAACTGTCATGTTTGGAGTCATGTTCATAACTACCTGATTAATGTAAATCCAATATTCACTCTCCTTTTAGCTCTGTTTTGGTCTCTACCTCGCCCTGAGAAAAATAACTCTTTAGAAGCTCTTTAGCTGCTAAATGCTCCATTATGTTCACCAGCTAGTCACTAATTGTATCTGTCTGCTGTTTGTGCTGGGCAGGTAGTGTACAATGGGTTTATCAGAGCATTTGGACTGAAAACAGCTGTCTGCTGCTGGAAACGGGGCTGATGAGAGCAATGAGTCTGAACCTAACAGTTAAGTTCCGGGCTGCAAAACCAAAACAATGAGCTAAAAGATGCTAAAATGCTCTGTAGAGCTGAGGTGAACTACAGAGTTGTTGGGTAATAATTCTCTGTGGGTTCATCACTACGACCCATCGTTCATACAAAAATATTGTTTAGTGCAGCTTTAAAGGACCACCAATTTCAGAAAAGAGAGAACAAGCAGGTGTCATTTACAAAATTAAAGTGTATTTCCAATGTACATCAAGCTAAGGTGTCACTAACATTTCACTGCCTGTTTTGTAGTTGCATGTCAGTAAGTGTTTTCAAAGCAATTTCTGCTTCAACTACACTTCCCTCTCATCTTGGGCAACTTGAGCCAGTCGGATTGTGTTTATTTTAGAAATAATCTGAATATTTCCAGTGATGCATGACTTCTTGAAACACATGTACAAATCTTTCTTGGAGACATCATCACCTTGCCCCAGGGATGCCAAAGTGGCTCATCTCACCCCCTGTTCCTTAAAATGACATGAAAAGTGCCAAAATTTGAATTATGAGGTTTTCACACTTCAGTAGAGATATGTTCTCTCAGTATCAATGAGAGTAGGTTACAGAGATTCTGACAGTGATTTTTGTGTTTACATTACACTAAAATGACAAAAATTAAAGCTAATTCCTATCATTACTCAGAGTATCTGTCATATAGACACACTCATTTGCTTTTCTTATCATAACCTTTAAAATTACCCTAGAAATAAGGCTCCCAGTCAGAGGAAGGGTGATAGAGGGACAGGAATAAAGCGAGATGATGAGGAGGGATCCTAATCAGTGCAGGCAGCATCTATTCTCTCCTTCTGTCTCTGTCTGTCCCCATTTCCTCAAGCGCTTTTCATTAAGACACCAGAGGCTTCGTTTCTGTGCCGGCGTCCATCAACATCCCTGACCTTTTGATCCTCGACGGGGCTCCTGTATGAGGGTTAAGAGATGTGTGCGTTTCCTTTTTGGCTGGGGGTCCACCCCGACAGGCTCTGTCATGCCTCCTGTCCCCGTCATCATTCACTGGGCGTGTGCTGAGGGGCATTGTGAGCCCAGGGGTAACAGAACCAGTACACTCAATAGGTGTAAATTATCAGAGGAAGACACTTTGTCCTCATCAAAGGTGAGTGTTTGAGTGAAAAATAAGAAAGAGATCATAAAATCCAAAGGAGTGTGTGTGTGTGTGTGTGTGTGTGTGTGTCTGTCTATGTGTATATGTTTGTAAACCAACCCGTCTCTTCTGATGCCCCCGCCCCCCCCCAGGAAGGAGAACAGGTTGGAGCCTCATCTTTCTGTGCCAGATGGCTCCACATTGACAAATCAATTAGGCTCCACCTCATCACCAGAGGGACCGGGGCTACAAACCTGCCTCCACCCCCACCACCCTGGGGTCCACAGTCAACCACTCCTCCATCTCTCCTCGCCTTAATCACCCCCCTGGTCCCCAGAAAGCTTTGCCTGGGTAAAGAGGGCGAGGAGGCAAGAAAAAAAAAAAGATAAAACAAAGAGGCTGGCAGTACATGAATCACCAAGCATCAATATGGATGACTTCCATGCTAATGCAGAGGGGGCCGGAGAGGAACAGTGGCAAAAGCTTGATTTTGTGTGTGTGTGTGTGTGTGTGTTTACAAGCTCAGTCAGAGCAGATTTGCCATGTGTCATGTGTCTCTTGTTGTTTTTCCTTCCCTGTGTGGAGGTGGGAGAGGAGGAGGAAGATGAGGAGGAGGAGGAGGGTGGACGTTTGGGGAAGTTAATCCAAGGAGAATAAACAGTGCAGCCTGGAGCAGGTATGCATCTGGGTCGCGGAGAAGAGGGTGAATCCGTGTTCTTCACTACACCCTAGTGGGAGAGGAGAGACACAGCAGGGAGAAAGCTGGACAGAGAACTATGGATCAGACAAAGTTTATTGTATATTAAAGGTTATTCTTTTGCAGAAATTCCTGATGAATTTCATTGCGTTGGGAGGTTTGATTGGACATACAAATGCATGATCTGAAACAAAAATGGCAAAGATTTATATGAATGCAAACAGAACCAAAAGTCTCTTATCATGCAAACACAGTCAAAGACCATTTCCCCACCCACCCCCATATACCTATACCAGTGCCAGATCCATTTGCTGATGAAGACCATGCTTTGCTGTTAAAATCCCTGAAAAAGCTTGTAAGTGGACCTTGAGTTTGAGATTATTTTGTCACAAATCCTCATTGGGTTTTGAGTATCGGCAAAGTGACTAAATTAAGTTATAATAATAATAATAGTAAACTTAATTTCTATATCAGAATTTATACATAAACATGCAACACAAAATGCTTTACATAAAAGCAAATAATGATAAACATCTACAATAAAACAAGGATAAAAGTAATAAAATAGGATAAATTGAAATTAAAAAGACAATATTAAATAATGTGTAGGTAAAAAACTTTAATGTTAAAAAGGTGTGTCTTAAGATTTAGTTTAAAAGTGTCAACAGATGTAGGGATCGGTAAACCCTAAGGCAGACCTCAGGGATACTCAAAGATGTCAGCATGCAGACTAAACTTGCGTGGTATTTTAATGTACTGTTGATGGACTGTATTGTTCCACAATTCAATGCACAAAGGAAATAAAGGAAGTACTCACAGCTGGGGAAGAAATAACTGTAGGGAGTGATGACTCAGCTCCAGGAACATCTCGGAAAAAACAAAAATGAAGTTGTAATTAAGCATTAAATCTTGCTTGCTCTCTGCTGACTGACCAAATTGTATATCAGTGGCAGCTTTCCAAAGTTGCAGTTTCAGTGAACATTGATTTGGGACACTAAACCTTCCGTTGGAAGGAGCAGACTTCATGGACACATTATGTACATGCAGCTGCCTAAGCCAAGAGTGTGTAATGGCCTTTTGTAGCAGTTGTTAACCTGCTTTTGGTCTCCACCAACTACTGAGGGAAATATTTGGTTCTTTAGCTGCTCGATGCTCCACTATGTTCACCAGCTAGTTGATCATTTTGTCTGCTGTTTGGCAGTGGTGGAAGAAGAACTCGCTACTTAAGTAAAAATACTAATACCACAATGCAAATCGGCTACAAGTAGAGGTCCTTAGTTAAAACTCTTACTTAAGTAAAAGGACATAAGTGCCATGTACTTAAAGTATCAAAAGCAAAAGTACTCATTATGCAAAATGGGCCCTTTTAGTGTTATTTATCACTGGATCATTATTATTGATGAGTTATGTAAGCAGAATTTTAATGTAACTGGTGGAAGTGTGGTAAATTTTTACTACTTTATAAACTGTAGTTTAATCTATAACAACACATCGTATCAGATAAACTGATCACATGTTTTGCATGTAAAATGTCAATCTGCAAAGTAAGTCGCTGTCAAATAAATATAAATATTTCTCTCTGAAATGTAGTGGAGTAGAAGAATAAAGCTGAATAAAATGAAAATATTCAAGTAAAGTACAAGTACCTTAAAATTGTACTTAAGTACAGTACTTGCGTAAATGTACTTAGTTACCATCAATCTCTGCTGTTTGGTGCTGAGCAGGTAGTGTACAGTGGGCTTTTAGAGGTTTCTGGTGAGTGGTGAGAGTCAACCAAAGCATCAAAGTTGCAGGCTGGAAAAACCAAAACAATAAGCTGAAAGACACTAAAAAGCTCTGTAGAGCTGGGGGGAACTGCAGAAAGTCTATAATATGGTCTCTACCTTCCACATTACACGTAGTCAGTAAATCCATTGTTTATAGAAAAATAGTGTAATGTGTAGATTGGTGCAGCTTTAAAATTTATTACATTTTCAGTCTGAGTGTAGAATCTGTAAGGCGATAGATATAAAAGCAACGAGAGAGAGAGAGAGAGAGAGAGAGAGAGAGAGAGAGATCTGATTCTGATGGTGCTGGCAAATTTTTCAAAATGTGTCATGTACATCACAAATGCAAAAAGTTGAGCCCCGGAGCTTGCGATGAAGGAGTGAGGGGAAGGTGGGAGGCAGGTTTACGTGTTGGGAGGGGCAGTAGGGTGATGGAGAGATGTGTGGGTGCCCTCCTGGCTCGCCTCAATCCTTGCGTCCCTTTACTTATCCGAACTGGGGGCAGCGGCGAGAGAGAAAAGGGAGAGAGCTGATGCGGAGACCTCTAGGGAGAGATTAGCGCTGACAGCACAACAAAGAAGAATTATGCCAGGGGCCCACAGCTCTTCGACAAATTCAAATGTAATATATGGCTTTAACTGCGCCAAGGAGGATCAACGTAATATATGATCGACCCACTTTGCGGTGCGCTCCGTTGGCAGTGATGTAAAAGCGATTTATGCCCGTAAAATGTGCAGGCTAATTAAGTAAGACGTTGGCACGGGAGCAAATCCAATGAGCTTATGAGAGAGTTGGCAAAGTAGTCTGGCCCTCCCTCCCAAAGGTCTACCTGCAGTGAGAGAAAGAAAACTTCTACTTTCAAATCAGAAATGTTCATGTGACATCCACGTGTGAGGCTGTTGATCCTTAAATTAAATTCTTGTTTGTGATTTGTGTAGCCCCCCCCCGGCAGTGTCGGTGGCCCAGGGCCTCTGTAATTACGCGGGGCCTTTCCTCCAGTCAGACAGCTGTGTTGAAAAGGCTGTGGATGAAATGTCCTAATTACAGCCTCAGTGGAGAAAGGCTCCACCAGGGGAATATATGCGCTGTTAGCTAACAGATTCTGGAGCCAACAGTGTTAATGAGACAGAGAAAAAAAACAGAGAGCCACCCCCCTTTTCATATTAATCAGAGCACCTAGTTCTTCCTGTCTCACTGTCAATTCATATCATGGCCAACCGCAACCTCACATCTCTATCCAGGATGGAAGTTCACTGTTGCTCCAAACAAGAATTTCCAAACACGAAACCTCTGCTTTTGCTATCGGCTGTACCTCGTCCATCAGTCTTAATCAAAACTAATTCACAGAGTACTTTCCGAGTGTAATCATCACTTAACGGCCCCAAAACCCATACACGCCACCAACACATAATCCCAGCGTCTCCAGGGAAAGAGTGTGTTTGTGCAGAGGAAGGAGGGTAAGCCCATCATAATGAGCTGCAGAATAGGCCGTGTCAGAGACCTACAGACGCTAACTACCACCTAAGGCCCATGGTACTCCACTTCATGGAAAAGGAAGACAGTATATTTAATGTTAGCCAGCCTGGATGAAGATGTTATAACCACAAGTTGACAAACCCAGAGAAGAATTGTGGGTTTTTTTCTTAGCAACAGTAGGAGTGTTCAGTTGATTGAAGTCCCCCTCCACCTCTGCATACATACAACATGACACTATTGTCTTTGTGTTCTCACTCTCTATCTACACTTAATTTCCCCAGACTCCCATAGCAGCTGCTGCAGGTAGGCCTCTGAGAGGTGTAACATGGGGCCTCATCTCAATTCTCCTATATGCCCTCCTTTTCTAACAGCCAGCCTGTTTCAGTACTCAATCATAGCAGGAAAAAATAACAACTCTTCTTTAGCAGGTGAAGACGAAAAGGAAGCTAACTCAGACTATAGGTGTGTGTGTGTCTGCTAGAACAACAGCTGTAACTGTCCAAGGGTAAATAAATAGATATTCTGGAGAGGTGCCATTATCTGTCATGGAGCGCTCATACAGTCTTGCCTTGTATTTATTGCCTACTTAATGGACTTGATTGTATTACTGAAGGTAAGGAGGGAAAAAGTCCATTGCCAGCAAGAAGGTACTTTCAGCATCCTGCAATTACCTTATGTAAATCCTGGCCTGGATTGTCGATCCACTGCTATTTAAAATGCATTGAATTTCCATGGAAAATGATCCACTCCTGCCGCCTGAAGCTCATTAATAACAACGTCGAGCCGGGCTGACATTTGGAATACTTACACGCTTACTTAGCATTGCCATGCATGCGAGAACACAGCCTAGTCTGCCATGCGCTGTAGCTATGACAGCACATTTTGAAAAAGGATGGCTCTGAATTAAAGCGCGCCAGCAAATTAGTTATTTCTGCAACTGGAACCGGTTCTTCTTCTTGCACATGATGTTATGCTTGTAAGTGCTCACGCAATCTTTGATCATGCAGAGAGAGGAGTGGAGGAAGTATGAAGGCTTCTTGGGTTTTGCTGAAATAGCTTAATTCCCCTGAATTTTACCATTATATTAGCACGATCAGTTCACTAGATTCGATATTGTTACAGTTAGTTTTAAAGGAGCAGTTCACACAAATGATAAAATAACACGTTTTCTCACTTACTTCTAATAGTATATAGCCATGCAGATAGTTTTGGTTTTATGCTTCCAGGTTTTGATATGCCTGTTTCTGAGATGTCTGCTTCCACCCCAATACAATTGAGGTTAAAGGAATTACATTTGTAGCGCTCATTATTTTGAGACATTTAAAGGGCCACTCCACCATTTTTACACATGAAGAACAGTTTACTTGTCACAAGGAGTACCTGTAAAAACAGTTGTATATCTTCCATAGCTCTGAAGGGGCTTTTTAATGTCTGAGGAAATAACCCTGTGATGTCAGCAGGGTTCTCTAGGATTAGGTTTGAGACTTCAAATCTTTAACAGATAGTCTGTGATATGAACTTGGGGTGTGGAGATTAAAAGACGTAGGCCTTTACCAGTCAATGAGGGTCTAACAAAATACGCTATTGAGTTGCATTATGAGAATTCATAATTCATCCATTGTTTTTGGAATATAACCCTACAAATCAGGCTCTCTCGGCCAAAGCTTCATTCATTTTGACTATTCTTTTTGTAATCTGCCTCTTGGGGGTATCCCAATTTAATGCAATACTGAATAGCTGGAGTAAAACTTTTTCATTTCTGCATTTTTCAACAGCAACATGAGCCACATGGACCCTCTGTAAATATGGCTCCTGAATTTGTTGCCTAAAGGTTAATAGCACATCAGCCCTGCTAAGCCAGTGGGGGCCAAGGAGGGGCCCAGTTGCCATCAGAGACCAGCAACAGGTCAGTGCTATGCTACTGCCACAACATCACTCTAGCTGCAGTGCAGCAAAGGGCCTTGCGACGGTCAGATGGATGTACAACAGTGGAAAATTTGTCCTGACAGACCAATTGTTCAGATTGGAGGTGGGGGTATAGGCAGAGGCTCTAGGTGCTGAAGCTGTATATTGGGCTGTAAAAGCAGTTAATGTGTCAAATGAAAGATCACATGTAGCCTCTCATATGCAAATGCTTTATTAGCATCGCCGACTAATGCCAGATAATCAATTAAACAGTGAAACTTGATTTAAACTGTTTAAAACTGCACCAATCAATATTTTTATAACAATGGATCAAATGACTATGTATAATGTGAAAGGTACCGCTTGGAGTGACGAACACACAGTGAATTATCCTCCAATTCTGTTGTTCCCCTTAGCTATACAGAGTGATTTAGCAGCTTTTGGCTACTATTTTGCTTTTATAGCCTGCAATTTTTTGTTTTGGTTCAGTCTCACCACTCTTATCAACCTCGTTTGCAGCCGCAGCCAACAGATGTTTTCATCAAAAAAGCTCAAACTGACTGTGTGCTAGCACACCAAACAGCAGGGTGAACATAGTGGATCATTTAGCAGATAAAGATATTTTTCAAAAGAGTTGGTGGAGAGCAAATCCGAGCTAAAAGAAGAGTAAATATTGGACTTACATCCATCAGGTGGCCAGAAACACAACTCCAACTGAATGATATTATTGCTCCGTAACTGCTGGAAGTGTCTTCTAAAATGCTGTTTCTGCACTATAATCACAAACTAACGGCATCATCCCTTGGATAAGCAGCCATTTGCTCACTGAGATATGAGTAAAAAGCAGTGGGTAAAGTACAGGGGGCTTTACCGCAGTGGCAAAACCTCTCAACAATTTTGTTCCTCACCCAGCCACTTTGCCGACAGACCACCTGCAAATGAGGGGGCACTGAAGACCCATAAATCTTTCATTCTCCATAATGGCCTGTTCCCATTACCTGCCCACACCTCAGCCTCCACGGAGCAGGCCGGGCCAGCCCTGAGCAGATCAGGCCTGAAAACCATCAGCAGGCATATGGAGCACTTCAAACATTCAAAGCCTCCCCGGGCCTGAGCTGTGGCCGCACCCATGAATTATAGAAATGATCTAATTGTTTTCTCATTTGGAAATACTGGGGGCCCTCTTCCCTGCGCCTCAGTTTTAATGGCATGTGGTTTCCAACGGGGCACATGATTCAGTGCTGCCTACCTCCGACACGTTTGTTGAATCCAAGGTGGTCCGTCCTGTCAAAACAGAGCCAGAGCTGAGGTATAAGTCAAACCTGTTGCAGTAAATTAACACGTAGGCAAGAGAGGGGAGGGAGGAGGGAGAAGGGCACATTTGGTGGTAAATACACATAAAACAAACCTTGGGATTTGGATGAAAACTTCCATTCTGGGTCCTCAGAATCTATGGTTGCCAATTACTGCCAGGAAAAGGGGGGAAAAAAAGGTTGAAAAGTTAAAAAGTCACATGTGTTTAGCTATGACAGAACTTCTTGCATAGTTTTAGTGGTAGGTTCGTAGGATCAAAAACTCTTAACCGTAGGCAAACCGAAGAGTCCCATACACAATTTAACATTTCAGTTTTATATTTCAAATTATGTGACAAAAAGGTTTAATTTATAAAAAAGTCAAAATTCTGAGAAACCAAGTCAATATTATGACATTTTAAATCAAAATAACGAGGTAAGTTAAATTATGAGGCAATAGGTCAAAACTCTGACTCATAATTTCAACTTGTCTCTGACTATTGACTTCATTGGTTTGCCTGACTGTGCGCTCACACCAGAAGCTTCATGAGCTACAAAAATAGCCAGCAGTCATTCATTTTCAAATGGGAGCTGGTGACGAGAGGCGCATGCGGCAGCAGCGCGATGCCAGCGACCAGAACGACGAGTTGAAGTTGAGCGGAACTGAACTTTATGCAAATTAGCAGCGACGCACCGAAGCAGCAACCAATTGCAGAGCAGGATTTGATTTTCTTCCCCCTGTAAACTCCTTATGTACTGAAGTTCCTAGCAAATATTTGTTCCATACTGACAAAGGAGGACAACCTGATTGTCGCGGTCGCCAGTTTCCCGGAGTTTCGCGCTCCCTGGCGAGGGCTGGCAGCAAGCAGACAGCAAGCTCATGAAGCTTCTGGTGTGAGCGCACTATCAGAAGGTCAAATTGTCAACCTATAACAATTTAGGCTTGGAAGTCAAAATGTTGACTATCATGATTTTGACTTAAAAAGGAACATTTGGATATCTTATAATAATTAATTAGTATCTCATATATTTGACTAATTCTAATTTTAACCTAAGGTGAACATTTATATTTTTTGGCATAAATGGGCTTCCATATAAAACTGCAATTCTGCAGATGCTAGGGGATGCTAAAGCAGAGGCCACATCAGATATCCCAACACACAAACACACCCTGCAGTAAAAATAAAGGGAATGCTAAATGGAGGCTTTCGCTCAGTACAGCTCTGCTTTGCTCAGCACTCGCTCCGCCTTGTGCTTCTTAATCAAAACTGGCACTGTGGCAATTACCTAATTAGACATCAATTAATCCACACCCTTCAGGTCTGCAGCCAAGTTTGACCTGAGGAGTAATGACAAAAATGCCTTCGAAGAACAGAGAAATCAGATTAATGGAAGCTGAGCGGCAGAGTTGTGCTGCATTGGAGAAATCTCCAGAAATATACTGCAGTTCATTTCATAATTAACAGGTAGGAATATAATTGATTGAAACCTGAAAGCTTAATCACTCAATTCAATAACCAGGATATCAGTGTTGAGTAGATTAATTCAATTCTGTAATTAAAGTCGAGGGAAAGGTGAAGCATTAGAGTTGATTGAAGGTTAAACAGCACTCACCTCTCTTTCTTTATTGTCTTGGTCCACCCTGAACATTCAACTTAACATTCTGACAGAGAATACACACTTTGGAGGCTGAACATTTAGTTTGTCTTTTTTATTAGACATAGCAATTTCACAAACAGCAGTTAGCCTGAAAATTACATTCAAAATGTGCAGCTGACCACGCGCAAACAATCCAGATACACCTTCAAACAAAGTAACAGTCGATCATGTATTTTTTTCCACAATCTGTGTTTTGTCATGTCATGTTTTAATTCAAATTTACTAAATCAAAAGCATCTTTCACTAGTTCACCATCAAAGCATACATACCTCAGTCACTATAACACATTTTAACAACTAGTTTTTGTCACTGTACATATGCTCTGCTTTTTAAAGGCTCTTCTTTGCATTCTAACACCCATACGCTCCACACATCAACCTCTGAAATATTCTCAGTTTCCCTTCTCTGCATACTCTTTAATATTAGCTTAGGTGAAGAGAAGGGTCATCAAGCCGACAGTCAGAGACAGTTCACTAAAAACATTTTAGTTCCCAGAAATCACTTTGTTTTCCAGTAACACCAAGACCCCAGTGACATTTCCTGCTACTGAAGAAACCAACACTGAAGTTCATAAAGGAGCACAGACGATGACCCCCGGCAGCTTAATGGAAACTTTTACCAAAGCACGCAAGACTACACGACACAAAGTGGCAAGACAAGGGTGCTTCTGCTCAGGTTTTATTCCATTTAGGTTAATTCACTCACACACACAAACAGAGGGCTTGTCCTCCATCATTCAAGTCACAGGACGCTCATGTCACAGGGTCAATGCTTAACACTGGCTGAAAGGGGGAAGTGGGGGTTAGGGACGGGGGTGATGGTGTCGCTAAGGATAGTGGGATTGTGGGAATTGGGAACACGATCTGTAACTCCAGTTCATCCAAGTGCCAAAAGACAGTCTGTTAACATAACACTGATTATTTTTTCCACCTGATCTGAAACCACACCCGGGTTATATATCACAAACAAACCTCCACGACGCAGAAAAACTATTCAGTTCAGATTCAGCTCATTCCTTCAGCGAGGTGATGAGGTCGTCGGTTTGGCTTTTAATGCCACCCCCCCCTGCCGCAATCCGGTCAAAGTCTGGTCAGCTTCCACCAGGAGGCAAAGGGTGCCACCGGCTCCGCTCTGAAGTTCAAATTACTGGCCTCAGGGATCCAGTGTATGTGAAAACACCTGAATACTCAAATCCTCCAAATCACATGGACGTCATCACAGCATCACTCTGAAACACTGTCCATTGTCCAACCCGCTATCGCAGCAGGAATGGCAACTGAAAAAGTGGGTGAAATCTGTATACCTTTTTTAAATTCATCTCCAAAACTTCTGTAAGTGCAACACTTTTGTAAACTGTCCTGTAAATTTGATTTTTTTCTCCCAGCTGCTTGGTCCACAGCAATGGTCAGTTCAGTCAAAGAAAGGGGGGAAAAAGGAAAAGAAGTCTATGTTTGAAAAGCCTGGCGTCCTCTTCTGAGTGCATGCCTCTACCTGCCAAAGACGCTTTCGTACTCAAGCAGTATAAGCTCCACTATCTGGTTCTGGTAGACCATGTGGACCGCAATGTTGCCTGTCTCGGTCTCGGGCCGGAGCAGCGTGGGTCCAAACACGATGGCCACGCTCTGGGTGGTCATGCGGTTGGCCTCCCCATGGTCAATCACCCTGGGGGGAGAGAGAAGAAGAACATGAGCACATTTAAAGATGGAATGTGACATAAATGGCTTTAGGTTAGTGTGTTTGTTTGACAATCCTTTGGTTTCAGTGCAGCTTCAGGGTTTCATCTAGAAAAACATTATGTTCTTTACGCACATCTTTAGGGCCTGAGATCGAGGGCTGAGGCAAGCCTAACACTACTGAATGCTCCAGGCTAGAACATAATAGCCTTTTTAAATAGAATCTACATCCTTGCATGGAGATGCACAAAACAATAACATATTCATGGAAGGGAGAAAAAAAAAAAGATTAAATCCGCCCGCTGATATACGTAGACCTCCATATACTGAATGTCACACTATAAATTTCCTCAAGAAACACCACTTCATAGGTACTGAATTGCAGCGAACACAGCGCCATATAAATGCAAATTGGAAACCTAGGCAAATGTCATTGTGAACATATGATATTGCCACTGGCTCCAGTGGGCTAAGACTACGCATTAAACCTGGCTGTAGTTTGTTTGCGCCCACAGGCTGATCAGTCTGAGGAAAGGTAACACAGAGTCAAACAGGAGTTGGAATAAATAAGACATCCTTAGTGCCATTTATGATCTGAGTGCATGAAACTCACTTCAGTCACTGTTGGGTTCAAGAGTTAGACATGTTGTCGTGACCATATCAGAAGAATAGTTACATTGTCCAATGAAGGTCAATAGAGCAATCCAAGCAAGTACGTATGTGGTGGGTGTGTGTTGGACTGTGTCTTTTCTTACCTCCGCAGGTGTTTGAAGAGGACTTGCATTGTGTCGTGGTTGGGTTTTGGCAACTTCTTGATTAAGTCTTTGATTGAATTCATTCGCTGCTTGTAGTCGGAGCATTCTGAAGCAGAGAAACAGCCAGCCAGTCAATGAATGCACATGTGCAGAGCACCATCTTGTGGCAAACTTTGGGACACAAATGTTGTACTCTAAATGCCTTGTCATAGTGTATCTGAGTAGTGGTCCTTTGACACAATGAATCAAGTTACTCACTGATGGCATTCACAAAGTCATTGAAGGATCCGTATGTGAAGAGAGGCTCAGGAAGCTCCCTGAAGAACATCTTGAGAGCTCCTGTGGTGACGTGGATGTCCTCCCACTTACTGTCATTCAGGTCCACCTTCTCATCTGATGGAGGGAGGGAAGTCCAACAAGACAGGGTGATGGTGATTGTTTACAATTCAGTGTTTACTACAGCAAAATCTCATGTATCAACATATCTGTGTGTAGAGAATGTGTGTTCTGTGTGCTGAGAGGTCAGTACATGTCCCAGTACATGTCAGTAAATGTGAACTGTATCACCAGTATAGTATCCAAAAAGGAGGTAGTGTTTTGGGCATGTTAGCGGTCAGCCAGCAGACTGGAGCAGAGGGCGACTGGAGTCCTACCATGATTTACAGCAAAGCGTAGCTTCTGGATCACTGCCAGGTTCCCGCTCACTCTATATAAGCCATCAATACTGAGACCTGCAGGAGAAGGATGAGAGGAGGGTTAGAGGGACAAAAGCAGCGAGTGCAGATCCGAACACTGACATGCTGAGCTGACCTCAAACAAACAGCACCAACAAAGGTTGACTGATCAGGCATTTAGCATTTCCTTGCATCACCTCATGTCCTGTTAAAAAGATGCAGCTGAACACACTGGAAGCACTACCGCTACCTCTCAGCACGGATCTGAAAAAGCGGATCATTGACTTGAACAAGTCAGTAAAGTCACTTGGAGCCATTTTAAAGCAGCTACAGGTCCCGAGATCAACTGTGCAAACAATCGTTTGTAAATATAAAGTGCATGACACAGTTGGGTCACTGCCACGATCAGGAAGAAAACACAAGCTATCGCCTGCTGCTGAGAGAAAATTGGTCAGGATGAGAATCAGAAATACTTTATTGATCCCCGAAGGGAAACTCTTTGTTACAGCAGCTCGCCTTTACGTCAGTGCACACAGGAGAAAGTACTAGCAAAAAATATAATACAATAACAATACACTATAAAACAGGTCAGAAAATAAATTAAGTACCAGGTGGGTATAAGTATAAGATAAAATAAGTGTGAGGTACCAAGTGGGTTTACCGGTTGATGATGATACTACAGTATAATAATACAATGTAATAATATAAGCAATAAGTAGTGGATGGTCAAGAGTCAAACAAGAACAACCAAAAAGCAGGTCTGTGATGAATTAGAAGTTGCTGAAACACAGGTGTCAGTGTCCACAGTCAAGCGTGTTTTACGTCGCCATGGGCTGAGAGGCTGCCATGCAAGAAGGAAGCCCTTTCTCCAGAAGCGGCACCTTAAGGCTCGACTGACATTTGCTGCTGATCACATGGACAAAGAAAAGGTCTTCTGGAAGAAAGTTCTGTGGTCCGATGAAACTAAAATTTAGCTATTTAATTTGGCCTTAATGACCAGAAATATGTTTGGAGGAGAGAAGGTGAGGCCTTTAACCCCAAGAACACCATACCAACTGTCAAGCATGGTGGTGGTAGTATTATGCTCTCGGCCTGTTTTTCTGCCAGTGGAATTGGTGCTTTACGTAAAGTAAATGGAATAATTAAGAAGGAGGATTACCTCCAATTTCTTCAGGAAAACCTAAAATCAGCCAGAAGGTTGGGTCTTGGACGCAGTTGGGTGCACTAACAGGACAAGGACCCCAGACACACATCAAAAGTGGTAAAGGAGTGGCTAAATCAGGCTAGAATTAAGGTTTTAGAATGGCCTTCCTAAAGTCCTGAATTTAACCCCAACGAGAACATGTGGACTGTGCTGAAGAAACAAGTCCCTGTCAGAAAACCAACAAATTTAGTTGAACTGCACCGATTTCTGTCAAGAGAGTGGTCAAAGATTCAAGAAGCCTGCCAGAAGCTTGTGGATGGCTACCAAAAATCGAGGTGAAAATGGCCAAGGGACATTTAACCAAATATTAGCATTGCTGTATGTATATTTTTGACCCAGCAGATTTGTTCACATTTTCAGAAGACCCCTAATAAATTCATTAAAGAACCAAAACTCATGAATGTTTTTGTGTGACAAAGAAGTATGTGCTCCAATCATTCTATCACAGAAAGATTTGTAGAAATTATTGGAAACTCAAGATTGCCATGACATATGTTCTTTATAATATTTACTTTTGACCACAAGTGTAAGTAAAAATTGCATTGCGTGAAATCACTGATTCACCAGGCTGAACAGGCTCCACTGCGATTCAATAGGGCTGCCTAGAGTTAGCGTTTCCCAGAGCTTTAAACCACATCACAGTTTTCCTCAGTGACTGCCCATCGTTCAGCATGTATGACCAGTCACTGAGGGAAATCTTTGTGATGTGGTTTAAAGCTCGAGGAAAAGCCAGTGAGTGGGAGTTGAGTTCAAATATGTTTTGGTCTAATCTTAGAGAGGTTTATCAGGGGGTTTCACCCCACACAATTTGTGAAGTATTGTTTTTGTACTTTTGATGTGAACTGATGTAAATCTAGCTGAAAATGGATTCACTTGTGACCTATCTGTGGCCTGTGTAAGATACAGCAGAGGTGTTTAGCAGTGTCACTGAACAAATCAGTAGTTTTTTGCATTGAAGCTCGTTACAATGACACTGTCAATTCAGCTTTGTTACACAGCTTGTTACTTACTGGTAAACAGAAAAAAATAACACAGGTAAGGTGATTGCTGCGCTTTTAACCTTTCAGAATATTGTATTCACATTTTTTTCTGCCTGTGTTTATACTGATGATTATTGACGTGGTTTTTGAATGAAAATGAGAACAAAGGAAATGAGAAGTATGAAACAGTCAGATGTGTGTTGGCTCATACCTGTGTTCTCCACATGGTCGATGCACATTTTGACAAAGTTGGGCAATGATGTATTCTCCCGCTGGCACAGACTGGTCAGACTGCAGCCAAACACCTGATCTGTGAATTACCAAAAACATATTCATTTCTAACTTTCATCTGTCCAGTGGAAGGTGACCGAGGACAGTCTGTTATTACATATTCAAATAGTGGCACATATTTACATGTGAGAAATGATCAAACGTGGAGCTAGTGCCTGTACTGTATTCTGTCTGAATACCTTTGATGTAGCCCTTGTCTCGGACAGCCTGGTAGGTGGGTCGACGTGTCAGAAACTTCTTGAGCTTCATCCTGGTTTTTTTCTGGTCTGATGAGTCCATACTCACAGAGGTCTTCATCACTGAGGAACACAGGCAGGATATGAGTGTATTTCTTTAAAAGGGAAAATTTGGCACATTTTAAGTGGATGTGCAGTCAGTCTTGATGGTATATGTAGTTAATTGAAACAATAAATTCCTCAGTGCATGCTACATTGACCGAGAAAGCTAACTTCGCAAAGCAGTTCTTCCTGCATCCAGTGATGTAATTGGAGGCATGGAAGAACTACAAGCGATTTCAGCTTGGATTTCTAGCTTCTGTGCCTCTAGATACCACACAAAAACAGATCTTCTTTGTTGTCTTCGCATGTATTACAAACTAGTTTCTAACATCGAAAATGGCATCCCAAAATAAGGACAAGAATACATTTTACAGTGTTTTTGCTGACGCCAAAGAAATACAGCAGAGAGAGGCAGAGGCTGCATTAGCCATGCAAGAAGATATGGCTGGCGGGGACCATCCAGAACTTGAGCTGCCGAGAGCAAACAGCGACTGGTGGTGCCTTTGCTCAAATTGCCCTTCTATCCCAACAGAAACTGAATCATTCTGCTGCAATGAATTTCAGCATGGGCAGTTTTTGTTAGATGATGTCGCCGACACCAATGCCCCATGTGTGCGTTGCTATGTATGAAAATTTTACTCCTCATTTGGACAGAGGTGTGCTGGAGACTTTCTTCATGATCCTGAAGATAAACTGGAAAAGACAACCAAGACCAGCAGGGCTTAGAGGGCAGATGAGTATTTCTGTCACCTAACGCTATGTTTTGGCCAACAAAGTAATCAGCTAACGTTATAGGTGTTAGACTAATGTTGTAATATTGAGGGACAGTCAAGAGAAACTGTGTGAATGTTAAGCCTCATTTGAAGCCAATGAAATAACGAGAGTAGTATGTTGGATGCCGGTAACAGTTTTTTCATGTTTTGTGGAACTTTATTAATGTTACTGCAGCAGCTAGCCAGAGCATCTTTGAGCTAGCGTTTGCATTGTTGTCATATGGAAGCCGTTCGGGTTTTCCCTTTAAGACACTAACAATAAACATATATACAATATGTTGTAGGGACAGCAGCAGTTTCTATCGGTCTCACCTCTGTACTTCTTGGAGTCCCGGTGGTCTTTCTCCTTGTCCTGTTTCTCAGCTCCTGGAGACTCAGGCATGTCCTCCTCAATGGCCTCATCTGACTCCCAGGCCTGGGTAGGAGGAGACACAAATATGTACTGTTAGATGCATTCAGATTTAAGTCAGCTTGGACTCATTTTAGTCTTAAGGCCCATTCACACCAAACCAAGCTTGCAGCAGCCTGTTCACACCTTTTGCTGTGGTATATTTGATCAGGTGTTTAAGATCTGGTGACATTAAATAGAGAAAGACACGTGCATAGAATGGTGGGAAAATCCTAGTCTCAACTGTAGTTTGGTCATATTCAGCTATTTCTGCTGCAAAGTTATTATTATTATTATTGTTTTTTTTTTTTTTTTACAATTGTCAGTTTTCTCTTTACGAGTTCACTTTTTCAAATCTCTTCACACAGCAGAAGTCAGTGTGGATCACTTTTCATTGCTTTTACAGAAAATGCATTCAATGACCACATCTTTCAAATTTCATGAACTGTTTTCTCACTCAAACTCAACCACCACCAAAACCCTGTATAGGTGGCGCTATGATGACAACTAAATATTGTCATATAGATGTGTTCAGGGCGGGACTCTTATCATACATGTCAAGTTTGGTTCAGATGGGACCATATACAATAAAGTTACAACCACTTCCCGTTTCATGGCGAAACATCAAAATTCGCCGCCCCACATTGCCACATTGTTCGACAAAAACTCAAGCATTTGATAACTTTTCATCTGCAACCTGTATGTTGTCTAAGTTTAAAGTTGATCAGATTAACGGTCTAGGACGAGTTTGTTAAAATATGGCCCCTATGAATCGACAAAAATATGAAAATTTATTTAAAATGGCCAACTTCCTGTTAGGTTTAGGTCGTGGTACTGAGAGACTTTTTTTTGTTGGTGATGGCATCTTACATCTGCCTTCCAAATTTTGTACATGTACATCAAACCGCTGGGGCTTCATTTTTGAAGGGTGTATTCCTGTTGTCAGTAGGTGGCGCTATGACTATGACTCAGTTTGGGGATGTGGATGTGTTCAGGCCTAGATTCTTATCTAGCATGTGAAATTTGGGGAAGCTTGGACAATTTAAAGTGAAGTTACAACAGCTTTCTGTGTCATGGCGAAGCATCGAAATTAGCCGTGCCCCCACGCCAAGGCCGTTTGCTGAAAACTCACAATCTTTACAATGAAGCATCACCAAGGTCTTAAGTCCATTTCTGACGTGAAGTGGATGAACTCAACCTGTTGGCTGGAGTAAATCAATGTGTAAAACATGCCATTTCCTGTTGCCAGTAGGTGGCGCTGTGACAATAACTGAATATTGTCATATAGATGTGTTCATTTCAATAGAGCCTTCGCCACCTGACGGTGCTTGGGCCCTAATAAATATGCATAAACTACAATTTGGGACACTGAGTGCTTATTTTCATTCCTCGATACCCTCTATGAAAGACTTGTCTCCCAGGTGAGGAAAGGGGGCAGGTGAGGCAGAATCCAGAAGGTTTTGTAATTGTATGGGATGATGGGGTGTTTCACCATTCTCCTCCAGTCAGAGTGGTTTATAGCCCATCCCAGGATGGAGTCACTTTTCCTTCCACCTTACTCTCCATTCCTCAACCCCATAGAGGAAATCTTTTCCTCGTGGAGGTGGAAAGGTTATCGGCACCAGTCACATGAGCTGATGTCCCTCTTGGGCACAATGGATGCTGGATTTCTGGACATATATGCAGAAGATTTCCAGGGATGGATCAGACATGCAAAAAGATCCTTTCCCAGTTGTATTGCAGTAGAGGACATAAGGCGAGATATGGATGAGAACATGGCCAAATGCACAAGGCAGGGTTGACTAGCACTGTTGTATTACTATGTCTGTGGCTATCCTATACAAGTATGTATACTGAATATGTATAGTTTTGTATTGCATTACTGGAATCATTTTAGTTTCATTTTGTGTTACTCAATAAATAAATAAATAAATAAAATTGCAACATTTCTGATTAATATCTGTGACATATACTATAAGGTAGCACAATCCATGCAATAAAAAGTGACCTTATGTTTGTTTGTACCAGAATCCTGGTTTATGCTAAATAAATAAAATATACTTTTACAAAAACAATAGGGACACTAATTGCAATGCTACCTGTTGTTAGTGATTTTTATGGTTAATATGCAATGAGTGACAAAGTGTTACCATTGGCAGACAGATTGTCAGTGTTCGGGTACACGAGTTGATCCTGTATGAAGTGTTTTGGTTGCATTAGTGCATTTTGGATGTGAGATGAATTGTTGTGCTGAGCTGCATGTCAGTAAAGGTTACTGTGTGAAGAGTTCTGAAAAAGTGAACTAGAGAAATGTGACATAGCAATTGTGGAAAAACTAAGCTTTTCACTCTGGTTTGGACTGAAGAAATGAAAATGAGGGAGTCCGGATAAAAGACGTATCCCCTGCTTTGCTAATGAAAGATGTCTCCTCACATGTGTGTTGATGGTCTCTGTGAGGGCCCGGTACCAGTCGTTGATGACACTGTCAATCTCTGACTGGATCAGCAGCTCTGTCCCTTGACGAGTCTTCAGCTGAGGGAGGAAAACTTAACATTACTTTTTACCAAAACCACCACATTAAAACGTATAAAGCGCAGGTTGTTCTACAGTGAAACTTGACAGCAGATCCACTGTGTTTGATACCTCAATGACGTGTTTCTTGCTTGACTTGTTCTTGGAGGCCCACTCCACTGACCCCCCTCGCAGATCAACAGTGAACTCGGGCTTCGACTGGTTGCTGCCGAACTTCTGGAATCAAGGAAACAGTATGAGAGTCCAAGTCTGACACAAAGATGATATAACAGGGGCATGTTGTTTTAGGAGGATTTTTGTGTCATGAGGACATGTTCATGTTAAAAACAAGAAATCAGAAAGATGGAGTTTAATTTAAAAATGTTACACAACTATTTGGGATGTGTATTACTGTGTTCTCAGTGTTTTTAAAAGCACAGACACTAAAGCTACTACAATGCTTGTTGGAGCAGGTTTCACATTCTTCAACCTTGTGAATCTCATTTTGGAACTCTTCATGTATATACACACACACACACACACACACACACATCTTTAGTATTGTGTTACAAGAAAAGCAAAAACACTGTTAGTTGTTGTCATTCATATCATGTGCATATTAATAGACAGTGCTTCTTGTTAGATTCCTGGACAAACTTTTTTATCTAGCTATTCAAGGACTTTCAAGGTCTTGTGATTTTCACGTTTTCAACTTAGTTTTTGCCAGTGTTGTAGTTGAATCCTACAGAGTGTAATGCAAAATTTTAGTGGTACACGGAACCTTATGGATTTTTGTAATAACCATTGATAAATCTATACAATGATAAATGATAATTGTTGTTACCATTCTGCTTGTGTTTCAACCCCATCATTCCTGTCTAATGTCATCAAAAGTGCAACCGATTGCAGTTGTGAATTTTGACTTCAGACTGCTTCCAGGTTATCACACACAGCTTTAAATCTAAATTGACATGTTTTGGAGTTAGACACTGGTAAAGGGGTGCCCTTGTGTCCTAAGGGTTACAAACCAGGGATGTTGCAACATGGACAGCAACATCCCTGGTTTGTGTCCAGCTGGGGACCTTTGTTGCATGTCCTTTGCCCACTCTTTCTATTATCATCTCTCTAATACCAGGTATCTAAAAAAGGCATACAACACAGACACTTTGACACTTGCTAAACCAAGAAAATAAATCCTAGTGAAATTCTACTTCACAACCTTTCAAGGGCTTTTGAGGCTTAATTTCATCTTTCCATCCAACTTATACATGCATTACTGATTTATCTGCCATCTGGGGGAAGTGAAACAAGCTGTAAACACTTACATATATTATCACATTATAAAGTTGTTATGGTGAACATGTTAGCCAACTGTTGCCTATTTACACATTTAGCAGACACAGAGCAACATTAGCCTTCATTTGGAGTCATGAATATTCACTCTCCTTTTAGCTCTGTTTTGGTCTCTACCAACTCTTGAGAAAAATATCTGGCTCTTTAGCTTCAAAATGCTCCACTACGCTCACTGTACCAGCTACTTGTTAACTTTGTCTGTCTGCTGTGCTGAGTACTGTCTGTGGGTTTATCAGAGCCTCGGCTGAAAACAGCTACCTGCTGTGGCTGAAAACTATGCTAATAAGAACGATGAGACTGAACCAAAGCAGCAAAGTTTTGGGCTGTAAAACTAAAACAATGAACTAAAAGGCGCTAAAACGTTCCATAGAGCTGAGGGGTACTGCAAAGTCGGGTGATAATTCTCTGTGAGTTCATTATCTCAACCCTTTTCACATTATATATAATCATTTGATCCACTGTTTATGTAAAGATATTGATTAGAGCAGCTAAGCTTTTTTACATTAGGATCAGCTGAAGTAAGTTTCACACATACACACACGCATTAAGACCACTCTCTCAGTCAGCTGAAGCAAGAGTGAACGAAAGAATGAAAGACAGGCAGGAGCAGCAACTCATGCAAAGAGGGGACATACAGCGGCAGCCTTCACAGGCCTACAGTTCACATAGAAGACAGCAGGACGGGGCTTGACTGAGGGCTTCCAGTTGCTAAGGAGAGTGAGGAGCAGCTCAGGGATGGAGCCACTGCGGTAGTAAGACTTCAGGGAGGAAAAAAAGGAGAACAGAGGAGAGGGAGAAAAGCAATAAAGAGAAGATGACAAATTTCACAGCACAGGTGGCAATGAAGACAGGTGCAGAAATAAGGAGGAGAGAAATAACACAGAGATGAATGGAATGCTTAAAAAGCTCAGAAACCTAACAGAAACACGAGCCTCTAGGGGCTGATGGGATACGTACCCAGCTGGTGCTACCTCCCTGACCCTTTGCAAAGAGCAGGGAGGAACCCTGCAGCACTGTCCACGAGGACGTCCAGTTCTTCCTGTATGTCACAATAAAACAAAGACATTATGGGTCTCGGATTTCAGACAACTCTCTCTCTCTCTTTTTTTTTAAAAGTACGTTTCATGTAGACCCGTTGGATTCCTACCTGACTTTCTTTCCATTCTCTGTGATTTTGGTGACATTGAGGACTCCACACTTCTCTGAGGGCTGAGGAGGAAGACACAGACGCAGATAAGAACCTGATAGAATACATGCATGAAAATACACACACATCCATACACACACCCTGAAGCTTGAGAAGCAAATAGGACAATGTTGGGGTCTGGAAATGGCTGTGCTGCTTAATGTTATGTCCAAATATCACCAGCAGAGGACACCCTAACACTTCTACAAAGGGTCAAAATTGCTGCATTTCTGCTGGTAGAAATGTTTTGCCGTGGTGTTAGATTTGATGCAGTTAGATGTGATATGTGGCATGCAGCAGATGAGAAAAACCAAAAGCAATGCAGAACTGGAGAGTTTAGAAGATGAGGAGAATGACGTGTTTGTAGCAGGATGATAAGTGTGGTGCGATGCAGTGCAAGCTGGGATACTAACGGTCGAGGAGTGCTTAGGAGATGAGGGGCAGGAATCAGAGTCTGGAGAGCTCTGCTTGGGCGCCGGAGCACACTCCTACCAACAAGAGGCACAACATGATGAGTTGCTAATCTACGAGCTAACAACAAGACACATGAAGACAGCCGGTCTGAGATTAGTGAGGAGAAGAAAATGGATCACGAACCTAGGAAGGAAGCACAAGATTGTGTTGGATGTTAGTGTAGGTCATCAAAAGATAAGTATGAAGGGAAGGCAAGTTAGGATTTAGGTTAAAGACAACATGCTTTTGAGCTTCTGAGGAAAGTGTTCAGAGGCAGAGATTAATTCCAAGATGCTGCTTCCTTCCTGTTTATCTTATCCACGATAACAAATCAGACACCTTTGATTAAGTGAACACATGGCTTTGATTGTCACATCACCACAGTTATTTAACAAGGCATTCTACAGACACACTGACAGTGAATCAATACAGATCATCTGTTGATTAGAGAAAGGGCCGGAGAGGATAGACTCTGTGTGGTACCAACTTTATCACGGTAAAGAGAGAGACGAAATCTCCTCTTGTGTGGGTCGGAAGTGAACCGCCAGAGTTTGAAAGACAACTGCAACGAAACCGCCACAGAGTTAGCCTACAATATATTTTCACTCTAAAGACTTTTTTTTTTTTATTTGACTGGTGTCATTGAGACCAGTTGGTGTCTTATTTAAATGTCCCCCAATAAACATTAAACGTATGCTACATTTAGTTGTCTTTTTTGCTTTTCAAGTGCACTGCCTATACCATTTTTACAGAGTTAAAAAGAAGAAATTAATGAAATACCTAAAGTAACAAAGATGCCGAAAATAAAATATGAAAGTAAAATATAAATATAAAGTTTGTAAGGTGAGATGTTTTAGAAGGGTTATTCCTTAATGGGAGTGTCAGGTAACTGACTGTTAACAGAGCACGAGGTATGGTGCACACTGGTAGAGAAACATTACATTTGGGAAAATAATTCAGAATTTGTGCATAAATTAACAAATAGCAAATGAGCAAATACTGAATTAATTCCTTCATATTCATATTGTTAGGTTATCACATTGATTACATTTGTCCTTGTCCCCTCAGTTTTTATACATTGGACATTGTATCAGTTAGACACATATATCACTGTGTAGCCTAATGCAGTGCAAAATGACAGGACAGGTGTCAGGCCATGGACAATCTAATCTAAATAAGCTGCTTAGATTCAGTGCAATTTTGTTGTTTGATTTTGTGCAGAGATACGTGAATATAACTTATATATGTTTTTAGCCTGATTACCTGTTGAACAATGTTGTGTTATCTTTGATGTCCATTAGACATATATGAAAATGTCAACTATTGCTTCATATTTGAAATATATTTTACATTTTAATAGATTGTTTCATATATATATTGTGTTGATTTTCCTCCATGACTCCCACCTGGCCACATAACACAAGGAGGGTCTGGCAAAAACATACTGGCGCTTGACTCATACCAGGGACCAAAAGGCAGGATATCTCAGCCTCTGTTGCTTCAATTTTGACCATTCATTTTTTTGATTTGTCTCTTTTAAGTCCCACAACTTTATAGGAGTGCAACCCTAAATCACTAGAGCACTCTTTTAAGACATTATGTCTGCTGTAATGGATGTGGAAGTTAGCCCACAAGCTGAATCTGTACAGAAACTAGCTGGAATCAAGGCAAAACAGAAACTTGGGTGGGTTTTCACTGTCTGATAACAACATTCACAACAACATTTAAAACACAAGGGGTAAACCTGCTTAATTAAGCCATTGTAAGCCTTTTCCTCTGTTGATCTGAAACCGTCATTAGTACTCTAGGATTAAACTTACTGCCAATAAGACAGGTAATGGAAAGACCACATGAAAAGCCTGCCAGAAAACCTGCAGCAACAAGAGTGCCTGTTACCACACCAATCAGACCCAACAGTCCGTGTAACCACATTAGTTCTCAGATTTTGAATTCTGCCATCGTCATTGTGTCTTACCTTGTCGTTGAGGTCTAACACGTAGGTGCTGTGTCTCCACTTGGTGAGGACAATGGGATCCTGCGGCTTCCTCTCCAGACTGCGACTCTTGGGAACCTCACCGGACTGAGGGGAGATATTGTACTGCAGAGACAGAGAAGAAAGCTAAAGTTTAGACATCACAGAGTTATTCTAGCACACCTAAGTATCCTTCCTCTCCTTGCCCCTACCTCTCCTTTTACTCTCCACAGCACCATTGGACAAAGGGACTTCTCTTACAGCCCAGGCATTGTCTTCAATAGTCCACTGAATATATCCATGTCCGCACTACTGTCCATTCACCCTGAGAATGGACTGCTCTATTCTGATCAGCTCACCAGATTAGCAGGTAAAGAGCCAGTAATAGTCCGTCACCCAGAGTTCAACACAAACTTGGCCCCTGTCTGAGCTCCTCAGACACTCATCCACTTACATTAACAGTACCAGTCTTAAGAATACACACCATGGGGAGGAGGAGTCACACAAAAGTGTGTTACTGGGTGGTGCTGATAGGTGATGTTATGTGAGAAGATTGTCCATTTTCAAGAGAAGGGGATTACTTTAAAATTGAGTATGAACAATTTAATAGGGAAGACAAAAGCACATGGACATTTAATGTTCACAGGATAATCTTACCTTGGGCAGTTCCCATTCTGACCTGGACCCATCAGCGCTGTAGTAGTAGGGTCGACCTTGTTCATCCACATGTTTTATCCACTGCAAACACAAACACTAGTCAGCATCCAAGAAAAGGGAAAACAAGCATATTTAATGCAGATATAATTTGCAGGGGTGACTCTCAAATGACATTTGAAAGTTAAACAATGAAATTAAACCCCAAACTATCAAAGACACATCTAGAAGTAAGAATGGTTAATCATGAGACTGCACCTTCTCCTGTGTGTATTCAGAGACGTAGAGAGTGTGTCCATGTTCATCCAGCTCCTCAGACCAGCCTCTAGGGGGCGATCCGTACTGGCTGTCAGACTGACTTGAGTGGGTGCTGTGACAGTTTTCCTCGGAGGACAGCGGCTATGTAGGCGAGAAAAAGAAAGAGACGGAGGGCTAAATGATATAAGATCTATTTCATTCTTCCTGACTGCCAGAGGTAGTGCTTAACACTGTTATCGTCTCATTGTCACATGTGACCTGGAATGACGTAGGGCACAAGAGATAGCGTATGTATAAACCCACCTCATCATGAAAGATGTCCCTTGTATCTTCTCGTAGGTAATCTGCGAATGCAGGTTGAATTGAAGAAAGAAGATAGCCGACTTACTTTTCGCTAGAAGCCCTGCAACCGCATGGTTGGCGGTACGGTTTTGTTATCCAAGGGCTGCAATTAGACAATCACGGCTACGCTCCTAACGCCTACCTGTTAGACCGGTGTTTTCGCCACACCTAACGTTACGGATAGGCTAACACAGGTGTCTGGCCAGCTCTGAAGCTAGGCTGGCGAGGTAAGTGCTCTCCCTTTGTTGGAGTTAAAATAAGTGGCTCTTTTAAGAGAAGCCAGTTTTCAGGTCTCCTTTAAAGTAAATTGTCACTGCGTTAAGTGTTTGCGCTGGCAGTGATCGGCAAGCTTGCATCGGAGTAGACGGTGCCGGGCTGTTTATTTTTCCATTAGTGGAAGACATACTTCTTAGTTGTAGTATGTAATATATTGCTCCCTGACGAGTGTTTTTGCTCGTTGAAGCGTGTACCTCCTTAGTTTTGACCAAAGAGTGACGGCTCCCCAGTAAGTGGCTTCGCTTGTGGGTAGAACTTCCGTTGTTGTGATTGCTGTAGAGGTGCCTAGTTGCCATTACCTTAAAGAGGCAAGTTATTCGCTCCCCATTTTTCGAGTTAGCAGTACTAGTTCACTAGTGTCTTATTAAGAGAGTTGTTTTGATTTGAGTTTCAGAAACTCACCCTGATCTCTGTTACTAACGAGTGCTTCCGCTCCAGAGAAACTTATTCTCTTGGGGAGGGGCTGTCTGACAGTCAATGCAGTTTCATGCTGCAGGAACTGAAGCTAGCCGGACTAGCTGAGGTGGAAGGACTGCAGCTTGAAGGCCAGCTGCCTCCATCAGGTGTAGCTTCAAATGTGCGGAGTAGGTATAGTTGCTCCCCACCTGAAGGTGCCCCACCTAGGAAAAAGGCCAAGAAAGTGGATTGTTTGGCAGCTAAAGTCAACAAACTAGCCTCAGAGTTTGCTGAGATTAAAGATTTGCTCCTTAACCTTCAGTCACCTCCAGGCAGGGGGGCTGCAACCCGGGTGGACTAGGATCCCTACCCCACCAGGATGGGATGAGGATGCCACAGTGTCGCATTACGGATTACTTTCTAGTGAAATGTTATGATACGGTGGCACGCTTGGGCCGTATTGGAAACCCTCTTTCCCACTTAATATTAGCCCTGTCCCAGTCCCTGCAATCCTCTGGCGTGGGTGCTTCCATCCAGAGCCTCCATTATGACCAGGAAGCTTGGCAGGCTAATGTCAACACTTAACCTGACTCAGCGCCAGGTATGATTGGCCCAGCCCCCACTTCCGGAGCCAGGCCGGAGGGCCCTCCACATTCTCCCTGTAGTTCCGGGGGAGCTGTTTGGCCCAGCAACGCAGCAGGCCTTGGAGCGGGGAATCCACAAGTTCCTACAATTAGGCCTATACCTCATTTTCATTCCTATTTGGAGCCAATAAACACATAACGTTTTAATAATTTTTCCTTTCTTAAGATATGTTCCCTTACATTGCCATGAGAGTGAAAAGAGGTGCAATCATATTTTGAGTGGAGTATCCCTTTTATTTTTTTTAATACTGTGACATAATACCGTCATCGTAAAAAAACCACCAAAACTGTGATATACATTTTAGGTCCTATCGCCCACCACTACGTCCTACGCCATCCCAGGTAGGGTTGGATACCTTTCACATTTGAACTGATACCAGTACGGTACCTTTTTTCTGCACTTTACTTTCTCTTTAATAACAAAAACGTTATTTCAGTTGTAAACTTCACAATTTCAACATCGTTATATATTTAGAACATTTTACCTTACTGCCTCGCTTAAAGTTTAGTCATCCATGGAAGTTAAGTTAACTTCTTTCTGCTGGCTGCAGGCGTGCTAATGTTTGCTGCAGCTGCTGTGTGGGACTTGGCTTTCAGAATATCAAACACGGTAGGCTACCCTTTTCAGCTTTTAGATATATTTTGTGTTTGACCAGGTGTTTCCTCAGGTTAGACGTGTTGCCCTGGCCAGCTTATGCAGTGAGTGTTTACTGCCTCGAGTTTTGAAAAGTGTAATCACATTTGCAACTGCTTTCAGCTCGCCATTGCCCTGACTCAGTAGCCCTTTTTTTTTTTACACAGAGATCAACCACACACTCAATACGCACACACATGTCCCTGTGACTTGAACAAGCAGCAAGGGTGACGTAGTCTCGCTCGCTCTCTCTCTCTCTCTCTCTCTCTCTCTATACTTTACTCTCTCACCCAGATGCGCTATCAAGCACTGAAATTTGGCACAGATAAATTTAACGTGAATCGGTACTCTGTAGTACCGACGTAATTCGGTTGGTACCCTTAAAAGTAGCGAGTTCAGTACCCAACCCTAATCCCAGGTCAAATGTGACTTTGTTGATATTAAATACAAGACCTGCGCGTGTGCGAGACAGATAACATCCAGTGTTAAGCACTGCCGATGGCAGCCATCCAGAATTCATAGAACCATAGTTACATACGTAAGTCTTGCTTTATGTGGTTCATTAGCACACACAACAAATATGCCCATGAAGATATTACAACCCTTTTACTTTACTTTATTTCCATTGTATGCCCGTATATACTATACATAGATAGACAAATATTTAACTTTTACTACACTACATTTAGTAATTACTAGAGCCAGCAGCCACTTAGCTTAGCTAGCTTAGCAGCAACGTTACAAAGACTGGAAGCACTAAGCCTGGCTCTGTCAAATTGTTATTTTTACACTTTGGTTTCTGCGTGAATTAAACAAACAAGATACAGTATAATAAGTATTAATGAGTGAGCTTTAGAGATGCTAATAGGCACATTATCATATCTTTGGATAGAGCCAGGCTAGCTGTTTCTTCCTGTTTCCAGTCTTGCTAAGCTAAGCTAACTAGCTGCTGGCTTTAGCTTTATATTTACTGTAAAGACATGAGGCATCTTCTCATCTAACTCTCTTCAAGAAAGCAAATATGCATCTTTCCCAAAATGTCAAACTATTCCCTTATAAATAGTTCCACCATGACCAGCTAAAATTTTTTGAAAAATGCCCCTGAAGATATTCAGCAAATCCTCAAATTTAAGAAAACTGGAATCAGCTTAAACGTTTAATCAAATACCAAAATTTATGTTGATTAATTTTCTGTTGATTGACTCATCAATTTAGCACTGATTATATTCCAATAATACTATATATAATTAGCCATTCTTACTCTCCCTCACATAATACTGCAATAAACCAAACCACCACATGGGGGCAGTGTTGGATAGTTAGGCAGGAGAATGTAACCTGACAGGAAACCATGTCAAAGGCACTTTTGTTTCCCAACTTTCAGTAACCACAACACCATTTTAAAAGTCCTTTGAGGTCCACCACACCTTCACCACAGTTTAGTTAAAGGGAAAATTTGCTGATTTGCTGTTTTATGTGGCTGTCCAGTCAGTGTTGATAGTAAATATAGTCAACTAAAGCAATACATTCCTCAGTGAGTGCTATACTGATAGAGAAAGCTGAGTTTGCCAAGTAGTTCTTCCTGCACCAGTGATGTCATTTGACAAGATAGTGACATCACTGGAGGCAAGGAAGAACTACAAGCTAGTCTCTGCCTGCAATGTGGAAGTTTTTGGTTTAGAAGCAGTTATTGTGGTGATATTCACAGTAGAAGTGCAGATTGACCCGGTTAGCTTTGTTGTTATACAGAAGCCTGCTGGGTGAGTGTGGGTATCATAAGCTCATGCGCAATGCATCCTGGTACATGTAGGCACTGCCAGCATGGCTCTGCTGAACTCTGCTTGTCAATATAGCACTCACTGAGGAATTTATTGCTTCAACTGACTACATTTACCATCAACACTGACTGGACATCCACATAAAATATAGCAAATTTTCCCTTTAAGACTGATGGCCAGAGAGTCCATTTACAGACTGTTTAGGTCCACCACAACTGTGGCTTCAGCTTAGACTTTTCCTCTCGTACAAACTAAATACCTGAAGGTTTAAGCATGTGATCAGACCTACAGAAGTCACATAGTCTCATAATTAGGATACTTTTTTACAGTGTATATATCATGCAAGACTACATGAAGAAATGGCTTCAATTGGCTTAAGCATCCCTCACCTCACTCTCTGCTGTGCCCTGGCTGTCTCCTCGAATACTGCTGGTGCTGCCACTGGTGCTGCCACTGGTGTCCCTGGTGCGTGGCGGCTTCCAGGTCCGCTCTCCGGTGGCGCGGTTATAGTAGAAATGCCTACCGCTCAGGTCTTTGTGGGTCTCCCAGTCACCCAGGATGTGGAGAGGGGAGCTGGAGGGGACGGGCGGCAGGCTGGACTGGGAGATCTTCAGCTCCTGGAGGTTGGTGTAGACCGGCGAGTCGGACCGCCCCTGACCTGTAGGTGATGTTGTCTGGTGGAGGAAAGGAGAAAGGTCAGATCATGCACAATGCTATATAACTCTTCAGGATTTTATTTAAGAGCTGAACATTCTACTTTGTCTTGTTTTTCAGCTGATATTCCCTAACTTCTTCACATACTTCATGAGTGTCCGAATTTTCCTCTGAAAATTCAATGATATTCCAGGAATTCCATAACCAGAAGGAGCCCTGAAATCACTCCAGAGTCTGCTGAGATCTAAGTATCTGTAGGAATGTTGGTCCTGTCCAGCACAGAAACCAGCAGTTATCACAACCTGGACTGGACTACGGAATATAACAAGCTGAGCTGTTAAAAGTTAAAATCATAAACATGGAGCTGCAAAAAAACAGACCTGCTGTACATAAACCCAACTACTCTAAGAGCATGAAGGTGAGGCAGTGAATTATGAGTCTCTCTCAGAGTCTGCACAGCAGGATGCAGCTGCAGATCAAATCAGACCACATGTGGCTTGCAGATACTGTAAAACCATATCTGATTCTAATCAGGTCCTCAAACCAGATGGACTCAGTACAGTTACATAATAATTTATCTGTCTACTCAGAGGCCAAAGACAAATGCTATGAACATAAAGGGCTACTGGTCTTAGCATGCAAGCTTTACTTATATAGCACTTTTCAAAACAGAAGATACAAAGTGATTTACAGGAAGAAAAGAGGTGATAGAAGAGACAGAGAAGACAATATATGAAAAGAAGAACAATTCAAGTATTGAACACACAAAATAAAAAGGTATAAAATCAAGAGAAAGCAAAGGCAAACATTTTAAGATGCTTTTTAAAGATGGCTACTGATATGGCTTCTCTGAGGCTTTGCGGGAGTCTGTTCAACGGTCAAGGCTTAACACTAAAAGTGATCACAAACAGACAGAAATCCCTGCTTTGATGAAATTAGGCTCCTCCCAGAGGTCAGAGGCCAAAATGACTATAAGTATAGAATGGCTTGACCATGTATGCATTGTATGCTGAGAATAAAACTTTAAAATGCAATCCTATAAGTGACAGGGAACCAATGGAGAGAAGCTAAAACTGGAGTGATGTGCAATCTACGCCTAGCTTCTGTTACAAGCCTTTCTGCACAGTTCTGGACCAGCTTGAGCTGAGCTAGACAAGATTTCCAGAGGCAGATGATCAAGGTGTTAGCAGGGATTCAGGCAGAAAACAGTGACACAATAAATCGATCCAGACACAGGAAGTGCAGTTGGAGAGAATAACATTATATTATTAACATAACAACAGATAATATGTTTGAAGACTTATTAGATGCAAAAACACTGCACAGTGGTTTGACAGGATTTTAAAATTCAAGGTATCACCGTGGCAACTATTTTATCTTTCAACACGGCAATCGCAAAGTAAACAAGATAATCTACCAGAAATGTATGCTTGCATGTATTTGATTGGTCAACGCAGTGCCTTGCTGGATGACACTGCATTGTAGCTAAAGTTGACCCTGTGTTGGCCTGAACTTGGCCTTACAGTGGTTGAGGGGAGCATGGATGACTTTTTCCAAATCTTTAGGCTGAAGGAAGGGTTCATTAGTTGGAACAGCAGGACTGAAGCAGAGATTTCACATGAAGCTCAAACTTTAAAAAAAAAAAAAAAAAAAAAAAAGAAAAAAGAAAAAGAAGAAATTCTTGTTAAATGTGTCCACTTCCCTGACATGCTGATACAGAAGATACAGAAACCTGCAACGAGTGAGCAGATAGTTTCATGCATGTTGCAGGGATTGAACCTGTTTTCTTGGTTAATGTCAAGTTGTCATAACAAAGACATCTCAAACAGTAATAAGACTGTTCATGACAGTGTCATGTCAGTCTTATGCACCCACCTTCAAATAAAGTGTTACCAAATAAAGACCATAAGAATGGGGAAACAAGCAGAATTTGCATAACAGACAGCAAAGACAAGTTAAGAGGAAGTAAAAGGGGAGATAAGATACAGCGTACCTTCCGAGCAAAAGGCTGGTTTCAAGTCTTGATAAGGAACACTCAATGAGTAGCATTAGACTACTAAAGAAGAGGGTTATTCATTATTAAACAGCATGCTTTGTGTTGAGACCATGGATCAAAATGTACTGAAGTTATTCCACATTATAACTTCAGGGTGGAAATTTCTGAATATACTTGACTGGACTCACTACAATTTTATTGACTTAACAACAACTTACGCACAGTCAATGCAATAAACTTATCACAAATGTCTCACAATATCAGCACAGACACACTTCAAAGACAGTTTTAAAAGTGGTCTTCGAAAACTTGACAGCATCTGAAGGTCACTCCACAAAAGCCAGAAAGCTATGTTTCCATGGCTACAGCTCAGAGCATTTAACATTGTTCTGAATGGCTCTGAAAAATATTTTGGGGTTTTGGAGCAAAGCTGAGTCTCTGAGACTGATGCCAGCCTTGGGTGTCTCTAGAGGATATCCAGCACCAAACATTCTGTAAAACACAGAGAAGATGAATGCCGGACCAGAAAAGAATTTGATGTCAGAGGCTGTGCTAGCACCAAACCTCTCCCCACTGTTTGTTGCAGGTGAGGAATGCGGGGGGAAATGCACTTCAGTCAGAGGATTTGAACTTTTTTTAAGGACACAGATGGGACTTCCTGCTGGTCTTGGAATAACAGGAATATTTCTCATATATATTATTATTTAATATCCTGCACAAATGCGGGAGCAGAGGAAAGGCTTCAGTATTGTCCTGCTGTTTTCAGTTAGGTTTACCTGCTGTTTCTCAGTTTCAGTCCAACACACAGCAAGTGCTTGAACATGGAGGCAAACCGCTGAGAGATGATGGTTTGGCTGAACTCAGGTTCAGACCCATCAGTCACAAACAGAATGGAGCCAGTGTGATGCAGATTTAATTGGGTTTTTAGGGAATAACGTGGTAATGATCAAGTCTAAATGCAGATGATTGAGTGCGGCCTGAGAGAGAGGCTGGGGTCAGATCTATTTAGATTCCACTCACACCAGACAGACTGAACTGTATCCGGTGAACAAGTAATTAACAAAGCTTTAATGTCCATCTTGACAGAAACCAAAACATTTTCCTGCGGTCTCCACTTTCATTCAGACTGTAATTTAACAATCATTTTGGACTGAGCGGAGTGTGCACACGGCCCATTACTGTGCAGAGGAACACAGGCCCACTGTCGACATGCATACTGCACGTGTCACAATCATTTAACTTCATATTATTCATGCTGCCTTTATGGGGAGTATGTCTTGAACTGTACTTAAAGAGGTAGTTTAGCTATTTAGTAGTATTGCACCACCATAAAGTTAGGAGCTGCCAAGATGGCAGATTTCAAAACTGAAGCAGCAGATGCTGAGTTATCTTCTTGACTTATGGATCAAGCTCCAAAATGGCTGGTGATCCTCTGACATTTTCCAGACAGGTCATTTGGATCTTGGGTAAAGGGTTAGGTCTCAGTTTTACGTTAAGACCTCTAAAATAAACACATAACATCAGAAACATTTTTTCAAAGGATCCTTTAAATTAGAGAATTGTGACCAAGATAAATACTGAGCAACAACAGTCGAAAAATAAACTTGTCAGTGGTCTCTGGTGGACAAACTATGTCATGGAGACACAGTTTATAAATGATCTCAAACATTATCGACCAAAAAATACAGCGATATCACTGATAAACTACAGCCGGCCAAAAACATCGACCCAGTCAATATATGACTTACTGCTCCCTTGAAACTAAGCAACAAACTCAAAATAGAAGTGATGCCAAGAGACAATGGGTGCCCTCTTTTGCAAAAATGGATTGTTCTGTATAGAAAAGCTTTATGCAATGTGCACCATATGCTGAGAGAGAAGTCCAACACAGGCCTGGAATAGCAGCACACAGCAGAGGCACTTTTCTACAGTAAATGTTTAACTGAACTCAACATCAAGTGTTTTACTGGCAGACAGCAGTCACATAGTATCTGCTAGTTTCAGACAGGCAAACTTTTGTTAGGATCTTATTAATGTTACCTGGAATTCAATTTAACAGTTTAAACAGAACAAAGCTGGCAATGCCTGCCAGTGTCTGATGGAAAGTTCTCAAACTATAAATGGACAGTGTGAGGAAAAGGACACCAGGAAATTAATTATTACTGAATATGAAATCCATCTGTTGGCAAAGCATACACCCCCTGTTCTATATTAATCTAAGAGTAGACACAGTGCAAAGATACCTGCCATGGTAAAAATATCACCTTCAAGACACTTTTAGACAAAGTCCACGTATTTTCATTTCCATCATGTCTCATTTCAGGTCCCTATCTGTTGTTTCACCTTGTATCCGGGGCTGCACACAAACACCTCATCATCATCCTCCCCGGCTCTCCTGTAACCTCTGAACGTACTGAATGCACGGCGCATGGCGATGCAAGGCGGCCATCAAGTGTGACAGGACGCACGCTGACCCCTGTGGCTTCACCTCCCTCCAACACACACACACATAAAATCCATTTTTCCTCTCTGTCCTTTTGGCTCTGTAACAGTCCGGTTGAAGGGAGGAGGGAATTTGAGGCTGACTGTGACAGAGGTAAAGGGAAACAGGATCTTTCTACCTCACAAACACGTAGCACAGCACACAAACCCATCTGACACAACAGGAAATGACAATGAAAAAGTCAGAGCTTCCTCTATCAGAGTGTGTTTCTGTGCGTTTTAGTCAAAGTGGGCACTGACAGACGTGTTGACAGACAAACTGGCAGTCCGGACTGTTTCACCAGAGGCCAGGCTCTATATTTAACCTGGCCGCTACACTTAACACACAAGAACAGAGAAACTCAAGACTGTCGAGGAAAGATAATACCACTGATCAGTACTGTGCAGTCGCTTCGTCCTACTCTCATCTTTCACCTGAACAAATGAGTGCTAAGGCAACAGTGTATTAGCAAAGTTGAGCCCAGTTTGAGGGGCATAGCAAGAGGAAGCAAGACAGAAAAGAATGTAGCAGAAAGTAAAAGGCTGAGATCAAGAAGTGATGAGGTATATTAGTGTAAATCATACTATAAAAAAGGAGCCGTTTTTAAAGATCTATTTTCAACTATGTGTCGTAATGTCACTAAGCTCTTTCAACATAACAGTACGTTATTCATTTGTATAATCACGTATAATCACTAACAGGAAGTTTAAGAGGCTTTTATTTTTGACCACAAAAAATCCATGATAGATAGATAATATGTAATCATAAACCCATATCTAGTCTCATACAGGTTGCAGACAGTAAATGCTGGTTGAGGCATTTTCTGCATTAGTGCCTGGTTGATACTGAATTTTGAGGCAGACACTGATATCAATATTTAAACGTTTTAAAATCCGATGAGATATCGGCAGGTATTCGTTTTTTTAACACAAATACTGTTTTATCCTAAAGAAGGCAAGATGTGTCAAAAGTCTTTTCTCTACTTTCTTTGATGTCTACCTGCAAGGGTTTTCGTTCAGTCTTCACATGTCATAATGACATTTTTTGATAGAAATACCTTAAACTTATAATATAAACAGCAAATATACTTGTCAATTTAACAGTAAGCTTCACTTCACTAGGTATCATTACTATTAACAAACAACAAAAAAATATCAAAAATAAGAAAAGTAAGAAAATTGCAGCCTATAAAACTCAAAGCTGCACTAACCAATATTTTTATATTAATCAAATAACTATGTGTGATGTGGGAGGGATTGTTGATAATGACAAACCGTCAGAATTATCACTGGACTTTGCAGTTCCCCTCAGCTCTACAGAGTGTTTAAGCTTCTTTCAGCTCACTGTTTCGGTTTTACAGCCCACAACTTTACTGTTTTGGTTCAGAGCCACATATTTCCCTCAGGAACTGGTGGAGATATAATATAATAATTAGAAGAGTGAATATTGGACTTACATTTGTCAGGTGGCCAGAAACACAACTCAAAATTAACGCTGATGTTGCTCCTTTCTGCTGTATGTGTAAATAAGATGTTCACCATAACAACTTTATGAGGTAATAATATGTATGTGTTGTGTTTATAGCTTGTTGCGCTTCAATGCAAATTTAATGCAACTTTAAAGAAAAAAATCAGAACTATACTGAACTATAATAACCGTGATGTGGGCAAGCCTGTATTATCAACAATACACAAACCTTTCAATGTAAAATAGACTGTCACTGATGACTGTCATCTTATTGTATTAACTTACTCTTCATGTTCTGGTACATGGTTCTGGTTTGATTTATATGTGATGCAAGCTAAATGACAGCCTTTTCACATTATTATTTATATCGATAGATTGAACTCCAAATCTAAAATATCTATTCAAAAACATATCTATGGTATTCTGTACTGCAATTTCTTCTACCTTTTACCAGCAGTTACAGGTATATCTGTAATAAGCTAAAAACTGGCCGCTAGATATTATCAGCTCATGCACTCTCATAACAACAGTCAACAATGAAAAAACTCACTCAACATTTACACATCCATATCTGTGGTCAGTGGAGATGAGTCCTTCTCACAATGCACTCGCAGTCCTCTCTATGTCTGTCTAACTGTATTCTCATAGGCAGGTTCCTGGCTAGTTTGAAGTGAATGAGATGTAGCAGAGAGCTGGAAGGCAGGGGATTGAGACCTGGGGTCTCTCACAGGTAATTAAAAATAGAAAGGACCTGAGGGGGCAGGAGGGATCGCTCGTACAGCTAGGGGGAGAGAGGTGTACATGAGGGATGGATGCAGTGAGGAGAGAGGGAGAGATGTGCTGTTGAATGCATTACGGTCTTAATAGCAGCAGCAGCAGTCTGTCTGCACGGCTGTGATTAATGAGTTTTCCAACTACAAGCCAGTACAGTATAGAATCCCCACAAACTGCATTAGAATGCATTATGCAGCACGGAGAGCGTGTAGGCACACCCAGCATGGAAATGTGTGATTAATTCAACTCAGAGGTCTAATGGAGTATGTGAAGGCAGAGGGGAACAGACGCACACGGCAAAAGCAAAAGAACTGATGAGAATTGGCTTGCTAATGGAGCCCGATGAGATTATGCTCTACTGCGTGGAACACAGCTTACTTGTAGCCCTTGTGTTTATCACCATGATGGGAATACTACTGTGTTTCTCCTTTCCTCCCCCTCCTCCAGTCTATCAAGCCTCCTGTCCCACTTGTAAAATCACTAGAAAATGCCTGTGCGGCTCGCACCGTAAATTATTGTGAGTGTAAAGCAGTGCAGGTCAGGATGAGGGCAGCAGGGATGTGGGGCTGTAGTTGCACCCTGACTCCACTAGGTGTCTCTCTTGGGTTGGGAGGGCGGACAAGAAGCAGGCGCGCTGGTGAGTGGGTGGGAGTCTCCATCAAATGCATCTGGCCATGAGGAGAGTATTGTGAGGGGGAGGGTTTTCTCTCAGTGCACACATGGCAGCCCACTCTGCACCATCTCCATGCTGCACTTTGAGACATTAGTATCTGTGCAGCAGTATGCACAGAGCCATACTCCATGCACTCAACACAGAAGCAGCATAAACACATTATTCTTTTGTCATCTTGGACAGAGCTGTAATGTAATTCAGTCATCTTGCTGCAGTTCATTCAGAATCTGCAGCTTATTCACAATGCTGCTACTGCCAGGATCCTGACAGAGACAAAGAAAGTAAAACACATTACATCAGTTCTCCAGACCTCACACTGGCTTCTAGTGTGTCATGGAATAGTAAATCTTAATGCTTGTACTGTATATAAATCACTAAATGGCTTAGCCCCAAGATATATCAATAATATGCTGGTACAATATCAAACTCCCAAACCTCTTAAGGGTTCAGTATGCTTGAAAAGAACTAAGTAATAAAACATGTCAAAAGAAATAGAAATGACAACAGCGCACACTTTTGGACATTCTCCCCCTTAAAGACACTTGTGGTGTTGCAGTTAGTTGTGCACATAAAAAGATACCTGATTTGGATGTCAGATTCCAATGTCTGTTTCAGACATTGTTAGACAATCCGAAAAGCACTTGGTTTTAAGCATACTGCCGCTTTTAGATCCTCAGGAACCGGCTTGCTTCCTGTTCCTACAGGACAGTACCAGTAAAAACGAAAGATTGGTGAAGGTCTATTTAATATAACTAGACCAATAAATTGACTGGCAGGCAGATATATCAGTGAGTATTAGCTGAAGAAAGGAAAAAATTTAAGAGGTATCCTTTTTTTGTTATTATCAGACGATTTTAAAACTTTCAAATATCAATATTGGTATGTTGTCCTAAAAATCTAGTATCAGTTGAGCTATAAGTACTAGTATGCACTACACTTGTAGAACAAATTGCGAGAGATTGTAAGGTGTGTCCCAGATCTGATTAACTTCAAGCATTTACTTTTATATTAGGCTTACCTCTATATATACACTCAGTTGCCAGTTTTTTAGGTAAACCTAGTGAAAAGAAATACAACAATCCTGCAATAAATCCTCCCTTCATGAAGGTTATAATGTTCTGTTTTTGTTGAAACAGTTTTAGATAGGTGTTGATTCAACTGCAGGATTATTTTGGAGGCTGCAGTTTGTGGTGCTGATGCATTGTATTGCATTATATTGAGAGGTGTTTCTAATATTTTGTCCACCACATTTACAGTATATCAGTGAGGGTAGATTATTGGGTGTAGTTAATAAACTTGCAGCGTATGTCTATGTCTACATATATTTCTCTCTATATTCTCTTTAATATTCTTTCAAATAATTTGTCTTATATGACTTGGACAGTCTCTTTACATTTCTTCGACAGCCTCTCTGATCTAAATGTGTTTGATTAGTTTGTTTTTAATTCCTTTTTATGTTAAACTGTTTGTACAGAACTTTGAAACTACCTCAGTGTGAGTTGTGCTAAATAAATAGCTTTCCAAATACATGTGGAAGAATTAGTCAGACCTGAACACACACACATACACACACACACACAGATGTAATCTAAAAGGTGACCACATTTCATGTTAAAGGCTGCAGACTAAAAACTTGAAAAAATGTATGACTCCCATGGTAACATTATCACAGCAGTAATGCTAAAATAATTATTCTTTTGTTTAGTTTAAAGGGTCCTTCTATCTTCCGTCACAGATGGTAGCATCAATGTCACACCTCAGAGCATGTGTGCATTTCCCCTAACTGCGTTACATGTGATTGTGTAATTTAATTTGATGAAAGCAGGTTAAAAAAAAATGTGTGATGGGTTGGCGGGGAAAGGTGGCAAGGTGACTGACGGAGCTGCATCCATGACCATGGCGACATGGTCGACAAGCACGAAGAGTGTTTGAAGATGGACCGTGGGGTTAGAGGGGAGGAGGCTAGGGTTGGGCGACAGGACGGTATATACCGTGCTATGGTAGTATGTGTTGGCAATACCGTTACCACCACTTCAAAATGGTAGTCCACAAACCAATGGGTGACAGTCTATGGTTTCACCGAGGGCAAGGCTTAGCACACACACACACACACACACACACGGAGCGGAGCAGAGGAGAGACAGGTGAAATGAACGTTAAGTTACTGGAGCTGACAACAACTTGTTAAGTTACACAGAAATTTAACCGTGGTATTCAGTTGAAGATGCAGTGATTTAAACCACTGGTTAGTAAGAAAGAGTATAATTAATTTGTTATTTGTTAAGCAATGAGTAGAGAAAAAGTTAATTTATGCAGTGTAAAATGCCATAGGTTTAAGCTAATAATGGTGACCAGCCAAAAACAATTGTTTTGTCTATGAACCTCGACAATTATCAACCCATTCCGCTCCCTCTGTTCTTTTGTCCTCAGTCCTCCCATCTCTCCGCTGACCTCTTCCCCACCTTCTTCATCTCTCACTTCTGCTCCCCTTTCTAACCCTCTTTTCTCTGCACACACACACACACACACACACACACACACACACACACACACACACACACACACACACACAGAGCAAACACTCCCTGCCCTTTTCCTCCGCTGCATCCTCAGATAATCATGCACCAAACCTCTTTGTCCATTCTTTCCCTTTTTCTCTGACACCTCCCAGGCTGAGCCAACGCCCGACTGCCTCCCTTTACCCCCCCCTCTCCCTCTCCTCCAGGAAGCATGATGCTGATGATGGTTGTGTCCATATAACCAGATTAACCTACATTTCCACCTCACTGGTCATCAGACAACATTCGCCCACTCCCCATCATCACATTTGTGGCATCTTCACAAGCAGAGACTGACACAGAAATGTATCAACATGAACACAAGAACAGATGCTTACAATCACACACACTACACACTTTGCTTAGCAACCAGTTCCAGCCTTGTACTGTGTTCACATCGTGTTTAAAAAGACCTGATATTAAGCTTAGGAAAAAAAGATTGAATAGTGAGTGTTGGTAGAAAACATGTTTGTTTTTTTTGTTTTGTTTTTAAAAATGGGATTTGAATATTGACTTCACTCACAAATGCAACTCTCACACATACACAGGTCAGCAAAACATGACCAGGGTTTGTGAGTGAAAGCACAAAAAATCTAGAGAAACCCTTAAATGAAAGTAAGTCAGCATCTTTTCCCTCGTCAGGATGACGACAGCTACTTTCATTTCACGGATCAGAGGATTCGGCGAGGCTCACAACCTGACAGAGACGAGAGCAATTAACCTTTTGGTCCTGAACTGATAGCACTCGGTTGGCGTCTGTTTGTGTCTGTGGAAATACACTGTTTCTGATAAACCTAGTAGCCTGATGGACAGTAACTATTCTAATAGACATTGCTGCTGCTTGGATACTACAGACAAAGAAGCTGCAGAAATGGGCACTTTACTAGTTTAGAGCACAAAATGGTTTAATCGCGTAGAAAACAAGCTGCAATTGACAGCATAGTTTTTGTGTCAAAATGATCTATTTTACATAATTTCAGATACTTTTACAAACTCAAAAGGACTGAACAACATCTCTGCTGTTTCACGTCTTCTGTGTGAGTAACAGAAGGGGTTTACTGTACCGTGCACTGCCTCTCCAATCAGATTTTCTTTCCTCCTGAAATGTTCATGAGCAGAGGATGGGGGAAGCTGCAGGCTTACCCCGCATGTGCAGTCTCATGTGCATATGGGGAGACTCTGTCATTGGCAAAGAACCAGTCTGCTGTACTGAGCCACAAATTCTTCTGTATGAGTGTGTCAGTAAGTGAGCTTAACTAGAGTGGGGGAATCAAACAATTCATATCTGGGACAACACGTGCATGGTTATTTTATAGCCACCCAATGGACGGGGTTTAGCTTCTATTTGGAGCTAAACTCCAGTCGGAGCGTGAAAGCAAACACAGATGAGCCCGAATCAGCCAGACATCTCCTTTTAGTCCAGTTCCTCTCTTTAAAGCATGTGGAGACATTCCTAAGGTGTTTAAGAATGTGTGCGTGTATCTCAAATATCACCAGGTCTGTGCAGCACATGAGCATACAACTGCTAGAGTTTGTGTGTGTGTGTGTGTGTGTGTGTGTATGTGTGTGTGAGTGTGAGTGAGAGAGAGGATGCACACTTGCAAGACAGAATCAGACACCATGACTCTTAGGGCTTCTCTCCATTTTCTCTCTACTGTTCTGTTTACTTCCCTCTGGCATTATGTTCACCATTGTACACCATTTTGTTCAATACAAAGTTAAATGGTGGTATGACTAGGTCTTTCCTCTGAGAAACACTTGAGAGAAAAGAAGTGTGTGAGTGAGAGGGTCAAACAGAGACAAAGAGACTGCATGTGCACATGGCCATGCTATGCAGAGACTTCTACATTTCTCTCCTCTGGGGGGTGGGGGGTCAAAGGTCACTGATCCATGCAGTAGTCTGTCCAGTCTGGGTGATGTGCTCCCAACCCTCCTCCTCTTGACCTCCTCTTTTTCTTCATTTTCTGCCAAACCTGGACTCAGATCCACCACACAGCACTGGCGAGCCAGCGTCTATGCACTATGATCGAAGTGTGAGACAGACAGCCAGACTTGTGAGACAAATGACAGAGTAGCACTGCAATCTGTTACCCATACAACTATCCAATAAAAAGAAAGAACAGGATGTGATGGATTCTGGGTACACTCCTGAGAGAGAAGACTGAATGGCAAGGAGCCCCACAAACGAATTTTGGCTGCAGAAGTCAAATGACCTGCCAGCACCCTGACAGCATCAATTTGTTCTGTTTAGTCATGGACAGGTTTGGGGGGGAATATCAGCGACGCGCCAAAGGAAAATTCAATTTCTTTAATGGAACTGGCATTGCCAAATCTCTCTCTTATTACTCATTTCAAGTGGTCTTATAGACTCTATATGTTTAAACTCACTGCCATTGGGGTTTCTCCCACTGCAGGGCCAAAACAAACACAGGGTCTGTTCTGCTGACTACACATAACATCACACATTAAATTCTGACACTTGACTATGAAAACTTATTAATTAATGCCAATGCACACTGTTTTCAGGTCAGTTTTTCCTGACATAACTACAGCAATATCACCTTCAGGACATGAAAAGAGCAACACCCAGGCTACATATGTGACAGAGACATTTACAGCTGGTGCCTGATCCATCCACCCATGGCTCTGGCTATTAACGGAACAGCAGACAGTGCCACTGTATTTTAAGAACTATTTTGCTTCTAGAATTATTATTTCTCTATATTTCTTGGTGGCAGGGAGCACAGGGCTGAAGCAGAGACTTAACAGCATTCCTCTGTGGCTGACAGCTGACAGCTAAGCCCCCAGTTAATGACTAATCCTGCACTCATGCCTTCAGCGAGATTGGTTCAAGCTAATTACACTAGATCACTTCCCTGGGTGCTGAATGGCTGGTCGGACGGGGCGGAGAGGAGGTAAAAGCAGTGTGGACCTGTACAGTGGAGGCCTTCAAGGTACTGCTAAAATGATCAGTCGATTGATCGATTGTCAGAAAATTACTTTGCAACTATTTTGATTGAAGCAGAAAGGCCAAATATTTGATGGCTACAGATTCTCAAATGTGAGGATTTGCTTTTTCCCCCCTTTTGTTTCATTATAGTAAAGTGAATATTTTTGGGGGGTTTTGGACTCCACAAATCTGAAGTAATCTGTTAGCTTGTCACTTAATTGAGGCAACAGCAAAATGAACAGAACCATGTTAAGTCCCTAACATATTTTATGATTACGTTATGTGGGTTTATAATTTTTTATATTATTTTGGGCATTTTACGCCTTATTAGACAGCGACAGTAGAGACAACAGGAAGTGACAGAGAGAGAGAGAGAGATCCAACAAAGGTGCCAAGCTTGACTTGAACCCCTAAGCAACAGCAGCACACCCACACTTGATTTTTTCAAAAAGTGACAACCTATAGTGTGTTTCAGACTGAGTCCAAAAGTTTGCACCCATGAAGCATTGCATTGTGCCTCCCTCCCTCTCCCCCCACCCCCAAACCTCTCTCTATCTCTCTCTAAACCTAACACGGCAGTGACCCACCATTGAGTCTGGTTCTGTCCAAGGTTTCTGCCTCTTAAAGGAAGTTTTTCCTTGCCACTGTTCCCAAATGCTTGCTCATGGTGGGATTTGTTGGGTCTCTGTAATTAATATTATAAAGAGTATGGTCTAGACCTGCTCTTTAGGAAAAGTGCAATGAGATAACCGAAGTTATCTCATTGCACTCATCGTTATCTTCTGAATTGGCGCTATATAAATAAAATTGAATTGAATTGAAGACCTCTACTGTAAAGGTATGCAGGAAGAAGCATCATTTCAACCACAGGGTCAGTGTTACACCAAAGCAAGCTTAGATAAAATCATCAAAAGCAGAACAATTTCCACTTGTTGTTTAGAATGGTGAATAACATCATGGTCTGATATGGAGAGGCAAGCAGAAAAGTTCAGCTTTCACTCCATACAGAGCAGAGTGTCACAGGATCGTTACAAGAGGCCTAAATGGGTCAACCCACATGCAGTATAGCAGTTCTCAAAAGCAACACTAGAATAGCAACAGTGGAGACAGGTCTCCATACACACAGAAAACTAGTCTCAGTCCTGCCAACTGACACATTAAATCCATTTTCATTTATACCTGAAGACCTGAAGAAAAAAATCTGAGTATAACATTATTTTACAATGGATACAACACATCTTATTGTACCTTACTGAATACATTACCAGGCAGCACAAACCGCATCTTAAAAACACATAAACACTTTGTGACAGCTCGTTATACGATAGCTCTCGCTCTGTCTTTAGCAGTGGTCTGGAATGCAGCTGGCTGTGGTTTATAGTAGATTATTAATATTCCCTCAAATCTTCATCCTAATCTACTCTGTTTATGTGGAAACAAAGATTCTCAGAGGGGTTTTGAGAACTGTAGGAGGCCAAGAGCGAAGGATGGAGTGAGCCCTGATTTTCCTCTGCTCCACCACAGAAACTCTCAATCGCCTTTTAAATGGGATGTTAACATCTAGAATAATCATAAAAGCAAAATATTCAAAATAAGGGATTTTATAGAATATTAAAATCATCTTTGAATACAAGTAACATTATATATGAACAATAAAGGGTTCATCAGGGTTAGACACTAAATGGCCAAAAGTAAATCGACACCTGAACATTACGCCCATGGAGATAGTGATAGTTGAACAGGTCATTCCAAAACCATCAGCATTAATCTGCTGCTGCAACAGCATCCACTCTTCTGGTTTTCTGGCTTTCCGGCAGATTTTGCAACCTGGCTGCAGGGATTTGCTTCCATTTAGCCACAAGAGCATTAGTGAGGTCCAACACTGATGTTGGGCAACAGGGCCTGGTTCGTAGTCAGAGTTCCAGTTCATCCCAAAGATGTTGGATATGGCGCGTGCCAGTTTTTCCACACCAATCTGGGGAAACCATTTCTTTATGGACCTGGCTTTGTACACCGGGACATTGTCATGTTTAGAGCTGCAACGACTAGTCGATTAATCGATCAGTCAATCGACAGATTGATCGTTTTAAGTTTGTTTTTCTTTTCTTTTTTTTTTTTTTAAGAAAAACTGCCAAAATTCTCTGGCTACAGCTTCTTCAATTTGAATATTTGCCAGTTTCCTTAGTCTTCTACAATTGAATATCTTAGGAAAACCATTTCATTCCTTTGATGGATTTATTTTTATCATTATTTTCTGGATTAATCTTTTAACTGTATCGATAATGGAAATAATAGTTGCAGCCCTGATCATGTTGAAAAGACCATTGTCTAAAAGACCATCAAAAATTGCATGCTGGAGCATTAAGATTTCCCCTCATAGTGTACACATATTTTGGCCACACAGTGTATATTTGCCAATGCATTGGACAATTATTGCCAGTTAGCTGGTGAATTATATTTCACATATTGGACTTCATAAAGACGACATAAATAAAGTCCATATTAGTGCAACCAGTACAACTCCATTTCAATTATTCTAACTCCTGACCGTCAATGCTTTCCATAATCCATTTAACTGAGTTAATATCAGTAAGTCTAAAAGTACTATGCATGTGCATCGCCTACTGTGTTATCATTTCTAGTAAACCTGACCGCCGTATATAAGGGGAGCTTATAACACTGCACGTGCCTTGTTTGATACTGTCGACAGACTAACAAACCACCCTGTGTCAGAAGCCTCTGAACTTCTATCTACCAGGGCCTGCAATGAATTTGCCTCCTTCTTCACTGACAAAATTTTGAAAATGTGATATGGAGTGCAGTCAGTGCCTCCATATCAGATACAGGATATGGGTTCAATTCAATGCTATATGCACCAATTCATTTCAGAAGTTCTCATTGCACCTTTCCTACAGAGCAGGTCTAGACCGTACTCTTTGTTGTCCCTGTGTCCAGTTAAAATCAATTCAAATAGCATGACACTATTTGATCCTATCAACCATAAAAACTTGGGGGACATTATTCAACATCTGAAAACCTCCTCCTGCTGCCTTGATATTCTGCCAACAGGCTTTTCCAAAAATGTTTCTAATTGCATGGCCTCAGATCTTCTACAAATTGTCAACATGTCTCTTCTCTCAGGTGTCCTCCCACAGTCTTCAATGACATCCACTTAAACACAGACAGTGGCAGAATTTCAGTCTTGGTATTATTGGATCTCAGTGCTGCATTCAACACGGTCGACCACAACATATTACTAGACCGACTAGGAAACTGGGTGGGACTATCTGGCACAGTTTTAAACTGGTTTGAATCCTACTTAAAGGACAGGGACTACTTTGTGTCTATAGGTAATTACACATCTGAGTAGACAAAAATTACATGCATAGTAGGTCCCCTTTAAGCACGTCCACATATCCCTTTTTACATATGTGCAACACACACACAAACACACATTCTCCATGTGTAACAAAACCACTAAAAGCACACAAGCCTCATGTAAAGAAAAACTATCACTTATACAGGGAACAAAGAGCCCTCACTACTTCCTTATTAATGGATTAGATTTCAGAAGAAGCAGATTTCATGCAGTAGTGAAGTTTCTGTGTTGGACTGATGAATTAATGACTGCTGTAAACATGTTGCTAATATAATTACATCTCTTGCAGAACTACCAGCATGTGCGCATGTGTGCCTTTATCATCTGCGGCAACTTAAGATCAAATTAGTCAAGTAGTTTCTATAAATGCGGAGCAGCTGAGAGGAAAATAACAGGATGTGTCATGCACTTCCACTGCCAGTATGATTACATGGCATGGTGAACTAAAACTAACATTACATTTCAAGCTGGTATCAGTTGAAAAACTTGAATACATAAAAGATAAAAAGACAAACAAATCAATGATAAAAATGAAACAAGGGGTGTTAGGCAATTGATGCCAGGAAAGTGAATGTACACTTCCTCAGGATCCAAAACATTTCCCACTACAGTCACATCAGCACATCAAATTGGGAATGTTGGGACAAAAACAGATCAAGTTACTGTCTTCATAGTACAAATGGCTAAAATATATCAAGAGTCAACTGCAGCAGAGCTGAAATATCAACATGTTAAATAACAGTGATATTTCTTCACTGCTTATAACTATTTCACAGATTACTAAAGCCTATGTTATCTGCTGATACCACACTGATTACATGTGTTCTTTTTATGGAACACAGACTATGTCACATCAGTTTGGAGACACTGAATTAATGCACTCTTATTGATCCACATTGGAGAAATGTCTTACTACCCTCTGCAGGGAGGTCAAAGTTCAGAGTCAGCTGGCAGAGACTCAGTGTCTTGCGCAAGGACACTTTGGCAGTGGAAAAAAAAGGATCTGATTCAATTTGAATCATCAGATAGTTAAGTCTACTTTGCGTGGCTGCTGGGAAAAGAACACTATACTGGGAAAGCACCTGTAAACAAGGATTTGCAACAGAGGCCACCTCGATATTCATGCCTGGGCCTAAAAGCTTATGACAGGCATCAAAAATAAAACAGATCAGATCTGTACATCTAACAAAAAAATGCAATGGTGTTTACTTCCACCAAAGCCTTTGTGGCAAAGTTAAAAACAGAGGACGCAAACTCTAATCAAGACAACAATCCAGGTCACAGAGGGTGATACATACAAGTCATTCATTATTTCACTCGTTGCAGTTTTGGGGTTACTTCCCCACTTTGCACTTAAGAAAAACTGATTTCTGTGTCATTATTTAAGTCCAAGCATTCACATTCAAACACAAATCTGTCAAAATAGGTCTACCTGTTTCTGCACGTGTACATGTTAATTGACATCAGATAGACATTGGAGGAATAATAAAATAATTCTATGAAACAAACACCTGTCTTACTGGCTGCACTACATTTAGGTGTGCGAGTTCCAGGTGGGCTTCACGAAAAGTATGCTCTGTGTGGGAAGCACACTCCCTCATACACATCAAATATGATAAAAACAGCTGATTTCAGGTGCACTGGGTCATTTAAAATCTCCTGCAGCAGTAAGTAAGTAAAATAGTCACAGCAGTCTGATGGCACTAAACCGTTTCAGCTTCCATAATCACTGCTCCTGTGGATAGATAAAGCATTGCAACTTCTTGTTCTGTCATGCCCCCCATCAGAAGCCAAAAACAGTTCATGCCCCCCACTACATGTAAACTGATTTAATTCAATCAATTTTATCAATCATTAACCATATTGGGGGACAAACAAGGATATTTGTATGCACCAGCATCACAAGACAACATACTATGATGTACTACAGCAACATAGCAAAAGTACCTTACTACATCAAAGCTATTGTTTTTTTTTGTTGTTTTTTTTTACATTGAACCAACTTCAAACCAAGTCAATGTTATCTCACCACAGCAGAAAGCTCCGCTGCGCTTGAGCTTCAGAAATGCTTTGAAGAATATAGCTTGTGTGGACACAACCGCACTACTTGATCAATAAAAGAGCTAAGCTATTGAAAAGCTATTTGATTCAGAAAACAGCAACGCTACCACCACGCTACTGAAAAATGTAGTTAAACTTGTGTAACTATTTTGATAATCAATTAATTATTTCAGTAATTTGTCAACAAAACTGCCAAACACTTGTTGGTTTGACCTTTAATGTGAGGATTTGCTTCTTTTCTTTGACATCTATGACAGTAAATTGAATATTTGGGGTTTTGGACTGTTATTTAGATAAAACAAGGGATGAAGATGACACTTTGGCCTGAGAAATTATATTAGACCTTTTTTTCTTACAACTGTGTGACATTTTATAGAAAAAACGATTAACTAATTAATTAAGAAAGTAACTGGCAGATTCATGGAGAGTGAAAATTGTTTGTTGCAGCTCTAGTATTGTTATTAGATTGGGGGGGGGACGACCCAGGGGGCCTGGTGGCAGTAGGCCTGAGGTCTATTGATGCGGTGCCACATTAGGTGCAGAGCCAGCGTGGGACAAAAGGGCTCTTGGTACAGAGGAAAACAATGGCCAGTCAGCCTCCAGTCACTACAGCTGAGCAGCTGACACTGACGGGAGAAGAGGAGAACTGGACTGGAGCAATGGAAAATAATGAAGCCACAGTAGGTAGACTAGACGGTTACCGTGGAGAGTGGGGAGTGGAGAGGGTAAAGCCAACATGGCTGAACCCGCTCAGTCTTCCAGAGGAGGCCGGGTGTGTCAGGGCAGAGGAGAAATCAAATCACTTATGCAGGGATACAAACTCATGGGGTGAAAAAGGTGGCAAAGATGTGAATCCCCCTAGAGGGTCCGGGGGCATGCCAGAAGTCTGTAAACAGGAAACCTGTATATGTTGTTAGTTTAATTTATAACAATGCATCATATTTTATAAGACAATTCAGGATGAAACTTATAATTTGAAATGTAAGAATAGCTGTTAAATAAATGTAGTGGAGTAACAAGTACAATATTTGCCTGTGAAATGTAGTGAAGTAGAAGTATAAAGTAGCAGTAAATGGAAATACTCTTAATACTTAGTCCAAGAATCTCAACACTGTACTTAAGAACTGTGCTTGAGTAAGTGTACTTAGCTTTCCACCACCGACAATAACCACATAATAATCACATGGAATGCACACAGTTAAATCAGACACACAGTTTGTCTGTGCAGCTCTGCAGTCATTACCAGAGACCATAACAAGAACCAAGACTCACTAACACCTGCTCTACTTTTCCCTCAGCCAAGTAGCCTAAACCCTGCCAGTCACATTCACTAAGCGTGTTTTTGGAAAGCGCAGAACAACAGCTACTCACAATGTAGTGTGGGGTCCTCAGATATGAAAACATGGTCCAAAAAGAGAGATGAGTCCAGTCGGGGCTGGGGGGTCCCGAGCAGGTATGTGGATATGGCAGGTGGTGGCTACTGTAACAGCCTCAATGCATCCAGACTGTCATCACACAGAACAGAAGAGGTCTCAGCAGCCGATTAAAGGATCTTATAAGATCTATTTAGGGCCTTGGTGCTCGCCTTAAATAGGAGCACTCATTAGCTGAATGACCTGAGACTCTCAGAGACATAGGGAGAGAGACAGAAAAGCATGAAGTGAGGAAGAGTGACAGAAAATACAGAGCCAGATGAAGAAGTGGAAAGAGAAAGATAGTGGATTGCTTGACGGGTGGCCATGCTCAAAGTTCACCCAACAGGCCATTAAAAGGCCAGAGTTCGCGATCCTGGGGTCATAAAATCTGTGGTTCACACGCTCCAGTTACAACGGCAGATGCTGCAGTGAAATCTGCACTTTCAACTGTTCTGAATGTAACTGAGAAATAAGCCAAAAACAACTCTGAGGGCCTAATCTCAGCAGTGTCTGAGCAACACAAAAACAGCTCAACAAAAGCCATTTGAAACCCAATTTTACACAGCAAATAACATCCAACAAGCAAATATCAAATTGCCAAAAACCACTTTGTTTTCTCTCCTTTGACAAGTGTTGGAAGAAGATTATTGAGATTAGATTTTGGAGTTCTGGTAAATCTGCCACCAGCTGTGTGTGAAAACGTGATCACAGCTGATCCGACCCCCCTTTCAGTGCTTCCTCCCAGTCTGTCAATGGAAAGGTCAGCTTAAAAAGACGAGGAAAATGACTCATTAGATCCATTATCTACCTCATTAGTCGAGTGGCAGATTGGTGGGAGGAGTTCTGTCACAGGAACGTCATGATTTTGCCATGAGGAGCCAGGTGAGAGAAAGACTCCTACCTCCACAAAGGCTACATCCACACTAATACGTTTTCGTTTTAAAAAGCATAACTTTTGCTACATTCACGCCTAGCATCAATACTCTGGCATTTTCATCCCCTAAAACTGAGACTTTTGAAAACACTGCTGACCCTGTTTTTGTCTGAAAAATGTAGGATTACGTTTTTGTCTGGATGGGTGGAAACGAAGACTTTTGAAAATGATGACGCAGAAACCCACGTTCGCTTCCTGATTGGGTCTTAGTAGTCACTACGTGTTCTTCCCTGATTCGTCACGCCCCTATCACGTGACCCTTTTCCGGGAAGAAAACAAACGACATCAGCCATGACTATCAGCGGTTAATTCAACATGGATAACAAATTAAAGGTGTAACAGTAACAGTTCCACCTCGTCATCGGTCCAAGCAAAGAAATCTCTGGTCTTACTTTTCGCCATTGCTGTTCTTCGTTTGTAGTATTTTCTGCAACTAAGAAACCAATCGCAGAGTAGACAATCGTTCCTGTTTACACTGGCACGCGCATGCCCATGAGATTATTTCTGAAATGGTGCTAAAACACTTGTATGTACAGATATCGTTTTCGTTTTAAAATGTCATTTTAAAATGAAAACGTGAAAAACAGTGTGGACGTAGCTGCAGGTATAAGCATGCCATTGGCCAACTATTTCAGTCGGAATTATCCTCCCCTTCCGCGATCTGCAGTTTTGCAAGGGCACTGTCACTGCATCCTGGGCTTAGCGCTGCCCAAGATGATTATGATTGGTTTACAGAAATACTAACAAGCCAGAGCGTTTTTTTTCTCCTATATCTGAATGATAATGGGTTCAGCCAGACCTTTCTCCAGCACTGGCACAGCGCTAAAACGAAGTGTGGAGATAGGTCTTGCTATGAGAGACTAGAGTGGACGTAGCCTCAGTGAGAATGTTTGTGCCTGCTGTGTGTAATGGTAAAATTCTTGAGGTGTGACACTGACATTCAGACACTGCTACAAGAAGTGGGCACAGAAACACAAACAAATGTAAGAAGAAGAAGAAGAAACTTTATATATACAGCACAAAACAAAGTACTTCACAGAGAGAGATCATAAAATACCACATTGAATGATAAAATACATGAAGGGCAAAGACAAAATACGAGAAAATAATAAATAAAATAATAAACCGACAGCTCAGATAAGATCAGGATATACTTTACGATAAAAGTAAGTTGCAAAAGTTCTGTCCCCCTTAGTTTTCATCCTGGATTCAGGAACAGACAGAAGTACCCTGCCTGAAGATCTCAAACTAAATAAAGGTTCATAAGGGATTAAAAGGTCTAAAATGTAATCTGGAGCCAGGTCATAAAGAGCTTTAAAAGTAATCAATAAGATCTTAAAATCAAGCCTAAAAAAACAGGGAGCCAAAGTAGAGGCTAAAGAAGGTGTGATGTGATCATACCTCTTGGTCCTGGTTAAAAGCCTAGCAGCTGAGTTCTGTACAGTCTGCAGTCGTTTCAGTTTTTTCATTAAGACAAGTGAACAGACTTACAATAATCAAGGCGTGAGGAGATAAAAGCATGTACAGTTTCTACATCACTAACATTTTAAATAGATCAGATTTTTGCAATATTTCTGAGGTGATAAAAACATGATTGGACAAGCTTAATGATATGTTGCTCAAAACATAAATTGCTATCAAACAGAACACCAATATTTCTTGCAACAGGCTTGATATGTTGTGAAAGGTTACCAGTAGATGGCAGTATTTGTTTTGTGATATGTTGGAGCCCAATAACAAGGATTTCTGTTTTATTAAAGTTGAGATGAAGAAAACTGATCAACATCCAGCGTTTTTATGTCAGACAGGCAGTCAGCATACTAAAGTCAGTGGGCTTGAAAGGGAGGTACAACTGTGTGTCATCCGCATAACAATGAAAAGAAATACCATGTCTGCGGATGACATCACCCAAGGGGAGCATAAATAGGGAGAACAGTATTGGTCCCAGAATTGAACCTTGAGGCACACCATAGCTGATATGGGAAGAGAATGACATCAAGTTATTAATGGCGACACAGAACTTCCTATTGGACAAATAAGATGAGAACCAGTTTAGTGCACCCACCCAGTGCCTCAGTCTATCTAGAAGAATGCCATGATCAATTGAGTCAAAAGCAGCACTTAAGTCCAGCAGCACAAGAAATGAACATGTGCCTGTGTTGGCATTCATAAAAAGGTCATTAGTGACTTTGAGAAGGGCTGTCTCTTCTGCTGTGCAGTGGTGCTGAGAAAAACCAGATTGAAACTTTTCAAAAGGTACTATTGTTTTCCAACAAGAAGCTGCTTAGATACAATTTTTTTCAAGAACCTTGGAAATAAAAGGCAGTTTAGAGATTGAATGATAATTATCCAGGAGAGTGGGATCAAGCCCAGGTTTTAAGGACTTTTTTAAGGACTGATTGAACACAAGCAGTTTTAAAGTGTTCTGGGACGCAACTAGTAGACCCCAAGCTGTTCAAAATAGTTAGCAAATGGGGTGCAATACAATCCATAACTTTGAATAAAAACCTAGTTGGAATTATATCAAGAGGGCTGGAGGATACTCTCATAAGAGACATGATTTCTGTCAATTCAGGAAGAGTAACAGCAGAAAATTTGTTCCAAGTATCCCTGAGGGGGTGATCCACATCTAAAGAGGCAGGATTGAGGGTAATACCAGCTCTTATTAACTCCACCTTACCAGCAAAGTGCAATAAAAACTTTTTCACAATCAGCAGAGGCACTAGGAGAGGCTGGTTTAATTAACTGATTGACAGTTTTGAATAGGAATTTGGGTTGTACTGATGGGCAGAAATAAGTACAGAGAAATGGCATGTTCTTGCATTCTTCACCATCCTATTATAAAAAGGACTAATAACTCTTTCATGGCCACAAAGTGGACCTGGAGAACTGATTTATTCCATCTGCTTTCTGCTGTTCTGCATTTCCTTTTACAGCTTCAAATACTGTCATCTAACTATGGCTGTTTTCTAGTCTTTGAGTTTGGTTTATTTTTCAGAGGAGCTGTGAGATCTAAGGTTGAAGAACACAGGTAGTTAAAAGAATCAACCAAATCGTTTGTGTAGGAGGAATCAGGAAACACACTGCCAAGAGAATTGAACAGTGTACCAAATTCTGAGGCACTATGCTCATTAAGGACACGTGTACTAGCAGCCTGTAATTCAGAGTTAAAAACAATGCATAGATGATCAGATACAAACATGTGAGTTAGTGATATTTAAAAAAATCAGTAGCAAGGTCATTAGAAGACTAATCAACTCAAATATTAAAATCACCACAAAGAACAATTCTATCATAATTTAAAACAAGACTGGATAAATATTCAGGGAGCTCCAACAAGAAGGAGCCAGCTGGTTTAGGGGGGAAATAAATAACAGAAATTATGTCCGGGAGGGGGCCACCAAGTAAACATGAGCACTTCAAAGGAGGAAAAATCATTGCAAGCTATGAGGTTACATTTGAAATGCTTCCTATAGATAGTAACAAGGCCACCACCACGACCGTAATCCCAGCAGTCATCATCTGGAGGGCACAATTCAGCAAGGTGACTGTGATCAACAGGCCATAACCAGGAGTCTGTTAAAAACATGAAATGAAAAACTGCACAGGATAAGAGGTAAACTGTATAGACTAGGGCTGTATTTTGGACATCAATACTTTTTGAGAACCAACATGATTGTGTATTAAAAGTGGTTAAATATTGAAAATGTGCATCAAATTTGTTTTATTTTGGCAATATTCTTGGACAGTTGTTTGTGTTAAGACAATATTAAAACATCTTAAACCCTAGCCCTATTTCTAAAATAATAGAATAAATAAACAATAAAAAATAATTATAATCTAATAATGGATAATAAGTTAAAGAATATGAATCCATTTTAAGTAAACCTATTTCTATTACCATTAATGGAGATGCACCAAAGAAAAAAAATAAGATTTTCATCCTCGCCTAGTATAAAATCTAAATTTCAAGGCAATATAACCATCATAACATGGGTCCAGTGACTAATAATGCAGCATGATGTATTCTCCTACTGCTTGACTACAAATGTAACTGTAAATGTGATGAAAATACACTAAAATTTAACTATTATGATACAATTTATAAAGATATACTCATGCGGTCTCTATGTTTTGGCCCTGTTTACTGGGACTTCTACTTCAAAACACTATTTATTTCCATATAGCTGTGTAACAAATAACAAATGTCCCAAAAACATTGGAATATAGTAAACACAATGAATATTGATCAATATTCATACATGACTGAAGCGCTCCAAGCTATACAGGCAGATAAATGCACAATGGAAAGGCCTAAAGTCAAGTATGACATATCTATGGATTCCTCTAAGACAGACAAACAGGATGAAATTAGTTTGGTTGATGTCTGTACTCAATTCAGCCAACAGATAGAGACATATATCATGTAATCACATGGAAGGCTAAGGCCACCATCCGCAATCCTTCTCCATGCAATGCAAATGTATACAAACAGGCTGAAATGGATTCAAGATGGTGCAGGGACATTGGAGAAGTGATTACTTTTGGAAGAGTTTCCCTACGGGGATCAATAAAGTATTTCTGATTTAGCTAGGCGATCAAACACAACTTTTGATTACAAAGTTGTAACTAGCCAAGGTTTTAAATGACCTCAGGTCTAATATGGATATGGATACCTTCAGTATTAGTACTACTTGACTTAAGCGCAGTCTTTGATACAGTAGATCACTCGATTCTTTTAGGTAGACTTCACAATCTGATTGGCCTTTTTGGTACTGTTTATAATTGGTTAAAATTTTGGTTCAAGATTTTTTTGTAATCATAGATGAATGTTCATCGAAACTCTATAAAATTAATTGTGGTGTTCTTCAAGGTCCAATTTGAAGTCCTACCCTTTTTAACCTTTACATGCTACCACTTGGAAACGTCATCATGAGTTACGTCATAAATTTCCATAGCTATGCTGGTGACGCACAGCTTTACATTGCCGTGTCTCCTGATGACTCAGGGCCAATAGATGCCTTTATAAACTGTATTTTAGATATCAAGTTATGGATGGCAGAGAATTTTCTACAGCTCAACCAGGACAAAACAGAAGTCTTGGTTATTGGTACTGAAGTATGAAGGTATTATTGGAGCAAAACAACTGAGCACCTGTGACAGCGGAATCTGTAGTTGTAGAAAATAGTCACACGTGTATCAGTAAATTTGAAGTCACAGAGAAAAATGCTTTAGGAGTTGCCATCTTGTAGAAATGTTTCTCTCTCCCACAAACACAACAGTTACACCTTCTCAAATTCTTGATTGCAGGTGCACAAATCCTATACTACGAATCACAAATTATGAAACTCATACGCTCAGTTTTGCTGCAGTGAATATGGTGCTAAACACATTCACACACCCCTATCAACATATGTGAAGTCACAGACAAAATTTACACATCTGCCAATCAGTATGTGAATTCATGCATTCACACCTGTGCCTCAGAGTCATGGAGGTGTACAGGTCCTGGAAAGGTAGCAGATTGCAGCTCATCACCTTCTCAGCAGAGCGAATAATACGCTGCAGTCTGCTCTTGTCATTGGCAGTGGCAGCAGCGTACCAGATGGTGACTGAGGAGGTGAAGATGGACTCAGTGATGGAGGTGTAGAAGTGCACCATCATGGCAGGTTGAATTTCTTCAGCTGCCGCAGGAAGTACATCGTCTGCTGGGCTTTCTTTGTGATGGAGCTGATGTTCAGCTCCCACTTGAGGTCCTGTTTGATGATGGTGCCCAGGAAGTGGAAAGACTCCACAGTGTTGACTGGGGAGTGACACAGGGAGGCGACTTGAAAAAGCTGCCTAGCTTGCTAATGTACAGTCCTATATTGATTTCCTGACAGGGTCCCACATAACAGATGGCCCAGGGCCAGGAAAGGTTTATGCAGAGCAAGTTGATTGACCAATCTCTGGTCTGTCGTGGACTGGTGCGCTTATGAAAGACGATCGCTCTTCTTTAAGGAGTGGATGTGGGATCGCTAAGTTGTTTTTATAATCCGCAATGAGATTTGTTTACAGCAAGAAAACACATTAACGACTAACGTTAATGGTAGGGAAACACTACGCCAACACTAATGCTAGCTAATGTCAACTTTACTGTATCGGGAGCTAATGTCGAGCACTGTGGGTTTTTGGCAGGCAGTTGTTTCTTGCATAAATCTCCTAAGTACAGACAAAATAAGTCATAATGTTTCATAGTGGTCAGTTTTATTCAAACAACACGGCTTGTTTAGACAAGCGGTGTGACTTCCATTAGCTGTGACTGGCATCAGATGATGATGTTATTTGCTATTTTCTAAACAGAGTGCCTGGAATGGGGTATTTGATTTATTGTTTCCATTCTTGCCAAATTTGTGGACTGCCTCACTATCAAATTGTCGTTTGCATCAGGCAAGAACGGATAACAACAACGGAATATGTACAATGTACTGTTCTGTACTCTTCGATTGGATTAAAATGTAAATATTTACCTAATGTCTTAAGAGTGTAAGGATATTATGAGCGGAAGACTCATCCCCCCAAAAAGCACCACAGAGCGCCACAGAAAGTCATCCCTGCCTGTGGCCATAAAACTCTTTAACTCCTCCCTCTAAGTGTTAGTCTAAATAACCCTAAGTCATTATCAACTGGACATTGATCATTAACATCAGTGCAATACTTGACATAATTGTGCAATATTCTGTGTTAATACTGCTGTGCAATATACTCTTTTCAGTTTAAAATTCCCTATTTATTGATATTTATTCATACTACTATTACTACTGTGCAATATCCACCATATCATTATAATCTTAATAGGCTACACTTAACTTGACAGTTCATGCTCTATTACTTACTACTTGTATTATTACATTGTATTATTATACAGTATTATTATCATCATCATCATCAACCGGTAAACCCACTTTCTACTTTACACTTATTTTAATTTTATACTTATACCCACTTGGTACTTCATTTATTTCCTGACCTGTATTATAGTGTATTATTTTTTTTTGCTTAGTACTTCTATTCCTGTGTGCACTGACGTGATAGTGAGCTACTGTAACAAAAGAGTTTACCCTCAGGGATCAATATAGTATTTCTGATTCTGATTCTGATTTCTGATATGATTGAAATTAAATTTTTCTGTAAGTGTTGCAATATAGAGCCCACTTAATTATTTATTGATGGAAAATAAGTTATTTTCATTTTTTTTTGGCTGCCGGCCAGTGAAAATATACAAGGGGCCAGTAAACTCTGATGTACTGGCCAAGTGGGCCATTGGGGAAAAAATGTTAAGTTGGAACCTGCCCGATTTATTTTGAATTGCCCCGGTTTGGTATGTCTCACTCTCTAGACCAAAAGGCTAGCAGTACTGTTTGATGACAGAAAAGTGCCACAGTGTTGTTAAAGTTTTTTATGTTTGTTTGTTTTTTTTTTTTACTTAAATGGGTCCAAAGTAGTACAGTTTGACTCTATGCCACAATGCCACACAAAAATAACACTCATCCGCGGTGGTGTCATCAGCGAACTTCAGGAGCTTGATGGACTGGTGACTGGAGGTGCAGCTGTTGGTGTACAGGGAGAAGAGTGGAGGGGAGATGGGAGAGCCTTGAGGGGAACCGGTGCTGATGGTCCTGGAGTCAGATGGGTTTCCCCAGCTTCACGTGCTGCTTCCTGTCAGACAGGAAGTCTGTGAAGTCTACCTGCAGGTGGAGTCAGGCACACACGGCTGGGAGAGCTTGTCCTGCAGTAGAGTTGTGATGATAGTGTTAAAGGCGGAGCTAAAATCCACAAACAGGATCCTGACATAGCTTCCTGAGGAGTCCAGGTACTGGAGGATGAAATGGAGGGCCATGTTTACTGCATCATCTACAGACCTGTTGTAGGCAAATTGCAGGAGGTCCAGGAGTGGGTCAGTGATGGATTTGATGTGGGATAACACAAGGCACTTAAAAGACTTCATTACCACGAGTCACCCTGTAAACTTCTAAGGCCCAAAGATACTGTTAAATTGAGCCGCGCCAAAATAGGAACATACTGTTGCTTATCTATGGTATTGAATTCTACTGTATTAGTGCTGTTAAAAAAAAAATCAAGTTTATGTCAAGTTTCATGTCTGTCAGGACAATATTTTGTGAAATATAATAAAGCATTTGTTCAACCTTCCTTTAAGGGTCATTATAGTCAAGGCTGAGTTTTTATTATCTTCATGTCTGTGCATTGGTTTCTGCTTTATTTCTTCACAGAAGGTGATGAGTTTGTATGTAAGTGCTCAAACAGATGATGACTCATTACTGGGAAGAACAGAGAAGGAGCGCATTGGAGCCGCAGAGAACGCCGGTTGCAGCACATCAGGGTATTAACCTCAGTGATTCAGGTTAATTGAAAATCAAACACACAGCGCGGAGTGCTTTTATCTCACAGTGCCATTTCAGCTTTAGGTACAGCAGCAAAATAAGGAAAAGGATGGCCGTGGTGTGAGTCAGTGTGTAGCTTAGACTTTGTGTCACTGTGTGATTGTGGTTGAACCATGCATATGCATTAGTGTGTGTTTGCTCTCATGTAGCTGATTTCTAATGCTCCAAATTTAATGACCCTTCTCTCCAGAATGTGACCCAGATAAGCACCACACTGCCACCCTGGAGGTTCAAGTGGCATAATTCCACACATTTCTCCCTTTTTCCTCCTTTGTTGCCACAATCCAACATAACCCTTTAACACTTTGTGTGTTGCTGTAGGGTGCGTTTGCAAGAGGTATACAGCGTGTGCGTAGGCATGCACATTAGCACATGACCACATGCTTCATTATTTAGATCACCCATCAGTAACACACTCTCCAGGACGCTGACTGAATCTGTGGTGGAACTGAGCGCTGAGGGGTGGCTTGTACCACTTCAACAAGCTATAGCCACCCACAGGGAAATAGAAACTTCCTCCCAGACAAAACCCTCAAACCAGCAAGTCTTTGTTAACACACACACACACACACAACTACCGACAGACACAGGAAGTGGTGTGCTTCCGCTTGAGGTAGACAGGTTTCTTAGAACATGGGCCGGAAGGTGTCAAATTTTTAACTACAATCTGAGCAAGCTACTCTACGTAGATTCAAATATATTCAAGCAAACATCAGAAGAATGAACACACCTAGTTGGAATGTGTTTTTGTGGTTGCTAAGTAAAACATCTTTCCATTAAAAGACAACACAGGATCTGTAGGACACCCTGGTGTAACTGATCACAATACTCTAAGAGCAGAAGCAATAGATAGGATAGGATTATGACAGATAAGAGGTCACAGCAGTGGTGGCCTTCGTAGTGAGAAATTAGTGCTAAAAGAGAAGGGATACAAGGAAAGGGGAAGCCTGATGAAGGAGGGAATGAGGGTGAAGAGTAGAGAAGAGTGAGAAGAGTGGTTTGTTTTGGGGGCCAGCAGACAGTAACAGTACATCTGGGCTGACAGAGACTAACAGCACAGACCTCCTACAGAGGGGACGGCTGCATTCACGGCAAATGAGGAAATGGAATTACCTGAGCAGAAATAGAACCACAGGTGGGGTTTGGACAACTCATTCCATTACTCCACCTCAGGCACAGCACAGGAGGAGGCTTCGGGGAACAACAAACTGCATATTTACAAAACACAGATTTCTATTCTGGTAGTCGTCCTCCTAAAAAGTAGTCTAACACTCAAACATATGGAGTATTTGCAAATTATTGCTGATTGAAGCCTAGCAGAACAAATTATGTGGATAGGGTGCAGTTGTTGCTACAGGGTATGCAATAATTAAATAACATTTAGAAATACAGTGGTATCAGACAATGGGGTCAGGGCTAGGGCTGCACGATATGGTAAAGAAATCATACTGTGATTATTTTGACAGATATAACGATTGCACTATTAGTGGGAATGATCATTTTTGTATCACAATTTTCATTTTCACTGAAAAAACTATTAAAATCATATCATCATGTGACATTTATTGGGGTCTGTATCAAACAAACATGTTGTCTTTCATCTGGAGAACAAGATTTGTAAGCCAGGGCATCTCTGCAGCACTACAGTAGTTCATTATAATGATGTTTTGTCACACATTTAACCTTTTTCAAAAACAATTTGATATGATTTGGATATTGCACTTAGCCATATTGCAATTTCAGTAATATTGCAATTAATCTTTGGCAAACACCGCGATACGTCGATGTAGAGAAACTGTTAGCATCTTGTGAACATCATTATTCTGGTGCTCCAACCACAAAGTAACCCCCCTTCCCCATGTGTATAGAGGTAGTGTCATCTTTATGGAAGACATACCTGACTTATCGATTAATAAACAAATAGTTTCAGCTCTAAAAATAATCTACAGATTAATTGATAATGTAAACATATCGCAACCCTAAACACAACACTTGCTGTATTTAATTGATTAGATTGGTGCCAACAACTCAAGGCTGTGCGTGCCTACATTGTAAATTCTAATCAGAGATCATTTAAGTCTGTGACCTAATTGGTGATGAAATGGTTACTCAATTCATTGACTAGTAGTCAACTGACAGGAAATGAATTGATAATAATGACATTTTAGTCATGTATCTATGGAGGGAAATTAGACTCAAAATGGTCACAAATGTGTATTACATAATCTAGAAATGAAAAGATTTACAAATGTGTACGAGGGCATCTGCTTTTTGCATGGACTGGCTGTTTTCCCAGCAGAAGAACAAGTCCACCACCTAGCCGTAGCTTATTTAAACCATATATTTATAGGCTACTGTATAGAGTCTACAGTTGGTAAATGTATGTGTTCTAATCGAGGGGTTATGAGCTATTGTCTATTTAGAAAAACGTCTTTCCCACTTTGAAATTACACACAAATTCACCGAAAGCCCAGATATCCCAGTTTTCCACCAACACCAACAACGCAGCATGCATTTGTGGATCTGTGTGGAGCTGGAGACCGTGAAGAGTCTCAAAACTCCACATGCAAATGTAACCTGCTTCGTGCGCATCAGGCGATCTGTGCATATCAGGTGATCCGTGTGCACACATTTAACAATCTGTTAATAAATACAAAAGAATATCACAAATATTTTTAGACATTTGTGTACACAGGAAGCTTTTTGAAAGCAAAAATGATCAGAACTGTGAAGTTGAAGTAAAAACATTATTATTCAGATGTGATGCGATGTGTGTATTTCTAAAACAGTTTTACATGAGTTCAAATTCCTCGGTATTTGTGTGTGGATTGGAACATGCATTTGTGAGTACCCAAATTACGCACAAATCATTGCACACATTTGTAAATCTTATATTTCATTTGTAGATCATGTAATACATATTTGTAACCATTTTGAGTCTAATTTCTCTCCATATGTATCAGGTAAGAATAGTGAACATGTATTGGTTAGAGCTTGTCAAATGTGAGGATATGCTTGTTTTCTTCTGTTATTAAACTGAATATGCTGGGTTATTCGGCTGTTATTCAGATAAAATAAGTAGACATTGCTTTTGGGCTCTGGTTACTTGTGATGGCCATTTGTCATTGTAGATTAATGAATAATAATGACTATAGCCTGTGGTGACAAGGCCAAGAAACATAGGAACGTGGGCTACTGGGCTACACACAATTAAAAGGGCATATTTAAATCTGAAGCCCATCTACCCATTGGCCCACATACCATGACTTAGGGGTGTGTGTGTGTGTGTGTGTGTGTGTGTGTGTGTGTGCACGCGCGCAGTGACAGAAAGATGCATTGTGTCCGGTTCGTATGGGTCATGGGTCACTCGGCCCACTACTCGCAGACTGCCAAGCCAGCCAGCCCTCCCCTCTCTGTGCCCCTATCCCTCTCTATACCCATCCAGAGAAAAGTTCCAGTAGCGGACCAGCCACTGTAAAGCCATTGTTGTGTACACTCCCTGTCAGAGAGAAGGCTGCCTTGTCATCTATACTGCCCAGTCACATGCTTGGGGTCTTTAGAAAAATTAACTGCATCATCAGCTGGCCACTGGTCTGCATGTCACCCTGAAAACATGACCACATACTGAACTCTGGACTGCCTGCCAACTCCTGATTTACACATCAACATATTCTTGGTGATCGGACACCCACCTGCTGCTGTGTGATACCTGCTGCAAGAAGCACTTGATCTCAGATTTCACAGAATCCCACTACCTATATTTTCGACAAGAAATAAGAACTTACAGGCGTAAAAAATAAAATGCAAAACATGTATGGTAATTTTTCTGGAAAAACACACGTAAGATCAAGTTAAATAATCACAGTGCTCCAAAGTCCCATCACAGAACCAACTGCCGCATACGAACACACTTTCCCAGGCTCTAATATCTCCAAGCGGGCTACCTTGTTCCCTTTCATCCTCTGAGTGACCCATAAAAAGGGTCTTGGTTGGGTAACTGCTTGTGTAGAAAGCAATTCATTTTCTACTGGGCATGTCTTGCCACATTAGTGAGAATGGTGCTATTGTTTTGTTGAGCCGGCAATGGCACGTAAAGGCAACTCTGTTCGCCAAACCATCCGTGGTCCATGGCAGAATGTGCACCAGGCACAGCAGGAATTGGGGCACTCTGTAGACTTGAGTCACGGGGTGGTCCTCTCCTGCTGAGTGGTGCTGACAGGGATCTGGAGCAATGGTGCCGTTGGGTTGGATGGGAGTAGCAAACGGGGTCAGTGGGTTTGTGTCGGAGTAACTAAGGGACATTGGATCAAATGAGCCCAGAGATGGTTCAAAGGAGCTGGGATGAGACCTATTGCCATTTCCTGATCAGGACAGAGATCTGGCAGTGCATCCAGTTTACAAGCTCAGGATTTTAAAATGTAAGTTTGGCAATGGCCGAAACAAGAATATGCTGGGTAATAGAATTGTGGGAGCAGTTATTTCAGGCATTCAGGGAACTTCAAGTAAATATCACTATCATTTTCTGATTAAACAATGTTAGGTGACAGACAGGTGGCCACTTGGCATGAAACTCTCAATTAATTCAACAAGACAAAAGATGACCACCTATATCAGACAATGTTTGGTTCTTTGAGAAAATGTCAAAGGTACAAGATTACACACAAAATGTAAGTAGAGGGCCTATGGACAGAGGGTGTTGTATGCCATACAGATTGTAAAGCCCTGAGGCCAATTTGTGATTTGGGGATATAAAATTGACTTGAAACATCCTACTGGCAAGCTCAAAATTCTGTTATGTGCACTGCCAACAAGGAGCAGAACCTAATGAATGTACTTTTTAGAGAACCGATGAGATAATCTCCAGCTTAGAAAAGTTAAAAAAAACAACTTATTTCTCAGAAACAAAGTTTAAATAATTAAGTGTTGTATTGTTAGGGGTGGGCCATATTGTACACGATAATATCTGTATAATTTTTAATATGATAAAAATCATGGCGGTAATGGCAAGATTCCAACTTGTTGACGTAATGACCTCATACCGTTACGCACAGCAACAACAAGCAAAAAGCGAAAGTAACATTGCTACCGGCTCCGCGGTGGAATTAGTTCCAAAACAGGGGAGCGACTTCAGTAGTGTGGAAGTGGTTTGGCTATAAAAGATCCGATGTACAGCATACCACGGTGTAGCGTAATCGTGCTACCGAGAGTTCGTCTTGGCCCTGAGATACCACGCTGACACCAGTGTTGCAGTGTAGGTTCTTTATTTTTGGTCGTTCTTGCTTTCTTTTCTGGCTCTTCTTCCATCCGCTCTCCAACCGCCTCTCCCCACAGTCCAGCCTGCTACTGTATTTAAGGAGAGAATAATTAGTTCACTGGGTTCAGCTGCGCCAATTATCTCTCCTTGATGCTGCTCACCTGAGCAACTCCCCCACCTCTCCCTCTGCAGCTTAAAGCTAACCATACCCACCTCCACACACGGTAATACGTAATATGCATGGAGACTGTAATGACAAAAGGGGGCAATACAACAAACTTATTTCGCCACCTCAAGCAGAAGCACCCGGTTGAGTATGAGGAGAGCCAAAAATCATGCGAGGAGAGCTCAATGGCTATTGTGAGTTCTAAACCAAAAATATTTTACTGTATTTTGTCATCATCGAGAATATAATTAAATTACGAATAAATGCGTCATGCATCTCTGACGCATTAAAACCCGAAAGGACGCAGTAAAATCACTATCGACGGACGCACCCTATTTTTTCCCTGACAATGGTACATTGTGAACAACAAATACATGTTGATGTCATGGTCCACCTGATTCCTGCACACAGGCAGAAATTAAAGCTCTGTAAACCTGTTGTGAGGACATCTAAGCAGTAGAGCAGTGAAGCTATGGAGGACCTTCAGGCCTGCTTGGACTGTAATGACTGGAATGTTTTCAGGACTACTACCAACAGACAGGATGAGTTCACAGAGACTTGGACGTCCTATATCAGCTTCTGTGAGGACTGCTGTGTACCATCACGAACCAGGGTGAGTTAAACAATGACAAACCCTGGTTCACAGCTAAAATCAGACAGCTAAGGTTGGAAAAAGAGCGTTCAGGAGTAGAGAGAGGGATAGGTTTAACCAGTCCAAGTACAGGTTTAGCAAGGCGGAGGAAGGACTGATACTGACTGATATCTGTGTTCTTCATTCTCTAAACTTCACTCAGTATTTTGATGTCAGGAATATGATTTATTTTATTGACATTTTACATTTGATTCCAGTGAGATATTATTGAGTTTATATAGTGACTTTGCTGTTGTAAACTTTACTGTTGCTGCTGTAGAAACTTTTAGTTATATTTAAAATATTAAATTCTAATCCTTTTCTGAATTTAATATTTTTTTAAAGAAAATATATTTTTAAAAGCAATTATTTATTAATGAAAAAGTATTGATAGGAGTAGTATCGATAAAATCATAATGATACCAATCCCTAAACACTTTTTTTACTGGGGACCCACTCAATTGTCCTGGGACCCACTCAAATGACCACCTGTGAGTCCCGGGGACTCACTACATTACATTACTACTATGATGAGAAATAACAATGGTTAAATTATTCCCTAATTTAAGGATCTTTGTGTGAAGTAGTTTTTTTCCTCTTTGATATCATCAAAACACCAACCCAAACACCATCTCAAACAGAGCATGCTAAACATATCCAAAGCACTGCAACCGAATAGGCACTGGAGTGGCTGCCGTCGAATTTGAATGTGTCACCATGGTTGCAAACACCCACTCATTTCAGATCAATAGGGGCTCAAGAGCCCGGGGATTGGCTGGTAGATCAACAACAAATCTCTCTACTGGCCACCGGGAGGGGGCCCTGGCCTGGGACACAGAGCAGCCACATAACCCCCAACTTCTAGGATACATCCACACTACTACGTTTTCATTTAATAACGGCATTTTAATACTAAAACGATCTCCGTCCAGACGACCGTTTCAGCACCATTTCAGAAATATTCTCTGCCCTTACTAACACGGCTGAAAACACATATCACATGACCATTCACGTACACTGGGAACTTTTCCATCAATGTATTTCCAAAGTCCTTTTGTGTCTTTCTAAATATAGACAATATAACATCCATTCCGTCAATGTACAAACTCAAATACTCCACCGTATCATGTCTTGTCACAAATCGCTCTAATAATAACTTGCCTCCTGCACATGTAGGCAGCAGTAGCATTATAAAATGTAGAATTTAACTGCATAACAGCTGCAACATAGACAACAAGGTCGGTAACATTTGTTAGCCATGTTGTATTAGCCATGCTTTGTGTTTGTTTTCTTCCGGAAAAGGGTTACATGATAGGGGCATGGCGAATCAGGGAAGGAACACGTTGTGACTGATAAGACCAGATCAAGAAGCGAACGTGGGTGGCCACGCCACCGTTTCCAAAAGCCTCTGTTTTTGCCGCCCAGACTAAACCGCAACCTTGGAGTTTTAAAGCGCAAACGGGGGAAGCAGCATTTCCAAACTTCTCAGTTTTAGGGGCTCAAAAATGGCGGAGTAGTGTGGACACTAGGTGTAAACGCAGCAAAACGTATGCGTTTCAAAATTAAAATGTAGTAGTGTGGATGTAGTCTACGGAGGACTGATTACTTGCCTTTCAATTACCACCAGGGGCTTTGAGCGAGAGATACAAGTAAGAATGAATTTGTGAATTAGGCAATAATCCCCCCCTTACATACTACACACCAAAATCAGGGTCAAGACCAATAGCACAGAGCAAATAAGCACATTGTTCAACAAGATGAGAAATGCTGGAACATGTTGGTGTGGGATGAACAGGAGTTGGGGCGGGGGGGGTTAACCCAGGAATGTACTGTACACAACCCCTTAATCCAGATATGTAAGAAGATTGGTTCTAGTATGTGCATGTGTATAGAGGTGGGGGCAGTCTGTCCAGGCTCAGGCTGACCTTTAAGCCCCTCTGCCCCACAGTTGCTGGTGCATGAAGCTTACCCAGTGAAGCCTATAACACTTTTTAGATGATTATGGCACTCTGGCCTGGTCTGTTTCTGTTGCTTAATCCATTGTGTGTAAAACAACTTTTAGTCGCAGTCATTTCACAGAAAAAAAACAGTTACACACTTGCGGTATTTTTTTTCTGTGATAAGAAAAAATACAGGAAATTTCACCAGATACATGCAGTGTGTTATTCATGTACAGATATACAATTAACAATCATAATTTTCATCATTCAGGTAATTTAAAAGTCTATCCTCTTCTAGAACAAGCATTAATGAGGTATGCCTGTCTGAGCAGGTGGTTAGCAGGACCTGGGGCAAATGAGCTAAGCTATCTGGTGACCCTTCACTGTGGAAATATTAGCAGAATGGATTTAGCCTATGTAACCTCCATCAGTGGTAAACACTGTCTGTTCCTCCACAGACACAAGACAGAGAAATTACAGGATAAGTGATACTGGCTTAGCCAAGTCTATTATAATCAAGTTATTAATTGTGATTTTTTTTGATTAAGTATAATCTCTTTTAATTGCCAAAACTTTTTTTCATATTCACATAGATCAGATTACTATGTTTGTCTTTCTGTAAACAGGTTATGTAAAAGCTGGCATGTCCAAGAATAGGTGTGTGTTAATCTGAGACCAGCTGCATGTTTAAAAACACACAATTTCAAGGACTTTTTAATTTAATTCAAGTTAAAACATGAGTGTTACCATTGAGTTCTTTTTTATAATTTGGTCCAATTTCTGAATTTGTGGCTTGAATAACTGGTGCGTTAATGCTTCAAAATAAGTCAAAAAGGGAAGTAATGTATTAAGTCAATAGAAAGAGGTGCTTATGGCTGGACGACAGCATTGGCACTCACACTATTAACACACTATTATTCACAACTTTTGCCAATGGAAAACCAAAAAAGAACGGTTCCAAGCAAGTCGAGTTGAGCCATGCCGTACCATGCAGTGGAAATGAGGCATTAGACATCCGTTACTACTGGCATATCCATTAAGGGACACTGAGAGTGGCTCTCTGCCAATCAAATACAAGGGCACTGAAAGGCTGCTGGCCATGGAAGACTCTTCTATGTACTAGAGAGAAAAGTGATCAGCCTCCTAGTGTGGCTGTTTTACCTGGGAGCTATTTCTGGCTAGCTTTGAGGAAATGTACAGAGACATGTACTCTGTCCATAAAAGGCATAGCTTGGTTGGCAGACTCCCTACTGAGCTGAGAGCCCACCTGAGTGCAATTATATGTTGATGCTGCGTTAAAATTGGATTTGCTGTTTGAAATTACTGTTTGGGTATAGAGATGTAACGCTGGCAGAAAGATCCAGAATAATCCACAGTGGTATAGTGTGCACTCTCACTGTATCCCCTTTGTTTTTCACTGTAGTATCTCTGTTCAGTGACAGCTGCTAGTGGAAAGTTCTGACGACAAAAACAGTTTCTGGAAAGTTAATTCTGTGCTAAAAATCATGGGGCTGTTACAGGACTGTAAGAGTAGCACATTCTCAAATACTAGCATACACGTGACCCACAAAACCAGAACTGATGATAAAACACAATGACGCATCCAACAATAAAACTAATTCCACTGATAGAAGATCAATAAACTGAGTATCACAGAATGCAGAGGTTAAACATACATCACACCCAGGGCCCCAGGGTGCAACCAATAATCTGTCAAGTGCAACTAAACACTTTCATTGGTCGCACATTTTCAAATAAAAAAAACAACGCCATCCGCAATTGATTAACTAGTGGACAATCTCAACGCGAGTTGTGTTTTTGGGCGACCTTATAAAACATACTATTGATGAAGAAAGTCAACAAATCAGACGCATACAGGGAGAGAGAAACAGAAAGAGGCAGGGCAGGGCAAGCCGGAGGTGTAAGTATGTGCGTGTGTAGAGAAAAGAGAACTGAAGGGAAAAGCAAGGTGAGCAGATTAAAGTAGTTTGTGAGTTTGTGAGATTTGTTGGGTCTCTGTAAATAATATTATAAAGCGTACAGTCTAGACCTGCTCTATAGGAAAAGTGCAGTGAGATAAGTTTTGTTATGAATTGGCACTATATAAATAAACTTGACCTGAATTGAGTAAACACTAAAATAAGGTAGAGAATTCAGTAGAATTAAAATGATGAAATAAGAAAAAAACTTACTAGAAATAGGGTAATGTATTAATGTATTCTTTCAAATATTAGCCTATATATATATTATCCCTCCCAAAAAAGGTAACGATTAAAATGTATTATTGGGCTCACCTAAATGATGTGCTGGTGCACCTAAATGAAAAAGTTAGGCGCACCAATGCCACCAATGTAAAATGTTTGTCTGGAGCCCTGACACCACACCTCAGTAACTCCTCTACACCTTTCCACAAGCCTGTACACTCTAAGCAGACACCAACAGCTGATAGATGAGGTGACAGACCAATTCTAGTCTCCCTTTCACAGTAAATGACCTCTGGCAAGACCGCCGCTAGTGGAACTATTTCAGCGCTGATCAATTCACAGCTCATTCTTTGTCTCTTTGGCAGCCACAGCAAGTAATTAGCGATAGCAATGGCATATGACAGAGACAATACATGCCCCTTGATGCTCAAAGACGCCTACGCTCCGATGCTTCCACCAGTCCTCACACATGCTGGCAACCAGTAGCAGCTGTACCTCTCCTGAGGAAAGCAGTGAAAGCAGAGTACTGGATGGCTCACAAATACTGTCTTTGATCTGCAGTAATGTGCTGTATTGTTACACTGTTATCCAAAAAAAAACATGTCAAAGACACATGACTGAGGGCAACAGGAGTGTGACAAGAAGGTGAAAGAATAGAAAAGATACACTTTCATTACACAACAGATGAGATTTACCCCCATGCTGAACTCAGTTACACTTTGATTTCTTCCATAAGGAGAGTAATTTCATAAAGAACCATCACAGGATCCCCTCTGATGTTACCATAGACTATATAAAATATGGACGCAGTCTCCGTGACATCACCCACTGGTTTCTGAAGACAGTGTTTCCCATACATTCAGTTATTTGTGGCGGCCCGCAACAATATCAACACTGACCGCCACATATTGATTTTCTATTTTTTTCCCAGCACATTGATTCGCCTAGCCTCTTGTTGCCCTGCTCTCTCTCTCTCTCTCTCTCTGCACATGATACGAGCGCACAGAACAGTATCCTCAAGCGGAAAAGTATCCTCATGAGGGACCATTTCTGCTCCGTGTGCACAAATGTGGCCCCGCACGAGCTTGAGCATCTCTACGCAACTGCTCAACACTCACTCGTAAAGTTGACTTTTGAGACTTTGGCGTTAGGGATGGAATAGACCAGAGTTTCCCAAACCTCTCTTATCCTGCATGTTTTAGACCTCTCCCTGCTCCAACACAGCTGATTTAAATGATCAATTCGTTATGAACTCCTGAAGCTGTTTGACGACAAGCTGATCATTTAAAAGCTCATAAGTGCACCTGTTGGTGCCGATGTCATTCGGTACTGCATTGGTTTCGATTGTTACCACAGGCTACGTAATCATCAACAAGCCTCCACACGCAGCTCACCTGCTGTTGTGTGTGTAGGTGTGTGCGTGTATGTGTAGGGAAAAGAGAAGTGAAAGCAAGGTGAGCAGATTAAAGTCGTTTGTGAACACTAAAATAAATGGGAGAATTAAGTAGAATTGAAATGGTGAAATGAGAAATACTAGTCCCCGCCACAGTTACACTGCCATTCTGTGGGAAACACTGGAAGAGCCAGTGTGAAGCTCAAGTGTGGTGGCTCCCGCCAAAGCCATCTTGGCAGTGCCTGACTCCGCCGGCTCCCGGCTAATTTATAATTGGGCAAAGATGTGGAGTGTGGGTGGAGCTGAGGCGGGCCGAATGAAGCCTGATTGCTGAAACCTGTGACTGCATCCACCTGTCACTCATAGCAGCCACGTCCTTCATTATGTAAGCCTTAATATAATTTAAATGGATGAGTTATATGAAAATCACCCCTGGCCTGTACAGTTGTCATGAATGCGGAAATTGGCTAAAGAGACCAAAACCGTTTTTTGTACCAGGCTTTAAACATGTTTATTACTGCTGTGAAGTTGGACAGTGGCATGTGGGCTTATGGAGATTGACTTGCTTTTGGAGCTCAAGTGGCCATTCGAGGAACTGCACTTTTTGGCACTTCCACGTTGGCTTAATTTTTCAGCCCAGGAGGTTGCCGCTTGGATGTTACATGCAGCATCCTTAATCGCATTACTTGTGTTCATTTATGTATTTTGGATAGAAAATATGTGAAACTAAAGTCAATAGTAGTTGGACAGACAGCAATGACAATCAATGATTTGCTGCAATTTTCAATTTCAGTCAGTCCCTATGCAGGCAAAACACCAGTGTAGGCGAAAACAAGGAGAAGGAAATAAACACAAAGCCAAGGACTGTGGGGAGTGACGGTGCTCCACTTTAGTGCTCTGCTGACTTATAACACTTTTATACCCAGAAAGCAATACCACTAGCCACATACATCTAACACAGACAGCTTTGTAAGAGATACTAAGGGAACAAGTTCCCCAGACCATGGTGGCTGTCCAAAGAATTTCGTTTTCTGAATAAATTTGTCAAAAAAATGTGATCTGATCTTCATCTAAGTCAAGGGTATTGACAAACATAATGTGTCTAAAAATAAATACACAAAAAAAATCTGATCTTTCATGTCTTTATTGAACACAGTCATTCAACATTCAAAATGGCAGTGGAAAAAGTAAGTGAACCCTTGAGTTAATGACCTCAAAAAAGCTAATTGGAGTCTTGTTAAGATAATACGTTTGGAGGTGTGGACTACAGCTACTTTGACTGATTAAAAAACCCTCAAACTTTTGGAGTTTGCTCTGCACAAGAAGAACACGCTTATGGGAGCCACGCCTCGCCAAAAAGAGCTTTCAGAGGAGCGACAATCAGGAATTGTTGCTTTACATAAAGCTGGAAAGGGTTACAAAGTTATTTCAAAGACTAGAAATTCACCAGTCTACAGTTAGGCAAACAATCTACAAATGGAGATGCTTTGAGACTGTTGCTACTCTACCAAGAAGACACCAAGAGCACAACAAAGACTCATCAATGAGGTAAAGAAACAACCCCGAATGACAGCCAAATATTTGAAGGCATCATTGGAACTTGCTAACATCTCTGTTCATGAGTCTACAATACGTAAAACACTGAACAAGCAGGGTATCCACGGCAGGACACCACGAAGGAAGCTACTGCTTACTAAAAAGAACATTGCTGCGTGCCTGAAGTTTGCAAAAGAGCACAGTGACACTCCACCGCTGTATTGGCAAAATGTTTTGTGGACTGATGTAACTAAGATTGAACTATTTGGAAAAAACACACAGCGCTACATCTGGCGTAGAAAGGGCACAGCACATCATCATGAAAACATCATCCCAACTGTAAAGCATGGTGGAGGAAAAATCATTATTTGGGCTTGCTTTGCTGCATCAGGGCCTGGCGAGCTTGCAATCATTGAGGGGAAGATGAATTCCCAAGTATATCAGACAATTCTTCAGGATAATGTGAGGATGTCTGTATGTCAGCTGAAACTGTGTAGAAGGTGGGTGATGCAACAGGACAACGACCCAAAACACCAGAGCAAGTCCACAACAGAATGGCTTCAGAAAAACAAAATCCGCCTTTTGGAGTGGCCAAATCAAAGCCCAGACCTCAACCCAATAGAGATGCTATGGATTGACTTGAAGAGGGCCATACACATGAGACGTCCAAAGAATATGGCAGAGCTAAAGCAGTTCTGCCAGGAAGAATGGGCTAAAATTCCTCCTCAACGATGTGCAGGTCTGATCCACAGCTACAGGAAGCGCCTGGTTGAGGTTATTGCTGCCATGGGGGGGTCAACCAGTTATTAATTCTAAGGGCTCACTTACTTTTTCCACTGCCATTTTGAATGTTGAATGACTGTGTTCAATAAAGACATGAAAGATCAGAATTTTTTGTGTAATTATTTTTAGACACATTATGTTTGTCAATACCCTTGACTTAGATGAAGATCAGTTATGTAACTATGCAATGAATGCCCAGTGCCCTTGTATGCAAACACGGACCTCTGTCGATAACACAGCGGGGGACGGTGAAGTTATTTGCTAAATAAATCCCACACAAGAACACCCACACGTGCCCAACACCATATCAAACTCATAATAGTGCACACAACAGTTGGTGCTGTCAGTCTGAATGTTTCAAATCGAAAATGTCACAGGCAGAAGGGGCTCTGGTGGTTAGAAAGAAATTACACTGGAACCAATGTCCCGAAAAGTCAGGGCAGGGAAAGATCCAGGGAGGCTGGGGGGGAGGAAGCACAAGGTAAATAGATCACTGTGCTATCAAAAGCAGGCCAGCTAGAGGTTCTTACCTTCTCTGGGTACATGTTGTCCCAGTCCACCGAGCTACAGTAGTGAGCCAGGCCCCTAGAGGGGGACAGCGAACGACAGGGGAGGGACTGAATAAACCACAGTGAGCAATGGGGTGAGGAGAAGAGAGAGAGTGAGTAAATTAAATAGGTGATGTATCCCCGTCATCCGCTTTGTGAATAAACGCCACGCTGCATCACAGGCTAACAGGGAGAGCGGGTAGACAGAGAGAGAGGAAGCCTTGAATAACAAAGTGTCTCCACTGTCAACTGTGTTCTTAAGTTACATGAAAGCTCCTGCAGTTTTTAGATCAGTTGGTAAACAAATTCTTATAGTTTACCTCAACTTGGTAGAGCTGCAAAGAACTGAAGAAGTCATGTGACAGGCTTTTCCACCTTAATTTTGTGTCTGTGTTCTGGACATTGGTCTATTTTGGGGAAGATATGTGGCTGTAATAGAGTTAGTCCCCAGACATGCCAGGAAGTGAAACAGCTAAATTAATTTGTGCGTCTTTGCAAAAATGGGCGGTGCTGGAAGCTTGGTGACATACTGACTACTTGAAGGTCATACATGAGCACAACAGACCTAAAGTATATGAATCAATGACCAAATAGGAGATGTGGGCAGTGTTGTAAAAGCCTAAAACCAGCCTATATCATAGTGTTGGTTGTGATTAGTTTTGTTTGTGGGAAAATGGATACAGGGTGTAGCTTCTTGTTATATAAATCTGTCATCATATAAAACTGGATGGTGCGACAGTTAGTATGATGCTTTCTCTATTTTGGACTATACAGTTCTGTACATTCCATCAAAGGTCAGCATTGTTAAGATGGTTTGCAATTGGCCAATGGTGCCAATATGCTTGTCAATGTTCAAAGCTGACTATGTGAAAGCACCACATGCATTTAATTTACTCAAAGGGTTCTCTGAGAAGTTTTAGACTTCTAGTAGCACTGTGGAGCTGGTTTTCTACGAGAGGGTCCCCGTTTTGTTTATCTCATGCACACACACGAGGACACACACGTGTGATCCGATACACAGTACTGATGGTGTCACACTATTCCACTGATCAACAGGTGGAGGTAACACGCCAAGATATGCTGCAATGTGCCAACAAAGACAGGGAAGAAGAAGATGGCTTGGTAGTAAACATGTATGTAAACAACTCTGGAATTAAAATACTTAACAAATCAATTTGCTAATGTTTTATGAGGAAGGAAATGCACTCGACACGTTTGTTAGATCTTAAGGATACACACAATGCGTTTTGATGAGTAACAATAAATGTACACATAGCTTTTGTTAGTTTACAAGAAAACTCCCCAGGGCACCTTTAATGACTTCATTTCAATGAAATCGTTTTGATGAGTTAAGTGAACTGATTTTAGTGCACAATTTTCTGAGTGACCAAGCCCATAAATAGATATATCTAGCAGATATTAGCCTTTAATCTAAGGTTACAAAAATTATGTCATCCACAATTAATATGCATTTCATTATTTTTTATTTCGGACGGCCAGAGTAATCATTGCAGTTCGGAGTTAGGAGGGATTTAATCCGAAATGACACTGTGCAATGCGACCTGCCTGTTGCAGCAGTAAGTAGCTGCTACCCCAGCTTCAACAATTTCATTGGCATGGGAGTATCAAATGATGATTTGTTTCAAAAGGGTTTTTGTGTGCCAAGAATAAAATACAGAGGTAAACAGCATCCTTAATCACATTACTTGTGTTCATTTATGTATTTTGGATAGAAAATATGTGAAACTAAAGTCAATAGTAGTTGGACAGACAGCAATGACAATCAATGGTTTGTCATAATTCAAAATTACTGTTATTAGAAATCTACAACTAAAACCTAAATATAAGCAATGCAAAAAAATGGAATGCAAGTAAACCATCGCATCTGTCTCACCTTTAATCTACACATCATGGAAATAGGGCTGGGCGATATGGCTTATAAATAAGATCTCAATATTTGTAGGCTATGGAGCAGTGTTTTCTGTGGAAGAGGGTAACTCCCTTTGGGGTGGACTTAGGACTTTTTCACTTTGCAAACCTATTACATGCACAAAAAAAGATATATAACACAATAAAGGAAAGGGAAAAAGCCAAAAAGCATAATATGACCACTTTAAGTAATGGACCTGAATACTTCTTCCACCTCTGGTTAGCACACCCACAGCTCAACTGCACCTGAGTCCCGGCCGAGCCTTCCCCTTTAAGGAAGGGGTGGGTCGTGTGGGTAGCCAGTGGCGTTGATGTGAAAGTGAGCCTTGTCAGTGCGCGGTCCGTACCGCTGCCCGATCTGTTCTGCACATGCGCAAAATAGGTCCTGTAAGTCAAAGAAGGTTACCTCAAATGTCCCTGTTCAAAAGACTAAAACTAAATCTTTCAAACCAAGATAACAAAATAGTTTTTAATCACTAGTATATAGTAATAGCATAATAGTAATAGCTATTATGCAATGGGGAATTTACTGAAGTTATAAAAACCTGACACTTGTCAGTGTCCAATCCGTGCCGACACCGGCTGCCCGATCCGTTGTGGACAGTCTATGGTTCTGAGCATGCACATACTTATTACTGCCTGATTTGTACCACGCATGTGTGAACATTTTACTTGATGACAACCCATGGATGTATGAAGAGGCAGCCAGCGTTTATTAACAACACAATAGTAGCAGTTAAAAATAGAGAACTCTATAACAGAAGATTACTCTGTGCTTTCAAAATAATTTATTATTTTTATATTATATATTACAACTTTCATAATGACATACCATCTGGAACATGCATTTTTCATAAATTGAATTAAAAACTTCTTTTAATTACAAATGAAGCAGGTAGATTTTGGCGAGTAAATCTCTGAAGGCTATCCGCCACACTGGCGGGTAAATGTATGTACCAAAATAGCCATGTAATAAACTATGCTGAGAGTCTCTACCGCGTTTTGGTGTCATTTACGGGTGCACTGCTTCTGTCCTCTGCTGTCTGTGTTGGAGTTTGACACACACACGCTCCTATTTGTGTACCACACATGTGAGATGGTCAGTTTCTCAAGCGCTCGAACTTTCGTGGCACTGTTTACCGTACAGGAGATCAGATACTCCGCTACACTATCACTTGCTGCCGGTTTGCTGCTGCAACCCTGGATCACGCCAAAGCGTGTAATACACCTGCCGGCCCACCGTGGCAGTAGTTTTCAACACATTCTCATTCCGCGGTCAAGTTGACAATAATAAATATGCAACGTCTGGTTACACTTTCAAAATAAAGCTTGCTGAGAAACATTTCAGGTGACAGTTACAGTTTAGTTAGGTTTAGGCACCAAAACTACTTTACTTTAGTTAGGTTAAGGAAAAGATCGTGGTTTGGGTTAGAATAACTACTTCCATAAAACAATCATGTCGACTATTGGTGTAACACAGGAAATTAACCCCGGTCTCCTGTGTGAAAGTCCTGTGTTTGACCCATTACTTTTACGTTTGATCTTTAAGTACATTTAATAGCAAATACTTTAGTAGAATTTTTGAGATCAAGACTTCTTTGTTTCAAATTTTGCTCTTTAAGTTTGTATTCAACATAATACCTCAATGAAATCTCAATGAAGTGTACTGCAACAAATGTATATGTGAAAGAAAAAGGCAATTTATAATTTTGACCAGTAAAAAATATGCTTGACCGGTGGATTTTTTCATCTATCAGTCCCCTTCAAAAAGTTAATTTCGGACACTGGGTTATAGTATAATAGTTACTGGACAGCTGTGTGTTGTGTTTGCTGCCACAGAAAATTAATCAAGTCCCTGTTTATGTAATTATTATTCTAATATATTCAATATATTGCCCAGCCCTACATGGAAGGAATTAAAATGGTGAAATCGTGCACCTTACACAACAGACACCATTCTGCTTAACCCAGAGCCTGATTTGTAAACATCAGCTCTTGTGGTCATCTTGAAGGCTCAGCCCCTCAGGACTTGTGGGTTTAATCCTCTTGTTCTATCACAGAGGCCTGGATCAGGATGGATGTGGGAAAGAAAAAAAATCACCACAACCACATCATTCAGTAGAAAGGTTGAAGGGAGACAGCAAAGTGGAATACGAGGCTGACAGTAGAAGAGGAAGCGACAGAGACAGAGTGAGCGAGAAAAGTAGAAGAGAAACTAAAAGGCCCAGACAGAGGAAAGAGAAGTAGAAAGAATGCAGGCAGGCGGATAGGCAGACAGACAAACAGAGAGGGGCAGACTCACATGAACACAGCATGCACTATTTGCTCAAGTTTAATGTTAGATACGGAAAGGACCAGTGCTTCACTTTTGAGGGGAAAGCAGACCTTCATTGACTTAGTTTGCCTGTTGCCTCACTGTATGCGAGTGTGTGTGTAGGCACTGAGGCAGGAATGTCAAGTATGCACTGGAAAACAGGCAGGGGCCTCCTCTTCAGCTGGTTCGGGACTAAGACTCTCAGCAGAGCTCCAGATTATGGGCGCAACAGACAGGAATAAGGATGTGAAAAGTATCGATACTTCGACTTTTTCGATACCACGTGTTTAAAACGATACAATCTCTGTTAATTAGATAACAGATGGCATCGAAAGTACCGAAGCTATAAAAAAAAAAAAACAGATCTACAATCAGACCCAATCTTAGACGTCGGTCGGCACGCTCCCAGTTTGGAGAAGCAGACAGCACCAGCAGCACGGAAGCTAAGCTATACACTGCTGTGGACGGGGGCCGCAACAAAATGTATTTTAACCGCCTAAAAAACCCCAACAACATCAGTTTAAGTGTACGCTATATTTAGAATATTTTCACCGCTTTACTTTGCCATCAGACAACCCTTTCCGACGGGAACCTGAAGTCCTATATCGCTCTCTCCAAAGCCAACACCAGATTCCTTTGACAAAAACAGCAATTTCACCTCGCAGGCAGCAGTGGACCAGCAAATCCCGTGTTCTGCAAGATAAAATTACTGTTTTTGTCAATGGAGTCTGGTGGCCTTGAAGAGAGCACAGATGGATATAACGGTTTCAGTTTCCCGTCTGACAGCAAGGTGAAGCAGTGAAAATATTCTAAATATAGCTAACACTGAAATACATTTTTTTTTAGGTGGGCCTTTTTTTATGTGGCTAAAATACATTTTGCTGCTGCCCCTGTCCAGACCAGTGCATTGCTTAGCTTCCATGCTGGTACTCCTGTCTGCTTCTCCAAAGTGGGGGCGTGCCTACCACCATCTGCTGTAGGTATTTATACAGGGGAAACCCAGAGACCACTGTACTGTGTTTACAAGTGAAGTAATATTAGAGAGAGAGAAAATAGAAATAATACTAAAAGCAATAATAACCACATAAAGAATGTGTTTATGTTTGTGTTACAAAATTGTTATAATATTATATATATATATATATATATATATATATATATATATATATATATATATATAATATAGGTTGTAAATAAAAAGTTTCAAAAAAACAAATGTGTTGGTATGTGTTCAGTGACTTTCTGTATCAGCATTGTATGCAGTATGCACTGTATGTGCTCTCATCAGCCACCATGCTATCCTTTATATGAACAATACACACATTCCGCTTCATGTGGGAGAAAACTCACGTCGCTGGACAATAACGATCCAATTCACTGCACCAAAATAGCAGCAGTAAATTGATCAAACCTTTCTAGGAGTGAATACACTTTCAAAGTGCACTTAGGAGTCCCAACTACCCCCACATAGCAGTCTATGCAGTGCATATTTCAATGTACTGCTAAGCCCCTGATACACATTCTCAGCCTTTGCTCTGTTGCACAAGTCAGCAAACATACAACTTAGCAGAACCAAGCAAAAGAGCGCATGTTGAAAGAAACAACATCGCACAATGAACAATCCATCTACATTCAAGTATATCTCAACAGACGCTCAGACATTCATAACATCCTGTTTTAATGCTCTCCTCCATCTTTAATGGTGGCCTTGTAATGTTGCTCTTTCAAGTCATTCATCTCGCCGTGGCAGTCATTCGGAGGTTTACGGGTCACAGGCTACAACTAATCTCCAGATTCACCCAAACATGAAAACATATTGGTCTGGCCTCCTGTCCCCGAGTCTCTGCCATCCCACAGGGGCTACAGCGGCGCTATCAGACCCCAGGGACCTCGCACTTTGTCCCTGTCTCGCTATGCCCCCTCCTTCAAGAAGACCACACAGCAGGGTGAAAGCAGACAGACTGTGACCTTGACTCAGCTGTTTCTTTTTGTTTTTAAAACCTTTGAGAATCCGTCCGGATATATTTACAAGCTAGTTGTGTCATTGTGGCTAAAGGCATCCTTAAAGCAGACTTTCGAGGACATTTCTGTGAAACAAGACATGCGATGCTGGAAGACGGCTTATTTTAGGGGAGTGACTGATCCAGCTTGTAATCTCAGGGAATTACTGGTTTTATTAACATGAAGCGCTGCATGTTACAGACTATGAGGAGTTACTTAACAGCTAAATGTGTCTGAATTGTGAAAGAAAGGCAGGGTCAATCAGTGGTTGATACCTTGTTTGGAGTGTGATGTGTGAAAGGGTATAAAGGCAGGGGTGTGGGGGCCTCTCAAGGTCTTTATAGTCAGACAGTGAGTGAGCGGTGGGCAGCCCGCTGGCTCCACGGTGCAAAGCCACGGACACAAACACATCCAGGGCTACCAAATTTTCCCCTTGGTGACACATCTCAGAGAAGGAAAACAACAATCCCGCAAAGCAGCCTCCATCCATTCATTAAGTCACTGTGCTTTGGAAAGAAAAGGAGCCATTTCCCATCAAAGGACGAGTCTTGACTTTCCCCATTTTTTAAGAAGATATGAGTAAAAGTATTCTAAATTAACCCAACTCAAAATAACTTCCTCTGTGGTGATTGAGACTCTGTGTGGTCATGAATTTTGAAATAGGCGAAATGGCAGTGTCTTAAAAACAGAATAGCCATAGAGAAACCCAATACGTTTACGTGCAGGCTTTTAAATCATATGGTTTGCCACATTCTTTTAGGAAATACACTATCCCACTGGTTCAAGTGAGGAAAAGAGGTTTATTTTGCCAATCCCCTAAGAACATAGAAGCTGTGCTTTTAGAGGAGAGGGGAGGGGGCAGGACCTGGTAACTAAATAGGATTCAGGAAGATGGCTGAGGACCACAAACTCCAGCAACCCCTCGTGGTGTTGAGGAGGTGGGGAGTGGACTGGCAGTCGGCTGCTGCCAGAGCCTTGAGGTAAGCAAATTACATATGGAAAGCATGGAGAGACAGAGGCGTTAATCGTCACCCAGAGATCAAATCTAATCAATTAGAGGTGGCCAGCTGGCACTCCAGTGGAGGCATGTCAGCGACAAATCCTTCTAACAGATCCATTATCTAGCCATCCGTCCATTCATCCAGCAACTCTTTCTCTCCCTTTCAGACTGGATATGTAAGGGAGAGAAGGACCTGTTTGTGGAGGGGAGACTGAAGGTGAACTGTTTTGGTGAATGAATTACAGAAAAATGGCAAGTCAGCACTAGAGCAAAATGAAACAGCATCTTTATTTTATCTAGTTATAGGGGCATGATTTTACACATCAAGTTCAGTTTACTTGTCACAAGGACTACTACATAAGCCTTGAAAACAGTTGTATAATGGGCTCTGTAGGGAGATTTCTATAGTCTGAGTCTGAATAACCTTATTTCAGCTTGGGCTTGCAGACTACAAATTTTTGGTGTAAAGCCTGGTGTAAAGTATGTGGAGTTTCAAAGAAGTGGGCATTTACCAGGCAGGGTCTAATGAAAATACTATTAAGTTGCATTAAGGGAAATGTGGGATCCAGCGTTTTTGGATCTGTTTCATTTTCCTTTTATATGTCTCGGACTATAAGCCAGGATATCTCTGCCTATCCTGCATTCATTCTGACAATTATTTTTTAATCTGTCTCAATTTATTGTAAGTGCAATACTAAATCACTGGAGTACCCCTTTAAGTGCTAGTGGTTCCTGCTTTTTCTTATCAATAGATACTTGTTACTTACCATTATTACTGATGCATTTTCATCAATACACCTTACCTGGAATTATGAGAAATTATGAGTCTTACAATTCTAACTGTAAGCCTCATGTTTTAGTGCCTTTACTGGCATCTAACATGATCATCATCTGTGATGTGGAAACTTTAGATTTGCACACAGAGTGTGTCCTTATCATAGTTCAGTAGTAAATCCCAACACACTGCAGAGTGCCTCTCCTGCATAGTTCCTGCGCTGTGCTGATCAAACTAGGCGGCATTAGAGGAAGCGATTCTGGTCTGGCTGAGAATTACTGCAGTCAACCTTGCATTCAACACTTGTTAGAATTGAGAGCATTGTACTGGTGAGCAGAAATGAGATTGCAGCTGTGCATCATGCAGTTCTTTGTTGTTTTGCTTTGCCTTCTTTTTCCATTACTGTTTCTCCCAATTTCCCTTAAAATTAGGTTTCCACTTAGAGAACATTTATTTGAAGTGTTTTACTGTAATGTTTTTGACAAGTTTATTTATCAACTGTAAAATTTCCTACTCAGTTCATACAATGTATTATTCGCAATTCTTTAATAACTAAATTTAGGCAATCCTTATCATTTTTTATATATATGTTAAAAAGACAAATATTAACCAATAAATCAAATCAGGCTCTCAGCACTAACTCTCCAAAATCAATTCGTACAATACAGCAGTCACAAAATGATCCTCTCTGAGCAATGACAGGAAGCAGTGGAAGTAGGGGAGTTGAAAGAATTGGGTTTTTTGCAGGGTCATTCACTTGTCTGGCAATAGGCCAAACAGGACAAACTAACACAACACCACAAAGACACAAAGAGCGAGGGACTGGGCTCCACCTGCCCCTGCAACCACAGAGAGATTTGGCTGAATCCTGTCTGCTGTTTCTTATCTGTCCCTCCAGCACTACTATAGCCTGACAAAAAAACACCCCAAAGAGCTAGATGCAAATGTAAATGGAAGAGAGTGAAATGTGTGTTTATTTTGGCCCATGTGCTTTGACAAGCGTGAAATTAATTCAAAAAAGGTTGGTGAAGGCAGGCAGCAACACAGAAAACAACCTTTTTCTCGCCTTAATGGTGGCTTTTGAGGTATGTCAATTCCAACCCACAAATCATTTAGCTGTCTTGCATGTAGGGCTCTGAAGTTGTAAACTGTGTTAGTGTGCATCCATTCTCACTTTCCTTTCTTTTCCGCATGGCGCATTACACATGGCATTCACACTCACACAGTGGTCCCCACGGCGGGGCGACTGGGGGCAACAGACTGATCCTCCGCAGATATGACCTAGTTTCTATTCAAGCCTGTCTCCCTTTGTTCACTCCATGGTGGAGGAGGCTGCTGCAGCCTGTGGAACAAAGAACACAAGCAGCACTTGGAGCCTTCAAACAAGCTGACCCTGCCTAGATACAGCCACCCCAAAAATGGCTCATGAAGAGCAGTGCAGCTTGGACTTCCACTGTCTAGAAATCTCCTCCTTTTTCTACTCTGATCTACCTCCGCTGCAGACGAGGGAGGATAAGCCCCAGTTGCTTGCTTGCTGCAGCCTTCCACCCATTCTTCCATTCTCCTGACTCAGAGTGATGAGACAGATATCATGGAGGTGGGAGGAGGCCTGAGTTATCAGTCTAGGGACTGCAGGGACAGGGGGAGGGAGATTTGATTTATGTTTTTGTAAGGGGCTTCAGGAAGTTTGGATCCCTGCATCAGGAATGGATTCCGACATAGGAATTAGCAACTTTATACAGATACCAAACCCCATGCAGAAATGATCTGCCTCAAAGCATTAGTTTTGGGTGTAATAATATTGTTGCACAAATTCCTGTAGTACAAGGACATCAGCAATTATAAAAAGCAAAAGCAAAAGCAACAGCAGCACAGCACAACAAAACTACACAACCAAGCAGTTGTATTTGGCATTTCCTTGTATTAAATGTGCCTGAAGAATCTCAATTACAGAACCCTTCATTTAACAGTGAAGCTGTGAACAGACCATTTAGTCTTTAATGACCCGACTGCAACAGCCCGCACACACACCCCCACCCCAAAAAATGCACATCTGTACAAGCTAGACAAATTCTGCTTCAAGGGCAACAGTAGAAGATTTTAATAAGCACCTGCAACTGTTGCTGCTTTAGTCAAATCTGGCAAATGAGGCAGAAAATTGTTTGAGGTAGAGTGGTGTAGTGGCTGATGAATGTAGCTCTGCAAGAGACGGTGAGTGGAGGACATGCAATCTCTGAACACCAAATATAACGAATCGGATGGAGGTCAAGAGCAGTTATCTGCAGCTGGCCCAAGACAACAAAATGAGAAAACCAGGTAGAATGGAATGAAAAAAAAGGAACAAAAGGCACAATTGAGATTACAATGAAGGACAAAACCAATGGTGCTCAAGGAGTCAGTGCCCCAAATTTCCTGTTTGGAAGGCAGCAGAGACAGAACTAAATGAGCTACTTTGCATTGTGTTCGGTCACCCTACAAACCTTTGCATCGATTATTCTCTTAAACTACAAAAAAAGCAGATCCTGGAAGGCCACCATTTGAAAATAAGTAAAGTAGCAACTTACCTGCAAGTGTTCTGTTGAGCTGCTGCTCAGCTCATCCCCAGACTCAGAGTCATTGTGGAGCTTGTTCAGCCCCTCTCCTGGCAAGTCGCTTGGTGGGGAGGTCTTGTCACTGTCTGGACTTTTGCTGTGGGTGTTCCCCACAAGGGGAGGTGAGTCTGCCCGTGTCCTTGGCAATGTGGAATTGTTGGCGTGGTGATGGTTGTTGTTGTTGTGAAGAAGTACCAGTTCAGCTACCATCTTGCAGTGATGGGGACTCCCCACATTCTGGTTAGCATCCTTGGGCAGAACCGGTGGTGTGACACGTTCAGAGGATGGCGACGGGGTAGAGGAAGGCGACGGACGCCCAAAGCTGGACATTTCCGGCTGGGGTCTGTTGAGGTTTTCATTGGATGCCCGGCAGATATCCAAAACGGTGGGTTTGGTCCTCAAGGTGGGCTTCTGGGGGGGCATGAGTGCCCGACGCACCTCCCTGACGTACTGTGCCGGCACATAAAAAGCCTTTGTGCCCTCCTCCTTCCTCACCTGCCACCAGTCCTCATTGGTCTTCTTCACCAGCATGTACCACTCTCCCTGGCGGATGGTTACCATCTTGTCTTTGGCCTTGTACTCATAGTCATACTCCACCTCGATGTAGACCTGGCCAGGGGCGGTGGGCAGCCCCTCTCTGTCAGCCATGACTGCAGGAACGAGCGCTTGAACTCTAACCTCAGCTGCTCAGCAACCCATGCCTGGAGGGCTCCTCATGTCTGACTGGGGGAACTGACGGGCTGCACGAGATAAGACAGACAGGTTATTTTAAGTTAAATGGCATAAGTTATATTTTTAAGGCACAAGACCTTTAGCAAGCTCAGACACATGAACATAAGCTGCAATTCCACCGCAGGAACTTTCCCCAGGGACGAGGAACAAATCCTTCTAACAGATCCATCCATCTAGCCATCCATCCATTCACCTAGCAGCTTTTTCTCTCCCTTACAGATTGGATATGTAAAGGAGAGAAGGACCTATGTTTGTGGAGGGGAGACTGAAGGTGAACTGTTTTGTTTTGAACCTAGACCCTGGTCCACCACAGGAACCAGGGTCTAAATTAATTAACATTATTTTACCTCCCAAAAAGTCCCTGAGCGAAGGGGGTAGTACTTTCCAAAAGTACAGGAACTTTCAGGGTGGGGCTTGCTGCACTGAACATTTCTGATTGCTCAAGCTCCGACCAGCAGATCATCAAGTGGTTTGAACGTCTGGATCAATGCCTTGCTGGGTCGCAGGCCAGTCTTCTTTGGCACAGCGGCTGAGCTACAGCGCTGTTGGAAGCCAGTAACGTTATGTTGATGTGCTAGCTTGCAGTGCATCTCTCTCTAGTCAGTCTGTCTTGCTAACCTAAGTGGGCAGTGCATCTCTTGGTCTGTCTGTGTCTTGCTTGCTTGCCAGCCACTTCCAGGGCTGTGTTGTGCCTGACAAAAGTGACAGTGAAAACAAGACAGAGTGATTATCTAGTCTCTCAGTCAAGTTACAACAACTCAGTCAAGTTGCACTAATGCAAGATGGATTGACATTGACTATTGATTAAATATTGAATTTAAAATGTTGATTAGCTGTATATATATGGATGCACATCTCTCAGTAAATAACAACTATCAAGTATTTAGCCAAGCCATAGTATAAATAGTATTATATATTTGAAAATGTATAAATGGATATCTGGGGGAGCCACACAGCTGTATAGGTTTTATTTGACTATTTTGAGACAAAGCTGCAGCCATAGCCTATAGGCTTATGTTTATATTGTATAGCCAAAGCTAATTGTATAATATTGTGAGGACTGGACTAATTACCAGGCAGCAGTGCCAAACCTCAGTGTTATATTTTATTATTTTCTACATATTTTCTGCAGTTTCTTATTAATGTTAATAATCACTCACATCAAAACAAGATTCTATAGAAACATTTCTATTTAATAAATATTGTTTGTTTATACCTCATTCTATTCTGCAGTTCTACTTATTCTTAGACCAACAGATGGAGCAGACTGTTTTAAAGGGAGGGAGGATTGTAGTGGGAGCACTGGGGTGTCAGGTGTGATTGTGCATAGGTTAAAATAAGCAAAGGTCCTTATGCTGAATTGCAGGTGATGTGATTAATAAGTTAAAGTAAGTGTTATGCAGCTGTGTGATGGGTGTAACCTAATGGGTGAATTTGCCTAATCTTCGTGCATCTTTAGACCGCGGTGGAAACATACACAAGAACAGGCTGAAGGAACCTTTTAGTTCCTTGAAAAGTAGGAATAAAAGTTCCGGGTACTTTGGGTGGAAAAGCGGCTATACACCCAGCAAAACCACACAAACATGCTCCCATTTAATCATACAAACCTCTGAGTCTGTTACATCCCATCTTATTACTCATCTGATTACAACAATCACAAAGTCCTAGTGCTGTAACACACTCACACTTTGACATGATCTACGTCCAGTCTGACATACTCTATCGGTGAGTCGAGTAAAGACTACCACATGGCAACTCATCCCTCTGATCATCACAAACCACAACAGACAGTCAACACTGATTGCTCTTGTAACCAATACCACTGCAGCCTGGTAACCTCATCACCCTCTGCAGAGCTAAAGGTGATGGCAACATGACCCTACACACTGATCCTGCATGAGATCCAATGACTATAATGACTCCAAGGAGCATACATTCCCTCAGAGTAGGGATGGGACGATATACTATTTTATTGCGGACTGGGATGAAAAAAAAAAAAAAAAACTCAAGATAAGTTCATCGTGGAGAATTTCCATTATCAGGATAATCATGAATCGTAATAATCATGAATATCCTCACGAGTTATTTGAAAAGCCCAGTACCAATGCCAGTCGGACATTATTTTCATTAAAGGATAATTCCTGTATTTCTTAAGTCAGGGGTAAATTATTTATACTGTTGCAATTGTTGTCTGTACCATTTGACATCATGGTAGAGAAGTGACAAATAAGAGCCTAACTTAAAAAATACAGGCCTTATCATGTAAGAAAGTACAGACTCACACAAAGTTGCTTTTTTTTTTTAGTCTTTATTAATGGAGGGGGACCATTTGGTGTATGATTACCTTATTTAAGATTGTTTGATTTTCACTAAAAAGGATGCTCACTAAAAAGATGTGTATCCTATCTGTGATGCAATAAAAATGTTTCTTAACAAAATGTAAGGTAAAGTGATTCCAGCATGTTTTAGTGCCATTTTAAGAGTTTTAAGCATATTTGATTATGATTATGATTATCGGGATAACATTGTGAATCGCAATTATTTTGGCCAGGATAATCGTGACATGAAATTTTTATATCGTCCCATGCCTACCTCAGAGACTGCATCTAAAAATGAAGTGTGTCGTTTTATTGAGTCCTGTTGTCCCAGTTTGGCATCATTACGCATTAATGCAGTTACAAGACACAGTCAGAAACCTTTAAAAAGCTTAGGGTGATCTTCTCGATATGTCATACACAGTCAGTGTGTGAGACACAGGACAGCTGAGCCCTTGCCACTCCTCCAGGGTTTGTTTTGGGATGGGGTCTGTCATTGATCCGTCTGTCAGAGAGTCTCCCTTCGTCAGCTAACCTAAATAAATACCGGGGCGCTCCCACAGCAGAGGAGCTTCTACCGAGCCGCTGCCACCCTCATATCAAATTCTCCTTCTTCCTCCCTGAAATAGCAGCCGCCGTGGACTGACATCCTGGAAGTGCAGGAGGTAAAAGCAGGTGCATGAGAACACGTTGCCTCTATAAGGGGCCCATCCTTACGTAAAGAAATATGTAGACACACTCTGAATCTCAGACTGACAGCTACACACCCAGAATAGATTTACGGTGGTGAGAGCCATCTGGGCCAGAGTGGAAGCCCATGAGAGATGGGCTGCATGTTCATAATGGGCTTAAATAGTTTCTATTTGATCTGTTTCAACTACAGATAAGACGCACACAGTGTTGCATCATGCCAGGGCTTTTAGTGTGTGTCCCTGACAGCATCCCAGTCCGGGGCTGTACAAGCTTCATCCATGATGTCAACACACACATGTCCAAGCCTTTATGAATGACTGTCTCTCAAAGAACAGTCACTGTCTGTTTTAATTTGTGGGTGTATTTGAATGAGTGTTGGGAATCGGTCACAAATGCTCCTCATGTAACCCCATCTCTAACGCCACACAGACACAATCTACAGTTAGCACCATCACCAGAAGTGCCAGGGATGTAGTCAGGAGTCTGTCACAGCTTCAAGTCATTAACATGATACATGAATACGCCACTATCAATGATGTTGCATGACAGCAACCATCCCAACCTCCTCACAGTGAGTTCACAGTGTTGCTGCACTGAAATAAATACAGAATGTGTTTCTGGTGTGAGTTTTAGCAGTGTATACTGTAGGGCTGTACCAAATAGTTAAAAGCTTCGAAGCTTCATTCATAATGTTGACATTCGAATTATAAATCAACATTCGAATGCTGCGCAGCAAGTTTTTTTTTTTTTTTTTTTTTACATGTCTATTCATTCTGCAGCGCGCAGGATGTGAGGTCAGGACTCTATAAAAATGTAGCGACCAGGTTACAGCACTGTCTCCGTCTCTCTCCTCTGTTCTCTGTCTGTGTCATGGATGTATAAAGAGCTACACACACACACACACACACACACACACACACACACACACACACACACACAGAGCAGAGGCGGACAGGATGAAGCGTGGCTTTGGCTGCATTCACACAAAATCCGTCATTGTGGCTTCTTCCCGCAGGGTTGTGCGGAGGTGTGGCCATGTTTATCTGTGCTTTAGAACGTAACCACCGTGCAACAATCAGAAAATAACATTTCTTTTCTGATTCACTGTTTTGTTCTCATTAACGCTGCTCCCTCTCTTCATTCACTCTCTAGCTTGCTCGACCACTGCTGCTCTTGCTCTCTCACTAACTCATTTAATCAATCAATGAATCAATGAATCACTTTATTCAAATTGAGGATTTTTTTTTTTAGGGTGACGACAGACATTCAAAGCGTCATTCTTAAACCTCAATAGATGCTTTGAATGTAAAAAAAAAATTACATTCCTAGTATACTGCATTCCAAGATAAAGGATAAAACCTGTAATAAGTGACATGAGGGTGCCGGAGTGTGAGAAAATCATGCTGTTGTTTGTCCGAAGATAATTTTGTCTGCCCGATTACCAGCAACTGCCCTTTTCATATCATTAGCATATGAAGTTGGAGACACTTATCCAAAAGATTAAGCCTCCAAAATATACACTGGTATAACCAAAACAGTTTCCCAGACAGGGTCAAAGAGCTGATTACTAAACTGGCAAGCTGGAAAAAGCAAGCATATGAATACTGTCTTTCTAGAGACATGTCAAAACCCTGAGAAACCTCAAAAACCAGACAGAAGCTGGCTGGAGATCAAGCATGACATCACTCACCTTTGCGGGGGCGGGGGCACAATGACAAAAACTTACTGTTAACCATAAATTAAAACTGACTCCTCATACGCAATACAGCAGACATTTACATCTCCACTCTCCCCCCCGCTCTCTTTCGACTGCTGTGGTGTCTCAGAGTTCTGGCAGAGGACCAGAGAGAGTACATTTCGCTGCAATTGATTCCTGTCGCCACATGGTGTCAGAGTAAAGTGAAGTCTCAGAGGAGTGCGCTAGTCAACTTGTTGCTCTGTGGAGACCCAAAGGATGCCAATCATGTTTAGAAAACAGGCTGGCACAACTCAGCGCAGCAGTGACTGAACAACTACTGTCCAACCGTCTATGGACCAAAGCCACACTATCTGAAAACCACCGATCGATTCCCAAAGTGCTGCCCGAGGTGTCAATAACAAAATGTCAGGTTTTACTGTATGTACTCAAGTCACTTGTTTATGCTGTTATAGCCAAACATTACGCCCCCCCCCCCATTAATTAAAGTGTTTTAAAACTTCAATACTTTACCTGATCTTCCATGACATTGATAACGTAGAATTTTTTGTTGTTCCTGTTTCCAGACGTAACTGCAAATAAAAATGGATTCTATTTTCTCTGTAGACAGATATGAAATTCTATAGAAAACCTCGACCAATAACAAAACTCTGATGACAGATGCGCATCCCTGGGAAAAATCTTAACCATGACTATTCTGGTAGAATTGTTAATAAAAAAAGATGTTTGAGCCCCTTGCCCACATGGTTCTGTACTGAAATGCTTTAAGAGGAACATTTCGAAATCTTGTCATTTAGTTACAAAATACACTTGTATAAATGGCAATATGGCAAAGCACTATAACATAGCACTCAAAACTACAACTCAATCAGGGGTATAGCTGGCAGACAATCAAGGTATGCATTGAGATCACGACATGTGCTTCTGCATACATCTGCAGACCAGCCACTGTAGCAGCAAAACACCCCGAGAGTCGGACTGCCTTTGTCCTTATGCTTCATTCAAAACAGATGTGGCCGAGCAGCATCCACTCCAGCATGTGCTGCTGCTGCATTTCACTCCATCTATGCGGGTTATTTGCTGCATATGTTGATATGCATTGCATGAAAACACTTATTTTGTAATTATGCAGTGTAAAAGCCCTAAAAACAAGCAGCTTGTGTCTATAAATTGTGGGGGCCAGAGCATGCCTAGGGCGGGTGGCGGTGGTGGGGGGGCATAGGTGGGGGCAGGGTCCCTGCCAGCCCAACACAGACCGCAGAAATACAACACAAATGAGTTTAATCCATGTGCATTCACAACAAAGGACTCTGACTCGACGTCACCAAGGACTCCCAGGAGCGACGGAAGGATATGGACGTGACTGCCGGAGAAAGCCAAAGCCCCCCGGGGACGAATACCCAAACACACCGCGAGAAAATAAACTCAACTAATCTGTAGCTGCGGTCCACACAGACTGATGCTATCACGTGGAATGTTTAATTACCCAGCTGTTAAAATATCTAAAACAAACATGAGCAAAAAAAACCAATGTTCGTATTCGGGTTATTTTACCGGTGAAAGACATTTTTGTGACAATTTCCAGAGGCTTCGTGCTTGAACAAAAGCACTGCAGGTTCACTCGGATACAAACCCTCCGATCTGCAACAGCGTGCATAGCAACAAAGTAACTCCGACAGAAACCAATAGCCTCTCGCTGACCAGGCGACGGAAAAGCACCACACAAAACTGAAACATACTAACCTTCAAAAACTCCAGTGGTGTCTCTCTGTGTTTTGCGTCGAACGTTGAGGTAGTTAAGAGGAACTTTTCGAACCTATTTCAGCGTCGCCTTCTCCGCCTTAGTCCGCAGCAGACCTCTAGTCTGTCTGTTCGCAATCCCCCGCCTCTCTGCACGCTGTCAAGCTCGATGCGGCAACACACGGCATATCCGGTCAGAACCTTCAAAGTAAAGGCTGTAGGCCTAGTTGACGAACCTGTCTTGCATGTTTTGTTAGTTGGGGCTTGGAATTAAAGCAGAGCAGCTGGAAATAGTCAATGAAATGCAAAAAATAGTTGTGTAGTACATTAAAATGTATTTCTTTTCAGTTATCTTCTCTTTTGGGTGACACGTTGGTCATAAATTTCCCTATAGTCCTATATAGTTGGTTAAGGGGAAACAGGAAACCTTTGTCAATGTGTATGTTGGTGTCTGTTGCTACTAATGATTATAATTTTTGAATTAAATGAAAGCATGAAAAAGTCTAAAAATGTCTAAAAATGCAAAAGGCTGTTGAATGCATTCAGTATATTAAATGGTGCTATAATACATTTTAAAGGTATTGTCTCCATTTGTGATAAAATGTTGGTACTGTTAAATGCTATTTTTTCATCCACCCATAGGTTTTCACATTTCGGCAATAGTTTGTTTTATTTTGAAGGCACATTAGGAAAATGCGGTTTTAGTCAGTGTGTTTTCGTTTAGCTTGACGCATTTGTGGTCTTTAATCCAGTAGACGCTGGTCTGTCGCTCCCACCCCACCCGTCTGTCAGCGCTACAATTATAAGAATGCCTATTTCAAAATATAGGATTTTCATTTTCATATTCTTAAAGCCAAATAACATAATGAAATATGTGTAGGATAAACATGTAAGGATGCTCCCCCTCTCTTCAGCAGGGAGTTTCACCATCCAAGCAGGATCATGATTGATTTAGTGCTTGGATGATCCAGGAACACAGCAAGTCTTCAATGGCACTCTATAGAAGGACTGACATTAGACTCAGGTAACAAAACTCCAAGTCTCCATTATTTTAGAATAATGTATGAACGTCTACACAGTAATTGAATCACATCCCTTCTCACATTGTATTAGCATATTTGTGTGGAAAACACACCCTGCTGGTGTAAAGAGGGAAGTGATAGACATGTGCATTGTTGATTTCAGAGACTTCCAGTATTGTTTGGTGAAATTTAAGGACTTATAATGTTCATGTTTTGGGATATGACAATGATCAAAATTAAACTCCATACCGAGCTCATTATTTACTTATGCTTTTGTCAGGATATCATAGGGAATTAATTCATTTTCATTCAAAATAGGTTTTAATTAGTAGTTTTAAGGCTTTTTAAATTTATTTTTAAAAACCATAAACCAATTTCTACAAGTTAACAATCTTTTTTTTAAAAAGTCATTGCCTACTGTAGAAACTCAAACTTGTGTTTAGCATGGAGTGTTTTTTTTTTTGGACCACACTTTAGACTCATAATGTTGATTTGCTCCTTCAGTGAAAAACTACCCCTCTGACTCTATTCAAATCCTTCCATGGTAGGCAAATAAATGAACCACAGTTAGGTTTCCAATTTAAATTTATTATCTATTACTAGAGTACAAAGTTGAGGTCCAAGTCTACAGAACACTCTTGTGGAAACAGACTGCAGGGTTGTTGGTCTGCTGAGAGTTTTCTAGCATACATGTAGGGTACAGTGCTGTTGTAACCTAGATAAACTGCACAGGCACTTACACAATCGTTTCTATGACTTCTCAACATTAAGCCATCAATAATACCAGTGGTATGTTCATTTTATGAACGTGAATAGCATAATAAGCATTTGAAAGGTCCATTTCAGCAAAACATTTAAAAGCGCCTTTAGTTTAAAGGACAAAAACAACTGATCCATTCAAAAGTTTTTAGTTAGTGTAGTAAATTTTCCTTTAGAAGCTTTAACTTTATATTCTGTACAATAATAGGATGTCATTACACTTGTTTAGTGTAAGTTGTAAGAGCGCTAATAAGGCTAGTACAACAGATACTATAACAGTTACAAGGTAAGCATCAATCATCCACTTACCTACTGTAAATTCAAGCATTTCCAGCTCAGTCTGGATACATTAGCGACATTTAAAACAAAACATAATTCATGTTTTACCAAACAAAGTATCTATCTATTCCCAGTGCCTTTCTTGCTCTGAGCCAAAGACAAGAGTGCTGTTCCGGTGTCAGATAATCTCTGGGAAGCTGAGGAGTTAATGGCTTTTCAGATAGTTTCAAGCAATAGCCATTAATAAGAACAGTGATGGAAAGCCAGTCAGCAGTGGTGGGAAGTAACTAAGTACATTTACTCAAGTACTGTACTTAAGTACAATTTTGAGGTACTTTTACTTGAGTATTTAAATTTTGTGCTACTTTATACTACTCCACTACATTTCAGAGGGAAATATTGTACTTTTTATTTAGAGTTACTAGTTACTTTACAGATTAAGATTTTGCAAACAAAACATATGATCAATTTATAAAATATGATACCTTGCTATAGATTAAACTATCCAACAGTATATAAAGTAGTTTAACTGTGCTCCACCTCCACCAGCTGTAACATTAAAATGCTGCTACGTTAAAACATCAGTAATAATATTCCAATAATACGATATACTGTATCTAATAATATAAGTCTCTTAAAGGGACCATTTTGCCCAATAAGTACTTTCACTTCAATACTTTAAGTACATTTTGCTGTTAATACTTTTGTACTTTTACTTTAGTGAAATCTTGAATGTAGGACTAGCAGTTTTGCTACTTTTACTTAAAGAAAAGATATGAGTATTTCTTCCACCACTGCCAGTCAGACAAAAAATAAGGCAGTGCATGCTTACACTTGCTCTACAGGTGTGTTGAAGTGAGATGTTCAGCTAAATATTGTCTGCCTCAGCTCATACTCACCTAGCGAAACAAACTGAAGCATATTTTTGAACCACCAAGATGTGGTTAAATAAACTTTTGAATGGTTAAAACAGATTGTTACAATCATCTGCATATAACAATGATGCATAGGCAGAAGAGTGCCACGAAGAGATCTCTGGTTGTTCTCCACAGTAACAGACACAGTGGGACAGGATAGGTGCTGCTTTAAACTGCAAATTCCACATACTGATATGGTTACAGTGCATTTTTCTGTTTATAATAAGTACAGTTAAAAAAAAATCAATCCACAAGCTGTGCTAAAACTAAAGGAATCCCCTGAGAAAATTTAAAAACAAAGCATAGAGAAACAGGACCAGTGCTCTCTCTTTACTGTCCAGCATGACATGATTATGTTCAGGGGTCCATCTAGGTCTGATACGTACATTCATGTTGACATGTTTAGAAGTTGCTGTTAACAAAGCAACTTGTCGCATTATGTGTTGATTTTGCAAGGCAATAATGTGTTTAGTTTTTTTTTTGTAGCGCTAGAGGCTTGAAGGACTGCACAGTACAGGCCATACTTATATACAGTATATACACACTTTGATGTTGGAAGAATGGTGCAATGGTTCCAGGTAAAAGTTCAATATTTGGAATGAAAACTTCTTTGGGTCTGGGGCTTTGGCTTCTTGTTTGGGTGGCTATGCTTCCATCCTCAGCAGCTGTAGGGGAAAACAGAAGAGAAAAGGAATGAAGCTGAATCTCCCCTTGCATTTACATGGTATCTTTTTGGATGTCTTACCTGGATAAGGAATATATAAGAATAAAAATACAAAATCTCAGAATGTCGTCTTTAGCTAATCATAACTGAGTAATTTAGTACACTTATTCAGCTACTGTCAAGCAGAACACAATACAGACTCAGAAGAGTGTGTATTCTTCTCTTACCTGCCATTGCCTCCTCCCTTGATGCCGGCAGGCTGGTTGTTCTGGATGAGGTTGGACCTGTTGACGCCGGGGTTCATGGGAGAGGCTCCCGGCAGCTGGCCTGGTCTGATGGGCTTGGCTGGGTTGGACACAGAGAGATACCATGGGTCACACACAGTATACATACAGTTCTCATTTCTTTGAATGTAAAGGAATTATTTGGCATGTTGGGAAATAAGCTTATTTGCCTTCTTTTTGATGTTAGATGAGAAGATTGATACCACTCTCAGATTTGTGTGTTCAGTTTGGAGCTAGAGCGAGGGGGCAGTTAGCCTAGCTTAGCATAATGACTGGAAACAGGGGGAAGTCAAGTCAAATCAATTTTATTTGTTTAGCCTCAAGGGGCTTTACAATCTGTACAGCATACAACGCCCTCTGTCCTTAGACCCTCGATTCAAATGAGGACTATAAGTACAAATGTTAATAGATTCATTGAGAGTGAGACCGAATAGCCGGAAGTAAAGTGGTAATGAGGCCTGAAGTATGGAAGGATAAGTACTAATTGAAAGTTAAAGCAAAAAGAGTTTTCTGCTTAGATTTAAAGGCCTCAACAGAGTCAGACTGTCTGATGTCAGCAGGAAGATTATTCCAGAGAAAAGGGGCACGATAGGAGAAGGGCCTCCCACTGAGCATCATCAGTGTAGCAGGGGAAATTAATTCAAAAACTGCGTATAATTTGGCCAAGAGGTGTAATATATATAGAGGGCCAAGAGCAAATCAGCCATCAGCAAATAATGATGTAATGTTATTACAAGAAACACACTGTGTTCTTCTAGAAAGATACGATTTTAACCATGCGAGAGCCAGGCCAGAGACGCCAAAGTAGTTTTTGAGATGATCTAGGAGTATGACGTGATCAGTGGTATCAAAAATTGAGGTCCAGTAATAGAAGTACCAAAGTGGAATTTGAATCAGTGGTAAGCATAAAATCATTTCACCACTTTAGTCAGTGCAGTTTCAGTGGAATGACAGGCCCTAAAGGCAGATTGAGAAGGTTCAAAAAGATTGCTGTTACTTATGTGAGCCGAAAGTTGCTGAGACACAACTCTTTCTAATACTTTTGAAAAGAATGGAAGGTTAGAGACTGGTCTGTAGTTATTGAGAGATCCTGGATCAAGGTTTAACCACAGCAGTCTCAAAGCTAGTTGGGACAGTGCCAGTTGTAAGTGATAAATGAACAATATTAAGCATTGTAGGTCCCAGAGATGGCCAGAGATCTTTAAAAAGTTTAGCTGGAAGAGGGTCAAGGAGGCAGGTAGTTGGTTTTGAAGAGTGTCTCAAGAGAGATAGTTTCAAAATGTGTAAGAACTGAGACTAGCTGGGATTCAGCATGTGAGTATTATACGACCGATTCTGCAGCGGTAGCTGGAGATGAGGAAGTCATTTTATGTCTTATCTCATCTATTTTACTACAGAAAAAATCTAATAAGTCATTAGCCATAAATGAGCAGCTGACAGATGGCTGCTTTTGATCAAGTTTAGCTACAGTATCAAAAAGTATCTGGGATTTTGCTTATTGTTACTGATTAAGCAAGAGAAATAGGCTGTTTTAGGCTGCACGGTAGAAAACTTCCAGTTTTGATTTTTGACATTTAAGCTCCAATCTCCTGCAGGCCTGCTTAAGAGCACGTAATAGTTGTTGGAGAAGTAGTTAGCCTGACTCTGTTCAAAGTTAGAAAATACACCAAACACCTAAAGCGCACCAATTTACATGTTATATCTCCTTTGTTTAGTCGGTACACAAGCAGAAATGACAATGACAATAAAAATGACAATTTGTGGTTTTAGTGGGAGTTAGGTGCTGTAACTATTTCTTGACAAACAACGTTTATTTATCTATTACCCATGCTAAACCCATGCTACCCAAATGCTAAACTATTCCTTTAATTTAAGATTTGATGCCCGTCTTTGACTTGTTAAAAAACCTCTTAAACTGAATTTATTTGTACTTTACAGTTTTTGACTTGCATATTACCACATTATTATTAAGATATAGTTCCATATACTGTATGTGTGTGTGTGTGTCTACCTACCTATCTGTGCCGAGGGTCTCCTGCCCATGTTTTTGGGCTTGATGGTGTCCTTTATGCGCTCTACCTCCTGCTGGTAGCGCTTTCGGTCGCGGGCTGCATTCTCTTTGGCCTCCTTCAGAGCGGCCTCCAGGGGTTTCACCCGCTCAGCAGTGGCCCGCAGGCGCTTCTCCAGTTTAGGAATCTCCCCGCGAAGGTCGGCGTTGTCCCGTAGCAGCTACAGAAGCGACAACAGATCACACAAAGATGGAGAAGAGAGGGAGATGACAGAGAATCTTGTGAAAGTAACTTCTATGATTAGTTTAGGGAGGAAGCACTGTGGTAATTGCGTGTCTGGACATATTCTTACCTGCTTGTGAACTTTGGTGAGTTGCTCGAGGTTGTTCTCCAGGAAGCAGATCTTCTGTTTCTGGGCAGCGCTGCCTTCTGTGTCATCCGAGTCCATCTGAGCATTCTGCTCAAGCACAACACACAGCTTTATCTGCACACTGATTTCAATCCATGTTTTACCTCTGCATTAATTTATCAATCTACGTGTGTACAACTGATTTGTTGCATTCAGTTCTTCCAACCCTGTGTCTAAAAATGTCTGTAATCAAAACCCCTGAATCCAAAGCATCCCATTTGTGGCTAAATGATGAGTAGAGTAGATTTTAGATGGGTACAACACCATAGCATATTCTCCTGCTTCCAGGAAAGCCTGCTTTGCCTATGTTTTTCTCATCAAGCCTCAGCCTGAGGGCTGGAGATGAGCGCCACGCAGAGGGCCTGGGTCCCTAATTTACAGCTGCTACCTTTGAAGAATCAAATGGCCTACTTATCGCAGACACTTTCTGTTGTGTTCCCTGGATTCATTAACATTTCATCATGGTGCAAATTAAATGGCGAGCAGCTGGTGTATGAGTGAAATATGAATCTGTTTGTCTCATTCCAGGTAAATGCCATGGTTGGGGCAACAAGAGCTCATGTGACATTACACTAAGAGATTAAATCACACGCAAAACCAGATCACAGGATGATGATTACAGTTATAATGTACCAACAACATTTTTCAAAAAACAGGATGATATGTACATACTGTCAGGACTTTTACCTTTTTGACTCTAGTGGCCAAGTCTTGGACAAAAAGCCTCCTGAGGTTGTGGAGTGTCTGCAGCTCTCGGGCCTGTGTGAAGGCAAGGAAACCCAGCTCAGAGAAAAGAACAGTCTGTGGATATTAAGCGCTTGGTTCACCCAAATTTTCATCCAGGTTTTGAGATATCCTCCCCTGAGACTTTTGCCTCCACCCAAATATAGGTGTAGTGAATATAATTTCACGACACTCTCACAGCTCCAACAATAAAATGAAGAAGAAGAATCTCAGAACATAATTTAGCCATCAGATGGCATGATATTACATCCTCTCCCCTATTGCTCGTCATTTTAGAGAAAGCAATCACCCATCTCCAGCATATTGGTATAGATCCTATCATATATAGGTGGTACTCTAGAGAGCTTTTTGGATTTTCACATGAAATGCCATGACTCCAGTTAATATAGCCTAAATGAAGAATTGACCTGTCTACTCAATTTGTGGATAACTTCCACTTTCTCTATACTGTGATTTTTGTGATTATTCTACAATGATTTATGAAGGTTGTGCTGGTATTGGTATTGTTTTAGAATTGCCCATTCGACTCCCTAATATAAGTTAATATCTATAAAACTGGTCTGCTTGCATAACCTCTCTACAGCGTTTTTAAGGTGTGCACTCTCAAAACTGGCCTAGAATTAGTATGTAGTAGGAATTTGGGAACACAGCTTCAATCCTGAAGCTGAATAACTATTGCACACAGACGAAGGCATAGAAAATACATTCCTACATTTTATTCATTTGTGCTAAACATAGAAACTGATAACTATTATTAAAAGAGCATCCTGATAGATTTGGGTGTGCCAACTCTTTTTTTATACTTGCTGGTGCCCACAGCACTGAAATATTGGATTATCAGGAGTAAATGGGACACTGTTCCACTGATCCAGTTGCAGCTGAATTTTTTAAACGTCACTTTGTTAATTCTAAAATTGAAAAAATGAAAATTAAATGAGATTCCATTCACCTCCATTGTATTTAAAATCAAAACAAAACGTTCTTTTTTTGTAATTTGGGCAAATCGTAGAAAAGGTTTCAGTCGTAGTCATCTGGACACTGTTTTCAGAATCAAGGCGTTTCGGCTCCCATCCGGAAGTCATTCTAATTTGGGCCTTTAATTTAATACAGCTTTAAATGGACATTGCCAGTAACTGACCACAGTCTCTTCCAGTCCCTTCAGGTCCTGCCTGGCCTGCTCCCGCTTGTCTTGCAGCACCCTGCAGAAAGTAAAATGGATGTTAATGCATATAGTATAATAGGAAACTAGCTGCAGTGGATTATATGTAGAGGCATTACGTGAGCTCTTGCAGCTGGCGGCTCTTCTCCTGGTCCGCAGCCTTGAGCTTCTCGTGCTCCACCCTCAGCCTCTCCTGCTCCAGCATGATCTTCTGGTTCAGACTACACAGATGTCAGTAACAGTATCAGTACGGAACTATTACTCACATTTAGAGAGAGAGAGAAGCGTTTGATGATGCTGTTGTGTCTTACTCCTGCAGCTCTGTGATGAGTTTCTCCTTGTTGTCCAACTCGTCTCTTAGGCTGCTGATCTGTTTCTGATGGGCCTCTCTGTGAGACTGGATCTGCTTCTCCACAGCTTCCTGAAGACACATAAGCATGCAGCTATAGTCATAATTTCTAGTTGGAGACCACACATGTAAGGGATAGCTTAGTGGTAAAGTACCTTGACTTCATTTGCAGACTGGATCTCATTCTCCTTCTCCATGGTGTTGACTTTCTCTAAAAGGAGACAAAAAAAATCACAAAAGTGAAATTGATAAGGTATCACTAGCATTCTGTGAATATTGCTACAACTGCTGCAACCTTTTATGTTCCAAACCAGGAAAAAGCAATGGAAAAAGTTGAAACATAATACATAACTACATAATGTTTCAATTTTTAATTTTGAGCCTCTATCAAACAGTAGAGATTTACAGTAAAAGATTTTTTTAAATGATACATCTCTTTTTATGGACAAGAGCAATGTGTGAATAAATAACACTAAAATTGAACTAGTGGTCAAATAAAAATAACAGAAAGTCATATAATATGCAGTCCAGTCTTTGTAGAACTACATCAGACTTGCTCATCTGTGTTTTGGTGCAACAGCGCAACATTTTTTGGGTGATTTAGCCTCTTTTTGTGGTATTCCACAAACCATCGCTAATCTAGACACAAACTTTGGGCAAAAGTGTCACTGCCTCCAGTGATAAGAGTGAAGATGTCCACAACTGTTATTATGCTTAAATTAGTCTGTGTTCTGTCTGTCATCAATAACTATATTTTCATTTAAAACCTCCTGATATGATAATTTCAACAAACGTTTAATGGAATAACATTATATTTATCATACTGACAACAATTTAGAATTAGAAAACTTTGAATTCCATAGAAATATTCAGCTTTTGTAAAGATTTGTTAGTAATAATACCCTGAAGAAGACATTCATTTCAAAACGTCGGTAGCCTTAATTAACTATTTTCTGCATTGTGACTACGAGAGTGCAACCATTTTTCCACCACACCTGTACTTTTGTTGTGGTTGGCACCTCTCCAACACTGGTGTGCGCTCCTCCTCTCCTTCACCCAGCAATAATATCTTTACCAATAATGGTAAAGGTATTAAAAAGATTGGTAGTGCATGTTTTTAAAAAACTTTTTTGGGGGGTATTCTTTTACATGATTCTGCTCAGTAAGCCCTCGGAAATTAAACTAACTTTTCTTTCTTTCTTTCTTTTCATCTCTTTGTGTGTATAGCTATAGCTCCATGTATGGAGCTACAGACAAAAAAGTAGTAAAAAAATTGGTGGGTACTGTCATGAATAAAAATTGTAGTAAAAGGCATAAATGGAAGGTATCAGTTGATAGAGGAAGAGAGTGTGTCTGTGTGTGAACATATATGTATGGGTAAACGCATATATATATGTGAATGTATTTAACGTCTATAAATGTGTGCAGTGTCCAACCAGTATGCTATATCTCCCTTTTTCCCTTTTTTTGTTTTCTTTTGTTTACTTTTATAAATTAAATAAAATTGTATTTATCACGAACTGTAAATTTGGAATATGAAAATAGTTTTGAAAAAAAAGTATGAAAATAATAAATTAAACCAAAAAAACCTCCAACATAAACATGACACATGCCAAGTGCGACTTTTCTGTGGCTAACTTCCTAAAGGAAAGACGTCTGAACAGGTCTGGGCCTAGCATACTTCAATCGAGTGCTAGAGATGGCTCAGTCAGGTTGAGTTAAGTGCAACAAATTTAACTTAAAATGCGCTCTAGAGAAGACCATTAAAGGGTTAATGCTGGATGTTGTTACATGACTGCATAATAAGTTGTGCTCACCTTGGGCTTTGATCCTGACTATTTCCTCATTGAGAGAGTCCACATTTTCCTCCAGCTGTCTTTTCTTCTGCTCCACGTTCTGGAGCGAGTCTGTCAGGGACTTGATTTTAGCTTCATGCTGAACACCAACAGGAAAATGAAAAAGATCACTCACAAACTCAATGACAGTGTTAGACATGTAAAAACCCATCAGCTTGTTAAACTGCTGTTTGATTGATAACCATAATCTGCCATTTTAATTAACCGCCATATTTGTCACTATGGTGACAATATCAGTATCCATGATGACAGAGGCAGTAGTGGTAAGCAGCAGTTACCTGGGAGATGCGGAGCTGGCAGGCAGTCAGCTCTATCTCCGTCTCCTCCATCTTCTGGGTGCTCTCGGCCTGGGCGCTCTCCAGCTGTTTGCTGCGCTTCACCATCGTCTTCACTTCTGACTTCATCTTACTGATGTAGAGACGGGCCACTGTGAACTCCTCATCGATGAGACCACTGCTGTCTTGTTGCTGAGAGGTCAGAAAAACACAGTAATTAGGCCTTAGAAGATGTGCTTCATGTTGTGTTTTTGTTATTTTATCTTTACAGCTATAACTAACAGTAAGTAACATTTTCTTTAAAACCAACCAATGATTAACAGGAAACTACTGACTAAACATTACAGTTAAATATACAGAAAGTTCCATCTACAATAACCAAGCTGCACCAACAGAAAACTCAAGGAAAAAATAAATGTTTTTTAACAACTGATTAATTGTTTGGTCTGTAAACTGTAAGAAAATAGGGAAAATGCCCTAGATGACATATTTGTTCTCTTTTGTCTGGCCAACAGGTAAAAACCCCCAAAGATTTTTAAATTACAATGATATGAAACAGAGCAAAGCAGCAAATCCTCACATTGGATAAACTGGAACAAAACTTTAGCCATTTTTGCTTAATGAATGACAAATGTATCAATTATCAAAATTGGATTACTATACTTACTTGTACTCGAGGTGTGTTCATAATATCACTCTACAGCAGATGGGTTTATTATTGGATAGAGGAGACACTCACTCCATACTTGCATGATCATATTGCTCTATAAAACTAGAACATATTCAATTGACAGAAAGTTTGAACAATTTTGATAATCACCTGTTTGTCATTTATCAAGAAAAAATGCTGAAGATTTGCTGGATCCAGCTTTCCTGATGTGAGGGTTTGCTGCTTTTCTCTGTTTCATAGCTTTGGGTTTTACTGGGTTGGACTGTTCGTTGGACAAAGATGTAACTTGATTTATTTTTATTTTTTACATTTTACTAACATTTTATGGAATTAATAATTACTAAACAAGCTACATGATTAATCGTGGAGCTAAAATCAATTAATTGATTTGTCGATCGACAGAAGATTTATTGGCAACTATTTTGCCATTTTTGGCAAAAATGCGAAACATCACCTGGTTTCAGCTTCTTAGTTGAGAGGATTTGCTGCTTTTCTTAGTTTTTTGTGGTAATAAACATAATATTTTTTGAGGTTTTGGACTGTTGGTTGGACAAAACAAACAATTTAATGAAGACACCTTGGTCGGAAAAAGGAGCATTTCCCACTATTTCTGACATTTTATAAACTAAATGAATGTACTAAATGACAATATAAATAATTGTTTGCTGCAGCCCTACAAAAATCCATCCCCTGTTTGAGCACTGCCTGGATACTTGATGATGATGAATGGATTGCAAATGAGCAGACCAAAGGGCATACAATTTTACATTAGAGGAACACGATGCAAACAAATACAATAAACGGGAAGCATTTGGCCCAAAGCACACATGTAATGCACGCAGCGGATCTTTCAGCTACTATGGTGAACAAGCCGGTAATGTCACTGAAATCAGCATGTAAATTTAGTTTCAACAGGCCATTGTTGCACTGCCAAAATGTAAATTTATTCTTATTTTTTTAGTATGTTTCCGAAATTGAAACAGTACATCATCACCAGGACTGGTAACCTTAATGTCGTTGCTTCCCACGGCGATGCCTATTTCAGCCAGGTCTTTGAGTAATGATGACATCATCTCAGTGACCCTCTTCTTCTGGTGGTTGGTCATCTCCTTCAGCTTCTGGAGTTCAGAGTCAATGGAGGCCAAGGAGCTCTGGTGGTGGATGAGAACATAAATAAATACACACCTTACAAGGTGATCATGTGTAATCAGTGTCATTATTTCCAAAGGTAAAATAAAAAGTACCGATTTCTGGTTCAGCTCCTCACTGAGAGCCTCAAACTCTTTTGTTTTGTCCTCAACTTCCTGACTCTTCTGGTCGTAGTTGACAGCCAGTTCCTCCAGGGCTTGCAGCACCTCCTTCACCTCCTCCTTGGAGGCTTCGTTCTCTGCCAGCAGCCGGTTTAGTTCTGTCTGCAGGGTGTTGTGATCACGGCTGGTGGATGCTAAGAGCTACGGGTGGGGGTAGGAAGTGAATATAAGACAGTGATACTCAGTCTAGGAAAGGAAGGGGGTGAAAAGGGAGTAAATTGTGAAATTCATAACAGGATTTGCAAAATACATTTCTGTACAGCTAAAAAACCTCATGTGTTCAATCTGTAAGTTTCAACTGTTGCTTGCTAAGGGTGAGTTACAGTCTGACCTCTCCTGCAGGGCTATTAATGGTCTGTTATCAGCTGTCAGACTGGATTTGTGCTTATAGGAACAAATGGAGGGCTGAGACACAGTGGGAGAGTTGGGAAGGGAAGGGAAGGGAAGGGAGAGGAAGGGGGGAGTTCTGTCACCTCCTCCTGGTCCAACATCTGTTGATTCAATTTCTCTACCAGCTGAGACTGCTGGTTGATCTCCTCATCCTGGAGGAAGGGAAGGATGGTGGAGAGGAGAGAGGAAAAGAGAAACATAAAACATCACTCATTTACTTCAACTACAACCACAAGCAATACTATAATACAGGAGCCCACCACCTGCTGGCCAATAGAAATACTACATAGAAGACGGGCCAAGCTTTCAAAGCATCACATAAATGAGAGTATGAATAGTATGGAGACAAATTTAGTTAATGCTAGCAATATTAGCAACATTTAGATATCAAATTAGAAATATTATGTGTAATATTACATTTTAACATTATTATGTCATAAATTATTTACATTATTAATATGTCAGACATAAATGTGAGATGATCTGGCTTCGGAATAGACGTTGATTGTAACATTTTGCATTGACGTCCCTGGACTAGTGAGGTGAAACTGTTCAAACAAAAATTGAAAAACAGCTTTTATGTGAAGCAGAATTTAACAAAAAGTTGAAAATCTCTGTGTGGACAGTTCTGTTCAGGAACACAACCATTAGCTATTGAAACAGACAGGTTTAATGGTCTCCCTGTAGAGGAATGGCTTTGTTTGTTATATGATTTAGATGAGACTGAAGAGGGATCCTAGTTTAAATCTTATTGCTCAATATATGATGATTAAAGGGCAACACTTTTCTTGTCGTCGGGTGATTTTAAAATATTTTAGTTGTGTTTCAGAAAGGCAGATTTCTTGGTTTATTTACTTGGTATATTCATTGGTAGTGCCTGGGACAGAAGTCAAAGTTCTTTGCTGGAAATGTAATGTTTTAAGTAAGTACTTATATTATTTTCTGACAAATGTTGTTTCACTATTGCAACGGTATATGTGGAGCAGAGGCGACACAAAGTCATTGTTTTGCATGTCATAAAGTCTCAAGTCTTGGCTATGAAGGCCTAAGTCAAGTCCCGAGTCAAGTCCAAGTCCTAAACTTTGTATTTGGAGTATTAAACAAGTAATTATGTGCCCTTCAACAAAGTTAATACCAACACTGTTTTTTGGACCAGCAGAGTCTTTACATCCAAATGTGATCATCTGTTCTCTGTCTGCTAGTTTGCACTGCCAAACTCACCTTTCCCTCAAATTTACACAACGTAATTGGCTGATTGATTCAAAGTAAATCCATTGTCAGAAAAATGACTATGACTTTGCTGCACACTTTTTACATCATAATCTTTGAGCTTGGGCAGGATATCGAGTCATTCTAAGTCAAAAGCCAAAGTCAAAGTCCAATCTATCTGCATGTACTGGCATCTACCATATGGCATATAGTCATATATCACTCGAGAAATCACTACATACGCAGTGGATAAATGTACGTCATGTGCAGCATAATAACATTATTACCATAATATATTAATGTTCAGACATAGTTTTATGTTATATATGTGATATTGTTGTGACTGATTTATTAATGGCACAAGTCTGATTTGTTCAGTCACATTTAACATTTTAGGATCTCTGTTATGTTTGTGTATTAATGCATCATAGTACTTGACATTGATGTATTGTCCAATTTAGACAATTTCAAGTGGTCTTAGTGTGATTAATTGCTACCACCTGAGATCAATGACATTTTTCTGACATGACCAAACAAACCATGCTACAGGCATAAACACTCCCTCAATACACTGCCACAAGCATGCTTGGTGTGTGTACACCATAAGCATGTACAAAAAGATTAGACTTTCTTAGAGGTTGTAAGAGGTGTGAACACTCAGCAAATGTAACAGAGATACACTCAGTAAACCAAACAGTGTATAGTGGATCTTTCCTCACCTTGTCATCCAGCTCTTTGTAGAGCTTGGCCATTTCTGCCTCATACTTCTCTTTCTCTGCATCTGTGAGTTTGACTCCAGGGAGGGTGCTGAGGGCAGGTTTGGGTGCTGTTTTATCATTGTTGAGCGCACTGTCCAGGGCCTGGACTTCTGCTTTGGCCTTTTCTTTATCAAACTGTTCCTCCGCTGGCACACTCTCTCCTGCAGGGGACAGCAGAAAGACACATCAGTTCCAGTCTCTGTGGGTGTCTGTGATGTGTCTGCTCCCTGAAGACCTGTTACAACTCTAGATCTTTCATTTCTTTAGATTAGTGGAAGGCAGACATGATCGTGCACATTTTTTGAAGAGATCTACACCAGAAGTCATGGCATTGCTAATATGGAAACAAAAGATTCTTTATATAGGCATGACCATTCCAAGCCCAAAATAGGAGCAGTGTGTGATTCAGCTCTAACAAACTAAGACGAGAATGCTTCAAGGATACTTCTAAAAGTGTTTTTCATCATTATTTTTTAGCTATTTTCATCTCATCCAAACCATTATAAACCAAAGTAATGATCATCTTTCATTTAGCATATGGAAGATTCCTAAACTGTATTCATTTTAAAAATCTATATTTCAGGACATATTTTGCTGCCTCAGTTGGAAAGTTCTCATCAGTTCTTTAAAAATACACTAGGGAAATAAGCTGGAGCAGGGACAGGAGCTGAGAAATATAAAATATATGCTATGAACAAGTAGGCTAAATTATCCTCAATTATTCTTAAAATATATCCCAAATCTCAGTGAGTATGTATCAGGATGAGGACTTTTTGTGTTATGGCTATAATTTGTAACATAAAACAGACATTCTTTTTCTACACATTTCCAGATAAGCATATAGTCCCTTCAAGGTCATCTGCCTCTGTTTAAATGACTCACACCAAGTCATAATGTAGCATATGTAGCACATAGAAATGTGAGATGTTATTGGACAGTGTAGTTCTCACCATTCCTCCAGCGGTTGAGCTCAGTCTCCAGCCAGGTGACAGTATTTTTCAGTGTCTTGTTCTTCTCCTTCTCTTTCTCCCACTTGTTCTTCCACTGTTCTGCGGTCAGTTCTACATTCAGACACACTGTGTTCTTGATGGTCTTTGCCCTGATGAAACAGGAAGGTGAGAAAATGGCAGCAATTCAAAGTTTTGAATATCACCAGCCTGGCCACTTATAGATTGGTTTCACTGCAGAGCCATCTGACAGGCTGCAGTTTCACCGTCTCTGTTTTTCCTCAAGATGGTGCCTGTTATCATTAAGAGGCTAATTCAGGTCATTGACAACCATGTGTTTTCTCTGATACAGGTGAAGTCACCAGTAAGGAGCTTTTCCAGGAATATTTGCTTTCTTGCCTAAATATGTAGCTGCAGGTGGTTAGCTTAGAGTAGCAAAATAAGGTGACAAGGAGAAACAGAAAACCTGGCTAGTCTTTAAAAAACACAGTGATCGAACCTCCTCTGTGAATCCCTGGGACGCACTGCTACAGCAACAAGAACATGATCCCTCACTGGCTTCCCACGTGAACAGGCCCATTGTGGAAACCTCTGCAGTGGTGGGCAAGTGTTTTGTTATTTTTTTGTCTGTGTGCCCAATAATTTCAGGAAAGTGCCTGTTGTGAAAATGTTTAATTTTATCTTCATAATTTCACAGAACTACTACACTTCTCATCTCATATCCTCAACTCCCTTTTAAATTGCTACAATTGCGATGGAAATGTAATGTCTGACATGCATTATAGATAGCATTTGTACTTTTACAGTGTGTTATGGAATATTTTTTATGGGTGATAACTGGTTGTGCAAAACCACAAATGGGCTGTTGGAAACAATAGAATCTCTACTAGTTTTGCCAAAAAGTAGCGATGTACTGATACGCTGGATTGTTATCGGCGTAGATATGGATTTACATTTAATTTACTTGTTATTATAAAATTCTTTGTTTCCACTATCAGTTCCATTTATTTATGGCAGGCCATCGATTTTTAGCACCACAGCAATCCCTGACCTCATGTTACCTTACATAAAAATTTCCATACAGTGTGGTATACAGATTTGATCATTTCTCCGTGTGTGTGTGTGTGTGTGCATGTATTTGTATACCTCTGTCCAAACAGCAGTGTGGACCTGGTCTCAGCGTCATTGAAAGAGGAGGGTGAGCAGCAGATGACCATGGTGGTCCGACAGTTCCCTCCTAGGGAGTCCTGCAGGATCCTGGTCATCTTACTGTCTCTGTATGGTACATAGCTCTGACAGAGGACACAAATTAGAATCCACAGGCCACACGTGGAGTTCCTACTGAGATCAGCCATGAATATTTCCATATTTAATTTTAGGTATACTTTGTCAGAGTATGGCATAATGTCATCATTTCCATTATTTTGGAAATCCATAGATCACACATTATTATCACTCATTATTTTAAATATATCTACAAGAACCTCAGCTGATCATATTATCAGCCCTTATTAAAAATATTTACATTCGTTTTAAGAAATGGACAAATTAATTGTAGCCAGTGTTTACATCTTTTTCCTTTGTGGAAATCCTAATTATTCATTTTGAATCACATTCTCCCTCTTAAACACGCAAATTAATAGCGGTTACAATGGGAGCACAGGACCAATCCCTCTGAAAACCAAACATCCCCCAGGAAGTGCTGACTCTCTCACCGAGCCTTCTGCCAGAGCTGAAATGACATTTCCCAGTGAAGACAGGGACTTGTTGATCATCTTGGCTTCATCCAGCACTGTGCCCTCTGCTCCAGTTTTACCCACCTTTGAAACACACAAAACACAGGAGAGTTCTTATGATGAGGCTGGAACCAGACTAGAGTAAAGGATTGTCCACTTCTAGAAAGTCAACTATGTGGGACTATGTAAGTATAAAACATCAAAGAAGTAATTACAATGTCTGGTTCCCACTCTGGGAACTCTGAATAGAAAAACTATTCAAAAACTACTCCATATTACTGGTTGAGGTCTAAGATTTAGAAGCAAATGGTTTTTGAAAGCCGAAAAAAACTGTGAAGGTACAGAGGCAAAGAGAGGAAGACAGAGAGCGGTGGACGAGTGCGGGATGCAAACATACTTTCTCACTCCCAGCCAGATCGACGAGGTAGAGCTTGCCGGTAAGTTTCTGTTCAGTCTGAGTGTTTTCCTGCTTGATGTTGATGAGGAAGATGCTGTGACTCCTGGAACTGTGCTCGTTCATGTCTGACATGCAGATGTGCACATACACAAACAAGCACATACACACAGAAACACAATTAGCATTGTGCTAATTGTACATTATTAGTATTATTTATTAATAATACGAATTATTTAAATGTTGTATTAATAATAATGATAATAATAGTATTAATAATTAGTATGCTATTGTTATAAACAAATTCATTTCTCAATGATTTTCAAGGGCTGTAATAGGTTTATCAGTCTACGTAATACAACTATTTTAGTCCAAACCACATTAACAGCTAATCAAGTCATTTCTGTGTATAATTCAGTCCCAAAAACCTTATCTTCTTATAACATGTGGAAAATCCTGCAATTCCAGTAAGAATGTCTTAACCTGTTTTAATAGAATTCAAGAATTTTCTAGAAGTGAGTGTTTGTAGAAAGAAGTGGATACATTGATGAGTTGCCAATGTCACATGCAGCATATCAGCATATACAGTGACAATACCATAATATTGAGCTACATATGGCCTTAAAGGGACACTCCACCAATTTTACACATGAAGATTGGTTAACTGGTCATGGTGCTCTGCCTGTTAAAACAGTTGTATAATGTCTTCTGTGTTTCTGGAAGAGATTTGTCATAGTGATGTCATCAGGGTTATATGAGCAGGGACTTGGAGACTACAGATTTTTAAAACAAAGCCTGTGTTATAAACTGGAGGTGTGGAATTTGAAAGACATGGGTGTTTACCAGATAAGGAGGGTCTAATAAAAGATGCTATCCAATTGCATTATGGGAAATGTAGGATTCAGCGTTTTTGGAGCGCAACCGATACTCGGGACTAAAAGTCAGGGTATTTGGATTTCTGCTGTCTCAATTTTGTGTTGTGTTTACAGAGAAGCTCTGGAAATGACTACATTAGTCCAACTTACTCTATAAAAGTTATCCTGTATAAATAGGGCTTATAATGAATCGCTGATTCATAAATAACACATAAATCATTTTTGGGTCATTTATTTTATTGCCCAAAGAACCCTAACACTTTTCTTGTTGGATAAATGCTGGCACTAAGAATTGTAAACTAATGTTCTATTGTAATACAGACACAGTTGTATGTTGTGGCTAGATAATGACAAACCTTTCATTGTAGAAAATATTAGATTTAAAAAAGCCATGTGAAAGAAAATTGTGTGACATGTATTTTTAAAGAACTAGCTACAGTTTAAGCCAGGATTAGAATCCAGGATTAGAAATATTTATTGACATTACATAGTGTGTATTATGAGCCATGCCTATTTTCACTTCACTTTTCTTTCTCAGTAGCACAGACAATGTCTTGGCTGATGGGAGTCTTGCTGCAGTCAGGAGATTCAGTGAGGCTGAACCCATGAGAGGCAGCAGCACTAAAGGCGCTCAGTGTATGAACTTACTTGTGACAGCCACGTGTCTGTTGTTTTTGCCTTCGTCTATGGTGTCCATGACCTCTTCAGGACTGCACACAAAACGCTCGGTACACCCCTGGGGACACATGCAATCACAAGGAAAGGCTGTGTTCAACAGCCCCGCAGCAGGCTGGCTTTACAGAGAGACAATTATTAGCTGAGGAGACCATGACATACTGTATCAGGCTGATGCTTTCAGAGGGAAAGTTATGAAGAGAGTGATCTTATTACTTCATTTCTTTTAGTCTTTTTAGTTTTTTAGTGCCATGTCTCTTCATCCCTCCATGTTAATGTTGCATCTGAAATAACATTTCTCAACATAAAAATAAAACCCCACGGGTCGCACCTTGACATAGGGCACCCTATTTTTGTCCTCGTGTACAGAAAGGTTGGTCTTTGTTACTGTGGAGGAGAAGGAAAGTAAACATGTCAGAATGAATCATGTTGTTTGCATCAGGGGCTGAATAATAATGATAAGAAGCCACAAGAGACCCAAAACATACCATCCAGCAAATCCCTAATTTTGTCCAAATAGATTTCAAAATATGAAACCTGCAAAGCAAAAGCTTCCAGTGAGACTTAACCAACATTATGACGTGTACTTGTTGACATTTAAAAGCATTTGAGCACCTGAGTGAGGCGGTAACATACTTTGATATGAAACTCCAGGTTCTCATCCATGGAATAAATGTAGTTGAAGATGTCTTGAACAAGTCTGGGAATGACTCCCATCATGTCTGCGTCATGGAGTTTCCCCTTTAGGAGACAATTCAATCAGAATCAGAAATACTTTATTGATCCCCGAGGGGAAACTCTTTCGTTACAGCTGCTCACTCTCACGTCAATGCACACAGGAATAGAAGTACTAAGCAAATCAAAATATAATACACTATAATACAGCTAAGATAAATTAAGTACAAAGTGGATATAAGTATAAAAGCTCAAATAAGTGTAAAGTACAAAAGTGGATTTATAGGTTGATAAGTGTAAGTGATAATATAAATAATAAGTAATAGTGCAATAATGAGTACTGTCAAGTCAAGTGTAGCAGATTAACCAGATTATTAGACGTGGATAATGCACAGCAGTAATATAAGTATGAATAAATATCAATAAATAGGGAATATTAAACTGAAAACAGAGTATGTTGCACAATAGTTCAAGTATTGCAGTGATGTTAGAGGGTGGAGTTAAAGAGTTTGATGAAAAAGCATAAACAAGACAGAACGGAATTCCAGACTTTTCAGTCACTATTTTAGTATTTTTGTCCAGTGGAAAAAGCAACAGCTAATACTTTATATTACCTCCATTGTGTGTGTTTTTCCAGAGGATGTCTGTCCATAGGCAAATATTGTCCCATTGTAGCCCTCCAGAACATCTGTACACATCAAGACAAAGAAATAACCCATTTAGTATTCAGGTTTATGTTTGTATTTCCAGGGTTTTAGTGTGTCAGCTACTGAGACTACATATGTATTCTACTGTACATCTTACCTCTGACAATCTTCTGAGCCACAGCGTTATAGAATTGCTCCTGAGTTGTATTGGACTGGAACACGCGGTCAAAGTAATACGGTTTACCCTGTGAAGAAGAGATGGCAGTGATGATCACCAGTAACACATGCCAACATGAATTTCCATATTGCTACACAGCAATAGGCAACTAGGCAGGTTGTGATATTCGACTGGGATATTATGACTTGTACAATTACGCTCTGTCCCCTAAAACTGATAAGTAAGAGCTCAGTTTGGCAATCCATGTGCACAGATTAATAAACTGTGTGTGTGTGTGTATGTGTGTGTGTGTGGGGGGGGGGGCTCATGATAACAGTTAGACTACCAATATGGATCTCTGACCTTTAGAATAAAAGAGGTGGTGGGTAGATAGTGTTACGGTAATATAATCTGTTACACAGTATATACCCACAAAATGAAAGCAGGGATTAATATTTGGTGTCAGAAAAATGGTGAGAATACTATAACAGCATATACTGTATACTGTATGTCAATATACACTGTGCAATAACTATTTTATTGTTAATGTATAGTTCATATGTGAGGATAAAGTAGAGACCATGGGATGTATGTCAATATACACTGTGCAATAACTATTTTATTCTTAATGTATAGTTCATACTATTAAACTATTTTATTGTTAATGTATGGTTCATATGTGTTCATATGTGAGGATAAAGTACAGACCATGGGATGTACTTTGAGTTTTAACTTGTGCTTTATCAATGAAAGACTACAATAGCTAGCATGCTGTGACTAGCTTATTTTAGTTTATAAAACCAAAGAGCATGAAACTTTTGAAAGAAGAAATTACATTCTTCTTCTTACAAATGTAAAGCTGAATTCATCAGCAATAAAACTGATGCTTTTACTTTCTCAGTCAGTGTTAATGTAGCTCAGCTGCCTACTGATAAAACACTGTCCACTGCACACTTCAACACAGTTTGCACCTGTTATTGAATGATATTCACACAGAGCGAACACATGAAATCAAAGTGAAAACACACGCGTAAAATCAGTGTCCTTCCTATCCACAAATGACAATCAAACCCAGAAAGTGAATGCAAAACAAATCAACAATGATGCAGCCATCTGTGCTGATAACATACTTGTAACAAATGTATTGTCTGCATGCTCCTTGATGGGGAACAAATAAGTCAATGTATATAAATATTAAAGCAATCTTTGATATGGTAAGGGAAAGAAAATCAGATCCAATCTGGATGTTAGATGACTGTAAATGCCTGGTGTAAAGAGTGTGTTTGTGTATCTTAGATCTGAGAGGAATAGATTGGTATAAACCACTTGGTAGAGTAGACAATCCATCTGATTTACACTTCTTATGTCTGGGACTCAGGGACATAATGATCATGTTGTAGTATTGCATCTTGCATTAGGCAGCACAAGTTGATACAGAAGACAGCATGAGACACCAACAGACATTGAAAAGGGCAACAATTATAGGAGAGCTGGACTCAACAGGCATGAGAATGAAAAGTTAACTAAATTCAGTATTGAGCTCCATCTCTTGTATAGACAGAGTAAGAAGAAATCCAGAGAAATACTGAGACAACCCAACAATATCAACAAGAGTGAGTGGCCTTCATACTGCTCTCCCACTGGCTGCTACACACAACCGAACAACAGTTATAAGTAGATGATATTTGCATTGCAATACAAGTCCTTCATCTAAATGCAGTTGCGGAAGAAATTATAATGCTAGTCTATGACACTGAACACAAACACAGAAATATACTTTGATTGTCAGGCCCATCTTCAATAAATGAGTCATCCTATTGGCGTAGTGCTCTACTGACTGCCCAGTACAGTTATGCAGTAGAATCTGCTTCTAGGCACTGCTACAACCTGCAGTCCCTGCTGCCAGCCAGACAGGTAAGATGTTGATGCCATTAGCTCAGCAGCAGAGGTCTGCAGGTTAGTGAGATAAACTATACAGTCTGTCTCTGTACAGTCCAGTCATTCAAGTTCATACTTAGGTCATGTGATGACAACTGAGCTATCTCCATGACAAAAGAGCAAACTCCATCTACTTGAAAGCCCTGGAAAAAGCTAGTAAGTGGACCTTAAGTTTTTTGTCAAAATTAAATGATGGCAAACCCAGTTAAATAATGCATAATACTACACAGGCTAAATAACAGCAACAGCAACAAATTAATAGTCTTTTCCCATTGTCAGTGAGGAATGCAACCGTCCAAAAAATGTTTATGATATCCTGATGTTCATTGTGTTACTTTGACTAAATACTGGAGGAAAAAAGGAAACTATTATATCTGAGGCCTGGTCTAATGCTGTCTTATCATGGTTATCAGTTAGCCTATGACTTGGAGTCAGAACAAAGCAGCCTTTTTTTTATTTTCAGTGGTCATGAACATCAGGGGTTATAGTTTGCCAAGGAAATTAATATTTTCTAATAATCTGTACGCAGCCATAATGATCAGCAGGGAAAGACTGACACAACACCTGCCATATGTCGTATCAGAAAAACTTAGCCTATATTAAATAAACTTCAGAATACAGATGGGTGACAAATGAAAGGAAAAACCAACATAAAGTGTACTTAGTAAGTATGTTGTTCCATCTCGAGCATCCAGAACAGCTTCAGTGCTCCTTGTCAGATTCTCTAAGTCTGTGAACTCTGGATGAACAGCATTCTTCCAAAAGCATCATTTTCATACTCATCACACCTTTCAGTGAGCCCTTGTGCCCTGTATGGAAAACCCTGCATTTGTTTCTCCACTAATTTTTCCAAGTTTTGCCATTAATTTGTCGCCAGTGTCTGGCACGAGTACGAGGGTACTTTTGTGTCTGCAATCAAACAGAATAGCTTTGAGAGCAAAACTATCGACACTCAAATCAAAATTTGACCTACGCTATTGGCCAGCCTCGATCGGAGTGACAGCTTGGCAACATCCACAGTTAGCAGACAGGAGATGGAGCGGGAGCCGAGAAAGACGGTATGTTAACACATAACTTCAGTCTTAGTAATAGCAAGAATTTTTTGTTTGAATTGGTGCACGTAGATGATTTTGTTTAACGATCTGTGATATTGTAATGGGTTCAAAAAAAATTTTTTTGTCAGCCTGTAGCTATGGCTTAGTTTAATAAGCCAGTCACTACCATTACGTGCCCAGGCTGCCTATTAGCCTGCATGGCGTTGTGCATGGCGCTACTAGTTAACAGGCCTATTTGTGTTCAACGATCTAACGTTAGTTCATGTTGTATTTGTGATGTGCTGTATTACTTATCCTACTTCCTGTAGGTTGCAGTAAAACAGGAAGTAATGTCATATCTCCACAAAGGTTTGTCTGATTAACATGAAACTTGGGCCAGTACTTTCCCACACCCTTCTGAGGCTCTGTGCAAAATTTGGCACCAACCGGCCGCTAAGTGGTGCTACAAATGCAAAACGTTTATATCTCGCAATTGGCTCGTGGCTTTGTACGAAATTCGGTTTGCACGATCTAGGGTCATGACTCAGCTGTCACATAAAATTTGGTAATGATTGATTTGGGCGTGGCTTATTATTACAAATGTAAATTTCTAGACATTTCACATTCCAAACTCCAAAAAATAAAAATCACCCGTACGTCCTAAAGAGCTGAAATTTTTATAGCACATCCACTGATGTGTGAAAAAAGTTTGCCTCGCTACAATCTATGGTCAATTCAGACCAGACCAGAATTTGGCGCCAATCGGCCACTCCAAAAAATGCACAAGTTATAAAGCAAAAACTTCCTGTGTGTTGCAGTCAAAACAGGAAGTCATGTCATATCTTCGCATAGCTCTGTTAGATTAACACGGAAATTGAGCCATTAGTTTCCCTCGCCACGTTGAGACCCTGTGCAAAATTTGGCACCAATCAGCCACTAGGTGGCGCTTTTGTTGCAAAATCATAAAATATGCTAGAATTATTTTTTCACACTACTGTCTTTGAACTAAATGTTTTCCAATCTCTGTGCTGATCTCCACCTGCGACTTGCATCGCGCTCGTGGGACTGCAGGTCCGACTTGCACTGCCTCCATGGGCCGCATGTTGCAACTTGCACCAGAGGCTTGGACCCCATTAATACCTACTTGCAGGTCTAGTTGTCATTGGAACTGGTCTTGTTAAACAATGTAGAAAGAAACATTAAAACTATTATTTTAGCTCACATGAGTGACTGTTCTTGACAAGTTCTATATATACACAATTGTATAGGGGCGGCTGTGGCTTAGTGGTAGAGCCCCCAATAGGAAGGTCGGCGGTTCGATCCCGGCTTCCCTCAGTCCACATGTCGAAGTGTTCTTGGACATGGCAAGACACTGAACCTCAAATTGCTCCTGAGGTCTGTGCCTTCGGTGTGTGAATGATTAATTAGTTTCTTTGTACTGATGAGCTGTTCTGCCATCTGTGTGTAAATGGGGTGAATGTCATATATAGTGTGTGAAGCACTTTGAGTGGTCAGAAGACCATTTACCATACAGTTACTGTATTATTGTATTTGTATTACTGCAGAACTACATAAAAGACAGTTGTAAACATGGTAAATGGGTAAAATGAACTAATTAAACACTCTTGGCCTAATGAGCATTAAGCTCATTGTAGTTACATTTACCTACAGCTGATCATCATATCAATCAACACATTATATCAAACATGAATTCGTACTTTTTGTGTATCTAAAGACAGTACTCAAAACCTTTACTTAAGTAAAGGTAGAAATGTCATAGTCTAACAATACTCAATTACATGTAAAAGTCCTGAATTCAAAATGTAGTTATTAAAAGTACATAAGCATTATCAGAAAAATTTACTTGAAGAATCAATAAAGTACACAGTACGCAGAATGGTACCTTTTAAAAATGTTATTTTATCATAGAATATTATATTAATCTGTTTTTTCACTAACAAATACGTGTAAGAAGATGTTAATGTAGTTCATCAATGTGGAGCCAATTTTAGATACCTTGTGTACCACTGGGTAGATTAGTAGCACGGTAGTGCATCATATCATATCAGTATTTCATGTTTTTTTCTGAGAAAAGTAACTATAAGTGTCAAATAAATGCAATGGAATAAAAAGTACAATATTTGCCTCTGAAATGTAGTGGGGTAAAAGTATAAAGTAGCATTAAATGGAAATACTCAAGTAAAGTACAAGTATGTCAAAACTGTACTTCAGTACCTGAGTAAATGTACTTACTTACATTGCACCACTGTCTAAAGGATAATTCATTAGGGGCTACAACATTTAACAATAACACATTCATACTCTATACAACAGGTATGTGGCCTTTCAAATCAAGTTGTCCCTGAAAGTTGGTCATCAAGCAGCAGTTGGTCCACAGCTGGTTGACTGTCCTGGACAAAGTTAGAGGAAGAGTGTTGTCCCAGATATGATATTCTTTAACTCTTCTGATTGCTCTTTCAACAAGAACCTTAAGCCAAGCTAAGGCTTGTGTTTTCAGAGCATCTCTTTGCTGAAGTGGTTTTAAAGGGGCGTATGATCAGCTTTGCCCCACGGTCAGCCAGCATCTTCTTAATGGTGAACCCTTTGTCTGCCATGCAGCCATCTCGTGGCTCCAATAAGTCAAGTATTCCACACCGTTCAGTGAGCTCTTGATCAGTCATCCTGAGAATGATACAAACAAGCATCCATGATAGTAGTAATGTCTTGCTTTAATATATCATCAGTTATTGTCAGGGTTTTACACAATGTTGCACAAAGTTACCTGTGTCCGTGGCCGATGCCATGTTTGCAGAGTGCTTGTGCAGGCCATAGTTGGTGGTACTGCCTTCACCTGCATCGTGCTGTAATGAGCACTCTGAAACAGCATGGCCAGAAGATGGACGTATAGCACTTTGCCTGCTGCACAGGTGCATGACGATCCATTCAAATGATTAGGCTCTGTGCCAGCTTGGAAAACAATCTACAGTAAAGTCATAAAACTGGATTTAACTACAAGAAATAATTTTTAAAATCATAATGTGCTTATATTTAGGTGCATAACATTGTAATGTGATCATACAGAGCAAAGCATAAATGTTATTAACAATTGATTCCGGTCATTGACAAGCTGTACAATACTGCAGGACAATACTGGCCAACAAGCAATATTTTATCTCTCACCAGTAACATCAATAATACAGTGTCAGTACACATTCCCATTCTTATAAAGCTAAGTAACCGCAAAGCCATATTCCCAAAGGTAATTTCGGTTGGTGGGCCAAAAATCGGCAAAAGAAAATGCAAATGATTGCGTTGTTTCCATCCACTGATAATGTGATTATTAGGAGTTAGCTCATCGAGATAAGCAGTAGGTGGCACCAGTTCTCCAGAATAAGAGGGTGCAAGATGATGTAAGTGAGTGAGCGCCAATCAAACATCAAACAGTGAAAAAACTATGGAGAAAACACAATGGAAATGTGACATTTATGTTTGTTATGTTTGTATTAATATGAGGAAGGTTACAGTTCTGCCGCTATTATTAAATTCGAAAATGCGCAAAAAAAAAAACAGGTGGATGGAACCCAGACAGCTCAGCTAGCGCGACACCTAAGACGAGAAAGTGACTAACGTTAACTAAGCTGGCTACAGGCTGATAAAATAATACAGCACATCACAAATATAACATTAACTAACGTTAGATTGTTGAAGACAAATAGTCCTGTTAACTAGCGGCGACATACACAGCGCCATGCAGGCTAATAGGCAGCCTGGGCATGTAACTGTAGTGACTAGCTTATTGAGCTAAGCTAGCAGCAAAACTTACAGGCTGACAAAACAATATGTATTTTTTAACCCATTACAATATCACAGATAATTTGTAAAATCAATCTACCTACACCAGTTCAAACATAACATTCTTGCTATTACTAAGACAGATGTTATGTGTTAACATACCTGTGCACTGGCTTTCTGTCTTCTCCTGTCTGCTAACAGTGGATGTTGCCAAGCTGTCACTCCGCTCAGGCTGGCCAATAGGGACGCGTCTTACATCTTTCAGCGTAGGTCCCGCACAGTGAGTCAGCTCAACAGCATTTTTTTTTTTTAATCACAAATTAATTTTATTTGGAATAAAAAATGATTTATTGGTCGCAGTGTCTGTAGTTTTGCTCTCAAATCGGTTTTTTGATTGCAGCGTGGAAAGTTTTGCTCTCAAACCCATTGTGTTTGACCGCATAATAAAGACACAAAATCACTCGTTCATTCCTTTAGTCTTTCAGTCACAGGGCTGAATGTCCATTTTGGGACATTTCAAACTCATCTCGTCACCTCAGAAGGCTCAACTTTCACCAGACTTTTTCAGGCTCAGCTGAACATCCAGTCTAAGCTGGGTTCTGTCAGCTTCGCCTAAGCTTATTGCTAACATAGCATGTCAAGTCATATTAAACTGTTAGAATGTTGCATTAAGTTTGGTCTAATGCTCCACGTAGACAACAACCATGGCTTAAAGCACTGACATTTAAATTCACTTTTTTTGTTAAAGGCCTGTTTGGTACAAAAGATACATTTTAAAGCCAGAACTAAGGACAACTGTCCGCATTATAATGAATACAGTTAAACACTTCAACATCTTTTTTTTTTTTTAGTGATAATTGAAAAGTGGAAGAAGTGGAGCGCTGAGTTCAGTTTATCCTCTGACCCCAGAGCTGTGCGTAGTCAAACACACTCACCGCAATCTGCACACATTCATCCCCTTTAAACTTCGGGATGTACTTGTCTCCCCGGGCCAGCTCTGCGCTGTTCAGTGGCCTGAAACGGCACACCACCTTGATAGTGCACTCCGCCGGGTCCGCCATCTCCGCCGCTGTGGATGGATGGAGCGCTCCGTCCTCCCGTTACAGTCTGACGGCTGGCTGCAGAAACTCAACCAGCAGGGAGCCAAAGGGGAGGCCGCGCCCCTAACAGGGAAGTTTCAGCCTACGAGGAAGCTTTGTTAAAGTGGTGCTCAAGTATGTTTTTAAAATGTTAACGTTGGCGCACCTGAACCTGGCAGACACAGCGCATCAGAACTTCAGCTGCGTAAAGTAAGGCAGACTCAAACGCGCTTTGTCTTCAAAATAAAGTTAAAACTATGAACTAGATTTGAAATATTGCTTTGTATTGTTGCAAAAGCTCCCATAGCCTACTTTTGTTGAAAACGCACTTTCTATTGATACATACTCGCACAGGTTACGATCAGCTGCTCAACAAAAAAGGCAAAAATAAAAGATGAGGTAGAACTTCAGAAAACTAAAGAAAGTTGCAAGGCGTTCACTTTGATGCTCAGAATGAACACACATCCAGCTGTGATAAGTGCGGCACTGATGATTGGTTTAGAGAGCATGTCGTATGAATAGAAGAGTCACATGGTTCAGGATCTGAGAATGAATGTGATAGTTTATTGATCAGTGTAGACAGGGTCTTTTTGCTTGTAGTGTCCAGGGCGGTCAGAGGTCAAGGTCAGCTATAGATTTAAGAGCTGGTTTCAAAGAAATAGATTTTTAGTTTTACCTGGATTCTCTTGGTTGCTCTATTTCATGGAAAGGGTCAAATGTTCCTGGTCAGTCAATGCAGTTACACCGTAAATCAGCTAGTGGAGGAGGGCAGATGTGAATTCTCCCTTACATCAATCGCTACTACAAATATTATTATTATTATTATTGTTGTTGTTGTTGTTGTTGTTGTTCCCAACATATTATTATTTTATTTATATTAATATTAACTTCTGTTATGAATTGGTGCTACATAAATAAAATGGACTTAAACTGAATTAAAATTGAATCAGATTGTGCCCACCTGTTCTTGCAAAATGGTTCATTGTACCTGTCAAGTAAATTGTACAAGAGTTTGACCTGACATTTGTGCAAAGACAAGCAGCAACAACAGGTACATGCTGTATATCAGTACCTTACTTTTGTTCTGTAACAGACATCAGCTGCTCAGAAAAACGAATAATATAGTGAGGCATGATGGTGAATAGATTTAAATAAAAATGATCTGACCTATTGTCTGCCTTGTACACTCTCTTAGCGTCACTGCCTGTCCACGCATGCAGCTTTTCAATCAACCAGTGAAAGTTGTCAGGTCATGAAAATAGAACACACATTTCATTACAGAATGAGTGTGTTGAAGACAGACAGAATGTAGTGTGTGTATTGGCCCTGCAGAGCTAGGTCGGACAGCTATACAATCAGATGTAGCTTCTTAGAAAGGAAAATTCCAGATTTGGTCTAATTGCATCAAGTATTGTGGAGACTGATAAGAAAAAACGGGTCCGAGCTACAAATATCCACAGCTACACTTAAAAGAATGAGTTGAGAGAGCCTGATGAGGCTGTCACTCATCACCAAAGAGGGAACTATGACACCTCTTGTTCTATTATGCTGTCTGTGGTGCCGTCGTGTGGACTGTGAATAACTGCAGACTCATCCCAGTCCTATGGGTAGGTGCTGCGCTGGAGGAAAACAGCAACCTCTGTTTTTCATATAGACACTACAGCAGACTACAATATGCATTAAGGATTAGTAGCATTACTTAAACCACTACACCAAAAAGGTTTAGTCCCCATTCAGACTGCACTGACACAAACAAACAAAAGATCACATTTTCACTCATACTGTAAATGAATGCATGCATTACTGTTGTGGCTGGTCGAGGTGGAGCTAGTTTTCACTACCTTATAGGCCTAGTGTTGGGTAGTTTAGTTCAGTGGTTTCCATCCTAGGGGTCAAGCCCCTCCAAAGGGTCACAACATCTTTGAAGAAGTTTAGAGGGGAAGTGCTAACAACTAGACCTCTGAATTGTGATTAGGGGCCCCAACTAGACACAGCTTTTTTTTTATAAAGGGTCACAAGCCAAAATTGCTGGGAACCACTAGTTTAATCTTTGACAATGCATTACTGTACTTAGTCACTTACTGTGCTGTACTTAGTGGCTTTCCGCCACTGGTGACGTGATGGGAAGCTCCAGAACAGCCACTAAATGGGCCTTGGGATCAGATTGTTTTGTCAACTGCTGTTTCCAAGGTCAAGAATGAACTTTGAAACTCAATTAGAGACACAGTGATGAGGTGAATCAACGTCATATCTGGTTTCCCTGTTAAATTCATAGCAATTGAACAAGTTGATGCAGTCACTGTGCCCGCTTGGTGTCACAGAATTTGTGTGATAGAATGATAACAGCCAGATATCCCATTTATGTGGCTATAAAAACACCAAGAACAATTATTAGATGAAAGCACGCAATATATGCACATGCTGTATTAGAACATACATATGGTCCCCACAATATATTTGTACAGCTACATGTTTTTCTCTCCTATGCTTTACTTCTACCCTATTCCACCTTATACAAAATGCTGTTCAAACTATCATCAATGGCAAATATGGATCATTCTTGTTCTAATATGACCATGAAAAGCTAAATGTGTGGTTTCTTTGTGCTGGCTCCAGAATGATGAAACCTACAGAACTGACTCTCAAAACTGATTGGTGGATTCATTCTTCCTCGCTGTCACTGTCCTGATGCTCACTGTACTCACTATCAAGACCCAAACTCAATCAGGTTCCTTTCGCCCCTTTAGACCATAAAATGTCCCTGTGAGACACTACCCAGGGTCATCATTTTTCTATCATAATACACCATAATGAATCAAATGACAATGTGAAAACAATGTGAGAAGGGTTGCAAATCAATTGTTGCAGGTTTAAACTTTCAATTTTGCTTTGCTTTGGAGATTTATGCACATGCTTGTATTTTTTCCATGAAGTTAATTGATTTAAAGATGGTAAACAGTAAATTTTACATTACCCTTGGTATTGTGCCACATGTAGCTGCTTCCTGAAACAATGTTGCTACCCCAAAATGCAACATTATGTTCACTTCAGCTCTTCAACTTTATCTATGTCAGCCAGCAGAGGTCAGCAGAAGCTTTCAATATGCTGTGTGCAGCCAAGGAGGAGCTGGTATATCATCCCATCGAAAATTATTACTATAATAACATGAAACAAAAAAAAAATCTGAGCAATAGCAAGTGCTTTTGTATTATTTAGATTTCTTTCATCTTGCACAATTTGAATACAGGCAAAACCACATGCATGAAAAAATGAAATTAGAGCTGTTATGGATGTACATATTTTTTTATTCCATACAAACTGCAGCATTACACATTACAAATGCTGAAGCCGTAAACCATGTTGCAGACACACACACACACACACACACACACACAAAATCCCACACATTCGATCAATGCTAAGCACTGGTGCAGGGAGATGAGACAGTAAAACACTGAGACAGGAGTCACAATCAAAAAAGAAAGAGGGCGGAGAGAGGGTCATTTAACGGAAGTGCACCATCACACTTTACAGCAAGCAGAGAACTCATGGGGGCTTTTATTTCTGTGACACCGACTGACCTCCTAAAAAGGGCATATCATCCTTAACAGATAGAAAATATAAATTATTCCTACATTCTCTAGATTAAGACCCATAAATATGCGTTTGTGAGCTCAAATTACCTACAGTATGTACAGAGGTCCATGCACAATATAGGCCTACATAGGCTATACAACAATAAATATTGGATATAGTCACAATACAGCATCAAGATGGATATTTGTTTTTCTTTGAACAAGTTAAGGGTACAGCAAGACATGGCAGGAGTCAGCATTCATAAACCAGCTGAGGAAAGGCATTCAGAACCTGTGTCCTGTCTGTTATTAGTTTTTATTAAAGGGGTTGCCTAGGTTACTCCTGTCCTGGCTCCAAAAGCATGTGGAGGGAAGAGAAGAGAAGAGAAGAGAAGAGAAGAGAAGAGAAGAGAAGAGAAGAGAGAGAGAGAGAAGAGAAGAGAAGAGAAGAGGAAATGTTTTGGGGCGGAAGGTCTGAAGAAGCACCAGTGAGCTTGTCCTCCAGGCTTCAACCTGACTCACAATAGAAAGAAAGAAGGATTGAGAGAGAGAGAGAGAGAGAGAGAGAGAGAGAGAGAGAGAGAGAGAGAGAGAGAGGAGAAACTGGTCTTCAGAGTTATCCTGTGAAAAATGTGAAACGACAGATCCATGAATAGCAGATTTAAAAAAAAACGTTACCTTTCTCAACACTGATTGTAAAACTCCTGTTAAGAGCTCATCCTTTGACCAGTCAGTCAGAGAAAGAGGAGCAGAGATGGAGGAAGAACGTGTAAAAGAAAGAGGTGTGTAGACATATTGAGGAGTGAGGGTAGCGTGTTACAATTTCAATTCAATAGGCTTTATTGGCATGACATTTGACATGTGGTGCCAAAGCACAATTCCGATTATGACAGACACTGAATGAAAGGAATTACATGAACAAAATAATGTGATTAACAATATTAGTTAATAGAAGAAAATAGACAATGAAATAGATACATGAAATAAAAGTAATATATATAAGTAATATAAGTCAGGTTAGTATTGTTAAATTTCAATGTTACTATGTGAGTGAAAATGAAAAAGAGAGAGAAAAAAACAAGACAGGACCTAGTTTTGGCAATGTGGCTTCTGGTTGCTAAGTAACGGCCTCCAAGGGCAGAAGAAGTGCCTCTTTGAGGTTGTTCGTCTCCAAAATGAACAATTTTCACCCTACCCCACCTCCTCCACCCCCACCTCCACTCTTCTCTCCCTTAATACGGGAAAGCCTTTCCTGAACAGTTTGTGAATGCTGGCAAAGTACGAACAAGCAATTCATAATTACGACTGTCGGCAAACAAGGCAGTCAAAGTGCAAAGTTGGAACTGGGGCACCTCTGTTTATTTTTCTGCAATGCCTTTTTCTGAAGCACAGAGCCGGTTTGTCCTTAACCGGCAACAAGCAGCAAGCTAAATGATAAAAAAAAACAGTTCTTGGCAACAAACAATCTAGATCAGTGAGTCCATAAAGCACAGCGTGCTTCACTGTCCACATTGTTGCAATGGTGATCCAGCATAATAACCCCCAACATCAATTTGATGTCTGAACATTTTTTTCAATAAGCATAAAAATACATTTCTGAAATATTCAGTGATTCAACAATTAAAAGAAAACATAAGAAAATCAGCCAAATGAACATTTGATGCTGCTGACTAGTTTTTAAAATGTATGAAATCCTCATACTGTACTGTATCAACTCATTAAAATTCCACTAATTAAATATTCAGAGCTTCCGAACCCAGATATTGCCTCATCTGTTTTGGACTGCTGCCCATTGCAACTCCATGCAGAGACGAGTCTGAACCTACGCATAGCTGGGGTTGATGTCACTAACAAGCCTTTGCAGATGCTTCACTAATAAGCAGTAAAGAGTTCTAAGTATTAAGGTTGTGATGTGAGAATATTGGCCCTGCATCACTATCATTGTCAGCATCATTGTCACCAAAGAAAGAGTAAATTGCGTTTCAGTGGTTTGCCAGGTATCTGCACTGGCTGAAATGAAAAGCCTTCTGGTCTTGTGATCTTAATTTGAAGCAGATTCTAATGAAACATTTACCACAGAGCTAGCATGGGCAGCTGGCTGAAGATGTGTCTGCTGAGCTGTTGCTGCTAATTGCGTCTCCATGGAGGAAGACGGGTCTGTGTGGACATGAATAAACCTCCAGTTAGCATAACTATACAACTGAGAGTAAATCCACGTTTCAGACACTTGAAAGAACTCAAGAAGGCCTGGTTAAGCCATGTTATGAGTCACTGTTGGTTCTTAAACATTTTTTCACCAGTTGTCTAGGAGGTTTACTGGAAAGAACCGTGTAATTTGGTACTAATTATAAAGAAAGTGATCAGTTGGTACACCTCCAGTTAATTCCTAATTCTAAGATAGTGTCATCTTGAGACTGAGCATGCAAACCTGTAAAATTTGTCAACCGACAAACATACAATTCAATGTATTTGAAGAATGGAATCTTTCAAGACATTTCTCTGGAAATCAACAATAAACTCAACCCAGCTAATTGGACTTACTAAATTACACAGAACTTTGTTGAATTTTGACTGTAATCAGTACCACATTACATACTATAACTAGGTCATGAAATGGATCCTACTGATGAAGCTACTGGAAACAAAAGGGTAACCTTCAATTTGTTTTGTGTACCCTGTATATCATAATGGTATGATCTTTCTTCTGTGGAAGGCAAGGTATTATACCAGTGGACTAAACCATTCTAAAGGTTTAAGGGGGATTCGGGGTACAAACTTGGCAAGCATTTCCAGTCAGCTTTCCTTGCTATCATCACTGTAATTCATTCACTTTCAATTCAACACATAAATCAATACACTTATAAATTATATAAGTTACTTAGTATTTTATGTTTGAAGCAAAGCAAACCCACCAAGTTTGATTTCATTAAAAGTTAACAGAAGCCATGTTTGCTTGCCTAATGTTAGATGCAGGTTTAAACTCCGGTCTCTCACCTTAAATTCCTTGTACACGTCTATCAGTTAACCAGTGGGAAATAATTTACATCCAAATCAGACTCAACAGGACTTAACAGCCGAGGCTATTCCAGCACAGAGCCATAAATCAGACAGTAATAAAGTATGTTTACAGGCCTGATGAGGGAAAGAAAACAACCTTGTGATGATTAAATGTAGGAACTGTGGATCGTGGATCAGTTCTGTCTATTTCCTTTTTCCTATACAGTACCTCCCTTTCCAATGTCTGCTTAGTGCCCTTTGACTGAGGTTGCTTTGACCTAAATTTGAGTTTAAATCATGACATTAATTCAGGCCTCCTCGCTGATAAATCTTCAGCTAACCCTTCATGCCGCTTATCATAAAAGATTTTTTGTCAGAGGAAAAATAATGAACTAAACAAGAAGAGGGAATTCCTATGAACATCTTGTGTAGGTTTAAATCAGGAATTTATATTTTGAAAACTGTTATCAGACAAAGGGGGAAAGTCTATATGCAGATTTGATAAGGTGCTTGGTACACAAGGGGCAATAATATAACTTGGGTTATCTTAAAGAGTGATAGCTTATCAATGTCGGACTCAGAGCTTTTTCAGGCAGACTAGTTAGCAGGGGTGATTTTTTTCCCTAAAATTTCTAACTTCAGTAAATGTTACAAAGTTCTGTGTCCCTGACCGCACCACAGCATGGGTTGTAATGTGTCCTGACCTCAGCAAACCATGGTGTGACATGTTAAATGAAAACACTAAACGGGGTCAGACATTACTGTTAGGTACTATGATTTCTTTGATTATGACTGTGATGATTTATGGTACATCTAAAGAGCAAACATAAAGCTTTTCATAACAGTGTTAAAAGAAGAGTATTTTGGTCAATAATCCATAGATGGGGAACTATAAGAAGCTAAATGCTCCAAGGCCTCAGTCTGTTAATCTCCAAAATACACAGGTCAGTCCACAAAACTTCAACAGCAAAAACAAAGAATAAATACCTTAACACACATCAAAACATGTTCCAGTTCCTTGTTTTTTACAAATAAAATACATACAGCAGTTGTTTATTCCTTTAGACAAATGCATATTGTTTTTTTAGAATATTTTCATACGTACTTTTTCAGTAGTTGTCACATAGATAGTATTTCAGCACATAGATAGTGAAACCACACAGGGGAACAGAGATGCATCAAAAAAATGATAATAAAACCTTAAGTCAAACTGTATTTGCTAATTCTTTCTAATGGTTTCTTTTAGCTTTCGTAGTAAAACACAACGAAGGGCAAAAATGATATCCAAATACTGTAAAACCTACATAGGTGTGAATTTGTATGCATCACAGATCAGCTTCCCCTCAATACATCATAAAATCGCACTAAACATCTATTTCAATTGGAATCACAATATGATTTAAAACTGTGATGCTTATGTCAAATCCCTCCTTTTGGTCTTACTCTTGCTCTTGTTCTTCTTCATTGGCTCTCTCTATTTTTCTTACTAGAGCAGAGAATGTGCATTAGTCAATAGCTGAAAATAGCTCCTGATAAATGCTCTCTTCATTCCTTATTGAGTAACATAAGTTAAAAATGATTGCCCAGCTGTTTTAGGAAATTTGTCTTTTTTTATTTTTAATCAAAGCTATATATTTGTGACCTGTATCAATCATGGCATAGCAAAAAAATTGCCAGTTTACACGTGTAGCAGACACAGAGCCACAAATGCATTTATTTGGAGTCATGTTTCTGGCCACCTGATGAATGTAAATCCAAAATTCATTCTCTTTTAGCTCTGTTTTTCCTGAGGGGAAATATTCAGCTCTTTAGCTGCTAAATGCTCCATTATGTCCGCTGGCTGATCGCTAATTTTGTCTGTCTTTGGTGCTGTAAAGTAGTATACCATGGGTTTATCAGACCTTTTTCACTTCATACAGCTGCTTGCTGTAGCTGGAAATGAGGTTGAGAGCAGTGAGAGTGAATCAAAACAGCAAAGTTGTGGGCCATAAAACCAAAACAATAAGCTGAAATATACTAAAACGTTAGTTGAGTTGTGGGGAACTGCAGAGTCAGGTAATAATTCTCTTTGGGTTCATCACTATGAGTGACACCTTTCATATTAAACATAGTTATTTGACCCATTAAAAATGTAAAAAATATATATGGATGGTGCAGCTTTAAAGATTTACATCTTTAATAAGAATCATTAGGCTTGGGGCTGAGTGCCACAGACAGAGTGGGGAAGTCAAAAACAATTGAGACACGGATTAACGTGTTGTTTGTTTTGGTCTTTTCATAGATTTTTGCTGACACTAAGAAAAACAGAATAATACCAGCCTTAACATTTAACACCTCTAACAGAAACTGAAAGAAATGCTAATATATTCCACTATCTACCACACTGTGCTTCACAGTTAATTGGCTGCAAGGTGTGTGTCCAAACTGAACTTGCATGTTATACATGCTGACAAACCTGTGCATGTTAAAGAAGCTTTACAAGGCATGCTAAATGCTAAATCACGGTAGTTTGATGCAGGTGTGACCCATTGCATTGCAATATGAGGATAAAACCCCCACATTGCTCTGCATTTACTCGCAACTTAGTGCAAGACTGTATTAATATCCACACTTAAGACTCAGTACAGATTTGCACACACCACACAGAATTCAGTGTATTTCATGGCCATGCTTCATGACAATAGAAAAAGTATGAAATAAATAAGAAGAACATCAAAGTCTTACTGCACTGGCCACTCATACAGGACTCGCAAACTAATGCACAGGCTACTGTAGCTGCATAAAGGCATACCATAGTGTATTTTAACCCTTTACTCCAGGCTGGAAGATAAAAGTATTTCTGCTGCAGACTACAGCCTGGATATATTGCATACATAAACCAGAAGGTAAACCCCTCTGAAAACCCCACCAGCCAAACTATTGATTTTTTTTCTTTGTTGTTTCACACATACAGAGCAGACAGAGACTGAAGCTATCAGGCATACTGATTCTTTTAAACATTCACTTGGTAAAACTAACAAGTACTTCAGATTATAGCAACAATACAGCGGCACAGTTTTAACTGAGAGGACTATCGTTCTTCCTTGGCTGTCCTCGTTTGGACCCAAAGCGTAAGGTGTTGTCTTCCAGACCAAGTCGTATAGAAGAGAAGCAGAACACAATAGCATTAGTTTCACTCCCTGATCTGCCTCCACTGTAGGAATTTATCTTGTCTTTCTGTTGAATGAATCAGTTTGATTTACAAGTGCATCTTCCTGGAAGGACTCAAGTCTTCTGTCAAAAGGAAAAAAACAGGAAATGATTCCTTATAAATAAATTGCTTTTCCTCTACTGCTGAGGCAGGGTAACCTCTCTGTCTGTAACAGTAACAATACAGATTTGACAGTATTAAAATGAAGCAGTGATGAATGTAAGAACTGAACCCGGTAGCTGTATGAATGATGTTCCAACAACACCAAGGCTTTTCTGGTGCCACCTCCAGTTTTTATGGTAACACAGGAGTTCAGCCATTTTGATGAGGTCGGCACATCAGCTGGATGCTAACAGTAGAGTGACATCCTACTCCGCCGCATGGCCTCACTGATCAAATAGGCTGGGCTGATCTCTGGTTCCTCTGTCATCACGACAATGTTCTGCCACTCTCCACACTGGTTGGATTTCTTGATGGTATCCACCACACAAAGAGCATAAAGACAATCCTCAAAGGTAGCAGCCATTGTCAGAGGCCTCCCGTCCCATGTCCGCCTGTCGTCTTGGTCTTGAAAGGCCTGCCGCACAGCCTGAATCATGCGGATCGTTCCAGTGAGATACGGGGACGGAATGTCACTGAAGGCCTTCTCCGGTAAGGAAGCCTTCTCAAGAGGCGTGGTGTCTTTGAGCAGGAGTTCAGGACCTCCACTGCTTTCTCCGCCCCTGCTGTTCTTCTGTCCATACAGGTCTGTCCCCATGACCGTTAACCTCCCAACCGTCCCCACAACGATCACCTCCTGCCGAAACTCACCGGGCACATTGAAGTTGAGCGTGACAGTGCAGCAGGCGCCTCCCTCCAGTACCATCTGGAACGTGCAGAAGTCGTCGCTGGTGATCTGACGGATGCCCCGGATGTGATCCGTTTGTTTGACGAAGGTTTTGAGGAAGCCATGGACTTTTGCTGCACGCTGACCAGTCAGAAACGTAAGCAGGTCGATGATGTAACTGCCCACCGAATGCAGACCACCACCTCCCATCAGGTCATCACAGCTCCAGTTGTACTTCTTCCCCAGGAGACTACCACTGTGGACCTGGCAAAGAGGAGAAGTTGTGACAAAATTATTTTGATAACGTATTATTCTTTTTTTAAATTGAATGTGGACAGTTGTCAGGAGAATTAAAACAAAAAAATTAATCAGAAAGTACACTGCTAAAGTGCCTTAGAGCAAAACACTGATTCCTTGCCAGCTCTGTGGGTGCTGCTCTAACTCTCAAAGAGAAAGTATCACATTGTTGTCATTGTTGTCATGTTGTTATCGTAAATGGCAAGAAAGCAACAGAAAAATCTCCATCTCCAAAAACAAGCATTCATTTTTGTCATACCTGGGCCTCACAGACTAGAAGCTCCCCGATGTACCCTTCTTCTAACAACTCCTTCATTCGAACGAAGGCCGGCAAGAAACGTAGCACATTTCCCATAATGCTCAGCAACTTGGGGTAATACTGGGCTGCTGACATCATTCGGAAGGCATCCAGAGGCGTTGCTGTCCGGTCGCAGATGACGTTCTTTCCAATACCTTATAAAAGAGAGGAGAGACAGTTTAGGATGAGCCAACTGAGCTTTACTGTTTTGCAGTAGAATTTCATTGCTTTGACAGTACTGTTTTCTTCTTTACTGTCAATGTTAAGATGAAGAGAGGAGGTAAGGAACATGAAAGGAAGAGAGAGAGAAGTAATGTGGCTTTAGCAACACTCGCAGACATAATATCCTCTTGAGCATGAAAACATCCCCTGAAGAAACAATGAAGAGCTGCAAAATGTGGCAACTCCCAGTATAGCTGACTCGAGAGTTCCTAAACTTTCTGGGCCACGGGAACTTGGCAAAAGGGGGTTCTTGCAAAAAGACACAACATATATGTACTGTTTACTGTATAGTATTGTCCTCAGACTAAGGCTAACAGGGAACATGCTCTTCTAAAACCTTTTCGGATAAAGAGTAATAAAATATTAGGGAGACTCCTTATTGATGCTGCTACCCTGCTAAAATGACCAGATTAATGCTAACATTCAAACCTATTTCCACAATCAAAATACAGAACCATAAAACAATAACCAGAATGCTGAATCTCAGGACAAAATCTGGATCCCTGAATGCAATTTAGAAGGGCATAGCAAGGCATGCAAGATGTTGCAGTCATAACTGTGTGGTGTATGGTAAGACTGCACAGCTCAGAAAGCTTTAGACAGGCTTCGCTGGTATTATCGGAGACCTGATGGAAGGTTGATAAAAAAGAGAAGCACAGAGGTGTAGGAAAGATGGAGAAGGGAGGAGAGAAAGAGTCTAAAGACACAGTATGAAACCTAATTAAAATCACTTCCAGCACATTAAAAGGTCCACTGGTGCCAGAAACATGCAGACACAACAGCGAGAAGAGGCTGGACAGTAAGATGAAGAGAGACAGACAGTCTTTTCTGTTATGGCATTTCCTTTTTACTGGACTGGATTGCAAGTACTGATGGAGACATGCTACTATGCATCAAAGTTGTTTAAATTTAAGTAATGGTGGATTTTCTTCAAACAACAACTAAAGTGAGCATATATAATAGTAGCACAACTAGAAATGAGTCATAAAGTCAGCAAACTGACTCAGTAATGTCCACTGTCGATTTGAAAGACAATGGGACAGTCCTGACTCCATCACCCGCGACCCCATCCACCAGCTTCAGCCCACCAGCACGACCTCCCCCACCTGAGCAGGGGCCTGCGCCTCCCCACAACTGCCCACCCCAGAGGCTCCCCCCTCCCCTACTGCAACAATGACTCTCTCCATCCTGAAGAGGGACATTAACAGACTTTTTAGGAGGCAGAACCCCCGCAAAGCAACTGGACCAGACTCTGTCTCTCCATCCACCCTGAAGCATTGTGCTGATCAGCTGTCTCTAGTGTTCACAGACATCTTTAACACCTCACTGGAGACATCCCATGTGCCGGCCTGCTTCAAATCCTCCAACATCATCCCCGTCCCCAAAAAACGCAGGACTTAATAACAACAGACCCGTCGCCCTCACCTCTGTGGTAATGAAGTCTTTTGGTGTTGTCCCACCTCAAAGCCATCACAGACCCATTCCTGGACCCCCTGTAGTTCGCCTACAGAGCCAGCATGTCTGTAGACAATGCAGTAAACATGGCCCTCCAGTCTTCAGGAACCTATGCCAGGATCCTGACCCCTCCCACCCTGGACACATTAAAGCTGATTCTGATTCTGATTATACAGCAATATCTACAATAAGTTTGCTATCTACACCAAAGGTGAGATTTATACTTTATCTGAACTGTTTTCAAAGTGTATGCTTTATGAGAGAGAAGGTTTCAAGGATGAATGCTAACAGGTTGGTTTAGCAAATATACGGTTAACTTCCCCACCTCTGATGAAGAGCACTGCCCAACCTAACATTAGCCGCCATAAACTACTGGTTATACCAGACCAATAGGGCTGTAGCAGCAAAAACCCTGAATGTACTGAATTAAGCAAAGGCGCATTTTATAGCTTCTGAATTCAACTTTTCATTGTAAGATGAAGAATGTGTTAGCCTATTTGTTCTTTCAAACATTATGCAAATCAAATCAGAAAAATATTGGTTGGCTAAACCAGGATATTATTACATCTAAAGGATTTATTTTGACCAATGTTACATCTAGGTGTTCTTGTGGTCACTTCTGCCACTGTTAGCTCACAATGTCTTCTAATTGCTATGGACACACATGGTGAGCACGGAGTCAGAGAAAAAGTATATGTACACACAATGTAGGGGAACCCTCTACACACACATTCCTCAAGCCCCCGGAAAAGCAGCATGCCGCTTCACTCCCAGAGGCTGAGGGTTGTGGGTGGAGGGGCTGTTTTGGAAGTGAAACTTCCCATGCTAATCTGCCATTAGCTTCAATCATCCAGGCTAGGAAATTAATCCCTCTGACCCAGTTCTGAGGAGCGCCGTGTCAGCCCCCACCCACCACCCAAACCCTGCAGACACAGGGAGCCAAGCAACAACAATGAACCCCCGTCCCCTGCTTTTGGGCAGCAACACACCAGCAGATACTGGAAAAATGCATTGTCCTGGGTAAGGCCCTTCTGGGTAAATGCTAAATGCTCTTGACTGACTTTTTTGGCACTCATATTGAGCTCAATGTCTTTACATAACAATACCTTGGCTAGCTACTAAAATGCCTGAAGGCAGATTTCACTCTCCCACAGCAATTCTCTTCATGATTTGGCCAAAATACATATAAGTCTCTTCAGCAAAGTCCACAATCATAATTACTTAAGCTATATAACATTAAAGCCATAGACAACTGAACTCATTCCAACTCATGACTGTACTGACGTGTCATCTCAGGCTCTGTGTGACCTTTATAGAGATTAAAAAAGCTCCTCTTCAGATCAACAATGACCTTTCGCTCCTCACATACAAAGCTCTGAAAGGTCGAGGCTGGCTTAGACAGGTCAGCCTGTTGAGTCATCAGAGCTACTCAGCCACAGCCTACCTAAGACAGTGATAGGATGTTTTGTGTGTGCATGTGTCTAATAGATTATGGATGCACCTGAGCATGAGGTAAAATCCCAACAGCTACTACAGTAAACCAATAGTTGGAATATAAAGTGACATTTGGTAAAGCAGCAGCAGAAAGGAGAAATAGATAACAGAGAGATAAGAGTAAAACAAAAAAGGGGAATGAAAGGACCGTGAACAGAGAGATAAGGGAGAAAAATGAAAATATGAAATGGAAAAACAAACTTTCCGCAGTTCATGCGGAAAATACTTTGAGAGACAGAATGCCATAAAAAGAGAGAGTGTATGTGTATTAAGTGATGCTCCCATAACCTTTCCCTCCCTAAAGACCCACAAAGCTGTTCCCATATGATAACTGTTTAACACAAATGAAGAAAGACAAAAACTACAGAATATTCTTTGTTGGGAAGCAGGAGAGTGATATGACAACATCACCGTTACCACATGAACCCAGTTCACTGGCTCTATGTCATCATCACTACAGCTAGGATGAGAGTCATGACCTCCAAGTCTGATTCCATGGTACACTGGGAGTGAGTCCCTAACCCAAGTCTGGTTAACATTTGTGGGTAGGATGGAATACAGGATCGACAGGTGGTTGCTGCGGTGTCAGCAGTAACGTGGACCATGTACTGGACTGTCATGGTGAAAAAGAAAGCCTAAGTTCAAATTTTCTGGCCGATCTATGTTCAAACGGTCACCTATGGTCATGAGCTTTAGGGAATGACCAAAAGAATGACATTGTGGATATGAGTCGCTTTAATGATTTTCCTTTGTGGGTGGCTGGGTTAACTCGAAAGGTTTCCGTATGCTTCAACCAACGTGCTTGGCGGATGCTTGACCAGCGTCTGAAACCCCTTCCCCCAAAACATTACCGACGTCAGAAACTGACAATAGCACTGTGACTGGACTGTACTGGACTGGAGGTGAGTAAAGTACAGTAGGCAGGTTTGAACTTCTCTCTCAAGCTTTATTAATTTGTCACACAATTACTTATGTCACTTTTTGTATGTCAAACAAGTGCAACAACACGAATACTTTGTCTGAAAGTCTACGCTGTTATCCCCCCAAATAACTATTATCACGTCTCACACCACTCTATAGTGGCAGGCTTTTCGCCCCTCCTTTGAGTGTGGGCATTTAGAACAGCTATAAATGACACGTTGTAAGGACTCGTTTGTTTAAATGATACCCCTGCATCCGGAAGGAGTTGCACCTTAATGTGGTTCAGACATCTGATAAGGATGCCTCACGAACGCCTCCCTTTAGAGGTTTTCCAGATATGTTTGTACTGGGAGGGGCAGACCCAGAACTTGCTAGGGATTACTAGAAGGAGCTGTAGGACTAGTTGGGGAGAAGGACATCTGGGTTACCTTGCTTAGCCTGCAGCAACCGTGACATGGATAAGCAGCAGAAAACGGATGGATGGAACAAAACACTGGAAATTTAGTAGACAATTCCACTAATTCTGCATAAATTTTTTATATTCTTGCCATAATGATATGACAATTTTTAGTGTTTTTTAAGTCTTCTGGCAGCAGTGGAATTATGGATTAACTTCATGGATCCCTGTAGGAAAATTCTCTTTTTTGTTTGCTCCTTCTCATGAGAGGTCAAATGCCAGTGACAGAGCAGTAGTCTTGGAGTTTATAGGGATCTTCCTACAGTCTAGGTCAACCCGCTGCCCCAGTATTGGTTGTATTAACGCTGGTTCACTCCCAGTCATATTCCTGGTTATTGATACCAGCAGCTCACATTATTTTTATGTGTACAATATGATATATACCAAAAATACAAAATATATAGGACTTGGATCAGATGTTGGTAGCAACCAAACAATAGGATGACAGCCTAACTTCCAATTTCTTTGCCTAAAGATATAAGGTTGATATTCCAGCAACGGGCCTTAAAAGCTTCATGACTGGGACTACACTGATAGTAAGGCTCATGTTATTTAGACCAGCGTTAACAGATATAGCTATACTGTAAGAGCCTGACACTGGCTGGGCTGGGGTTAGTGAGATAGCTAAACTAACTGTGATTGTAAGGGCAAAGTGGAGCTCAACTGACAGGTAAAGCTCCTGGCCCAGTGGGAGAGCAGTAATGGAGCAGAAAAAAACTTCAGCACAGCAGCTCAGTCCCCCAACATCAATAATTAATGTACAGGACATATCTAACCAAGAGACTTTAAAGAAGGAGAGAGAGAGAGAGAGATATCCTGCAGGAGAAGTGAAAAGGACAACAGCAATCCTACAGATATTATGTATTAAGATATTATTATATTATTAAGTATTACAGCAAAATTATAAATATAGATGAAAATGGATGAATTTAAAAACCTTACTATAGTTTGGTACTATAGGCATCAGAAATGGTCACCATAAACTCATTATTGAAGCAGGAATATTTTGGAAATATTGTTCTTCTTTTTACAGCAGAGAAGGAGGAAAACAGCAAGCATGAGGTATCTTGTAAAGCATCAAGTACATCACAGACATTTTGCAGAACAGGTGGTACCCGACCAAAGTTCATATACATCACTCTGCTTTCTAAGATTAGAAGAAGTGCTTCCCTCAGCAGCAGTGAATGGTGGCAGCCTGCTTGCCTTCAGGTGCCTTCAGACGCCTTTGATGTGCAGACTACTGACATCCTGTCAGAGAGAATCAGCTAACCCCACAGACTGAAATCACATCCTGTTGTCTCACAGACGTGAGGCCTAAAACTCTTCAAACAAATCCAAGTGCAACTGGTTACACAGTCACTACTGTTAAATAATTTGCTAACGTATTTTCTAATTATGATCACCTACTGAAAAACACAACTTAATTCCTTAATCTCATTAAAGAGAGAGGAGAATGAGAGGGAAAGAGAGGCATTATAATTAATTGAATGGAACAGATGACTAATTGGCTCTTCATTAAATGTGCCGTGTGTAGCATATTAACATCATTACAGCATTAAGTATCAGCTATTGTACAGTAACTTTAAACAAATTAGACCACTGCCAAGATTAGCAGCCTGGTCGGATTCGTCAGGAAATCTGCTGAATGGTTTACAGCAAAAAACATGCAGAGGGTGCTGTTTTCCCAGTGAAAATAGATTCTGACAATGGCAGACAGTGCAAGGGGTGACATTTATGAAAAATCACATTACCAGCAAAAAGCTCTTGATTTTATTTTTGCTCTTGAAAACAAACAAAGCTTTGCTAGGTCAAGGTGACAAGTACTAATATTCTGTTTGAGACAGAAGGCAAGATAGTTTACATTAAATTATTATTTGTGCTTTAAAGGGTCTGTTTAACCAAATTACAAAAATAATATATTTTCCCACCTACCTCAAGTGGTAACTTTTTCAGTTTTTAGATATTTGTCTCTGATATTTCTGCCACCACCTCAATAAAATAGAGGTGAATGGGATTTTGTTTGGCGTGCTTGGAATGGAAAAAATTACATTCAAAACATTAAATAGCAAAACCAACCCTACCTATGGTTATGAGCTTTGGGGAGTGGCCAAAGCTTGCTGTCAATAGTTTTCATAAGGACTATTTCTTCAGCTGAAAGTAGTTCCAATGAAAACTGTTTACAGGAATGTCTGTGGATTATTTAGCGACATCGATTCAGAGACAGATATCACAACATATGGGAAGTGAGAACATTTTTTGGGGAACCGACCCTTTAATTCTGAGAAACTCCAGGGGCCAGATGTACATATGTGCATATGCACAAAACCATACACCACTTCCCACACATAAACTGGTATCTATAAAAAAACAACCACAGTGCTGTGGTAATGTGTTCACAATGTACACTGGGGTTCCTGAGGGAGCCAAGGGTGATACGATAAAGTGGAGATAAGGTGAGAGACGGAATCTCATAATAATAACATTGTTTAGGTTGATCGTGAGATTCTTTTTGTAGGCTGCGAGTTTTTGCGATTTGTAAAATGACTATCAAAGGATTTATGCTATACATATTTATTTATTTTATCATCTTGATGATGATGACTGAGATAGCATGGTTTACATGTGATGAATTAATGTCAAGTGTAATGATGGCTACTGTGGCACTGTTGGAGAACCTTGCTGATGCAACACAAAGGGTGAAATTGTGTTACTTTGCTGTTCTTTTCATTGAAGTATTGATATGCAAACAGGTGATTAAGGATGTCACTACACCCATTTATGGTTAACTGTGGAAATCAGGTTCGCTGTTTTACAATGATTGAGATTTAAAAGAAAGAACCTTGAGAAAGAATGCGTGCACACAGCTTTAGAAATCTGACGATAGAAATCAGATGCATATTTCGGGAACACTTTACAATAAGGTACACAAGATTCAGAGTAATTACTAGGGAATGGATGAGGAGTGAATGGGGAACTAACTATTACTTAACTGTCAGTTCTTGAGTAACTCCAAATAAAATGTCCCAGAGTAACTAATCAAAAGTTAATGATTAGTTAATTGAGAAATGAGTGAGGGAACTAATGAGGAACTATTAGTTCATGGTCAGTTGCTGAGTAACTCCTAATCAAATGTCAGAGTAGTTAATCAGTAGTTAATGATTAGTTAATTAAGAAACGAGTGAGGAATGAATCAGGAACAACTTGATTATTGATTAATTGTTAATAATTACTTCCCTAATAATTCCTAATAGAGGAATATATAGTAGATAATGATGAATTACTAGAGAACAGACTGGGAGATCCTATATTAATGAATCATTAGGTAATGATTAGTTCATTATAATATCTGTGAATCGATCATACTGACCACTTTCTTCATGAGTGGTTCCTGATTAACTCTAACTAACCAGCCGGTGAACAGCACAAAACTAGTAACAACTCATTCATTAACAATTACTTAAACATTAGTTACTGTTTTGTGTCTAAAGTAAAGTGGAGCACCATACTGAGTAGTTACTATGTAGTCCCTCATTACTCAATTTAATTCAATTCAATTTATTTATATAGCGCCAATTCAGAACAGAAGTTATCTCGTTGCACTTTTCCTATAGAGCAGATCTAGACTGTAATATTTAACTCCAACAATTCCCACCAAGAGCAAGCACTTTGCAACAGTGGCAAGAAAAAACGTCCTTTTAAGCTGTACTAGTGAACGATTTAGTCTTACTGAAACCTGGCTGGGTCAAGAAGAATATTTTAGCCTAAATGAATCCACTCCGCCCAGTCATATTAATACTCCTATTAATCAACACTAAACATAAACTAAATTATAACTCATTCGAAAGCCTTGTTCTTAGTCTTCCACACCCGACCTGGAAAACACGACAGCCAATTCTATTTGTTATAGTGCACCGTGCTCCTGGTCCTTATTCGGAATTTTTATCTAAATTCTCTGAATTTTTTTTTTTTTACCAAGTTTAGTCCTTAAAACAGATAAAGTAATTATTGTAGGTGATTTCAATATTCATGTGGACGTTGAAAATGTCAGAGTGTACATAAACCCACTCACTGTTTTAACTACACCATCAACCTTGTTCTGGTATATGGCATTGAAATTGAGCATTTAATAGTCTTTCCACAGTATCATTAATCATCGGACCATTATTTAATAACTTTTGAACTGCTATTACTGGACTACGCGCCATTAGGCAAAAACTCCTACTCTAGCTGTCTATCTGATATTGCTGTAGCTAAATTTAAGGATGCACTTCCATCTGAATTTAATTCAATGTTATGTCTCAATATAACAGAGGACTCCAATGCTAATTTCAGCCCCTCCCAAATTGACCATCTTGTTGATAGTGCTGTAAAGCAAAGAACGTTATTCCATGGCATAACCCCCAAACCTGCAAATTAAAGCAAACACTGCGAAAACTTGAAAGGAAATGGCATTCCAATAATCTGGAAGAATCTCGTTTAGCCTCCATAATGCCAGTGCAGCTTACTACTCATCATTAATAGAGGAAAATAAAAACAAACCCCAGGTTTCTTTTCAGCACTGTAGCCAGGCTGACAGAGAGTCACAGCTCTAATGAGCCATGTATTCCTATAGCCCTCAGTAGTAACGACTTCATGAGCTTCTTTAATGATACAATTTTAACTATTAGAGAAAAAAATCATCACGTCCTGCCCTCAACTGGTACCGATTTATCTTCAAACACAGGAACCGTAGAAACATCTATCCGTCCCTTCTCTCCCTCCCCCCCTCCTCTCTCTCTCTCTCTCTCTCTCTCTCTCTCTCTCTCTCTCTCTCTCTCTCTCTCTCTCTCTCTCTCTCTCTCTCTCAATCCAACCTGCTCTCTAGGAAAAGTGCAATGAGATAACTTGGAGCTATATAAATAAAATTGAATTTAATTTAATTAATGATTAATCAATAATCAAGTTGTTCCTGATTCATTCCTCACTCGTTTCTTAATTAACTAATCATTAACTACTGATTAGCTACTCTATAACATTTGATTAGGCGTTATTGTAAAGTGTTACCATATTTTCTTTATGTATACACATAGTTTTGGTTGAGAACCTACACAGGGGAGCCCCCCTGATACAATTGAGTACTGTATGCAAAATATGCTTATCATTTAATTCAATAATGTATATTTTTCATAATAGTTCATGTGAATGAAAATAACAAATGCATAGCCAGCCAGCCGCTTTTGACAGCCTATCACTGCGTCACACTTTAAGTGTGTGTGTGTGTGTGTGTGTGGCTGAGGGAATGATATCATTGCATGTGCATTCACACCTCAAGTGTCTGTGTGCAGGAGTGGTAATGCTGAGGAAGGAAAGGCTGGAAGTTATGGCTATGCAGGAAGGTGAGGTTGGGTGTAAGTGTGGGCGAAGCTGACAGATTTCTTCTTGACAGGCAAGCTTGTGTAGCATGCAATTACTCATTATTTATTGTTGTACATTTCATCACGGCAGGATGGAAACATGCTATGGCAACTGTGATACAATACGTCTGACTTGTCTAAAAGATTAAAGAAACCGTTGGTTAGTTGACCGTTTCTGATGGCCTTGAATTGTTAAGAATACAAATACAGGCAAACACCTTCCCCCTTCTTTTTTCTTTGGGAAACAAATCATGAATGTTCACAGCTGCATACAAGACCATGCTTTTCCGTGCAACAATTAAGTGAAATCCATCTTTAATGGGGCCCAGTGGCAACAGCAAGAGGAAAACCAGGTGGATTAAGAAGGATGCCGAGTGCTTCATCATGACAGCCTACACAATAGGCCCTCCGCATAAGGATGCCAGAAATAGAAAAGCTACGGTAACTGGTCGGGAGAGATAGCCATCTGCCACGCTGTGCCGTGCATGTGCTCCTGCAGAGCGAGGGTCAGAAGGAGGAGACAAGTCAGGGAGGAGTTTTTAGATTCCTACATACTGATAGAAATGATTTGAAGAGACACTGTGAACACATCATTCATGATTTGCATGCAGTTGCAGTTTACGTGCAGAAGCCGTTTCCACCGATTTACTTTAAAGCTGCACTGATCAATATTTTTATATCAATAATGCATCTGTTTTTGGCTCACTGTACACTACCTGCCCAGCACCAAACATCAGACAGACAAAGTTTGCAACTAACTGGTGAACATAGTGGAGCATTTAGCAGCGAGACAGATATTTTTCTCAGGAGCTGGTGGAGACCAAAACAGAGCTAAATGGAGAATGAATATTGGACCTTTACAGCTTATGCAGCCACTGCTGCTAAAAAATAAATTAATACTGCTTTAATATGAGCCTGCTCCAATCGCTGAATGATGACCATGAGATGAGGTTCTCGAGTTGTAATGAACTGAACTCTCCTAGCCAACAGACACAACTGTACAGTAGAGGGTGACATGGGAGTGGATTTTCACTCCTGTCCTGTCCCACTCCCACAAAAAAATTCCTGTCCCACCCAATCCCGGAAGAATAACTCCCGTCATAAAAAAAAAATCCGAAAATAGTGTTTATTCATATTAGAACAGCATATTTATATATAAAAACTGACCTATGATTCCTATCCCGCCCGCTCCCGTTGACTTTTTTCCTGTCCCGTCCCAGTCCCGTGATGAATAGTGAAATTGACTCCCATTCCGCGGAAATCCCACAGGAATCCCGTGATACAGGATTCCCAAAAAATGTCAGCCTCTATTGCACAGTCACAATAAATCTGTACAGAAATTTCCACACAGGTTCAAAGAAGCCCAGTGGATGCAAGGGAAGAGCCTAACAGTGCATTCAGGCGCTCAGCCGTTTGCCTGTCTGCTTTGGAACAGTCTGAGGCTCTCGAGTATGTGAGTGTTTATGTGTGTGTGTGTGTGTGTGTGTGTGTATGCTGGGATGTGTGCATGATTACACAAGTGTATTATACTGTGTGTGGCAGTGTTGTGATCAGACAAAGGGAAGCGAGTGGGCCTGAAACATCACAAAGCATCCTCCACCACCAAGCACTGGAAAAGTAATTAGCTTGGTCTATTTAGCTGGAGAAGGTGGAAAAGCTCTGAAAATCACAAACACACAACCAGTAAGGGTGCAATCAAGCGAAGCATTCACAAATGTTCAAAGAAAGACTACTAATTCACCATTACAAAATAGATCTGCTTTGTGTGGTCTGCTTGATAACAAAAACTAGCTCAAATATTCTCAAGACTTGACCAACAGTGTCCAAACTCTTAAGCAACAAACAGAAATTGGGATTGGAATGGTTTAGTCTGTTTTGCAAGTGGTTTTGATATAATATCAAATTAATGATGTCTTGCATGTGTTAGAGTAGAAAACATTGGTTATAATAATGTAAAAAAGCTGTGTAAGCACTGGCTTCAGTACAGCGGAGTAGACACGAGGAGAGACAGGCCAGGCTCATCTTTCTGCTGATTATCCCAAATTAAATTGACCTTAAAGCAATTACAAAGTGAGGAGGGGGTGGAACAGAGAGACATGAAGAACTATACATTCTCACCAGCGTATAGCTCTGTGGCTGGATGTAAATCAGAGAAAACAAACTTCCTGCTCACTAATTTGGCTGTATTGTGTGACTGCCACGCGTTCCCATTCTGAAATTAGTATGTAAATAGCAACCTTGATAGCGATGATGGATGAACACAGTGTAGTAAATATGTGTAGGGAAATAGCAGTAGTCTAATTAACATTCTCCAACAAAATATGTAGTAAAAATACATAGGGAAACAGCAGCAGTTTCTATTCTCCACCATTAACATGTAGTCAAAGTTTATCTCAGTTTTACACTAAACCGTTTCTCTTGGTGGTCAGTCAAGAGATAACACACAAATTAGCTTTCTGAGGGAATTAACCTGAACTCAGGTAGCAAGAGGTAAAATAAGAAACGGATACATAAAGAAACTTAAAGTAAGTTGTAGAAAAAAAAGAGCAACCACTTTATATGTAAAACATTTATTATTAAATATCTACTGTCTCATAATCATCTTAATAAGCTACACTTAACTTGACAGTTCATGCACTATTACTTACTACTTATATTATTACATTGTATTATTATACCGTACATACTTATCATCAACCGGTAAATCCACTTTGTACTTTACACTTATTTTAATTTCATACTTATATCCACTTGGTACTTAATTTATCTTACCTGTATTATAGTGGATTCTGATCGCTTAGAACTTCTATCCCTGTGTGCACTGACGTGATAGTGAGCTGCTGTAACAGCTGATCCCCTCGGGGATCAATAAAGTATTTCTGATTCTGATTCTAAACACTACTAACAACACACACACACACACACACACACACACACACACACACACACACACACACACACACACACACACACACACACTAATAGATACGCAAATGAACGGATAAATGAATAAATGATAAACTGAATGAGGACCAGTGTGTAGGGAATTACAATGGTTTAAGGGGCACCAAACTGTGTAGGTGCAATCAATTAAATTTTGGCTCCCAGAATTATCAAAGATAATAATAAATAATAACTTTAATTAATAAAGTTCCTTGGGACACCACTCTTAAAGAAGAGGAAAATAATAGCCAATTAACTGATTGAGTCTCATAAAATACTAAACTATTAATTTGGAACTGATTAATAATTAAATTAATAACTATTACCAAAGTTACCATTAATGTTAATAGGTTGAAGGATTTGGAGTTCAACATAGCAGAGGTTGGCAGAATTCACTCTTGTGCAACAAAAGAAACCAGCATAATTATCCACAAGCATTTATTAAGAATTCACTAGCAAGGATCACACCGTCAACAGATTCGTTTAAATGATTTCTTAACAAAAACAAAAGATTATGAGCGAACCTTGAACTCTTCATCTGTTGCTGTGTTGTAGGAAAACTTTGGTGGGGAATCTGCCGTAGCACCCGGGTACAACGAACCCCCAAAAGCCTCCAGTTACTTGAGACAAGATTGAGTGGGTCTGAGATCTTAACGGTTAGTTTATTCACTGAAGATAGAAAGCAATTGATAGTAAAATTGGGATAGGAAATTGGCTTAGTGTGGGTGGGAATAGAGCAGGAAGAGGCTGGGTCAGACACGGCACCACATGTGGAGCATGATAGGGCAGCTGTAAAACCTGATATATATTTAGATTGCTTGTCTCCTATTGACCTTCTTCATCTAACTTCAATAATTTCTTCATCTAAGCCATCAACCTGTCTCTTAGACCCCATTTCAACTAAGCTGCTTAAAGAAGCTTTACCCTTAGTTGGCACTTCTTTATGGGATATGATATAAGGAGTCTTTTTTAACAGGCTATGTCCCACAGTCTTTTCAAATATAGTTAGCCAACTATAGACCTATATCTAACCTTCCCTTTCTCTCTAAGATCCTTGAGAAAGCAGTTGCCAATCAGTTGTGTGACTTTCTAAATAACAATAGTTTATTTGAGGATTTTCAGTCAGGATTTAGAATGCATCATAGCACAGAGACAGCACTGGTAAAAATTACAAATGATCTTTTAATTGCATCAGACAATGGACTTGTCTCTGTACTTGTCTTGTTAGATCTTAGTGCTGCTTTCGACACCACTGACCATCACATGCTAATACAGAGACTGGAACATTTAATTGCCGATAAAGGAACCACACTAAGCAGGTTTAAATCTATCAGATCGATCTCATTGTGTACATGTTAACAGTGAGTCCTCCATGCACACCAAAGTTAGTCACAGATTTCTACAAGGTTCTGTACTTGGACCAATACTATTTCCCTTAAATATGCTTCCTTTAGGCAATATTATTAGGAAACACTGCATAAACCTTCATTGTTATGCGGATAATACCCGCATATATATATTATATCAGCCCGGATGAAACTAATCAGTCAGCTAAATTTCAAGCATGCCATAAGGACATAAAAATCTGGATGGCCTGCAATTTTCTGATGTTAACCTGAAGTTATTGTACTTGGCCCCAAACACTTCAGAGACACATTATCTAAAGATATAGTTACTCTAGATGGCATTTCCCTGGCCTCCAGCACCACCGTAAGGAACCTCTGAGTTATCTTTGATGAGGATTTTTCCTTTAACTCCCACATGAAACAAAATTCAAGGACTGCTTTCTTTCACCTACGTAACATTGCAAAAATCAGGCACAGCCTGTCTCAGAATTATGCCGAAAAACTAGTCCATGCACTTGTTACTTCTCGGCTGGATTATTGCACTTCCTTATTATCAGGCTGCCCGAATAAGTCCCTTAAGACTCTCCAGTTGATCCAGAATGCAGTGGCACATGTACTGACAAGAACTAGGAAAGGAGATCATATTCAATTTTATTTATATAGTGCCAATTCATAACAGAAGTTATCTCATTGCACTTTTCCTATAGAGCAGGTCTATACCGTACTCTTTATATTATTTACAGAGACCCAACAAATCCCACCGTGAGCAAGCAGCTGTCGACAGTGGCAAGAAAAAAACTTCCTTTTAACAGGCAGAAACCTCAGGCAGAACCAGACTCAATGGTGGGCGGCCATCCGCTAAATCTAAAATGTCTGACTGGACTTTTATCTCGTAATACGCTGTCCATTCATAGTGGTAATATGTACTATTGTCCACAATATCTCTGGCTCTAGAAAACAGCATTTATTTAGTCTTGCTTGCATTCAGGACTTATTTCCAATTAAAAAATGCATCCTGCAATTTGTCAAAGGCTTGTTGTAGTGTGCAGTAGCCTATTTGCAACAATACAGAACTGTAAAATCCACATAAAGATGGGATCTACAGTTTATTATAGCAGATGCAATACTGTTAATATAAATTGTGAACAAGACAGGACCCAAAACTGAACCTTATGGAACCCCCTTTGACAGTGGTAGTAATTCAGAATGATAATTTCCCAAAATTACACATTGCTGTCCATAAAACAGATAATTCTGCAACCATTTACAGAACGTATAATCAAAACCAATATCACATAGATTCTGTAGGAGCATAGCATGATCAACAGTGTCAAATGTTTGGGAAATAGTTCTCTGTGAGAGTCCTCACAGAGCTTATTTTATGACCCTGAGGTGATGTAAACATGCTGTGTTTGGAAAGTTCAGCAGTTCTGCAGCTCAGTTGAAGATTTAAAATTGTTCATTACCATCATCCTACAACAGTGATGTTTGTCTTTCTCCTGCTGCTGAAGCAAAAGCAGAGGCACAACCCTCCGCTGTTATGCAGCAACACACAGTCAGTGTAGAAGAGTTTGTCATCTGCTGCCAGGTTTAATGGGTTTTTAACTGTTTCAATGAAGTTATGAGGGGGACAGTCTTTACTACAATGACACTTATGAATGTCACTGTTTAATTTGAATATTACTAATTAATGTCAAGTATACCACCAACATAACATCCTGATAAATGACAGCTAAATTAGTTTCTATAGAAAACTAGGCAAGTATATGTGATTTCTCTGACTGACTAGTTTAACAAAACCTTAGGAGGACCTCAACAACAAGCAACTGCATTATTTTATGTAGACACAAGATAAGTTTGTGATGATGCTTGGTATAAACGTATCATGTCATAATACAATGTATTCTACAAATACAGGCCTCTAATTAAATTTACAAAAAATACAATTGAAATCACAATCGCAATATTTGTCAGAACAATTACAGTTAGATATTTTCCTCAAATAATTCAGTCGTACTTGAGAGCTATCAGACAGATGACGGGATTGTGTGTTTCCTTCTGTTCAAGTAAATCAGTCATCATACAGTCTTCAGTCTATGGCAAAAAAGCGACCAAATGGACTACATCTAACACACAGATAGGAATGATAAAACAACAGCAGAGTGCATTTAGGGTCTGTATTGTCTGTGTTGCAGCTTAAGATCCATTAGTGCACAGCAGAACTATGAATGATGACTAACACTCAGCCAGCGTTCCCCTTCAGCTAATGCCCTTGAGTTGCAAGGAGTTTAGCATTCCTAAATGTATTTAAGTGCTGCCATTAACCCCTGGCTCGCTGGCTACAATTGGGATTGACAGTAACCAAAGGAGTGGCTTCTGGCCACGTGGTTCCTAATGCATGCACTAAAAGCACATGTTAATGATGGGTGAGCACTTAGAAGGCTGTTAAGTCAGCATAGACACACAGCAAGTAACAGTTAGCTGCATTCAGGTTAGAGAAGCTCTCGAGAACATTCACATATGACCTTACCCAGATCTACTTTCTCCACAAATTGTTGTTAGATTTTAGGAAATTATCATTTTAGGAATGATTCAGTAACAACTTCCTGAAGCATCTTAAACTGCAAAAACCAATTGACCCTTCTAACATTAGTAACAGTGCTATGGGCTGGCTACAGCAGGGTTTGTTGTAATGTCATGTAGACTATGATAATGAAAACAGGGTATTTTTGAGAATGTATTTTAAGGATCAGTTCACCCAAATTACAAAAAACCTCTCTTACCTCTAGTGGTATCTAGCAATATAGATGGATCATATTGCCAAAGTGGTAAGACAACCAGTTAGTGGGCCCCATGAACAGTGCATTTGACGCACTGCACATCAAATTTGCAAAATGGAGACTAATACAATAGCTTTTGTATTTGAGCAACAAAAACACTTTGTATCGTAAAAACTGACCTGCTGCTGCTCTTTAAACACACCTCATGCAAAGGCAAATGTGAGTGTGTTTGTGTGTGATCAGTCCTCCCCCTGTGGTCTTTTAGATCCTAATTAACTGAGCTGAACTGCTACCCCTCCTTTCTGAGCACCCTAATCAGCACACTTTCCCTCACAGCTCTTATGGTAACACACACAACTGAGGCAAATAAAACATGGCTGCCAAAGACAGAGCTGTCTGCCTCCTTACAAATACCATTTTAACACAAAAATTAGTGCATATATGCAGGTTTTTTTAAACACGGGTAACGCCGCTAAAAATAGGTGATTGACTCCTTTTCCATTGCCAGTAAACAAGCCTGTTTTTTTCTGATGTGCCACGTTCGACATCATGAAAGCGCCGGAAAACAGGGTTAGTTAACAGTAGAAAGCAGCATGGAGGCCACGGTGTTTAAGATTTAACAGCACCATGCTGGGCAGGTAAAAGGTGTGTTTACGGTGTTTGTGTGCTCTGAAAGATGTCACAGAGCAGCTATAAAGTCACACAGCAGACGGACTGTTAAGACAGTGTGAAAGGGGCTAAAGACTAAATGACTAAATTTGCATTTTACTATCAGAATAGAATTTGCCTTTGTCTGGTATAGGTCAAGCAGCAAAGACTGTCCAGACTCACTACTTGTTTTTGTTCCTGTAATTGCCAAATTAAGGTGATTCAAAGAGAAGTTCTGCTTGTTTACATACTAATGATTGGTTGAGGTGAGTTCTTATGGCTTTGGGAAAATTACCTATGCTTACTCCTCTGTATGTGTCCCAATACATTAATTAGCACCGCAGAATAAATGTCAGACCATTACAAGGGGAAAAATAAATAGAGCCTTGCAATGTGTGAGTAATTTGCCACAAGACTGCGCACATGTCTGAGGAAAGCTGCAGTGAACAACACCTACTAAGAATGCCAGCGGTCATCAATAATATATAGGTAAGTGATTCTTTGTCCCATAGAAACAGTGCCATGACTGCTCCTAATGTTCTGGAGACAGAGTTTGGGCAAAGTAAGTTATATTAAAAGTAGCAGTGGGGGGGGGGGTCGTAAATAATAGATGATTGAATATTGCACAGAGTATCAATATCAATATATTTAAGTGTATACTGTAGCTGCACTGTAGGAAGCTTTGCATGTTTGAAGCACCAAAATTGACTTGGCATTTATGTGATGCTTTACCCTGGGGGTTACAAAAGAGACGAGAGGTAAAAGATGTTGGTAAGTCTTTCTTGTACACTGACCATACACAATATATACAATCTATCTAAGAAATGTGGATCTCTATATTCCCAGTTGAAATCTATCCATTTTACCACTTATAAAGCTGGATGGTATGTCAGTCTACAAGTAGAAAAGCAGATTTGTCCAATGGGTTTTCTCAAAAATATACAAAACAAGTTCTATTTTGTTTTCTATTGTAACTTATTTTTTACCAGGAACAATGCAATATTTGTTTAGTGAGATACTCATAGAAACTGATTATTTAAATATGGACAATGCATTAAGATGGAGTTGTTATTCACTTATGAACCAAAACGTTTTTTCAGGATAAAACTTACACATGGAGCAAAAATTTATTTTTTCATTCTTTAAGTAAACAAATAGCTTGAAATCTGCTATATTCCCTGAGACAATGTACATATATATATTGGAATAATAGTTGTTTTTCTTTTGGCTTTTGTTATTGGAAGATGTCTTGCAGTATTTTGGATGGCTGACAAACAGTGGTGTTTTGTAAACCCATTTGGGATGGGGCAAATGATACGAGAATAAAAACTAACTTACTATCTAACCAGACTTTTATTTTTAAGGGCAAATGGGGGCAAATCTACAGAGTCTAAATTAATATGGATTGCATTTATTTTCCACTTTTAGAGCTCTACTGTATCATTAAGGCTCACAAGGTGTACCATATTTTTACATAAACTATAACATAACATTGTCTTTAGATCCATACAGAATCACACTGAGTCTTCATACTAAATTATCCCTCCTGCATCCTCATATTCCATCATGTTCTCCATAATTCTCTATGGATCTGAATTCAGAAGCAATAAAGGAAAATAGGGTGCTGTTTCAGTTGATCTCAATAAGAGGTGAAAACGTTTTGGACATTTGGGAAAAGTCAGGCTTTGATAAACATGAGGTGAGTTCAACCCCTCTTTTCTGATGGCTTCTGTCAGGGCCATGAAGGGCATCTTTGTGTCGACGAGGCTGCTGAGGAATGAATGAAGGAGGTGATGGGAGGAAGCTCTGAATGCTAATGAGCAGCAGAGAGCTAATAGTTACTGGCCACTTAAAAATAATGCACTTTTCCCATACACACAGCTGGGAGCACGTGACTCACCGCATGTGATTGTTATTCAGTTGACTCCTAAGCCTATCACCTTCATACTATGTGCTGACAGAGAGCACAACAAGTAGAATAAAGGCAAAATCCACATTTTGAACTTAATTTAACAAGTTAAAGTTTCAGGGGCAACTAGTCACAACATGCAGCCAGGAAATTTAGCATGTTGAGAAGATCCTCAATAACTAACACTGACATGAACAGGGGAGAAAAAAAACACTTGTACCATGAGCTGACACTGTAATAAAACACAGTACGTGCTTATTAATAACCATTCATGTCCTGAGGCACTTCAGGCACAAACTAATGGATAGAGACATCTTCACTGAATCGCATTCACCACGGAGTGAAGATGCTCCCTCTGAACAGCTGTGTGCCAGTGAGGCTCCGCTATTATCCACCTCACTGTCAGGGCCGCTCTGGAGAGGGATGGTGAAAAATGAACTTCCCTCTTTAATTCAGTAAAAAGAGAGGAGGAGGGGAGGAGAGGAAACTCACTGATGCTCGGTTGAATCTGGATTGGTGTTAACGCTCTAATGACACCCCTCGCTCTCTGTCTGTCACCGGGGTCAAGAGAGGAAAAGTAGAGCAGAAGGAAAGGAGAAGATTGAGGAAAATGGAGGACATATTGAATTTGGTGACAGAACAGTTAATTGTAAATATCAGTATGGAGGAGGAAAGCCCACATACTGAAGACTTGTGGATTGGGTTGCACCAGTTAAAATGGTATGGATGGTATCAAAAACTAGTGATTTACTTAATCAGGTTGCACCATTAAAACCTAAAAAATATCTACTTTACTTTATAGCTAGTCTACTTTAGTAATGTGTAAATCGGTTGCTAGGAAACATCTGTAGCACCAAGCAACCATGAACAGAAAGTTGTAACATGACTGCCAAAAACAACAGTTTTACCATATTTTAAACTTAACTTCCAATCCTTTATAAATGTAGGTATTACTATTATATTTATATGTGAAGAAATATGTGTGTTTCCGAGTTTGTAGTATTCATGCAGTTTGGGAAATGATGCTAACTTATCTGATGCTAACAATACTGGCATAATGTTTTGTAATTTGAGGCTGCTGTTTAAAATCTTCTGAGTTAACACCATTTCACTTTAGTGATGTGTAAATCTCTACTTAGTAAACACTTACATTATAACTAGTTTGTGTGGTGCAACCCGTTTTAATTCAGTAATGTGTAAATCTTTTTTACAAAAGGACACAATTTCACACACATCATTCTGATAAGACTATCAAATAAAATGTCAAATGTATTCTTTGGGGGGTCACTAATATCATGGCCAAGAGTAAACAGTGTTTCCTGTCTCTATAAACAATGTTTGCTGGAAATGCTGCCCATTTACAATGTGACTACTGAGAAATGACACATAACAGTATGAAGGCCCAAACCACTAACATGAGACTGAGATCAACAATGATGTTACATAAATCAACTGAGATGACCTCCACCAACTATTGACACATTCCTGCCCTTTGAGACAGAGTGACAAGTTGAAATACTGCCTTTCATACCTTTTTTTGGCCATTTGTTTCTGCCACAATAGGATTTGGCTGGCTGTCTCCTGTCTGCTTTGGAGAATATAACTCACTTTGGCTGGCTAACAGCAGACAGGGCACCGATACAATGATTCATTTATGTGCAGCTCTTCTGGGGTGAGATAAACAAGGTGAAAAATGCAAAACACTTCTGCAATGACTGTGCAGCGAACAAACAACCAGTATACTGTCTACACTCTTGGTAGACAGTATACTGTACAGTCAGTGTCAGGGTTTTCTATGCAGAACTCAAACAAGCATGCCATTATACAGTTGGTAGAAATAATACTTTAAAAAGATTGTGAGGTGGAGTCTGACCTGCTTCATTATGAACTCATCAAAGTCTCATGTAAGTATGTAGCCATCACTAAAACATACACTACGACACATCAGCAATTCTAAGAAATCTAATCTCACTGCTCATCATCATACTGCGACAGAGGACAGCGGATCCCGGCCATATGAACTGACCTCTGCTTCATTTCTAGGCTTCTCATTATAATTTCGGCACTGTTTATTTATGATTTTTATTATTATTATTTTAGATTTTCACTATGATGTCCTCAGGTTGAATGTTCTTAGAAATTTCCTTGAAGTACATGTCTGCATGCCCTTACTTCATGCCTTCTAAAGATATTTGTCACTAAAATTCAAGTTCCTGCTCCCTGCAGAATTGTATTGAGATTGAAGAGACAAGGTGGGCCAGGCAGATGCAGGCTTACTGACCATCTCTGTCAAAAGAATAGTTCAACATTTTGGGAAACATGCTTATTTGTTTTTTACCCCCAGCCTTAGATAAGAAAATTTATATCAATTGTGTTCAGTACAGAGCTGGAGTCAGGATGTGGTTAGCTTAGGATAAAGACTGGAGGCGGGGGGAAACAGCTAGCGTGGCTCTGTCCAAAGTTCAAAAATAACAACTAACACCTCTAAAGCTCACTTACTGACACATTGTACCTCGTGTGTTTAATCTGTACTCCAACAGAGATGAAAAACTGTTAAAAAAATGGTTTTAGGTTAAGTTCCTAGAACTATTTCTTGACTAACAATAGTTTATCCATTTGCCCAATACTTCTGTGCAGCATCTCCAGCTACAGAATAGATTGCCAGATACAGTGAACACAGGTTTTGGTTCCCTGTCTGTACAGGCATGATGGTACCACACCTTGCAACGTCACTGTGATGACAAGACTTCAGGATGCAGTCACTGCACCCCCCTGTTGTTCACCAGGAAATAGCTTTGCGTTTGTAAATGGAATAATTAAAGGTGATACAACATGTTAATTAGTGAACTTTTGAGGTTGGTAAGTTTCCACTTTGGTCCTTTTCACTTTTTTCCTCCTGCCTCCAGTCTTTATGCTAAGCTAGGCCAACCAAGTCCAGACTCCAGCTCCATGCTTAAAACTGCTCTTATGTTATTATATTAAGAATGGATCAAATGACTACATATAAGCTCATTGCTCATTGTCAGCTCATTGTTTTAGTTTTACAGTAAATTCACTGTTCCGGTTCAGTCTTACTACTCTCATTAGCATTATTTCCAGCAGCAGCAGGCAGCTGTTTACAGCTCTAAAAGGCTCTTATAAACCCGCCATACACTACCTGCCCAGCACCAAACACAGACAGACAAAGTTAGCAACTAGCTTAAATTATTCCTTTAAACACTAGAGATTATAATTTAGGTGGCTGCTTCATGCACCTGCAAAAATGTATTTTAAAAAAGTATTATGTATTTCTACTGGGAGATGTACCTGTTTCCTTGTTGTTTGTGTTCCTGATCCCTGTGGCTGACTAGCTGACAGGCTAGTTGAGTCAGTGGAAAACTGCAGGAACATACTTTGCCCTATGCTACAGTATCACTGAGTCATGCATTACAACAAGCTGGACACTCTATGTGGCAAAATTAAGAAGTATGGAAAAAGATATGAGCCATTCAGGAACATGAACCTGAAACCAAGATGATATTTTAGAAATGGAGAGATGCAGTGGAGAGAAGGGTGGGTGTCAGTCTCTCTTTGGGAACAAAACCTGCTCAGTCGATCATTCCATCCTTCCATCTCTGACTTTGACGGTAGATTATATTCCCTTGGACATGAGCTCGGAGAGAAAGAAAATGATGAAACATTACATTTTGCATTCATTAGCAGGAAGTGATTGAGAAGAATCTTCAATGTCACACAAACACATTGTTTCCATCTACCGTACACACAACAGGAAGCGTGACACACTTCATTGCGGTATACCAAAATATCACTTCCTGTTGCAGCTGTTTGACTGTAAAGCCGTATAACGCTTTAATCTGCAGCTTAAAACTTTGTCTATAAATGCTAAATCCATCCACACATCATATATTAAATGTTTTTGTGTTTCTCATCATTCACATCCTATCCTACAAAGCACAAATATCTGAAAGAATACCAGGGGAAGAACAAGGCCACTTGATCAGAGGCCCTGACAGACAGTAGCATCGCCTCTCTGCCCTCAGATCTGCAGCTGCCTCTTGTCCTCAGTCCCTGATGGCCAATTAAGAAACACAGACAGGCCTATTCCTGAACACTGGCACATAAAGGACATCTGAGCAAGCCTACAATGGAACAGCTTCACCTTGGGAATACACAGGATAAGCTGAGGACAGAAAATAAAGAGCCAGATAAAGTTCATGACACACTGCACCAGTCAGTAATGCATTATAGAAAATGATCAGAAGTGTGTGGCAGAGGAGGAAAATACAGTACATGTTGGTAGACGCACACTACTCAATGTGTTTGTGCAAGATGAAAATATTTCACAAGTGATTTCCCAATACCATAGCTGATTACGCAGGTATCTTTGTTTTGGCATGCCACAGTTAGCTCAGTCAGCTACACACACACACACACAGAGAAAGAGAGAAAGAGAGAGAGAGAGAGAGAGAGAGAGAGAGAGAGAGAGAGAGAGAGATAGTAAGTGGGTGTGTTTTAACAGTCTCATCAGTTTTAAGGTGGAAAAGCATAAAGTATATAAGTTAATGCAGCTGCATGTCATAACATGATATAATAGCTACACTGATGAAGAACAGAGGCAACAAAGTTTACCAAAACAAAAACTGCTACTACCACAAAGTATTAGACTGAAACATTTGTCTCTATTATAAGCAATAATTCATCCATAAAATATAGTAATAAAGTGTTTATCATTGCTGGAGGGGCTTAGAGCTAATTGAAAATGATTATTCAACTATTCAGCTGAATCATATCATGATAACATATGTTCTTATCGTGTTATTGTTCTACTAATTTCTGTTTTACGCATATGAAGAGGTCTCATGTAACATAACAGTGGAACACAGTTCATTGCTTTAAACATCAGTTTGATTACTCATATGTGATTTTGCATAAATTAGCCATAGCCGTGATATACAGACAGGTAACAAATTAAAGGAAAAACCCCTGAAACATACAGATGTTGCTTCAACATAAGGTTTGATGAGTATAAAAATTCTGTGAATCATGCTATGGTATTCATTGTCACCAGATCTCAACTGACCAGCTATGGGAGAATTTGGATGATGCTATGCCGGGATCAGACTACTTGATATTTTTGTCTTTTGAGATGATCACTGTGTCAGATACGGCAATCAAGGAGTCATAAATTCTTTCTGTGACTTGGCCAAGAGATATGCTAGACTACATATTACACGCCGACTAATCGTAGTTTGACGTACATAGATAATCGGGAAGGTGGACCACCTGACAGCGGCAACAATTAATGCTTACATATGTAATACCAGTTTTACGAATGAAATGGAAGCTGGAACAATTCATTGTCATTTAGAAGTGTAGGTGTAGGTCTTTTTCCTTCCCAGTCGCTATAAAGAGGGTGAGTATGTGGGTGAGCAGGTGCGATTAATTCAGTATAATGGTCCTGACCTGACGGTCATAGTCATGGTTACAGGTTCACTGAATGAAATAAAATGTCATTCTTCTTTCTGCTTTGCTAGTTTATAGTTGTGCATGGAAGAGCGCACTGCCCTCCTATGGGTCAATGTCACAGAATATGCGGTAGACGTTGTCATATTAGGCAGCGGACATCTGTGTTTTGTGAGGTTTCCCAGCTGCTGCTTTGGTTCTCTCTCACAGTGACACACTACATGGAATAAAACAAGCAATTGTCTCACAGTCTAATTTCAGCATTACACAACACCAAATGATGGAATATCTTTTGAAAGAATAGTGTTCATCCCTCCAGTAATGTTCCACAGACTTGGAGAATCTATGGCAGGGAGCACTGAAGCTGTTCTGGAGGCTTGTGGTGGACCAATACCTTACTAAGACACTTTACAGTATGTTGGTTTTTCCTTTTAATTTGTAGAAAATATCCCTGTTAATATCATGATAATTATTTCAACCATATCATTCAGCCCTAATTGCTGGTAATAACTGCAATCCAAGCAGGTTAAACTTGTAAATGTCATCATTGCCAACTAGAGGCAGGTTTTCATCATGAGGTTCAGACATTGTGGAAAAAAATTTGATTAGATTAAAAATAAATTCTTATTTCAAGCCCTCCGCATTTTAGGGCACTCTGGTGGACTAGAGGTTTAAGACGCCGTCCATGTAATCGCAATGTCCCCAGGTCAAGTCTGGTTGGGACCTTTGTTGCATGTCATCCTTTCTCTCTCTCTCCTCCTTTCCTGTGACCTCTGTACTGTCTACTATTAAAATAAAGGCAAAAATGCAAAGAAAAAAGCTCTCCACAATTTACGGATTAACCCAAATACACAAAGCAGTCATTCCTCTGCTGAAATTTAATAATAGAAAAGAAATCCTCCTTAAAACTCCAGTCTAATAATGCAGAATTATTCCTTATTGAAAGCCTGCCTCCAATCCTATTCTATTCCTATTTATTAGAAATAATTCCATATTAAAAGCTTGCCCTCTCTGTGTTGCCCCTAGATTTAATAACACAATGTGATTCCTCATCCAAAGCCTGCACCCCAAGTTCACCGTCACACAACAGTTCTTTATAGGTCCATGCAGTAGAAAAGCATCACTTTGAAGGGGCGGAGATGGGGAGGTCTTCTACTTTCCCTGTTTTCTTCAGGAATGCTCACTTGTCAGCACAGTGTGGAGCCTCCCCCATCCAGCCATTCATCTGACTCACAAAGGCAATTTCACAGGAAGACAAGCTTTCTCTCTGCTATTCTTCCTTACTGCTATTTGTCGTTTCTCCATCCCTTCCTCTCTCTCTCTCTCGTACGCTCATTCACACACACACTCCCAGGCTGTCATTAGCATACTAATGGACATCCAGGAGAACATGAATGTGAACAAGTGGGAAACTTTGTGATGAAAAAAACAAGCGCTGACACTGAGAAAGAAGGCCTGGGAATGGCAGTGTACCTCTCTATCTGTGGTATTCCCCTGGCTGACTTCATCTGAAACAGTTGTTGATTTGTCTGGCCCAAACCCGCTCGGAAACACATCTTGACCCAAAGGCCCTAATCCATCAGACTGATGAATACAAGAGAAGTTAAACTGAAGAAAATGGAGGTGATGCAGCCTTTCTTTATGGTCTGGAAAGCCTTTTCAAGCCTGATTACATTAAAGCTCCAGCACTTTACTGTATGTATATTCTGGGATTCCACTAGAGTGGCTTTGCATGATTCAGAGTTTTAAAAAATCCTTCTTTTTCTTATATTGGCCCTTTATGCAGACCCTCAGTTCATCCTTTGTCTGAAACAAGCCATTTTAGCTCCTGTCTCCCCTCTCTAAAAGCCCACTTTCTTCTGATTGGCCAACAGACCACAAATGAGACAAGAATTAGGTTGGAAAAATGATAGACACTGCCGGACGGAGTGTTTCTGGGGCCTGGGCATCACTGCTTACTCTACAAAACACACCTTTTATATCTTTATTCACTGATTTTGGTGAAAATGGATCATATTTTATGGAGAAAATGTTTCCCTCTGATGTCCTCCAGCTGCTCTGCCTCAACTCTTGGGGATTTATGACGTTTCCTGAAGGACATTTAGCTTTAAAGTAGCCGCTAATTGCTGATAACTAACGTTAGCTGCCGTTGGGCCGGGCTCCGAGCTCCCAGTCCATGCAGTCAGCTAGCTAATAGTGCTAGCTGCACGGCTAACAGACCTAATGGTAGCCATTACGGTAAGCAGTAGTTCTATAGTATCTATAGCCAAACCCATCTCCACACTGCACTTTAGCGCTCAGCTATGTGCAGAGCAGTCGAACAATGACAGACCTTGTGGGTGAGCTGTGCCTTCTTTATTGACAAAAAAATAATACAAACAGTACAAACAAAGAAGTCGTTGATACAGATGAGCGCAAGTGGCGGCTGGTGGAAAATTTTCTAGGTAGGGCTGTGCCACAATCCTGTGGCCATCGTCCAGCTCCGTAGCGATGTTCACTCTGCCTAATATGGCTAGCTTGACAGAATTATCCATGTGTGCCCTGGTGTTCTCGTGTGTCCTTACTTTCTCAAACAGGTGCTTCATTTCCCTCACTCCCGTAACTGTCCATGCTGGATCTGTCCCCATTGTTTTAAAAAGCAAGCACGGAAAGCAAAATAAGGCATTTACATGACTGCATCCAGCTAGCCAGACCTCTCTGGTGTACCAGCTATGAGAGAAGCCTTGCATATGCTGCTTCCATTTTTCGCTAACCTGCTGTCTGATTGCGAGGTCAGGTCGATCTAGGCCAAGCTCTTTCACCTGTAGTTTCTCTGCCAAAGTTCTCCTTTCAAACGAATCTTGGAGGAGAGAATTTCCTGAGTTAGGGTTGGGTCTTGGAGGAGTAAGTTAGTGATCGCACTCGCCATTGTCATGTAGTTAAAATGGCGTCTGTAGAGGTCCTGACCTACTAGCAGTGGCTCGCTTGAGGCGATAAAATAATCGCCCTTTTCGGATTAGATTTGAGGATGCTGACTGGCTAAATTTTGTCATACGTTCATATCTTTGGCTAAACAGCTACTCAGACCCGCCTCCTGTGGGCGATTTGTCCATCGCCCCAGAGCTGTTGAGACATGCAGACAGGCAGAGGGGACATGTAGTAAAAGCATATATGTTGCGCACATGATTATCTATTACTGGGTGCATTCCATATTTCAAATACACAAATATTGACATTTTGTTTAATTTATTATTATTATTATTATTATTATTATTAATGGGTGTTTTTGTGGTTCAAGGGTTCAAGGAGGGTGGCGCCCTAGCGCCTTCTATTGGCCAGCCACCACTGATGAGCGCAGATGACCGATCACCATGACATCTGAGTTAGGCTGATGTCAGCTTGGCACGAAAGTAGAAAGAAATGTTGGAAACCTAGTGTTCAGAGCAGTCCGAAGCCTTAGCTTTTTGCTCACATAAGAAAGAAAGCGAGAAAGCATTTATTTTTAAGCATCTATTTATTTTATTGGTTGCTAAATTAGTATACGCCCCCGAGTGCAGGATGAGTCATCAACATGTTTTTATCGTTTTCCAGTTAATGACAAACTCTAAAATACCATTAGGAATATCCAAGAATACTTACAAAATTACTTTTTTTATCATTGTTAGGCCAGATACAGGCGTATAGGTGACATAGGTGCCATGGTTTGTCACACAAAAAGTGAAGAGACTTCAAATTTCAATTTATCTGTCAAATATCTGTCAAAAAACAGCTGGCTACAGTATAACTTTCTAATCTCTACCAGTTTTCTTGGAGTATTATCACACAGTCTGTACATTTTGGGTCTACTAGCCCTTTAAAAAAGTTGAGTGGGCTGCCAAAGAGCTCATCATTGGTCGGAAATGCAGTTGCATAAGAGCATCAGTGGTGGGAATATGTATTTATGATGATGCCTGCTTGTCCTTTGCAGTCAGGTTATAAATAGCTCTTTGCCTTTGGGTGACCCTTCAGAGCAGGTGTCTGAGAGCTGATCAGAGTGCTGATGAACCATTGCTACAAACTGTTTACTCTCACCCAGATTAGGTGTCATCTGGATGACAAGACACTTAAATAAATCACTATAATACTTGGTTTTATACACGTTTTTACAGTCTGAATGATGTCAGTTTCTTCTCAGTTAATTCATGTATTATTTTTAATGTTGTGTGGCATTGGGACTGGCCTGGGAGAGAATTTGCTTTAAACACTGCATTTAAAAAAACAACAACTATTAAACAGGGTTTAAGTTCCATGTCAGTGTGCCAGGGATGTTCCATGTGGCAGTTCATCACAGGTGGTTTTCATTAGGGTGAAGGTAAAGTACTGGATGTCACAACGTAATTTAAAGTTTCCATGACAGCCGAGCTGTCAAGATAAACTCATACTGAGAAAGCCATGACATTAATCAACCTCCTTACATTTGACATCTTTATCTATTTTCTCAAATTAAGACTGGCACTACTTTCATTAAATTCTTTGATATTGTTTTTTGTGTGAAATAACCAAGTTAGTAACCATGTAAGCTAGGAAATATCCTACTGTGTTACAGCCCGTCTTGAGGTAACTTAAAGATGCCCTCCTTGATTGTGTTACATCTACCCAATAGCATTCGAGTTAAGTATCAAGACACAGAGAGTGAGCTGGTAAGGAATTGGGAGACACTATCAGGTGCCGTAACAAAATCAGGTAGTGTAGGTTTAAACTTGCATTAATTGATTTTTTTGGTGCACAAGCTAAAAACACAACAAAGGTGACATATTGTCAACTTAGTTATTGTTATGGTGAAAGTGTTAGCAGTTTCATATTTACACATCCAGCAGTGACTGCATAACATTAGCATTCATTTGGCTACTTGGTAAATCTAAGTCCAATAGCCAATCAAAATGTTGCTCTGTTTTGGTCTCCACCAACTCCTAAGGAAAATATCTGACTCTTTAGCAGCTAAATGCTCCACTATGTTCACCGTTAGCTCAACTAGTCGCTAACTTTGTCTTTTGTTTGGTGCTGTGCAGATAGCTTACATTTGGTTTTTCATAGCTCTTTCGCAGAAAACAGCTGCATCAGAAAACGAGGTTGATGAGAGATGAGAGTGGTGAGAATGAACCAACACGGTAAAGTTAGCTAAACAAAATGCTAAAATGCTCCGTACAGCTGTGGGTTCGTCACTACGACATATTACACATTTGACCCATATAAAAATATCAATTAGTGCAGTTTTAAGGGTATGGGTGAACATTTATAAAGCAATGGAGAATGGTAATTACCCAAACATCTACTTTTCTTCAAAATATTATTGGAGTGTGATGAGCATTAGATGCTATTCTTAGACAGCACAGTCTGGTCCAGTTGGCAGGGATGAGCAAGCGTCTGGCTGTGCAGCTCAGCACACACAGACTTGATACCTGATAGCTTCTATCGTTGACATGAGAGAAAGATCAAATTAATTTTGGATATACTTTAAAAAGCTTTGAGGAAGCCTTTCAACAGCAGTGTGTGTGTGTATCTGGTCTAGATAGTTGAATTGACCCTACCATATTGCTAAACAAAATGGCTCATTATCAGTAATTAGACCCATGATTTTGATGCAGACAACACACTAAAATGTATTTGGTTTCTTATTCAGTGGTCATGTGGGATCAGTCATTATTGCAGTCTATAGTGCTGCTTGACCTTTTCAACTCCTTTCTGGTTGTGTTACATATTTTTTTGTATGTAATAACAGAATATTTTTAATTTCACAATCTCATAAATCATGGAACAAAGTGATTAAGGGGATTTTACTCAAACGTCATGAAGTTATGTTTACTGCTATAAAAAGATACACTTGTTGCTCATCACTGTAAAACTCTACAGGTCACACAGAGCTGAGCTGAACGGCTCTTCTCCCTCCTCTCCCACCACTTCCTCCTTCCACCATCAAAACAAAACTGCACAAAGGGACAGAAAGTGCACCTGAAACTCTTTCTTGTGTTACATTTCAGTTCAGCACTCAGATTCTTTCTCAGCATCTGGCCCACACACACACACCCACACAAGCTGCTGCCCCAACAACACACAGCGGAGGAGGGGCATCTATCACTATTTTGAGACATTTTATAGATCAAATGATTAATCTAAGCTCTATCTTTTTATCTGCACTGTTTGTTCACTGGTTTGCACTTTATCTGCCATGTGCCTTGCGCTGCTTTTAGTCAACCTATTTTTATTTTATTTTATTTTTTATTATGTCTCTTTTTTGTATTCCCTTATTGTATAGTTTTAGCTTATATTTTATATTTGATCTAGATTTTAGGCTCTACTGTTAGTGTTATCTGTATGCACCGGGGGTCTGAGAGCAACGCAATTTCGATTCTCTGTATGTATGTAATGTACGTGTGGAAGAATTGACAATAAAGCAGACTTGACTTGACTTGACTTGACTTGACTAATTGATTAATTGAGAAATAATACTCAGATTAATCAATAAATAATCACTACAGCCCTAAACATAAATGACAATGAGATGTAATAATTTGAAATCATTTAGAACCCTGAAAAAAAGACATACAGTACAGTACATCCAGTATAATAGTTTTTGGCCACCAAAAAAACACTTTCTGTTTATTTTCTACCATACTCTTCAGTAGTTTGACAAAAAAAGAAAGACTAAAGGTCAACTTACTAGCTTTTCCAGATCTTTCAGACATATCTTGTGGTCCTCCTCGGCAGATAAAATTGAGCAGATGAGCTATCTCTGTGACAACATGATGAAAATGACCTATCTCCATAACAACAAAGCAAACTCCATCCGCTGAGGAAGACCATAAGCTGTGATTGAAAGCTCTATAAAAAGCTAGAAAGTGGACCTGGAGTTATGATTTTAGTTTTTATGTTATTCTCAAGCATATTTTCTGTATTGGGAACACAAAAAACAGAAACAGAAACAATACTGTAATCCTATAATATAAGAAGCTGGGGCTATATTTTTTTATATTTTTACAAACCTTGATTCCAAAAAGAAACAACAGCTCTGAAAACATACTACTGCTTTAAGATACAGTAAAGTATGACTAATTCTACTGCACACGTTATTACTGAGAAACTTGCAATCTACCATACTAAAATGTATCTTATGTAAGGCTCTGACCCAGCAGCAACCAGTATGAATTCCTCAAGCTGCAGTATATTGGAAATGCTAATGTATTCGAATGGATCTGAAAAAAACAGACCAAAGAAGTTTCAATCTTCTCTGCTTTAAGAAATCACACTTTCACAAGCTGGTGGCCATGAAATGCTTCAGGCTCATGCGAGTCTGTCTTTGAGAGCAGAATGGTGTGTGTGTGTGTGTGTGTTTGTGTGTGTGGAAGCAGACAGTGTGAGGTTCCCTCTGCTGCCACTGGTTTCCCAACACACCAAGAAAGCCTGAGTGACATCAGACGCTTCAGGAATGCCAGAGTAGTAAGAAAGAGAAAGGAGGGGGAGAAAAGTCAAGGAGAGATGCAGCTCAACAAGACTGACTGGTTTGCTGTAATGAGGACAGGTCTGCTGGGTAGAGGGGACGAGTCTACTCTAGTAAAACCTGAACAACATGTGGAGCATGTTGTTGACTTGTACCAGTGTTTTTCCACTTTCCTCATCACTCTAAGTCCCTGTGGTTAATGTTAGCATTTCATTCTATACTCATCCAACCAGGGTCATTTTACCTATCTATATAACAACAATTTTTTAGAGTCACTTCACTCAGAGGCTCTGGTCCAGGGGCCCTGGGCCTCTACCTGTTAAGCCTGTTCAATAATCCATCCCTGATACTAATAAGGCAACTACTTATCACCGTCTGAATCTGCAGAGGGGGCACCAGGGGTGGCCAACCAGATTCTAGGGGAGGCCGTGCCACCCCTCCCCGCCCCTGCGTCCAACAACATTTTTGCCTGGAAGTGCTTGGGAAGTAAAGGGCAGCATACAGTATGGTCTAGAGACAAGCCAAATAACACTTCATTTTGATTTAATAATATTATGTGCTACGATTTTTAGGTTACTTTTTTGTTATAGTTGCTGGCACAATACAAGGAAATTCCAAATTACCTGAGATAGTTGCATTTCACCTGCAAAATTATAAATAGCAATGACTTCAAGAAATATTCAGCCTAACCCTGCATGGATCTCTATTTAAAATTTACATGGGCTAAAAGACAAATTAAGACAGAACATAACACAGTTCACATTCTTCCGTTGAAGAAGTCTGATCACACTTACCAACTTAGCTCATGAGGTAAGCAATAAGCCAGCCACAGGCAGATTACTATCAGCTCACACACCCTGACAGAAGAGGAAATTAGTTTTGCATTCTCACACTGCTGGCTGTTCTGGTCAATGACCAGTCACTGGTTGCTTAAGACTTTTTGGGCGATGTCATGCATTTTAGTGATGCAATATACTGACATTTTGGCTGACGTCAAATGGTCTATACATACGTCTAATATAGATTCATTTTATTTCACAACCTTACCACCATGTGTCTACTTACTATACAATGGACTTTTATTGGACTTTTATTACACCGTAACAGAGTTATGGGAAAGATGCAGAAATCTAAAAAAAACACTACTTTGTTAGTATCTCTTCAAATGTAGATGCATTAAATATGTAACATTGTCGCTGTCCTGTAAAAAACATGTGTCTCCTAAAACATCAACTATTCGCATATTAATGAGCTCAGAAAAACAGCCCTGTTTTTACTTTTCTGATCTTAATCTGATTTTTCAGATAATAAAAGAATATGAAAATAAAAATACAATGTTTTCATTAGACAGCAACAAATATATAGTATATTTGGTAACACAAATATACTGGTAATACAATATTGTTTTCATAGAAGACCATGTCATCCTAGAATTGTTGAGGTTTATGCTTAGTTTTTTTTCAGTTGGTTTAGGCAAATTTGCATTCGCGCCACCACTTGGAGTAGCAAAGCTGGACATTTCAACCGTTTCAACCGAGCTATCTATTTTAACATCTTTGCTCATGTCCTAGCTAGTTTTCAGTCACTCATAATTGCAGCATGTCATGTTCAGGTGTTACAACTGGCTTGGTTGGTTGGAGCCTGTCGTAGCTGCTAGTTTATTGATTATTGCAACAATAAATACACTTAAGGTCAGCATCACACCAATCTGTAGTCCTATTTTGTGTGTTTATTAAATATATCCACAGAAATATGTGGATATATATTTTTTACCAAATCATAATTTCTACTTTTTCAGACTGAACTACTGCACAATATTTCCATGTTGTTCTCCAGTATCTTGAATTCATTGTAAATTGAGTCTCTTTGAGTTTTTGGCTGTTGGTCAGAGATAACAAGCAATATAAAGACGTCAACTTGCGCTCTGAGAAACTGTGATGAGCATTTTTCACTTTTTCTGAAATTTCATACATACAATGATTAATTGATTAATCAAAAAAATAAACAACAGATTAATCCATATTGAAAATAATCATTGGTTACGACCCTACATGATTATACTGGTGCAACATATTATATATTAACATAATACAGACATAAATACTGACAACAATAAATACTTTTAACTGACTATTGCCCAATAAGGTACCCTGACAGGTACATAGTGAACTCTAAAAGTGCACACTCTCAAAAGCATGTGTTCTGACTTGGTCTGATCAATGAAACCAGGTTCAACAGAATTTGCTAACACTGTTTTATGTTTGTCATTCAACAGAATGCAAATAGGATTGCACCCAGACTTGGCTGAGGAAGAGAGGTAGGTGGGAAGGAACAGGCTGCACTCACACAATGCCGCTGTGAGGAAATAAGCCAAGAGGAAAGAGAGAAAGAATGGCCATTGACAAGTTGCAGTGGCTGGTGTGCAGGTTGAGTCAAGTTCACTGGGACATGATTAATGATTCTGGCTCAGGATCAGCTGGCTTGTACAACTTTCATACAGGGCTACATTTGGATTTCACAAGCAACAGGATGAAAAAAGAGATTTACTGTATTTCCTAATCAACAGGGAAGAGAGTCAGTGTGTGTTTTCATGCATGCTATTATTAGCGCGCGCATGTACAGTATATATTGACATTAGCGTAGTCGTGTCTACTGTTCGTCAGGCCTGTCCCTCTTGTTAGCACACTGCCATTCCACAGAATTTACTGAAGCCAATGCGCAAACAAGGCAGCAGTGTAAAAATGAATGGTGCTACAGAGGCCTTATCTTGACACTTTTAAAACCATGCCAATATGTGGAAGCCCTTTAGATATACACCAGGTTACAGCCTGAAGTGTTTGTGACCCTTTTAATTCAAACTTAACATGCTGATCATGAGGAAAACTTATGATAACTTATGACAATCAAAAACATCATGTACTATGTATCAAAAAGTCTGGTGACATACCATGACATTCAGATAGATTCATCAGGAACTTGTTACTGTTACAACACCTATGAAATTAGCTTGAACCTTGATCATTAGAACCACACATTCCTTTATCCTTTCACTTCACTTTGGATCATAGTCTCTATAGTACATCGATACTGTGGAATAGAGTGTTGTCAAAAGAAAGTAGTAATGACAGTTCTTACTACAACAGGATCTTTCATGAAAATGTGATGTATCAGGGATATGCCTGTTCATACGTACCTATTTTGCCGATATTTGGAGTATTCAGCTTTATACCATTTGAAGATAAATCTCAGTAAAATTACTAACAGCAGATGTTGCACTACAGATGCTGCAGCTGCAATGTGAATCTATTAGTGAGCTTCAAAGTTTGTTCTAGGAAACAGCAGGTGACAAAGGTGCACTAACTGTAATTGACTAGGTCCATTTAGCAGCCACTCTGGCGCTTTGGATCGTATCAGTTGAGCTTCACCAGCAAATAGAGTTTGCCCAGTAGTCATGGAATTGTAGATGATAATTTTTTTCCATATGGTGATGAAGATCATGTGTAATGATTGAAAGAACAACTACTAAATGAACGTACCGATCCAACTTTTTTTCTCCTGATACAGATTCCGATAAATCAGCTACTACTAATTCCCCATCTGATACCAATAAACTCTTTTTTTCCTAATTCAAAATCTGTGTACCCCACTGCAAGGGACTCACTGGAATCATTTCTATGTAAGGTAACATGAGGCAAGGGATTGGTATGTTGAGTCTGAGGCCCACCATGGCTGAAAAGTTTACTCATTGCAGAAACACTGAATTTTATAATGACATTGATGAAGACTGTATTATATCTGGATCGGTCACGTCATGGACGATAACCTGATCCGTTTAATAAGGTCCGTACTGATCCAGCGGATCAGAATGGTGCGTCCCTCGTACTAAATGGGCCTTGAGGTGAGATTGTTTTGTCAACTGCTGTTTCCCAGGTCATGAATGAACTTTGAAGATAAACTTTTAAGCCGACATGGATGAGTAGTCCTTAAAAGTGCTCAGAAAAAAATGGAAATTTGGACAGCGACAGGCTGTTTTGTGTTCACCGAACACGTTTGGATCCTGAGAAAGATCGCTGTGCAACTGGCGACCTCACTTTGCCTTCAGAAGGAAGATGTGGATTAACCGTTTTCTTCGAGAAAGAGAAGGATAACTTCTACGTCCCACTCTCTTTAAATTAAGTCGACTGTCGGTTTCCTCGACTGCCATACAAAGACCAGCCTAGCGTTAAACCCGCCGACGAAGCGGTACCTTGACCCGTCATCGTCTGAGCTTGAGGAAACTCCGCCAGACATACCAGACGGACTAAACACACGTAAATTGCTACCTGAGGCGATCTCACATAAAAGGCTTTTGTCTGGACAGAGACAGTTTATTAATAGTGTCTTACTGTAACTTAAGCATTATTGTTGTGTAAGCTTTACTTTATCGTTGTGAGGTTAACAGACCTCGCCGCAGTTAGGATCTTCGTTACGTCTTTCTCTCTCTCGCTCCTTTTACTAACCCACATAAATATATAAGCCATATATGAACCCACATTAAACTGCATAAGTAGCGTGGTAGGATAACTCTGCTTGGCTCCACGCCATCTTGTTGTCAGAGATGTGTGAATCACGTCCTCCATCTTGCTTCTCATTTCTTCTGTTAACATTCGCGGTCCCGCCCGCTATCTTGAATTCTCGGGTGACGTAGCCACTCGCATGACCACATCCGCCATCTTGCTTTCTCTCCTTCTTATCCCTCTCATTCTCTCACACTCACCCACTCATACACACACACACACACACACACGCACACACATATTCACATGTGCCACATGCTTGCTTGCTGCCTTTATGCTTGTTGTAGTAGATGTAGTTGGACAATAGATGTTTATTGATTGAAGTATTATTGATTGTTGATCAGTGTTGCTAAAGTTAAATAAATTCTATTGTAAAGTATGTAGCATATGTGTTGTGATAACAGCTGCATGTGACGGTCATTGCTTGGATTCAATCCTTCACTGTTCACCTTATAAATGTAAAATAATTATTAAATATTGAAATTTTTAAGTACGTTTTTGAGACTGCATCCATGGTTTGGGTTATTGGCCCCTGATTCCAGGGTGGTGCCCTGTTATTATTAACTCCTAATATTTTTTTTGATATTGATAATTGTATTGATATCAATAAATATCTTTGATATTTGCTAATTACCAAACCTGCCCTAAATCCCAACAAATGTTGTTGGAAACAATGTTGATAAGCGATTAATCATTTGAGTCATTTATCAAGGAAAAATATCAAACATTCACTGGTTCCAGCTTCGCACATGGAGGATTTGCTGCTTAATTTGGGGTTTTGGATGGTTGGTTAATCAAAACAAGCAATTTATAGGTTGTGTTTTATAAAATAAGTGATTCATTGTAAAAATAAAAAAAAATCTCAGATTAATCAATAATATATCATCTCTACTTGCAGCCCTACTGTACTCCCCCTGCAAACAGTTTTGTAGGTAAGATCCGATATGTGTTTCCAGATATAACCCAGTTCCTCCATTGATGCTAAGCATCTTTGGACCCATTTGTTTTTCAGTCACGAACCTGACCTATTAAGAGCTTACTGCCAGCTGAGTTCTGCTGCCAAACTGTGGCGTAAATAAAGCTTGTGTAGAGTACAGCTCAGTAGTCCTTGCCACCATTCTTTCACAGCAGCTCCACCGCTCCCAAATGCAATCTCCAACATAAACTGCATTGCTCCAGATTAAAACTAGAACAACCTCTCTTTGTATGTCTCTTTTCCTGCATTCAGGTCTCTTCTCTTGGGCTTCTGTGTCTGTCAGTTTCGCTAACACAAGTTAAGTTTAGTGTTGGACCAAGGACTTTGTTTTAGGGGGAGTCCCCATGTACTCAGATTTAACCCACATGCAGTAGGCCTATTGCTGTAGGATTGTTTCCTTAGTGGCAATAGTGAAGACAGTCAGGCCTCTCTTAATACAATGCATCACCACCACAAAGGGAGGACATGTAAAGACAAATTGTAGTTATGTTCCATTCGTACAACATCCTGTCACAAGGTCAAATTAAAAATCCTGTGCTCATGGAGTGAATGATAAATTATTTCTTCTACTCTACAACTACTGCACACACACTGCTGCACCTGAGGACAAGTCCAGGACCTTGCTCAAGAGCATTTCAACTGCAATCCTGACTCCACCTTAAGGTCAGCAGCACCCTCACATGTGTCTGCCAAGAGGGCAGCTTCATTGTTAAGAAGGGATGTTGACAATGAAGACATATGATGCTGCTCATGGCATCAATCTGCCCTCATCCCCAGCCACACCTATTAATTCAACTCCAACATCACTGCTCGCTCACTGCAGGACAATAAACCCACAAAGTTGACGTGGGAAAGTATCAGTGGCCCGGTGGCCTCTGTCAGCTTGCCACCCACCATCAACACCCCACCACAGCAGGGCCGCAACATCCGCCCAGCAGCAGCAGGACTCACCCAGTGTTTTGACTGCGATCTGCCGCGTCAGAGGCGGCGGCAGGTTGATGCAGACCAGATCCACATCCTGATGCAGCAGCACGTCGTCGATCCGGTTGGTGTAAAACGGTACGTTCATCTCCTTGGCCAGCTCCTCCGCCTCCTCTTGCGTCCGGCCCCACAGAGCTTTGACGGCGAAGCCCTCATTCTTCAGCAGCGGGATGATCACCCTGGCCGTCAGGCTGGTGCCGAACACGCCGACCCCTGGAAGCATGGCTCGGGTTTATATGTCTGATCTGGTTCTCTCTGTTTTCAGTTTGTTTTACAGCTCCGGATGAAGCCAGACCTGCTGCTGCAGCAGCGGTGGCTGAACGGGAGGGAAGCGGCGACTGGGACCGTCAGGTTGGCCATCCACCTGCAACCACACACCCGCTGTGCTGCATTTTCCCGTCGCTCCGATTCTGCGATCGGACATGTAATGTCGTTATTCCAACTGGAAATGATGCAAAAAAAAAAAAAAAACAGATGGAAAACCGAGCCAGGCTTCCTCAGCGTTAAAAAGACAAATTCAAACGCACCATTCCGGTCTTTACCTCGTCCACGTCTGACAGCGATCAGCGCACTGAATGCGCCAAGAAGTGAAGGGCATGTCACCTCCTTCTTAGGGTTGTTATTCCTTTTCCAGCAGGACTCTCCCTTTAGATAAAGCGAGATGTAATAAAAGAGGGCCAGAAAGGTGCTTTATCTGACGGCATGATGACAGAAACACCCCCCGTCTCTTTCTGTCCGCTCCCCGGAGGATCCAGCAGCAGCGGCGGCAGCACTCTTACGCTGAAGGCTGCTATTGATGTTGCAGCTCAGACCTGCGCTGTCATGTCAGAGACAGGAACACGGTGACAGGAAGCGCTACTGGCAGAGACTTTTCAAAATTAAAGCTTAATTGACAAGCATAATATTTGCCACCATTGCAGCCCATGTATGGGGCATGAAATTTTTTTTTAATAAAGCAAAATCTCACAAAACTGTAGGAATGTAAAAATACATTGATATGCAGTTTTATTTTATTTTATTTTTTATTTTGTTTCCATTATAGACCCTCAAATCACAATTTGAGCGACCAACCATCTCCATTACATGAACACAATGACACACAAAGTGCATTACATTTTTTTGTGTGATGGTCATCATAAGCTCTCTAATTATCATTAGAAGACAGATACGTTACTTTTTTTATAAATTTTTTATACATTTTCTAGATTATAGCCTACCACTTAATTTTGACTTTTCCTCTGCATGTTATTATTTCTGTATTTATCTATTTATTTATTGGTGATAAGTAATTTTTCATCCTCCGTACTATTCAGCGATGCCCTTGGCTTTCCAAACACTCTGGGTCGGTGAGCCTTCTATTCTGAATTGCATCAAGGTGCTTGGATCCTTTTATACTTGCAAGTCTAATTCTTCTTTTTCTTATTACTATTAATTATCAATACTAATATTGATGATGATAATATAGCTATAATAATAATAACAGTTGTAGTGTTATCATTACACATGCTACACTTTTATTGTAAGGGAAACCTTGGACAATTTCCGGTCTTTTTCTGTCTATCTTTGTGTCACTTGACGTAGCTCTTACCACGCGCTCCTCCCCAGTTTAACCCTTTGGCTCCTGGACAGAATTAGGTAGCCGGTAATATATTCCTATGATGTCCCAGGTGAGGTTAAAGTGCACTTGCTGTACTTTATATTTTCTTTATCTCATCATTTATGTACTGTAATATTCACAACTGTAGGAAAATATTTTGGTGAAGAACTGTCTTTGTATACTTCTAAAATTTATTTAAGGGAAAGGTGCTATTTCAGATTAACAGATTCCAGAGGTCCAAAAAATGTTTTATGCATATTTCTGCCTTTTTATCCTGGTTGCTGAATGTTGCCATGTATTTCTGCCAGACAAACCTCATTCTGAATCTTTATCTCTTGCAGACTTTCACTTCAGCCTACTAACACGAGCTCTACTGTCCAGCTTTACTCATTCAGCTGCACAGGGAACTGAACCCCTAACTCTACAGTATACTGCACCCTTTATGCTCCATAGGCTCCAACTGTGTAACACAGCCTGACAGGATGCAACAAGACAGAAACTGTCAACAGAAAAGACATTTTAAGGTTTTAGATATGATAGAGTTGAGCTACTTTGCATTCTGCAGCAGGGATCAGAAGCCTTTGAAGTGAAGAGAGGATCATCACGGCTGAGTCCACTGTGTGCAACAATACTCCACAACATCTTCCTCTGGGTTTAATAGAGCGGTCACCTCGCACACTGTGGCCTCACTCAGGATTCTGCCACAGCAGTTACTCTAGTACGTATTGACCTGAAATGACTAGAATAATCTTTTAAATCAAAGAATATGTCCAATAATAAATATAAAAAATGCCTGTGATTACTGCACTTGGCAACTGAAGTGACTTTAATTCTGGTTGCATTTTTTGGTCATGAAGATTAAAGATCTTAATAAAGATAACATGTACAATGACCTGCAGCCATTGTTGAAGCTGCAGTGTACTGTAACATGTCTGCACAGCCACACAAGCAGACTAAAATCATTGATAATATCAAGTCCTCTCACCCTCACATCTTATTTTAATCTAGTTACAGGAAACTTCTATAATTAAACAGCCAACACAGTTTTTTGCACAAGTTTATAAGTTTTCTACGGTGGCTGACAAGGTCAAATACTTAAAAACTTAAGAAAATACATGCAAATAGACAAAACATAAGCACATTTAAAAAGCATCTTCATTAATTTGAAAACACATGCGCAGCATTTAGAAAACACGCTGCAAAGACACACAACACAACCAAAACACAAACGTGCTGCAAAGACACAAAACCACAACAGAAGTGTTTCCAGAGGACACTAAAAAGTGCTGAACATGGCTTGGGCATGCTTGTTGCCAAGTTTGTTGCCATGGTTTGTGACTCATGAAGTTATTGTCGGGTTGGTGTATTATCCGTTTATGTTTATGCTGTGGATTTCTGACTTCTGCTACTGCTCTACTCTGCACATGTGCTGAAAGTGAATTTGACTGCTGCATGTGCCCCGCAAGATCTTGCAGAGCGAAAAGGTGGAATTCTATCAGTAATTTTAATGATTTGTGAGGAAATTTAGTGTACTATCCTACCGCCAGTGTTGACAGACGACCTGTAGCCTGCATGATGATCATATGGGCATTATTAAGACCAGAAATATTGGCTACATATAGGCTACAGAAGGCCAAGCATTGTAATGATAAATAGATAACCTCAGCTTCGATGTGAAGCTTCGTCTGCTTTGACGACCGTGGTCACAAGATGCCACTGTACGACCTTAGCATGTCAAATCAGTGAGCTTTATTGTCTCCACACAGTGCATCACAGGATAACAGTCTACACTCCCATGCTTAAACTCACTGGTGGGTTTAATGCAGGAAAAACTTTGCAGACAGTAGGAAACACTATTTATGTGCACTTGGTCATGCCAACGTTGACAACAGACTACAGTCTGTCTGTCATCACTGATGAACCTACTTTTTATTTCAATCTGCGTCCTCCCACGAGGTAAGTGCACACTGCAGATCAGATTGCTCATGCGCAAAGTGGAGAAACAATACAAAACAAACACAGAGACACAGAGTATCATGAGTCACAAACCTTTTTAGTGTCCTCTGGAAACGCTTCCATTGTCGTTTTGTGTTTGGAGCGCATTGCTGTATATGGATGTGTTGTTTGTCTTTGCAGAGCATTTCTGTATTTGCAGCTTGTTTTCTAAATGCTGCATATCTTTTTTTAATTTGCTTGTGTTTTGTCTATTTGCATGTGCTTTCTTACGTTGCTTACGACCAAGGGCTGTTTATAGGTTAAAAGATTATAATGATGAGGTATTACAGGGGACCTTCTATGAACCAGAGTTGCTGAAAGTTATTGTGGATAAAGACAAAACGTTTAAAATAGAAAAGATCATATCTAGAAAGAGAAGACAAGGTCAAGTATGGTACTAGTCAAATGGCTGGGCTGGCCAGATAAATTAAATTCTTGGATTTCAGAAAAACAGGTCATTTCAAGCGTACTACATACTGAGACTACTGACATGGATGGGGAAGGGTTTTTTGTAATGTTACCTAGCAATTCTTCTACATTATTTTACCCCAACAACACAATAGCAAATTTCAGAACAAAGCTACCCAACCCTTTTCAATTTAAAGTACCTTATGAAGTGGGTTTCATAGAAATCCTATATCCAAAAACCTGGACAAACTTTTCATCAAAAGAAGCAGAATTTGTTGGGTTCGACAAAAAATTAAACAAGCAGGCCTGTCTAACCACGACGCTCGGATTCTACACAACCATGTCACAGTTAATAACAGAAATAAACACCTGCTTATCTATGAGCGATATGGAGTACATCAAACTTCGTTACAATACCATCACAAACAGAGTGTCTGTTTTACCATTGAGAGACCTGGAATTCACGTTTAAAGGAAAACTTGGTATTTATACCTGGAGAAGTCTTTAAAACCTCTGAGGACACTATAATCGACAAGGATCATATATCACCCAATGTGTATATCGCCACCACATCCTGCCGATATTAATGTGAGAGTGTACAACATTTTTGTCTATTCTGATATTATAGAATAACAAACCATAGGACACAGTTATGTGCCTCTTTTAAAAATCACACATAGTGAAGGACCAAACAATCGTATGATCACAAGGATGTACAACAGACCACACTATCTTAGGCGCTGAAAAACACACATCGACAGCATTGAAATGTATCAACTGTATTTGCACAATACGGACAAATACATTGCGTACTATACAGCGCAAGCAGGTGGGCTTGGGGGTATTTTTCGTGGCTTGTTTAGAATAGCGTTTCCCTGGCTCAAAAAAAGATTTATCGTCGCAACACTGAATTTAAAGACAGCAGCTAAAAACATTGTTTCTGATATTATCACCTACATCATGAGTCATAGCAACAAACAGCAAGAGGGGTCAGGAGTAATGGCAACATCACATCGACCAATAAAACGTCCACCTGGACAAAGGGGGAGTTCCCAACCAAAGAGGCGTTGCCGAATATTAAATAAGAAGAGCGATACTAAGACAAGAAAAAATACACGAGAAAGTCGGCAAAACATTGCAAGACAAGAGATATATTCTAGCAGGAATGGCTTTGGTACATAATATGTTGAAAGAATGTGTTCAATCGGAATTAAATCTATTAATGACGCCTTTGACACAAATAAGTATCGAGAAATGTGCCTACGTCGAAATCCCCCCTATAGCAGCCATTTTGGACTCAGCACCAATAGAATTTTTTGTCCCGCCAAACATCGAGGACTATCTGGATCTGAATAATACTTTTCTATATACACGTGTTAAGATCACTAAAGCTAACAGCGTATTTATTAACTACCAGGGTTGTACAATATTTTTACAAGTGGACATTTCACTGGGGGATAGGCTCATATCAGTCATCAAACACCTATTCTCATCAATGTATTATAGAATGTCTTTTAAATTATGGGAAGGATACTCTGCAGTTTGGATCTGGACTATTCTGCATCGACATTGCAGGACATATGGAGGATGTGACAGCTGGAGGAGATAACGAAGAACTTGTTAAGAGAATGGGGTATACAGAAGGAGGCTGTGTGGTAGAATTAATTGCTCCTTTACATTCTGATTTGTTTTTTCAGGACAAGTTAATGATAAAGGGTGTTGATGTTAAGATAAAATTTGTAAGAGCTAAGAAAGAATTTGATTTAATGCTTAACACTGTAGATGACTTTCAAGTCAATATTCTATCTGCAAGCCTGTCTGTAAAAAAGGTCACAGTATCTCCTGCTGTTGAACTAGCTCATGCCAAGGCTCTAAAGTACAGTAATGTACAGTAACTTTGGACGGACGCGGGGGCTGGACAGGTGCGGAGCTGATCTCCTGAGGTCTGCGATGAAGATTGACACCATCTGGAGGCCTGGTGGAATGCCGGTGGCACAGGAGGAAGGTCACAGGAGGCCGGCAGCGAAGACGGAGAGTCACAGGAGGCCGGCGGCGAAGACGGAGAGTCACAGGAGGCCGGCAGCGAAGACGGAGAGTCACAGGAGGCCGGCGGCGAAGACGAAACCCTTCTGGAGGCCGGCAGCAAAGACAGGACCCCTCTGGAGGCCGGAGAACCAGATCAGGGCCCGGCAACAGGGCAGCAGGACAGGGAGCCGGCGATGGAGAGACTGGTAGAGGAGCTGGCAGAACCAGTGATGTCTGGGAACCCGGAGCCTGCCACTCCGGCAGAGAAGGAGGATACTGCTGCGATCCAGCAGAGAATTCAGTGGAGTGCTGCGACCCAGCAGATGATTCTGCGGCATGCTGTGGTCCAACAGGCAGGAGGCGGCTGCGATCCAGCCAGGAAAAGAAGCGACTGCGATCCAGAAAAGAGTCCAGGGACAAGGGGCAGCTGCGATCCAGCAGGGCGCCCAGGGACTGAGGGCTGCTGCGATCCAGCAAAGAGTCCAGGGACAGGGGGTTACTGCGATCCAGCAGGGCGCCCAGGGACTGGGGGCTGCTGCGATCCAGCAAAGAGTCCAGGGACTGGGGGCTGCTGCGATCCAGCAGGGCGCCCAGGGACTGGGGGCTGCTGCGATCCAGCAAAGAGTCCAGGGACTGGGGGCTGCTGCGATCCAGCAGGGAGTGATGGCTGCTGCTATCCAGCTGTGACTGGAGGCCGCTGCCGCGGCGCTGGGAGTGGAGGCCGCCATGGCTCTGGGACTGGAGGCGGCAGCAGAGCAGGCGAGAAGCTGGGCAGCGGGGCAGGTGAGCAGTTGGACTGCTGAGCCGCGGTACAGGCAAGCAGCTGGGCAGATGAGCCACTGTGGGAGCCATGCTTCCTCTTGGAGCGTTTCCCGGAAGGCGCCGAGAAAGCAACAGAGTGAGGTGCCTCCTGGCTTGCAGGCTGAGATGCTGACTGGAGACTAGCACGTAGGAGGTGAGTATGTAGGTATATGAACTGGGGGCCAGCAGGCTGGGGTGCAGGCTGATGGCTGGCAGGCTGCTGTATCCATAACCTGTGACAAATTTGGTAGAGGATATAGTTTGTTTTGCATTAACCTGTCCCCTGATGAAGGCAGCTGTGATCACATGTCTCTCATAAAAAACGATAATAATAATATCAGATTAGAGGCTTGTTTTAGAAATCCTGTTCAACAAACAAAATGTGGTTATCTATGCTACATTTGATTCTATGATTTCTAATTTTAAACAACTAATATGAATACAATAGAATTGTCAGAAATTCATCTTCCTAAATCACTTACTAAAGAAGATCAACTTCCTAAATCAATTATTAAAAAGAGGCCAGCCATGCTAGTGATAAATACGGATCCCTCTTACTTGAGTGGTCAGCATTGGGTCGCTATTTACATTAATAAGCGGGATATGGGATGTTATTCTTTGACAGTTTTGGGAACCCACGCACATATTCAGATTTTCCAGAATCATTTTCATCATTCTTCTTAAATAGAAATTGTGAGTCTGTGCAACATTCTGTAAAACAGGTATAAGATGTGTTGTGGTTTTTTTTCTTCGCCATATGGATAAAGGGTTATCTTATGATGATCTATTTGATCTTATTGAAGAACATATGTTGAATAAAATGTAAACATATACATGTACAATAAGTTTTGTTATTGCCTTGTAGATCTAAATAAACAACTGCAATGATAAATGTCTGTTTCTTTGTCTTTGTTTAAAAACAAGATATACAATTAAAATTTTATCCAGTCAGTTTTCAACGTGTTTTAGGAGATAAAAAAGGACTTGTTTCAATTTCTATTAGCCATTTGCTTCTGCTAATAAGAGGAGTGGGGGTAATAGATGTCTTTGTCTTAAACTCTTCAATTTTTCTCTTGACTTGATGATTTGGTACAGCTGATAAAGGGACATTCAGCATAGCAAATGATTGTAAGTATTCGTTCCATCCTGTCGGCCGGTGACTGTCGAGCACATTGTGAGCAGCAGTCACATTTCTTATCAAATCATACACATGCAACCCTTTCATAATATTTCCATTAAATAGAAATTCTCCTTGTTTAGTACATAAAATAATGTTCTTTGAGGCTAACAATTTGTCCAAAATATGTTGTGCCTTATTCTTGCTGTTTTTTGGAATGTTGTTTTTTTTAAATTCCCTCAATCACATCCACTTGGGATAGACAAAGTTAGAGTATTCTGATCCCGTTCTCACTGCTTTACCATAGTGAGAAATCTCTGCAATGCGATGGAATATTTTGAATACCTTCAGTTTTCTGCTCCAAAATGCCTTTAATATCATGATCCAATTAATTTTCCGCAGGCTCATGTGCATGTGTTTGTCCTCTTCAAGTTGATGTAGAGGCTCTAGAAAAACATTTAGAGCATACTCCATGGTCTTCTATTTCGGTCTTGAACCAATAAGACTTGATATAAGGGGCACAGCAATACTCAGGAGAGGCAAGAGAAATCCTCTAGACTGGTTAATCAACTTCTTTCTTTTCTTTGACACACACATCTTTTTATTAGCAATTAGTCCAATCCCTGCCTTCTTCTTTTTAGTTGTTAATACTGTGATTTGTTTAAAGGTACCTTTCTTTTTAAAACATTGTATGCCATCTCGCATAATGTCAAAATAAAGTCTGGGGATGCAGATTTAATGATATTCATTCTCTGAGAAGGAGATGCTCCATGCAAATGTTTCTTCAGATGCGTTCTGACATGCTTTTATTTCTTCTTAGACACATACACAACAGGCAGGTCAGAAAGCAGATCAGTTCTCAGCCAGAGATGATCGAGTGTCTTGGCTTTATAATCAATCAATAAAACCCATAAGGAACTCTTGTAGCATCATCAAAACACTCCATAAAAAATTTACATTGCTCAGGAAACATCTGCCTGGCTATTAGCATGACTTGGTATTTGTTTAGGTTTTTTTTTTTAGCAGCCTATGCCATTCTGTATCAACACAAGATACAAATGTAAAGTGTCTTGACATCATACTCGCAAAAAAATGTAGCAGGCAAATTGCTCAGGGTGTGTCACTAATTCACATGTAGCCTGGTTTTCACGCATCGAAAAATGGCCCCACAAGGAATTAAGCAACAGCGTGATATTTTGCATAGCTTTAACAGCTTTTTTTTTTCTGGATTTAGACAAATCCCCTCTTTATCATAATAGTCCTGTATGTATTTTGCTTTGGATTCTTCATCTTTTGCAAAACTAGGGTAACCTGAAGCCTCCTGTTTTTGCTGTAGCAAAGTTTTTACATACACTTTAAACAGATCATCACTCTTCTCTGCAAAATTCCATACCTCATCAATCTTGGTGACAACATAACCTTTCTCTACAGCCTTTTGCAATTCAATACTGACCCAAGTTCCTGAGGGGGATCACAGATGTCACTGGTCTGGTTTTGAATCTCTGCACATGTTCTACACAAAGGAAACATTAGGTTATTGTTACAGGGTGATACAATCCCCAGGGAGGTAGCATTGTACATTAAGTCATTTTCAATCTGCTTGAAGTTACAGGAGATTACTTTAGGATGTCCAGTTGGATAACTTTTATGGGCCTGCACAATTGGATACAATGATGTGAAGTCATAATACATTTTCTCACCAACAGCAACTTTGAAGTGTAATCTGTATGCATTGGTGCAACAACCGAACTGTGCCTTTTGCGGGTCGAGTCTTTCAGGCATATCGTAACTTTTCAAAAAGTCCTGCAGAATCTGGTCTCTTTTTTTTGGTTTGTTTCCACTCGCATTCCCACATCACCCGTATGTGGAGTGTTTGTGTGTCTAAGAGCTTGTAATTTTTCTTTAAACTTTAAAGAATGCAATACTGTTTACAGAATTTTGATGTCTGGGACAACCAGCAAACTCATAGGTCGTGCGTACATTGTCTCGTTCACAAAATCCATCAACGTGATTTGGACCGAATTGTTCTGCCCCATGATTGAGGGCATGCCGAGTTTCTATCTTGTTTTTGAAAGTCTCAAATTCAAGCTGCTGTATAGATGCATTAGAGAAAGACTTGTATTGATTGATGTAAGCACCATCATACGTCAATGCCAGTGTGCCAGGAAGCAGGAATTGTTTTAAACACAGCCATGCAACATGAAGCAAGAGTGGTGTCATCAAAAGGATCTGATTTGGTACACTTGACAAATGCTTCAGGGTACACAATGTACGCTCTACGCAACACAACTTCAGTGATCCCATGAAGCTCTGCCTGGAAATCAAACACCCCATGATACACTGTATTGTACCACTGTGTGAAAGCTGTCCTGACATATGACATGTTGTCATATCCATAAAAGTATCTCAGGATACGGACATACATTTTTGGCAGTGTTGAAAAGTGAGAGAGAGCTTTTTTTGGCATCTTCAAACCCTAGCGCTTCAGGAGCTCTCGACAAACGCATTGGGAGAAAACTGAAGCAATCGAGCCACCTTTGTTTGTATACGTTGTCGCCCATTAATATGACTTTACTACCGCGCATAATTAGTCTCAGGGTGATCCCCTGGTTGGTATTCCAACCTGATGTAATTATCACATTCTGAGGTATTGTAACAAAGTTTGATGCACTCCATATCGCTCATAGATAATAATAGATATTTTTTGGATATAGGATTTCTATGAAACCCACTTCATAAGGTACTTTAAATTGAAAAGGGTTGAGTAGCTTTGTTCTGAAATTTGCTATTGTGTTGTTGGGGTAAAATAATGTAGAAGAATTGCTAGGTAACATAACAAAAAACCCTTCCCCATCCATGTCAGTAGTCTCAGTATGTAGTACGCTTGAAATTACCTGTTTTTCTGAAATCCAAGAGTTAAATTTATCTGGCCAGCCCACCCATCTGACTAGTACCATACTTGACCTTGTCTTCTCTTTCTAGATATGATCTTTTCTATTTTAAACGTTTTGTCTTTATCCACAATAACTTTCAGCAACTCTGATTCATAGAAGGTCCCCTGTAATACCTCATCGTGTCTATATGTCTACATGTTAAATAACACCACATTTTAGATTTCAGAGTCCTGTTGAACCGTTTGACAACAGAGGCCTTTGTCTCATTTGATGTGGTGAAGTGAATAATTATTTTTTTATCAATGTTTCAAACTCTTTGTTTAAGAATTCCTTTCCTTTGTCTGTTTGTATTTTATGGGGTATTCTAGCTTCATCTACAACATCCACCACTTTTATTTTTCAAACACCGAGCCCATGCACATTTTGAAAACACGTCTACACATGTTAATAAATAACGTACCCCATCGCTTTCTGAAGAATAAGCTGACGTGTCCACTAGATCTAACTGGAATTGCCAATATATTGTGTTCACTTGCAATTTATTTCTCTTAAAATGTACAGGAGCCGTTTTGTGAAGAGTATAAGCGTCTTTAGAGCGTTTTAAGAGCCAGTTTTCTATATCAGAGTCTGCCCAGTGAATACCTGTACTGTCAAATAGAGCGATTTTAAGCTTTTGTTTACCCCCATATCCCCCTGCATTTTCTGGTGCATAGCATATCTTTTTCATAACCTCATCCATGGCTGTTGTCATAAAATGAACACTTGCTGTCAGCGTTTCAGTATTTTATTTTCAAGGCATGTTTACATCATCAACAGTCTTATCTTACCAGACAATGATGTTTACAGGTATACACTTTTCAAAAAAAATCTGAGCAAAGATTCTACTAAACATTGCATTACAGTATCAACATACACATGTTGCTTTCTGTTTAACATCAACACACACAGATCAATACTAAAAGTACAAAAACAAAACCCATGTGGAATTCATTAAGGAAAACAATCAACAGCATTGACTAGAGTAGATTTCACATCTGTGTATTTATCTGCTTTGTACCACAGCATGCCAATCCTCTGTCACTTGTGTAACACATTCAGTCTGCTTTTCAAATCTAGGACAGCAGTCATCTATCGGTGTCGCATACTGCATTATTAACAGCATCACACAGCAAACTTCTCACCTTATACACAACATATTTCTTTTTGACATAGTCTTGCAGACTAGATACGCTCTCCATTATTCTGCAGTATTTTTCACCTTCCAAATGTTCAGAGAATCCTTAACTACAGTATTCACCCTATTATCCACTGCAGTTATCTTTTTTAGTGTTGCAATGAGAAACGGGTTCATCAAACATTTCTGCAAAGTAGCTGCAGCAATGTCTTGTACATAGAAGCAAAATGATCCCAAGACAGTCCAGTACATATGCTTGGAGTTAACGCTGCCATCTTCCTGGGATTTTGGAAAATAATTAGGCACATCACACCATGCATAAGGCCTCACACCTGTACAAAACATATGCTAAATTTTGAACAATCAAAATGTTCAACATTTACATTTTTCTTTTTTTTTGCGTATCCTTCTGAACAAATATTTAGAACGGGAGATGTTTGAAATATTTGAGTTCATGAAGCCGTACTGGTCTGGGCAAAGGGGTCCATATGCCAGGGTCTGCCCATTCTGGTTTATTCTCCTTATCAGCCTCGGGAGTCTGCTCATTTATCAGTGACTCAAAAAGTTTTCTTTTGAGACCTTCATAGCACTTGTAGGGCTTATACCATCTGAATAATGCATCGATATGTGAGAAAACATCGAACATTCTCCCCCAATCACTCCACTGGACTACAAAACCAGTGGTAAACCATTTCTCCCATGCTTTAGATGTAAGGGGGGGGGTAGAGTTTATCCTCGCCAGGGGTGCTCCTCCGAGACTTTTGAATAACAGAGTTATCCATGCATAGTCTGAAAAATATGTAGGATTCAGGTTCGTAAGACCTCAATGTCTGTTTCTACACGATAGGTCTCTCCAGACACAGATCCATCCCACTGTGCTGTATACATCCCTTTCGAGTTACTTTACAAATTTTGTTTCTGAAATAATCCCAGTCTGGCAAAAAAAAAAACAAATGTGTACTGTAGTTCCACGAAGGAACATTTCGTCAGCTTCTCTTGTGTAAAGATAGACTGCTCCTTGGTCAAACAAGTATCCCGATACCCTAAAGTCTTCCACATCCCATTCATACCGTGGAGCCCATGCCTTTTGATCCAGAAAATCAGTCAGGTTTTTAGAGTAAGAATTTCTAGGAGCCATAAGCAAATCAGCAAGATTTATACGTCGTTTTGGAGATGTTGAATCAGTGCAAAATGGAAAAGAAACACGGCAAATCAGTCACTCAGTCGAGATGCAGCCGTTGTCCAGCAGTCCTGCAAAATCTCAGTCGCAGTCGCTGTCCCACAGTCACTATTTAGTATAGGATCTGCCCCCACAACGACGCTATGTAGTTGTACCATGTCAAAGCCACTCCCAAAAAACACTTACACCAATTTAACAACATCCGTGCCCATATTGGGGATCAACAGATGGTCTTGGGAGGGGGAGGGGATGTGAAAGGAAGGTGTGACTCGACATGTCCTACCCCAGACATGCACGTCACTCAAGGATGCTCGTGCACCATAGCAATTTAACGTTACCTGACACACAAATCATGGCTGGAGTGGCTTGTGTGGCCCGGTCCGAGCCTCTTTGTTTATTTCCCATTTACAGAGCCAGGGCTGTGTACAAACAGCAGAGGTTTTTTTTTCAGCGCACACACTGAACGGACAGCTGGCGGACCGTGAGTAGATGTGTATTGGATTAGATTCGCATACCCCACCTTTAACTGGGGAGCAAATTTTACAACATAAGTCATTGTGACAACACTTTGTTGACTGAACTTAAAAGTGCTCTGTGGAATTTTCTTATGAACAAAGTTATGTTTACGTTCAGTGTTACTTACCAGAAAGCACTGTGTATCCTGGTCTAACAAATGTGTTGAGTGCATTTCCTTATTTAAAAAACATTTTTAAAATATTTGAAATCCAACAATCTTTACATGTTTACTTGCTAGCAGTTTTCTTCTTCACTGCTATTGTTGGCGCATTACTACCACCAACTGTTGATCACAAAACCAGGGGCAGGATCTGAATTCAGTGTTGCCAACTTGGCGACTCTGTCACTAGATTTAACCTGTCGGACCCTCTTAGTGACTTTATTTCTAAGTGACTAGCGACAAATTTAGCGACTCAGACCATCAGGGAAAAGGCGAGAAATATATTAAAATATATTATATTGTCATTCATTCCAACAGTGTCTCTCTCCCTCTCCTCTTGTGCTGTGTGCAGGCAGTCAGTGTGCGGCGTGTGGGGCAGCTTTGCTCTTTCTCTCCGGATCTCTGGATTAGGACGTTATAGCTTGTAAATATCTAAATAGTTTGTTTGTGCTTCTCTCTCACTCTTTCTATCTGGATTAAGATGTTACTACATGTTGTAAATATTTAAATTGTTTGTTTGATCTTCTCCCTCCTCCCTCCCTTTGTAGATTTTTTTGTTTTTATTTTTTTATTTTTTTTACTTCAAAAACATGATGTCCTAGTAGTGAGTTTTTGTCTTAAATTAAGGTTTCCCTTACTGCACTGAGATGTATGCAAATGAATGCGTGATGACATCATCAACGTGCAAATGACCGTATGACGTCATCTAGGTCAGTTAACTCTTTAACTTACGTTTTAAAGTTGAACCAGCTTAAAATGTTTTACAGCGTTGTAGTTATTGTAGTTATTGTGTTTTGTCTACCCCTCGTGTTTCATAATGGTTTGGCCGGCCAGTGTGTTCTCTTCCTCATGTAGTTAGGTCAGTTTGTTTAAGTCAATTGTTTTATCGCAGTTCTGTTTTGGTCTGTATTTTGTGTTTAGTTCGGGTTAGTTAATCTATTTTAGGGTTCAATTTAGTTAATATTCACTTTTACTTTGTCTTTTCTCTCTTTTTTTGATATATAAAACCCAACTTTTAGAAATCGAAAGCCTGCATCCTTCTGTCCACCTGCTTGGTCCCTGCACAAAACATCCAAATGTCAGCCTTTTACCTGGCAGGACCTCTGCTGGCCCACAGCTGATGGGATTAATCAACAACATTTCAGTGGATGGAAAAAGCTGAATGTCATAGCTTGAATCAGTATGGGAGCGAGCATACAGTATTACACTGATTTTTGTCTATAGTGGTAGTGCTGCTGCTGCTGCTGCTGCTGAGAATCAATGAGAAAACACATTTGTACTGTTTCGACACACGTGTCCGGTCGTGCTGTCAACATCCAGCCTCTTCTATTTTTTTTTTCAACAATGCACAGAGCAAACATTAGAGAGACAGACAGTGCTTAGGACTGACAAATTTTGCAGAGAAAGTGGTGAAAGGCAATCACAGGCTGCAGGAGGTCAAAAGTCAATCAAGGACAAAACTCAAGGGTGTGCTTGTCAGAGAGTTTTTGGCAGAATGTGACCATTTCCTTGCTACTGTACCATAATCAAATAAACCAGCAGCTGAAGCCTTTTTGAACACTGGGTTATTTGGTAACAGGATTCAGGTCCAGAGAGTTGTTGCAATCAGCGATACATAACTTCCTCCTTAAGTTACAGCAATACATCTTATCATAAGCCCATGATAAGCCCAACTATTAGCTTTTAAAAGAAGTCAGTACGTTTTTCTGCACTATACATAACAACTGCATATTCAATAATCTTGATAATAATGGTAATGTGTAAATGCCAGCTGATGTAACTTGTAAAGGATGAACTATAAATTCTGTAAACATGAACAGCATCATGTTCTAACACAGTCTCTGGTTTGCTCTCCCTCTTTTTCTCGGTCATGGTTACGCTCTAATTGAATCAGATGTTGGTATGGTTTGTTTGTGTGAGACAGAGCATGTGACCAGTCAGGGTCAGGCCTGTCTGTGCTGGATAGCTTATTGTAGGGGAGGTGCAGATGGGGCAGTGGGAGGCTGACACCTACCACAGCAGAGGGGCTGGATGATAACCTGACGGCCTGTTGCAATGAGAGAGAGGCGATGTGGGTGGACTAGTACAGGCCTGTAAACATATCACTTTGTTTACTTGCATTTGGAACTATATTTCTGGAAGTCATCTGATACAAAAATATGCCTGTGCTTGATTTGGCTCAGAGATAAATCTCCTTATCCGTCACTGCCATCAAGCTGCAGCATGGAGCCAGTTTCAAGGGAAAGCAAGGCTGCCTTCTAGTGGATAAATGTTGTTCCACCAATGTGACTATTAGTCTGCACATTCACCACTGTTCAGAATACCAGCAATACACCTTCTCTTACTGTGACTCTGAGTTTGTTTTGTTCAACAGGAGTTTCACTCCGCAATCCAACAAAAACTACTTTTTTGTTTGCAAGATGAAGCTATATCGCCTTGTGACCTCTTGTCACAGGTCGTGTGTATAGACACACAGTTCTATTGAAGAGTAATTTTCCCTTCTCAGATTCATATTAATAATTTTCGAGGCATGAAAGGGTAAAACTACAGTTTTTCACAAGAAAGAAGCAAAGATTAGAGAAAAGGTTCCTGATCCCCAGGTTGGGAACCTCTACTGTATGTCTACAGCTGTATGAACAGTCTAATCTAACTGTGGAAATAACATTTGCCAGAAATGGGAAGGAGGGAAAAGGACAGTCACAGACAGATTTTTACAAATCTTAAAAATCTGTCTAAACTGTTCTATCTCAAATTTATGAGGAAGTCATTCTAATAATCTTTAAGTATTACTAGAATTAGAACTACCACCTTATTAATCACTCTTGGGTACCTCTCCAGCTACCAGTCCACACCCCATACCATGGTTTGTGCTGAACTCGAACCAACAACCTTCTAGTTCCCAAGCCAAGTCCCTAAAGACTAAGCTATTGCCACTCATTACTAAATTGGAATACTACCCTGCCCCAGGTTTACTTTAAGTCAGTTCGTTTGCACAGTTGTTTAAACATACATTTGTTTAAGAATATGCAGCATGTAAGCATAATATCAACTGAAATATTAAAGGTATTTCATTTTGATATAAGACAGGGCCTCAAGATTAGGTCAAAATGCGAGAGCCACCTCTCAGGGCCCTTGTGGGCCTGGGGCAGATGCCCAGTTGGTAATCCAGGCTTGGTCTGAGTAATTAATCATACCTAACAGTAATCAGTAAAGGGTGGTTCTGAGCTTCAAGGCCCTTGTACAGAAACCATACACACACACATTATTTACAATGCTACACAGGTGATAACCAGCAGAAACAAGTGCCAGATGAGCTGATTCAGAGTATGCCAACTAGGAAAGAAAAACCATCAAGAAAATACATTCACAAAAAATGAGCTGCCAATGAGATTCAAATTTGTTGAGAAATGATGAAGATAGATACCTGATCCTGTTGCTTTACACACATTTCATTTAAACCGTGTAACTGCAATATGACATCAGTCATAGCAGTGACATTAGTAGGGCCACTAGCCCCTAATGGCTTAGAATGAGACCTTTGATTAATGAATATTGTGGGGGGGTGGACATATTTCTGTAAGTAAATAATGATAAAACTAACATGCTTCTCAAATAATGAGGCTTTCGCTCAACCAGTGTGACTGGTGTGTGACTAGAATCAGGACGCAGACAGGTTTTGGTTTATTTGATCACTTTTAATAAGTACTCAGAGAGGCACAAATACAATTTACAGGGCTACCTTCCTCTATATGTGCACCCGCAAGTGACTTCCTGTTCCAGCCTGTGACCGAGGCCTGCTAGCTGAGTCGGACAATAGCAGAAACACAAACAGCTTCAATGGTATGCACAGGAACACACACACTCACACACACATCCACACAATTCTGCTGGTCCTCTCACATAGCAGAGGCTTTTTTTCCTTTCACGAATCCATATGTAACATCAGTTCTAAAAGAGAGATGTGAATGAACAAGATTTGATTTCTTCAGCCACGCCTTAGTGACGCCTTGAGGTAGATAACATTCTCTAGTCACCTCAAACATCAGAGCTGTGAAACACATTGCTGACAATCCTATTTACCTCCAGAAACTTTTTTTTTCCTATTTAGCATCATCTGCTTAGGGTTTCATGTATTTTATGTTTTCTTTATGCACAGCTACTGCTATTCAGCTCAGTAACAAGAAACTTCTTTAATAATTTATCTTCATAACTTTCAATGTTTCAGACTTCTTAAAACTAGACTATTTAGGTTTATTTATACAGAATTATGTTACATCTTTGGTGGCTAAAATATAAAACTGAACAAGGAAACTGAAATAGTTTGAACTTCATATAGTGACAGAGTTATTTAAATCATTCATTTGTACCTGGATTGCTTCACTCAAGTTTCTTAATACTTTGAGTCCAGGGTGCCACTGTCTCCTGAGGGGTTTTCAGTCCTGTGTATTGTGCATATTGTGTTTCTGGTGGGTTTGAACAAAAACTTGACAAGTGCTTTCTGCCTCCTTCCATAAAAATCACACTGAAAATTAACACTTAAAACAGAAGATCAATTATAATGCAACAAACACTACAGAGACAATAACTATTTAGTTACACAGGCATACATCAACAACTAAACAAAACACAACAAAATACGAATGTTGCATAACTGACAGTGAGAAGTTTTCATTCCCCTGCAAAGAGCTGCAGGAAAATATGACTTTCTGCTTTACAAAATACTGCACAGCTAATTTGAAAAAGAAACTGTGGAGGTACACATGAGAAAGGTTTAATCTGTTTTTCCTTCTTTCCTCTGACAAAAAAGTCATTATTTTTGCAGCATTTGGCCCATGTTGAATGGTTTGAAATGCCCTGGAAATTGCACCATTAGTTGCATTTGCTCACTTATTCATATGCAGAATTTGAAAAAAAATCTGTCAGGGAGCTCTATTATGAAAAAATGATTGTGCTTTTCATTTTTTTAGGATTTCCAAAGATTAGAGATTGTCATTGTAAAAAGCAGTAGCTATTATATGGCCATGCTCTGAGATGCATTAATAATACTTCCACAGTATCTTTTGTAGACATTTTGGCACTTTTTCTCCTACACATGCTCATAACAATTCATCTACTCAGTCTGGGACTCAAAGCCTAAAGATTTATGTTTGGTAAAATATTATAAAAACAACACCGAAACAAAGTATTAAATAGTATGGAATTACTTGTTGTCTGCATCCTTTTTCATGACCTCACGTCATTTATCATTATCTCAGAATGTAGTGGTGTATTGACCAGTAGAAAGTGTCACTGTAGGCAACAGAACCAGGTGAGAATACACAATGAATTAAGTGCTGAAAGATTGGAAGTGCAAAGTCAACAGCGATGTAACTACGTCAATATGGGAAGAATTATACAAATACATATGTGCCAATTTGTGCTTTTACATTTTAAAAAGTAGACTTTGTTAAATGGCAACAGTTCTGAGGACAAGTTAAAGATTTAATGTGCGAACAGATTCTTCTATGTCATTAACCTACTGCACACTGTCAAACAGCCCTTGGATTAGTTAGGATAGTTATTCCCAATTGAGCACTACTTCGGACACCATAAATATGTATACATGTACATTTAATATGTCATTCTATAAAGCTTCCAAAGGGTCCTAGAATATTAACTATGGCTATTTCCAATTAAAACAACAGGGTCCTTTGAGGGTGGGACATGTTGACCAATGGTCAAGTATCAGTACCTGATATCTGAAATGCTCCTACCCACCTGACAGAAGGTGAGCCAATATCTGGTGCATGTTCAGCATCCTCCCGGCCGGCCCTTCACTATATAATTAACAAGGTGAACAACCACAGAACACTGCAACTACAAATGCTGCTTGAGAGAAAACCTTTCAGCTACACACAACCCTTGTTGTACAACATTGATGGCTCTACAACCTAACCAGGATGTTTTAGCAGCTTCTAAACAGACTGTTCTGCCCTTTCTGTAGTTCAGAATTAAACCAGTTTCTTAGAAGTTATTTTAAATGAAAACATTTAGTACAAATGGTGATGCAAACCATACAGATCACCAAACTGTATTTGATATTGAAAATTCAGTATGTGTTGTTATGAGTGACCTTTCTACACTGAGATTAAAGCCATTCTGTAACTTGTCCTCTCTGCGCATGTTTTTCTCAGGTCCAGCAAACGTCTCTGCACCTCACAGAGTTAAGCACACCAGACAACAGGAAAGACTACGAGGCTCATATCAACAACACACATTCACTTCTTTGCTTATCTTTACACAGTGAGTGCCAGTAACTTGACAACATCAACACAAGAGGGAAAGAATATGAAAATGTAACAGAACATAACAATGTTTTCAGAGTTAAATGAACAATATAAAGTGTCTCTATGCGCTATCTTCCATGTGCAGGGGTACTGTGGCCCAGCGTGGACACACACTGTGCTCGCACTCTCAGCCAGTCAACTGATTCAATGCTGTTTCCTTCATCCTGGGTCCTTCAGACCATCTGTCAATCACATGTGGTCCCGCCTTTCAACAAACCCCGCCCTTCAAAAAAACAAATTTGGCTTCTTCCCCGAAAATGCAGGTGACTGGTATCCATGAAAACAGCCCATGTGTGCGGGGGGGTATGAGAGTTGTTTTTAAGAGTAGATGGTGATGACTTCACGGCCACCGCCTCGCACCAGCAGGACCCGGTTCAGACCCTCGAGGAGAACCTCCAGGAACTCCATGTCTGAGAAGACAGCAGTCAAGGTATAAAACATACAGAGGCATAAACAGAGAGCAGTACAGTACCACATATTATTTCCCTCCACTCCACCCTCATTCCTACTGTGGAAAAACTCTTGTCCATCACAGTGAGCATTCACTACACTACACATTAGAATTAATTGGAATGGTAGTAATTAAACCTGTAATAACTGATTCTTTTGGCCACTTGGGAGCAGTGGAAACAAGTTGAGAATACAACAGTGACATATCTTCACCTTTGAAGTTGATATGGTGAACTTGTAGGTAGGTTCATCATGACAAGTGACCCCTTTACATTGTTTTAAATTGTCATTTACATTGTTGTTATTAAAATATCGATTATAGCTGCTTTAAGGATACAGTTTTCGTCCCCTCCTCTGTTCCTTGGTGGTCCAGGCATGTTGAGCAGAACCAGGTGAGCTCCCTGGGACTTGTTGACCACCACCTCGTTCAGCTTGATAGCTGTGTGCATCCGCCGAACATTTGACTGGTTCCTAGTTTGACAACAAGTTCACAGTGAGAAAGGACAGCACTGTAGAAAACATTAACAACCAGACTTAACTAAACTGAACCTTAAATTTAATTAGTGATAATATGGGGAAACAGCCATGATATTACGTGGTTGCTGGGACTTCTTCAGTTCTTTTGAGACCAGTGCAAAAACTGTACTGTAGCCTTCCTAACTTCATCAAATGTAAAACTAGACTTGCACTGTGCAAAACATTTTCTCTCTGTATACTGGTGGTCTGTAGAGATTTTGATTCTGGTAATCTAAGGCTCTTTTAGCTTTATGCTGGCCTCACACTACTTTTTCACAGCACACAAAGGTGCCCCATAGATTTCCCAGTTCCCACTACACATTGTGTCTGAGGAGGTTTTGAGTATGTACTGTGTTCACACTATTCTTTTTTTATATTTAATTTAGTGTGTCTAGTTCTTGTATAGAATTGGCCTTTTAATTGTACTTGATTCTCACCTATTTCATTTGCTTTTTGTGATTCATGTGAAGTAGCTGCAGTAACAGTGCAATTTCTCTTTGTCTCTGTCTGTCTCTAAATTATACTCAAAGCAGACAGTATGCAGACTAAATAGGATCTATTTTTCAGTGTGCTCAATGCACACTATTCTCCCAAAATGCAATGCATAAAGGAAATGGAAGAGCTACACACAGCTGAGAAAAAATGGAAATAAACAGCTCCAAAATCATATTGACTAATGACAAAAAAGAATTTGCCATCCAGTTGGGTATTTTATTTTCCCAACATTTTAAAGAGACAAATCACTGGTGAGAATGTGACTTTACAATTACAAGTTCTTGAAATCCATCTCTCAATGTTCTCCCAAGTTTTTCTGATTTTCTCACAATACCAAAAGGCATGTATGAGGAAGTCACATTTTAAACATTTATCTGTCAAACATTTTGTCTCTACGATAATATATTCTTGTCATTCATTTATACTGAATTAGACGTACATTTTCATTAGTAGCAGCTATCATGCCAAGATCTTTGTTCCATTTGTTATAAATGTTTTTCAATCCATCCACGGTTCCTCATTTGTATATGTTAATTATATAGTCAATATAAAACATTTGAGCTGCGTTATGGTAAAACTCTAAATTTGGAAGGTTTAAGCCTTCCTCCTCTCGAGGATAGTTAATTAATTTTCTACTTAATCTGTGAGCTTTATTAGACCAGAAGAAAGGAAGAAAGAAGTAAGTTCACTTCTTATAAAAAAAAATTGGTGGAGTAATAGGTATGGTCTGAAATATGTATAGACATTTTTGGCAACCACATCATCTTACCTATTAAATTCATTTTCAAATTAGACCACCTTTCAAGGTTTTGTTTAAGGTCTTTAATTTAAGAAAACTGTCTTTATACAGCTGTAACTTATCTGCACACAGGTGTTACTAATAACATAAACGATGGCTTTGTTGTCCCAGTAAGCCTTGACAGTGAGCCAGCATGAACAATACCAGGACCTTGAAATTGAAGAAGCTAAATGGAATTCAGCCATCATTTTATGATTTACACCTGTGCTTTTCGTACTGTGACATGTCAAAATGTTTTCTGTGAAAACGGCCTATTGTAGCAATATGGTAGCACTCCTGGTTAAATAGGAGCTGCCCTCCTCTTTAAATGAATAAAACATTTATTTACAGTATAGCCAGAAAACTAATTGAGAACAAGCTCTCCTTTTCAGGAGTCTTCTGTTTACATGGTTATACAATAGAAAGACTAATGTAACAGGATGTTTTTCTGACATCACTAATACACTGTGTACTTCACCAGTTTAACACATAGTCATATATATTAATAACATTTTGTCAAGGAGAAAAGTTGCATTTTAGTTATAGCCTTCTATATGTTAGCCTCAAACAGAACTAAGAAAACAAGGCATTATTAAGGGACTGAAGCGTATTGAATTCCAAATAAAGAGGCAGCATTTTAAGACAAAAGGGACATGCAGTTTCCCACATATTGTTTAGTTTGTCGTAGCCAATTATACATGCTGTAGTCTTTCAAACTAACTGTATTCTGTTTAATAATAGTTACCACTGTCAAAAATAGCATCTTCCTTCGCCTATCTCTTTAAATGTTGCCTCTTTATCATCACCTTCACAATGTTAGATCACAAAGCAATAAAGCACATGAAGTCAACTGCCAGAAGCCAAATTACCTTAAGGAGAAAAAAAAGACAATTTCACAAAATTCTGCTTTCCATTCTACTGAATAAGACAAGCATTTATATTGTAATTTCAAGACCAAATGAACATTTGTTTCTATTTGCTAATCACTTTGAAAAAGGTAAATGGAAAGCAAATTTGCTCATGCATACGGACAATGTCATAAATATTACATGCAAATTAAATCAATGGAGGCATTTCCACTAACATACGGGGATGCAGACATACATACACAGAGCTGGAGGACACTGAACAAAGCTACATTCACCACAGCAGCAGTACACACATACGGCCTAGGGCAAAGAGAATGCGACTTACAGACTCTCCCACTCTCTAGAAGGAGAAAAATGGGACAGAACAACAAAAACAGGCTTAGATGCATCCTACATCAGCTTTCCTACCCTCTCCACCAGACTGCATGCTTCCAACTGTCCCAAACGGCTCATCGGGACACCAAAAGGTGACCCACGTAAACCAGAGAAAGTGACATGGAGCCGTTTGATGTGTGTGTGAGGCAAAAGTAGCCTCCATTTCTCCCTGTCCTGTGAGACTTTACAATATGTTTACAATGACTACTTTGAATCACAAACTTTATAAGCCAATATATGGGGACTGGTACACACCTGATGAAGTCCACACACTGATAGTATGGACAGTATGGGATGAGAAGGTGTTAGTCTAAACAGCAAAAAGGTGTGCATGTGGTCTGCGTGGTCGGGCCATGCACTAAGACTGAAATGGCTGGAAGTGTACACACATGCGCACACACACCAAATGCAGCCTGAATGCACACGCCATGCACAGTTGTCCCATTTCACCCTGTCAGGCTCATTACTACTACTACTATTACTACTACATCTACACATGCTGTCATTCTGTACTGAGGCTTTGGCACCATCCTAAGTATTGTCAGTACTACAGGTGCTGTGGTTTACTCTTCAGATCCTTCTAATACTTCATACATTTTGACATTTAAAACTTGTGAAAAGCAATTCAAAATTGTGCAAACGTCTCTCACAAGGCATATGCAATAACATCATATTTTATACTACCACCTTTACAGTATTTTTCAGTAGCATATACAGTAGACTTGACACTCCTCTAAATTGGGAATAGACCTTAAAGTTACAGATCTACAGTGCAGAACTTTCACTTTTACTTCTTTTTAGCTCTTAAGCTACAAATGTACAGAGGTTGTTTTTAGGGTGGTGTTCAAACAAACGTATACTTACGGTTTCATGTTAAACAGGTCGCGTACAGCCACGGTGGCATTGCACTCTCGGTTACGATTACGCTCTGTGAAGAGCTTGTCCTTGGTCCAGGTCATGTGAACCCGCTCGGGCCCAGTGTCGGCCTTGTCATTTATAGTGGCATGAGATGCTGTGTTTCTGTCATGGATGAGCTGTGCCTGGAAAGGAGGGCGAGAGAAGGGTGAGGAAAACGATTATAAACCAGGAGATGCTTCAGGGAAAAGATGAGATGAAACACAATAAACAAAATGGAAGAAGAGAGGAAAGGTGGCAACAAAAGAATAGCCAGGATGATAAGGAATTAGGGAACACTGAGAGGATGACAAGGAGATGATGAGATTTCAGAATCCAAGATAATGCCAGAAAAACAAAAGAAAGCAATTAAAGGAGGGAAATAGGAAGAAAAATTTGGGAAGGTGAGTAAGGAATCAAAAATAGAGGTGAATAAATGGTGAAAAATGTGACAGATTGGCCAGTGAGAAAGCAAACAGGATGGACAATTACAAACCGGGACCAAGGAAGAAGGGAAACCAAAAACTTTCCTTCTACAAGTTGATGAAAGTTAGGCGAAACTATGCTAGAGAATGATGGGAATAATACAAACCTGGTACAACAACACACATGGACCATAAAAGAACAAATATACATTGGGCATCACAAGACAATGTTTCTCTGGGCAGACTGAAGGTCCTGACAAGGGTTGAAACACAACATTTATGGGTGACTGACAAGAAAAGAGCAATGGTGGTCAAAATGAATCAGGCTGGGAAGGTATAGTATCATGTCATCCAAGTGTTCATATTGTACAGGAATTATTACAAATACTCAACATATGTTACTTAAACAAATATAAAGCAGATAAAGCAGGTATATAAGTCTATAATGCAGGGATAGTGCAGGAATAATACAGCACAGCAGAGAGTATTAGAAAAAAATATAATCTGATTTCATTACATTTGACAACAACTTTGTTCACTTCTGTGTCTGTGCTACAGAGTACAATGTCAACAGTTATATTTAACCATAGCCAGTGACAAAGGATATCAATAAATTATGGGTTTATTAGCATCTGTCATCATAAAGCTATGGATAATGGCCTCTGTGTTCATTAGCACCAGTTCATGTTTGATAAATGATAAAACAGCAGGCTGACTATGTAACATATTTAGGGATTCCTGATTAAAATATAAAATTTTTAATGTCTTCATTGTCCTTAAATGTAGATGGGGGCAATGTGCTAAATAACATGCACATTCTTCTTTGAAGGGTGGTTGTTCAGTTTCTGGAAGTTTCCTCTACCTGTTGACTTGTTGACTACTAGCTGTGACTGTTTGTACAGTATGGACAGCAGTTACAGGTATGAATAGCAGGAGGGTGGGAGATATCAATATGGAAATGACTGGGGTGTTGACTATGGTTAAGCTAAAATGAAAAAAGAGAGCACAGTATTGTCAAGTCAGAATGGTGACTATAAACCACTACTGGGTGAAAAAGTACTTACATACTCTATAATCAAATGAGCTTATCCTCTTTACAGTGGCCATTTTTCAAACATGTCAGACTCAGGCTCCACTTCATCTAGCTTTACAGTCTAGCTGTACTTTGTGCACTGACCCTCTGTTAGCATGCCAACATTAGCATTCATCTCAAAGAACAACTAAACTTAAGTAGATATGAGCCTGCAGTACAAGTGAAGCTGACAAAAATGTTGGAAGCTTTTAAAGTTAAGATCTAAGGACAACAGGACAATTCTGCCGATTTTTTTCACTGTGCAAAAGTCATACATCATTTTCAGGTTTCTGAGACAATACTGTCCACTCTTTCCGCTCACATTTTTGGGGGATGAGGTGGGATCATGGAGGTAATGGGAAGTCGGGCAGGAGTTTCAGGGTGCAACTGGCTGGTATTCACAAAGCAGCTCTCAATGACTCTACAGTAAGTAGCACTACTAGTGGGCCAGTCTGGACTAGTAGTTTATTTGTCAGATGTACAAGATGCTATCTGTAATCATGAACCAGCTTCTCTTTCTGGGCTGTTGTTTGAGCTTGTTTGCCAGTGTTGTTTGCATTTTATGTAGAACAAATGGTTTTGACCAGCTGGAGCTGCTCCAGAGCAGCTTTAGCTCTGATGTAACATGGTTACTCATCATCTAAGTACACTGAACTAGTACTAGTAAATTGTATGAACATGGTAAATCAGCCATGAGCTGATGCTATGGATAAGCCAACACTGAGAAGGTAAAAAAAGCACAATGGCTTATCCAGAGAACAAAACATTTTCCTCTCTTTCCAGTTCCACACTGACTTTAGGCACGGGCCTTAATGTGACGCTAAAACATGTTTTGGACATTTGAAGCATGGTATGGAGTATAGTAACTCCAACTCTGTTACAGAGAAGATCTGTTCTAAAAAATCAGTGCCAGCATTCACAACAGTAAGTCTCTTCAGCAAATGAGAACATTTTATAATTTAAACAAATACTTAGAGCCTTGGTGAGAACCTCTACTCACTTCTTATTTAAAAGGTCAGTCTTTAAATAATTCAATAATAACTATGCCCACATTTAGACATCATTTTAAACCATAGCAGTATTACTATTCCTCCATCCTTCCTTCCCATCTGTGGATTGATTATACTGTATACACATTACAGTCTGATGTCCACACTAGAGAAAAATGGGATCAAAATGTATGACTGACCCCTTGCACATCTGTTTTTGACATCTGTTATATATGGGAGTAAAATCTGATTCCAGAGTCCAGATTTTAAACCACGATGATGATAAAAGTCATTAAAACAGTCAAATGACAAGCGACAACTATAGCCAAAGATCCAGCTTTGTGAAGACGGGCCTGTGAGTCTAGCAGTGAGGGACAGTGGGTTGACAATATCGGCTACCTCATCCTCCTGAGTGTCCTCCATCGGTGAGGACTGCTGGCTGAGGTTCGTGCTCTGGGCAGCGCCCTGGTTCTTCCTCCGGATTGAGCTACGCGATTCATCAGTGATACTCTGAATCTGAGCGGTGTGGCATGGCCCGGAGAGGCAATGGCAGATGAATAAGGAAAGGGGGCAATTGTCATATGACGCAACGGTAGGCCAGATTGACTAAAATACTGTTTAGATTTAACTTTGGAGTCTGTTATTTATTGAAATAAATAAAAGAGCTTGTTTTACATACTGTATAATCTAACCTGTATGATATTAAAGCTACTTAGATAGGTTGTGATGATAACACTAACACACTAACAGGGAGCAAAATGCAAACAACATTCAGTAACAATAAATGCCATCTTCTTGAAAGTATTTATGAGCTAATATTATTAGTATCTAATCTAGGACACATCATAAAAATACTGCATTCTTTTGTATTGAATTGGAATGCAACTTCAGAGACAAAGCAAGTAAGTACAGGGTTGTGTTCAGGTAGATGAAGTATACATTACCTCTCTCTCCCTCTCAGTCCTGGAAAGTTGCATCTGTTTCAGCATCTGAGACCTCTGCTCCATCACCAGTGTCTTCTCATAGGTGAAGGCTGAGATGTCATTATCATGCTGCACAGGAGAGGACAGAAACACGGTTATCAATACAATTTGGAGCAACAGGAAACTTCCTAACGCAAAACCTCTGCCAACGCTGAACAGTTCTCCAACTTGCAAAGCTGCAGCCTCCACAGCAGTTTAACAATTGTGTTTGTCTTTCAAGTTTGTTTTACTGTTTATCAACCAGACTAAGGACTAAAGTCCCAGATTTAAAATAAATATCAAAGTCTATTCATTGATTCTTGGTAGAGGATTGTCTTACTTCCAGATTTTATCCAAATCATAAATATCTTGTCAACAAAGAGATGACAATATAAATAATAACAACTGTAAAACAGTAAATAAATATTGTTCTTTTATAAAACATTCATGGATAAAACTTCTTGGCCCTTGAAGAGTACAAAATGTCCCCATTAAGAGTACAAAATAAGTGGGTTTTAACTGGTTCTGGCACTGTTCAGCGTGACAAACTCATGTACTCTAATACTGACACAGAAAAATTACAGTTACAGTTCTGTAGCATAAAGTAACGTATTGGCCAAGTGAACGTAGCTGACAGAGAAACACAGTTTTTCTTTTTTTTTTTTACCTTGTATTCCTGATAAACAACATCTTCAACATATGAAGCCACTGTATTAGATGACTATCAGCCTGATTCCAATGTAGTGATGCATCACTACCAGTGCAGGATGTAATGCAGTACTATTATATCAAACAAAGTCTCACCATCTCCACCACTTCCACCTCTGCATCCAGTCGCAGGTGGTAAAGGAACATCTGGAGATCTTTCTTCATTTGGATGCTGTTGTCATCCATCTGGGCCACAGTGAAAATACGCATCTTACACTTCCTCCACACCTGGAGGAGGGAAAGATACAGTTATTAAGGAAGGAGGTCGAATGGAAAAACAAGTCAGACCGTCAGTCAGGGATAGATGTATGGATTATTGAGGCAAAGCAGAAATAAAGGGAAAGGAGGAGGGAAGAAAGTGACGTCAGTGTCAAAGAGGGAGAATTTTAGGATAGATAGGTGAGTATGAAAGAGGGAGTCTGGGCACAAACATAAAGAGAAGAATGAAAAATATTAAAAATTATTTGCAAGGGTTAAGAATGTGTCAGCGATAAACCCAATCCAAGACACACACACACCAACCTTGTGCTGTCGCAGCAGGAAGGGCAGCAGCATCAGCATGCCTCCATCGTGAACCACCCACCACACGTCAATGGTGCCCTCCCCCAGGCGGTCCTGGTTGGTGGGGAAACTGTCCACATTCTTAGCCACAAGCAAGGCCTGATGGGCAGCTGTGGTCTCCCGCACCGTCTCTAGATGGATAGAGGAAGAGAGAGAGTGTCTATGAGAGACATGGCCTATTAATCAATATGTGTTGTCTATGAGACATTAAGTCATTGCGATCTCAGTGGAAAGATTACATAAAGAGATGTACAAATATGTAAGGCAAGATGTATTATCATTACTTCCTATGCATTTCTTAAATCAATTTCCAAGAAGTTTTCTTTAACTGTCCACAGTGTTCATCTGATTTTACATTTCTATACCTAACGTATGTACAATTTATTTTGAACTGTCTCCCACTCTGTACCTATGAAATTCCTCCACGACTGCGGGTCATTGGACTGTCTCCAGGTCCCGGGCCAGGCCATTAGGACTGTGTTGTGCTTCATGCCTCCCAGCCCTGCAGACTGGATGAGGTGGGAGAAGCCATCTCGGAGGTTTGAAGACACCACAACATGACAGAAACCCTTCGTTCGCTCTGCTGACATGGACGACTTGATGTTCTAGACAGAGAAATACAGAAAAACAGCAAACACAAAGTATGAAGGAGGTAGGAAAGAAAATTAATATAATACTGATACAGAACTGACTATTGAGAAAAACATGAGAAAAAGATGCCATGGCTACTCAATGGCAAAGATTCCCCCGTTTAATAATACTGATTCCTTGACTGAGCTTAACCCCTACCTGAAAATTAACATTCAGCACTCTCATTAGTATCCATCCAGGACATTTTATAATGATGGGTCTAAACAATACAGCAGTCTGTGTAATCTGGAATTCAGCTTCTGCACATGATTGCTTTCGCAGAAAAAGTAATCCACTGATTTAAAATGCTTTTAAGGACACAGTCAAATCAGGTTGCAAAAAAAATCCAATGACTTGCTCACTTTGGCCAGTAGATGGCAGAGTTCATCTGCGGTTCGGGTGGAAAATGCCTGTTCTAACCTGGCAGACACAACAGATTTGCCTGTTGGTCCAGCAGTGAATTTTAAACACTGCCCAAAAAGAAACACATCAATTTGTTGATTTTGACTATAATGCTTAGCAATGGATGGACAGATAATAAATTAAGCAGTATAAAACACATTTGGTATGTTATCAGCAACAGTGACCATGAAATCCCACTTTTGGTAGAACAGGGTTGTGAGTGCAGAGTTGCGGGCAGCATCAACATAAATGACAATATACATGTGCCTGCATTTGCATTTTGCATGTGCTTGTCTGTCAGTGTATGCATTTCCACTGTACCTGCTCAGCCCTCTTGGCCTCTGCCTCTTTGGTGAGATAGGTTCCCTCTAAAACATTTCCCACTATCGTTAGGCCTTTCCCTGCCTTCAGCTGAGTGGTAAGGGACAGCAGACGAGGGTGTTTGATTCCTTGATCTGAGTCCAGGTTCAAGAGCACCAACAACTGAGGCCTGGATACATCAGCAGAAAAAGGAGAGGGGGGACAAAGTCAGATTGCATTGCTTTACAAGGTGGTGAGGGACAGGACAGATTGGTTAATCCTTATATCTCAGAAGGTTAAAAAACAGCAACAAATAGTTTTGTGTTAAAAAATGTTACAAGACTATTATGTGTACAAAGCAAAACAAATCTCTTTATAGTCACACATTTCCAAGGGCTATAATAGTTTAATACAGCTACCTTGTAAAGTAACACCTCTGTGTAAAGCGCATTCATTATTTCTTTAGAGTAGGTGTAGCAACATTATTACAGTATTATTGTTTCTCACTCAACTATGCGGGGAGACCTTAACTGGGGTTGAATAGGGACCTTACAGTCCTACAGTACATGTGTTTAACACAAAACTAACAGAGAGGTCCAGAAAACAGTTGCCTTCAATGAGAACCATCTGTATAATTGGAAACATCACAACCCTAAGAAGAGTATCCACACTGAACATGCCAAGAAAGTAAGGTAAACTTTCTTGGACAGGCAGTCTGCAAGGTCAGCCACTGCTGGCTCATCAACCTTTTCTGTCAGATTAGGTAGAGGACCAAGAGATTAATCAAATGCACCCACTGTGTCTATTCCTGTCTCTCTTTTGTCCACCCCAACAGTGATAGGTGGCACTATGTCAGCTGTAACCACATCCATATGAAACACACGCGCACACACACAACGCACCCACCCACAAACCCACACACACACACAATGTACTGTACCTCCAGTTCTTAGTGTGTGGTGGAGCCTCCTCAAGGCGAATGAGGGCGTAGCGTGCTGCATTGAGAGAAAGGCCACGGATGCCATCTCCCCACTCCTTCTCTGCCCTAAAGCCAACAAATGATTGACAATGAATTAAACAACAAGAAGCAAAAAAATGAGAACACACACAGAATGATAAAAACCAATGCCAATGGATGGATTTCAACAGTCTCACACCATTTTCACACCTGTTTGGTGTGTTTTTTTTGTCCTCCACAGCAGCTCAGATATTAAAATGGTGCACAATCTGCATTTAAAGCTGTATTTGTTGAATGCTTCAGGTATAGCAATAAATGTCAAAATGTCTGATCACATGTAAGTATCTTAAAACATTTTATATTCTGTACATAATTTATCAGTTGTTGGTGTACATTTAACTTTTTCCCCGCTTTGATTCAGGTTCTTTTCTGTCAGCGCAGTTTTCCAGCCTACCTTCTGTTGAACTTTTCCTTGTCAAGGATTTACTGTATAGCTATGAACAAAATTACTGCATACTAAGTCATTCTTACCCTCTGTATTCGATGTATTTGTAGATGCAGCCAGCGATGACCATGGCCACAATAGCATAGTACCAGGAGGAGATAAACATGAGAGCAAGACACAAGCTCATTCCCAGGAAGGACAGAGCCCTGTAGGACAAAATACACAACCCATCCATTTACAGAACAATTGTTTCAGGCTTTCTGCACATTCATGGAAATGTCTTAATGAAATGAAACCAGTTCAGAATGGACAGCTGAGAGGCTTAGAACTAAAGTAAAATTATGAAATCCACTGCTAACAATAGTGCCGTCCTGTATTGTCCTCAGCCTTTGTCATGGAAGTAATCTCAGTAAAGGCCATCATCACACAAACCACACTGAACAGGTGCATCTGTGGTTGTGATGGTGTTTGTGTGTGTGTGATTCTTGGCATGTGTCCTAAAATCTTCATAAGGAAAGCCTCAGTCATCTCAACAGTAGGTCCCTGACAAGGGAAATAAGCCTTACAAATTGTTAAAACTGCAGTGTTTTGAGATATCCACTGTAAGAAAGTAAATATAGAGAATAGGGTTGGGCGATATGATGGTATATACTGTGCAATGGTAGAAATATGTCCACCGGTAGAGATATGGCAATACCTTTTCCACCACGGGAGCTACCCCTTAGTGTCCTCACTATATATTCGGGGCAGGCTATGTAGCAAATCAGGGCTGGATTCTCGTGATATTACGATTCTTGCATGATCTCGTGAATCCAACTGCCTTGCAAGGTAATGTGATTTGGGCAGCAGGACTGCTTACCACATTCTCATGTGATGTGAGAGCAACAGTTGGTGGCGGTAATGTACCTCTAAGCTAGTTTGCCAACTGCCGCAGAAGAAAAGAGTGACATGAAAACGTGAGAGTGAAATTGTAAATACAGAGCAGGAGGAGATGTTTTTGTTTGTATGGAAGTTCCAAATAAAATAATAATAAGAAAATAATCAAATGTGATGAAGTATGGTTTGCTATGGTTATTTTAAACCATTTCTTAATTAAATTTACAGAACAATTACTGTATTGTGATATATACCGTTACCGTATAAAATTACATGTACCGTGATAGAAGATTTTGGCCATATCGCCCACCCCTAATAGAAAGTTAACTGCAGAGAGACAATATACTTGCAAGACTGAATAATTCATCACCCACCAGTGGTAGTATTTGAAGCGTGGTCTCCAGTTAGGCGTCCGCAGCAGGGTCTGAACTGCACAGGCCAGGTTGACAAACAAGTAGCACATGAGGAAAAACCTGTGGAAGGAAGACAATAAGTCAAAAAATATTACTCGGTTATTATCTAAATCTCCACTTTATGACCTACTGTAAGTGTCTTTAAGAAGTCAAATAATTGAGGGATTATACATTTTATCTGGTGATCTGATTTTATGGAAAGTATGCAATGTGATTATGCAAACAGATACTGACATGGAGAGAATAGGGGCCACAGCGTCCAGGGAGGCGATGAGGATGCCGATCTCACAGATCCCAGCAGTCAGCAGCAGAGCCCATGTAGGTTCTCCGTTAGCTTTGCCATGACCAAACACCTAACACACATACAGTCAAGTGTGAAAACTGAAGATTAGCACACGAGGATGAAGACTGCTTTGATTGTATTTGTGTTGACTGTGTGTGTCTAACCTGTAAGAAAGGTACAATGCCATCTCGTGCAATGGCCTGCAGCAGGCGTGGGGCACCAGTCAAACTCTGCAGCCCAGCCCCACAGCAGGAGAAGAATGAGCCAATCACAATAACCCAGGGTGATGGCCACGATAGTGTGCCTATAACAAGGTTCCCTTTCACTGAGTCACCAAATCTGCAATGCAACAACAATCATATACATTACTTGGATAAAAATTTTTTATTCAGCTATACAACCTGTAGGTATGTGACATAAATTCAAATAGTTAATTTCAATTAACTTAAAGGATAAGTCTGGTAATATTCTTAGTTTTTCTTATTGTCGACAAATCCCATGAAAAGACCAAAACCAACAATGATATATCTTAATCTCTGTGCCGTAGAGTTCCATTGTTGTCCAAAAACAATTAAAAAAACATCAATAAGCCACACACACTGTTGAACTGGGTTCCTTCATTACAATGAACACACACTATAGTTTATTTTGTGTTGATTCTACATACACCATCCTGCTGCCAGAGAAAGACCCCAACAAATGCATTATTTCCGCTTGTTTGATTAATATTTGCTAAAGTCTTTAATCAACAGGAGATAACGGGCTTGGGGCTGAGAACCAGAGACAGGCTGGGGAGATCGTAAAGTATTGAGAGATGGACTGGGCAGCCAGTATGGACTGGGCACTGACAGTGTCTATCTTGTCTATAGCGGTCGCCATTGTTGTTATTACTCCTCCTTGGTTCCGGCGCACAGCTTGACAACACTTGACAAGAGACAACGGTGTTAGTCATGCCCGTGGCGCTGATTGGCTAATCGTTGGCCCCCCCGCGCTCATTGGATAATCGCTTTTTCAATCAAGAAACCACCATTTCATGTCATGATGCCAGATCAGGGCCAGTTTGTATCTCTGCAGACCGGAGACTTCGAGAGGGCGTGGTAACTGTCAATAATTTTTTAATTTGGCCAGTCAGAGGCTTACAATCCACTGTCAGTCAAAAACTACCGATTACTCTGCCTGAACCAGTTGTCAATCACTTTTTAATTCAGCGAATCACTTCACAGTATTATAAGGGGGGCACACAAACAACTCACACTCCATCCATCATATGTTTTGTATGGACAACTTTCTAACTAGCTAGTGTTAGCTAACGCTGTCAGCTTATCAACTACTTGATCATAACAGAATATAGTAACTTTTACCACTGCTCATTTTAGACAGGCCACTGCAAGAAAATGTCTTCTTTGATTAGGTTATCAAACAAACAATGTACCATACATGTTTGTTTCTGGCTTCCAGCATTAGCTAGCGTAGCTTGCGAGCCTTCATTTTCCAAGGATTGTGCCTGAAGGGTCAAATTCAGTCCCACCTCCTGAGGCCACTAACAAAACCTAATTGATACAAAATGTGTACTGTTTTTCTTGCAATTCCTTTTATAAAATTATCTTTTATAAAAACATGTCCATTTAACATACTTTGCGCAACATCTGTACAGTATTTTACAATATGAGGTCTGTGTTAAACTCTTACTTGTCTCGAAGCAGAACTCCCTCAATGCAGGCGCCGAATAGCACCACACAGGTGACGTCTGGAAAGCACTGTTCAGGAGAGTAAATTGAATAGACAAAGTATTCTCCTTTTCATGTTGCGGTAAAGCTTTAGACACACTCTAGCACCAAAACAAAGTATTCCTGACAACAGCCTATAAACCCAGCAACTGTGGCAACTGAGAGATAACATTGCAGTGATATCTGGCAACATAATACCTATCATCTATATAACCATTTGAGGGCCTAGCTGAGTAAGCTAGAAAAACATTTTCTAATCTACAGTTCTAGCCGTGTAACTAGATTGTCTGGTATCAGTGTCACAAAAACGTTTAAGGATACAGATGATGGAAGTGGTAGCGATTGCCAGGATGGTCCCAATGGGGATGGACTTCTGGGCATCCCGCAAGTCACCAGACCGGTTTGAACCAGCCATGATACCTAGAAGGGGGGTCACAACAGAAAATCAAACATGAAATATTTTGAAATGAAACAAAACTATGCTTTGCAATTTTTTTTTCCATAATGGAAGTTAAAAACTACTACACACGTACACAAATAATTCCCACATTATAGTGTGTGGGTGTGTCGCTTTTCTCATAGTCTCACCAGTGACAGATGGGAAGTAGATGCCAACCAGCAGTGTGAAGAAAGTGGTGATATCATTGACTACATAGGGCAAGTAGATGTCCTGGGCAGGATCACTACCCCCAACAGATGACAACTTCTTGTTTTCCACCAACATACCCAAAGGGCCATACTCTGACCACATATTTTCTACAAAAGAGAAGGAAGCCGAGAGAGTAAAATAATCACATATGAAATCACTCAGCACCTGCACACACTTGCCCCAGAGGCTTCACTGAAGATTTGGAGTAAAACTAGTTTGTCATGGCCAGCAGTTACATAACATGAGGAATGTTCTGAGTTTGCACTGTATTCAATAAAACATTGCAGTCCATGACTGTGTAAATTCCTATTGAGATGTTAGTATTTAACAAACATTGTCCAAGCCTTTCCATTTCAAAGTGCAATTTGGCAGGTTCAGCATGATAAGTGTAGATAAAAGAAAAGTTAAAAGTTTTTATATAGCAAATAGTTCAGGGAGCCTTGTTTTAAAAGTCCACCACCATTAGCACACTGTAACTAAAACCTCCAGAGGAAACACCGTGTTCCAACCTGAAATGACTCCGCTGATCAGTCCCGGGATACCCTGCACCTTGGTCACATTGTTGTTGAAAAAATAGTCGTTGCAGGTGGCATTGAGCTCAGGCCCGTCACAGAACAGCTTCCACAGCTTGGTAGTGACCGTCACGTTGTCTATAACCTCCGTCTTAAGACAACGGTCAAAGTTATTGTTCTGCAGTGTGCGATTCCCCAACATGCAAACGCTGTGTGGAGGAAGAGAGGATAAGAGTGAGACATTTTAAAATGACACACTAATGAAACTACAAAAACTGATAAAAATACTACTGCACATTGAAATGCCATCTTCATGAACCACTATGGCTGTCTGACAAATCTAGTCTGATGCTATTTTTGCATCATATGGTTCAACACAACACTGGATGTTATTGTATACTGGACTCACGGAAAGTCCGGTGGCTCAAAGATGGTCTTGATAACTCCAGCATAGATGGCAAGGATGGAGAGAATGACACAGGCCAGGAAGACTAGTGCGAGCTTGTTGACATATTTCACCCCTACAAAGACGACTACAGCCATCAGTGCTAGGCAGCATGTGCCATAAACACGCATGTTATTTAGCAGGGCATCCACCTCATCCTCCTTTTTCTCTGCAACAAAGATGGCTGCTCTAGGCACGATGTAGGTCTGAATGGGGAAGGGTGAAGGGAACGACAAGACAAAAAAAAAAGACAGAGAAAAAAGGATATGAACTTATTATTTCAACTGTATTTAAGTTTTAACCCCTGCACGTGAATAAAATTTACAGTTGGTGGACATACAGTGAGTTGGAGCAAACAGTAGAGGATAGCCACTTTATAGAAGTATTCTGTGCACAGTGTTCACTCACCAGCAGAATCTCTATAGTACCCAGGATGTACATGGAGCCAGCGAAGGTTGTGCCCAAGTAGAAACAGAGACCTACAGCTCCACCAAACTCTGGGCCCAGAGATCTGGAAATCATATAGTATGAGCCTCCAGCTAGGAGAAAAGGGGTCAGGGATCAAGTCAGTTTCTCAGGAACTAAGGAGCACTTGTGGATTTTCTAATACATCCATGGACACACTAAACAAGGAAAATTGTTGTCAAGGTTTTGGTCAAGCCCTGTAACCTAAAAAAATTCTATATGCCCGAAATTCTTAGACAACGATATCTGTTAGTAATTACCATAAAATCAACAAACAAGAAAGGAAAAGGTGGATTCTATTTGATACGCAAAGCTGGGAAACACTCCAGCTGCAGCTAGAGCATATCAGCCTATGAATTCCTATTACTCCATTTTATCCCCATTAGAAACAATAATCAACAATAATCTTACCTCTTAATAATTTCTTCTTTATTTATAATACATCCCTTGTTAAAGTTTGTGTATGTACCAAAGAGTCTTACCTGGCACAACCCCATTAGTAGCGATTGCACTCATGGATATGGCTGTCAGCATGGTCTGCAGAGAGAAGACAGTAAGGAACAGCAACATCAGAATAGATATATCTTTGAAATGTGAGTTGTTTTTATAGTCAGTATTTACTGAAGTTAATTTTCAATGTTGTATTGTAACAAGGGAGGTTGTGATGCAGCTATCAGCCATTCAGAACTAAGTATGACAATTAACATAAGCCTCCTTCATCTTTTTTTCATGCCCACCTAACAATTCTTTAATACTTGGAGGGCTTAATCTAGCAATTAGGCTGTTCTTAGGAGGTTATGCTCTAAATCTTGTTGATTGGTAACGGATACTTTTCTGTGAAATCAGTCATTGTGGCAGTGGATATTTACATCAGCCTATTACCTAATAGTGCTTCCAGATGAGAGAAAGGACAGAGCAGAGAGAAGGGAAGGGAGTACAAAAAAAAGAAAAGAGAGAAAGACATGAAAGTTAAAACTTAAAGGGTGAAAGAAAGAGGGTGAGTAGAGAGCGTGAAGGTGAGAGAATAGAGGACAAAGGCAAGAGGAGGAAGAGGGGAGCAGGGAGAAGGACAGCTCTTTGCTGGCCGTCAGGTTTAAAGTGGCAGACAAGCTGGAGTAAGATACAAGATAGATTTATTGATCATTTCACAACACAGGGTTGTATAACGAGATTTTGATTGTAGTTCCCTTTATGCTACTCAAAAACATGTTATGTACAAAATTATATACAGTAGATTAGTTCATATATAATAAGTCATAGAAATAAAAGCTGTTTTACATGGTGGAGTGCTGAGGATGAATTAAATAGTCTCACAGCCTGAGGGAAGAAGCTGCTCTGTAGTCTGGTGGTATGACAGTGGATACTTCTGTATCTCTTTACAGATGGCAGCAAGGTGAACAGGCTGTGGCTGGGGTGGGTACTGTCCTTTAGTATCCTTTGGGCTCTGCGCAGGCACCTCACCTCACCGATACCACTGATGCTCGGTAGGTTGGTACCAATGATCTTCTGAGTGGTTTTAATCACCTGCTGCAGAGCCCTCCTGTCCTGGGCCGTGTACATCTCATGCCAGATTGCGATGTTCCCAGTCAGGATGCTTTCTATTGGTCCTCTGTAAAAGTTAGAACTTGGCACAGAAATCCTTTCTTAAGTTTCCTTGAGAAATACAGCCGTTTCTGAGCTTTCTTGACCAGGGTGGAGATGTGAGAGGACCATGTCAGGTTCTCTGTGATGCTGATTCCCAGGAACCTAAAACTACTCACCTGCTCCACCTCAGCTCGACTGATATAGTCAGGGATGTGTGTCTTTACCACCTTTTTCTTAAAATCAACGACCAGCACCTGATGTTGAGTAGTAGGTTGTTCTCACCACACTACAAAATTGTTGACTTCCTCCCGATATGAAGTCTCATCGTTGTATGAAATCTGTCCAATGATGGTAGTGTCATCTGCAAACCATGTCGAGGGTTGCAATCATGAATGTACAGCGTGAACAGGAGGGGGCTGAGCACACAGAGCTCCAGTGTTGAGCACTAGAGTGAGGTGTGAAGAGGTGTGACCACCAATCTGAACTGTCTGGGGTCTGTTACAGAGTGTGGTACTCAAGCCCAGAGTGCTAAGTTTTCCAATCAGTTTCATGGTGAGGGTGCAGGCTGGCTGGGATGTTGTTCTTTCTATGTTGGTGAACCAGTTTCTCAAAGCACTTCATCACAATGGAGGTGAGAGCCACAGGGTGGTAGTCATTTACACTAGACACTGCAGACCTTTTAGGTACAGGGACGATGGTGGCTGTCTTGACACAGATGGGAACACTCTCCTGTGACAGTGATATTTTAAAAATGTCAGTAATAACATCAACTAGCTGACTGGCACATGTTCGTAGTACACAGCCAGGGATGTTATCAGGCCCAGCAGCTTTACTCATATTTACTCTCAGCAGGCTTCTTCTCACATTCGCTGTGGATACTGACAGTGGCTGGTCCTCTGGAGGTGGTGTAGACTTTACAGATGACTCTTTGTTGGGGAGATCTAAAGAGTATAAAATGTGTTTAGCTCATCTGATAACGTGACCTCACACATGATGGGGGCACTCCTGCTTTTGTAGCCTGTGATGTTTCTGATCACCTGCCACATATCTTTGGTGTTGAGCTCTCTCCAGTCTCTCCTGATGTCTCAGCTTTGCCCCCCTGATGCCAGCTTTCAGTCTTGCTCTAGAGGTGTTGTAAGCTTCATTCTCTCCTGACCGAAAAGCAGCTTTTTTGGCTCTCAGTAGTGCCCTCACCTCTCCATTCATCCAGGCTTTCTGGTTTGGGAATGATTTTATTGTCTTTGTGATCACCACATAATCAACACATTTGCTGATGATTTGATCCTCATCGTCATTTGATGTATGATGTCACTGATGCCATATATTCCTCAAGTTTGATGTAATTCTACTGGGGGAAAAAAAATTGCTGACAATTTTACCTCCGGCTTCCACTGAAACCCTAAGGAGCTATACACTAGCATGTCTTGACCACTAATGAATTAAAGCATTTACAGCAACAACAAAAAAAAAAAAGTACTGGGAGGCATGTCCTCACACTTGGAAAATTACCACACAATTCCCATAAATCATGTGGATACATTTATTAGAGTACAGGCACCTGCCTTTTTGGAAACTTAGTGGAATTTAGGGGCTTCTAGAAGAAATTCAACTACAGCCAGAGGCCCCGTCAGGCCCAAACAAGCAGCAGATCTGCATTAACCAAAAATCATGGCATTCCATGGACCTCAAAGTTAACCAATACATCACTGAAAGTACAAGTCATCATCAAAATAACTAAATTAATTTGCCTTTGGTGTCTCATAAGTCTTTAATGGTCCACATTAAGAAGTCAGCAAATCTGACTAAATTAAATTGCTTGAAATTTCAAACTAAACACCTCAGTATCAGTTATGTGAAGATCTGGGTGATATTGTTAAGAAAGTAATTAGTAGTGAGGTTAAGTTATACATGTTCTGGAAACTGTATCACTCAAAAATAATGTGGCCAAGACTGAGATTCCATTTACTAAAATCCCACATGGTATCTAGTTTTATTTCACATTATAAACATTACAGTATGATGATATAATAGAAAACAAAGAGTTACTAATAGTAAGATAACTCATGATCATGTCATACCATTAGAGCATTCTATTATGTGTCATAGTTTTGGGTTTTTGTCCTGTTTCCTGTTTTATTTTCAAGTGTTCTCCTCTCCTTGTGTGTCTTGTTGTTTTACTTCCTGTCTTCGTTTGCTTTTCCCTCCAGTTTTGATTGTTTGCCCCGCCCTAATTAATTGCACCTGTGTCTCATTGTCTCCCCTACCTAAGTGTATTTAGTCCGAGTTTTTCCTTTATGCAGTGTTAGTTCGTCATTTGCACTTGCATGTAGTTACCAATATGTTCAGTTTGGACTTTTCGTCTGTTCCATTTGTGCTTGTCGGATTTGTTTGCCTGTCTTGGACTGCCTTCCCGATTTGGACCTCTGCCTGCCTGACTTTACGTGTAAGCCTTTCCTTATAATAAATTGCTACACTGCCTCTGCTCTGCCTCGAAATCTGTTTTGTTTGTCGATCCGCCAACCTACCGATTGGTGGACGACCCGCTCTACCTCTAAGCTACAGCTGCCCCTAAAGTATACTACTACTATAAAGTATAGTAAGAGTAAAAAGAGGCGATTTATGTATGACATGAGGGTTGAGTACTCACACAAGAACAGCACAAGCAGACAATAGCCAGGGACTCCAAGATGCCGGCAGTGCCGACAATCCAGGTAAGCCGCAGAAACAGGATAACCCCCAGAATATTCTGGAGGCAGGGGAGGTATACACCCATGAAGGTCCCCATCTGAGGGCTCTGTAGTGGGGGGTGGGGTGGGGGCAATGAGATGGGAGAGAAAAGACAACAGAGCAGAAAAGAGATTAATGGGGGTGTGTGCGTGCGAGTGGGGGGTGATTCAGGGATAGAAAGGGGAAGGAGGGAGATAGGAGAGGAACATGAGGTGAGAATTAGCAATGTTGTCAAATATGAACAGCAAAAAATGAAGACCAGAGAAGGAGACAAAGAAGGAATAAGGGGGAAATGAAGGCATATTTAAAGGGGAAGTGAAAGGAGACCAAACCATTGTGTATACATGGTATGAGTCAATTCAGTTAAGACTATTCCCACAAAAATAAAATTATGAAACAAATCTATTGTCAGAGCTGCAACAAAATGGACAAAGCATAACTATACAGTTTAATTACTAAAGTGCTGTTATTTAAGATTAAATAAAAAACAGAATCACAACACAATGCAGTCAACAACTTGCATCAACACTGCATCTGATCTACATACATGTACAGTATTTTTAACTGAGACAGTGGTGAAAATCCTGATTCATTTCCCCATGGTTAATAATGACTTAAGCTGTGGTTTTACTCAGGCAAAATCTTTGACAGGGGGTTTTCCATGGGGACCGCTTTTTTGTTTAATGAAGTTGTTGCAGTTTCTGTAGCATAAACTTGTTTTTTACAGTGAGGTTGCTAGACTCGCACCCAACCATCCACCATTACTGGCTTCTGGAGGTTTTTTGAAGTTGATTTGTCATCTCTTCTGGCCTATTGTCCCCTAGGTAATGGGTTAGAGTCTCACACCACATGAGACCAGACAGGTTTTGGGTTGTGTACAAGCTGCCCCGGGACGTCAAGCCCAACCAACTCCAGCTGCTGTGTAACGAAAGCCATAGCCACACCTCAGCAGAATGCAGGTTAGGTTTTTGCATATCGTACCAGCAGCACGAGTCTCTTTGACAGGGCAACATCATAAATGCACAGGGAAATCCTCAGTTTGCAACGCAAAAGCTGCTACTGTTAGCAATATGAAGATCATGCTTAATGTTCTTAAAAACATGAATGATTGATAAAAATGAGCTGAGTTTTGATATGGATTTAAGATTTACAACTCAGTGACATAGGCATCATTTATATAAACTACTCTATGCTATCGAGTAACCAGTAACAAAACATGTTGAAAATCCTTCAATGCTTCCACCCCAAAAGATAGCATTCCTTGCGAAAAACTGTAGTTTCGCAACGACATCTAAAAAGGCACAGGCAACAGGAATATATTAAACTTTTCTGACACAAAACACAAAATGTTGAATTGATGACCTCGGATTGACAAGCACCTACCTTTTTAGTCATCTATCTCCAAATGTACAGCACTAGACCCACTGGTCCAGACAAGAGGGGCGACAATGCTGTCAGCTTAATTCTTTACCAAGATGTTCCTGCAAGCCAATGGGAGGTGCCCGAGGACTATTTCCATGCAGGGGACAGGATGGAGCAACTGGCATGGGACTGAAGCTGTGGTTACAGAAGCATCTCTGTGCCGCATGGCAGCACTGTGACTACTTTTAATTTTTCTTTTTTTAAGAAACCAGAACATGAGCATCGAAGGATCCTAGAGGAGAAACAGCACGAATGGACTGTGGAACAAGGGCAACACACAGGCTTGTACTGACTCATAAATAGGAGATAGTAGCTGCTGTACTGCCAAAGTTATATTTCTTAATACATCATAATAACGTAATGAACATCGTAATAATGTAACAGATTTTTACCGCTGTTCTCTGACTCAACAAACAGGGTCAACAGATCCTACAGATATTTAGTAAAAAAAAAAAAAGAGACTGTGCTCTATATAAAATATAGGCTTTAAAATAAGACAACTAACTACAGATTCAGTTTGTTCACTGGTAATATTCAGAAGCATTGTTTCTAAATAAAATTCATTATTAAGAGTCAAATTATTCAGTTTTTACTTTCAAGCACAAAAACGGTTATTGAAGCAATACAAGCTTACTGACTGGATTTGTAATAACTCTCTTGCAAGATTTAACTTGCAAAGGGAATATTTTTCTATGAGAAAGTATTATATTTATTATACACTTCCTGTAAACAGTGTAAACTTCAACGATTTCTTCATCTAAGCCATCAACCTGTCTCTTAGTCCCCATCCCAACTAGGCTGCTTAGTTAGCACTTACTATATATGATCAATCTGTCTTTATTAACAGGCTATGTACCACAGTATTTTAAAGTAGCTGTAATTAAACCTCTTCTTAAAAAGCCCACTCTTGATCCAGGGGTTTTAGCCAACTATTTCTCTCTAAGATCCTTGAGAAAGAAGTCGCCAATCAATTGTGACTTTCAGAACAACTCATTATTTGAAGATTTTCAGTTAGGTTTAGAGTGCATTATGTCACAAACACAGCACTGGTAAAAATTACTAATGACCTTCTAATTGCACCAGACAATGGACTTGTCTCTGTACTTGTCTCATTAGATCTTAGTGCTGCATTCGACACCACTGACCAGCACATCCTATTACAGAGACATTTAATTGGCATTAAAGTAACCGCACTAAGCTGGTTTAAATCCTACCTGTCAGATCGATTTCAGTTTGTACATGTTTACAATGAATCCTCCATGCACACCAAAGTTAGTCACGGAGTTCCGCAAGGTTCTGTGCTTGGACCAATTCTATTCATCTTATACTGTATATGCTTCCTTTAGGCAATGTTATTAGGAAACACTCCATAAACTTTCATTGTTATGCGGATGACACCCAATTATATCTATCGATCAAGCCAAATGAAACTAATCAGTTAGCTAAACTTCAAGCATGCCTTAAGGACATAATGATCTGGATGACCTGCAATTTTCTGATGTTAAACTCTGACAAAATTGAAGTTATTGTACTTGGCCCCAAACACCTCCAAGACACGTTATTTAAAGATATAGGTACTTTAGATGGCATTGACCTGGCCTCCAGCAGCACGGTAAGGAACCTCAGAGTTATCTTTGATCAGGATTTGTCCTTTAACTCCCACATGAAACAAACTTCAAGGACTGCCTTTTTCACCTACGTAACATTGCAAAATAAGGCACATCCTGTCTCAAAATGATGGCAAAAACTAGTCCATGCATTTGTTACTTCTAGGCTGGATTATTGCAATTCCTTATTATCAGGCTGCCCGAATAAGTCCCTTAAGACTCTCCATTTTATCCAGAATGCTGTTGCATGTGTACTGACAAGAACGAGGAAAATAGATCATATTTCTCCAATATTAGCTTCTCTGCACTGGCTCCCTGTAAAATCCAGAATAGAATTTTCTCCTCACCTACAAAGACTCTTAATGGTCAGGCACCATCGTATCTTAAAGAGCTCATAATACCTTATTATCCGACTAGAACACTGTGCTCCCAGGATGCAGGGTTACTTGTGGTTCCTAGAGTCTCCAAAAGTAGAATGGGAGCCAAAGCCTTCAGCTATCAAGCTCCTCTTCCTGTGGAATTAGATCCCACTTTGGATTCGGGAGGCAGACACCACTATCTACATTTAAGAGTAGGCTTAAGACTTTCCTCTTTGATAAAACTTACAGTTAAGGCTGGCTCAGGTGAGTCCTGAACCATCCCTTAGTTATGCTGCTATAGGTCTAGACTGGCGGGAGACTTCCCATGACGCATCTCTCTCCACCCCCTCTCCATCTGTGTGCATTCTTAACCCATTAATGCATGTTACTAACTCGACATCTTCTCTCTCCCGTAGTTTTGTGCTTTCTTGTACCTCTCCTCTCTACTTCTGTCGCTTCCAGCAGGTATTTCTGCCTCCGGAGCTGCAGAGTCCAGATCTATGATTGCGGGCCTCCTACTGCTCCCATGTTCATGCTCAACGACCACACTATAATTATTATTATTAGTCTTATTACTATTATTATCATTATTATTCCTATCATTATTATTATTGTTTTTGCCTCTTAAAAGGAAGTTTTTCCTTGCCACTGTCACCAAAGTGTTTGCTCTTGGTGGGAATTGTTGGGTCTCTGTAAATACTATTATAAAGACTACGGTCTAGACCTGCTCTATAGGAAAAGTGTAATGAGATAACTTCTGTTATGATTTGGTGCTATATAAACTGAATTTAATTGAACTGAATTAAATCAACGACATAATACAGAGTGAAAAAATAAAAAATAATTCATATAGTAACATTTTAATATTGCTGTGTCTAAAATGGTTTGACTTTTTCATTTATTGCAAATCATTGATAAAGTTTCACAGCAGGCATAAAGGGTGAGCAAAAACAAAAAATGCTATGGAGAAGAAAATAAAGTTTGCATACCACCCAGAGAGATTTGAGAATGAAACAAATGACAGGACTTCATCGGACAAAGACCCTGTTATATAATAAAGACCCTGTTATGTAATAACTGATGAAGCCCTGTCATTTGTTTCATTCTCTTTCTTCATAGTTCAGCAGGCTTAAAAGAACAACTGTTAATATGCAACTGTACAGTACCTAACAGTACTGTATGTGGACAACTCCACCTTGGAGCTCCAATCCAGACATTGTATAAAACAAGGTACTCTGTACCTTAACAGCTTTCTTCTTGGGCCCCTCATCATCATCAGCCTCTTCATGCTCTTGGGCCCCCTGGGTGAGATTTGTGTAGTTTGCCAGTTTATTGAGGAGAGATGACACCATGGGGTTGCTGTCCATCTCCTCCTGCAATAGAGAAACAATTTTTAAAAGTAAGATCACAAATTTTTTCAGCTTATCATTTGTTTTAAACTTCATGTTCCCCACTCAGGATTCCTTTATTCCCAAATTATTTAGTTTATTAGTCACATAAGGTATATGTTGACAACATCTAAAACAATATTCTTTAATTACTTTTACAATTTTAATTTTGCCTTCAGTGGTCATTTACCATATGCTTAGATGGACAAACTCTTCCAGGATCAAAGTGAACAGCGAAATATTTCTGTTCAAAGTAACTTAGAATAGCCTGGCTGGGTCTGCTTCATACACAGTGGGGAAAACAGAAGCCGCAGTGCCTAATTGATCCTATACGAGGGCCAGTGACCACAGAGTGGCAAGGTCGGCCAAATGGCAGAGCAAAGCACCTGGCAAAGCTTCAGCTGAATGAACTTGAAGGAATGCACCAGCTTTTATGGCAAATAAACTCTTGATTGATGCATTGTTGAGCTAAGAGAAGATTGGTACTTTCACCTCCTTGTGTACTATTTATTTAGTTCACCACAGCTTACCCTGATGCTTTAGCATACTGTGCATTAATGAATGGTTTGAGCTCCATAGCCTAGTTCTAATTTAAACTGCAGAAATAGTTTTGGCAGTGAATGTTTACTTAAAAAGGATATTGATGTATTTGCAGCTTCTACCCCACATTTTGGGGTTTCTCCTTCGTGGCCTTTAGCATCTTACTAAAACAAATCACACTGCTACATTTTCTTGTATAGTAAAACATCCCCCTTCCCTGTGTATAAGTGCTATATCAAGTTGTTGATGATGAAAACTGCTGGACGGTTACCTCAAAAAGGGCCATGTTGGTGCCATCGTAGCTGTTGCCTTTGTCATTGTCTGTGTTGTTGATAAAGGGACTGTTTTCCTTTGGGACACCATCACCTGTGGAAACACAATACAGTTGTTTCTTTACAAGTAGTGTAGGTTTAACATGTCAGGTAAACAAAACAAAATATGGGTGGTGGCTGGCAAAGAAATACACACCACTGTTTCCACTGTCAACCATATTTACAAGAATATGGTTGACAGCTCACTCAAAGGATAATCCTTGTCATGGTCTTAGGTCTGCAGGTCCTTTCGTTGTTTTACACTGATGAAGCAAAGGCTGTCAATGTTTGAATTAGAGATGTCTCAATCACCCTATCCACATGCTTTAATGCTAAATATACAATATTTTACTATCCAGTACTTTAAAAAAATATTTTCTAATTATTATTTCTCCATTATCGTTGCACAGTGCAACATAAAGTACATACATTTATACATAATAAAGCAATTTATCTAGCTCTGCATTAGGACATACAGTGCATCAGTGTTTTCCTAATAATAGTTTGTATAGTATAGTGTTTTGTATGTCTGTGGAGAGAGAAGTGACCATGTGGATCTGCTGTGGCAGGAGGGTTTAGACAGGATTTTGACAGGCTCTTGTCAACTCTAGCATGAATAAAAAACAAACTAATGATCGAAATGGATCAAACTTTATATAGCCAATATGATCCATTAGAAAATGTCTGAGTCATGCCCAATCCAGATACTGTGGATCGGTTCACAACATCCCTGGTTTGTTTTTGTAACCAAGACGCTTTTGCACAGAAAACATGCCAGATGCCATGATGATAACATCTGAAAACAATAAATTACGTGTCTGTGCAAATAATTCCTGCTAACAGTTCCCAACCATTATTAAAGGGACAGTTCAGCTCAAAATGAAAAATATGTATTTTTCCTCTTACCTGTAGTGCTATTTATCCATCTAGATTATTATGGTGTGAGTTGTCGAGTTTTGGCGATACCGGACATAGAGATGTCTGCCTTTCTTGAATATAATGGAACTAGATGGCACTCGGCTTGTGGTGCTCAAAGCGCCAAAAAATACATTTGAAAAACTCAACAGCAGTGTCTCTTTCCAGAAATCATGACCCGGTTACTCAAGATAATCCACAGACCTTGTTGTTTCAGTTTCATGTAGGAAATATTTTCTTTCTAGTGATAGTTCCTACATGAAACTGCAGCTCACAACAAGTATTTTCTTTTTTGAAAACAGCAAAGAATAAATGCCCCAAAGCCACTTTGGAGTCTCTGCCTTGCAGTCGATTTACGTCACACATGCAACCGAGCCATCTTCAGAGACAACATTCTAGCACAAAACTGTATGAACCACGTCGGGCCTTTAATGCTGGGGCCAGCAACCTACACAGCAATGCACTGAGCAAATGTTTTGAATGAACAGACAGCTTAGAGTGTAAGGGCTAAGATACCTGACATGCTGCAGTCAAGTCCAAGTGTAAACAGTGAGGGATCTTATTTCTAGACAAATGTGATAGCTAAAGATTATCTGTGTGAGCATGTGTGCTTCTCTTTCCTCCATCATATGAAAGATGGAAAAGCTGTCTTGGTTTAATTCATCATGTCATACTACTTAGATTGAAAGCACAAATACATTCACACATGCGAATAACTATAATGCAAGTATTTTGTATACACTAATTCATTTGGTTTGTTTTAGGAAAGAAAAAATATCCAAACTAAGCAGGAGGAAGATCCACTCATTTATTCGTTTTATTATTGCTTAATCTGTGGATTATTTTAAAGAATAATCTATTTATCTAGCTATAAAATGTCAGGAAAAAATTGCCTTTTCAAATTGTTTTGTCTGATAAACAGTTCAAAATCCAAAGACATTCAATTTACAAAGAAAATCAGCTAATCCTCAAATTTCAGCATCTGAAACCAGGGAATGTATGGCATTTTCACCTGAAAAATGGCTCAAACGATTATAGTAACTCCACTCAAAAATGTGTTTTCTTATGTTTAAGTCCCCTAAAATGTCAGACGTTGACTTTATTGACTTGTATCTGTGCAAAGTTTGTCACTAGAAAGGTGTTTTCACATTCCTCTACTGAAGGGTGAGATGTCTGTACACTTCCATAAAATCTGAGATTCAAAAGTACTCCGGGCAAGCTAAATTTAATACGTCACAAAGTCGAAAGCCAATCGCAATGCCACCGGTGAAGAAACCTGACATCTCCAGCGCAGCGCTGACTTGTCAGTACCAAGCCCCCAGGAAATGCACTGGGCTTTGAAGCCAATTTGACATAGCGGCCAAACCGTGTTATTACAACTTCCGGGTCCTTCACGTGAAGCATAATGGCCCAAAAATACTATGTCCATAGACTTACATTGTTAAGGAAGTGGCTATAAAATAGTGGAAACTTTTTATTAGCGTCACAACCCTGTGAAATGACTCGTTTCACTATCAGAATTTCATCCATTTGGTCTGATAACATTTGGAAAGTCTAGAAGAGCCGCACAATTAAATCATTTTATTCCCGTTTCAAGTTAGTGGAACTGGAAGATAGCCAGCTTGGCCGGTGGAGCCTCTAGTGTGTTTGTTCTATGGGCTGCACGATGCAGAAGATCCGGGTAATTTTATACCGGGAAGTCAGCTTTCATCTATAACGTGTGGGGTCAGATATAGGCGGGGCTGGACAGCCGATGGGCAGGGTATGATATGATATCCTACTGAATACAAATCTTTACTCAACTAAATATAATGGAAACTTATATTTAAAACAACTTTCAACTAATTAAATGCATAAATATATTTTAAATATAGCTTTTTATAACCAAGCGACCTCGCAAATGTTTTGCTGTTACATACTATGAAAACATAATGAACATTTCAACAGGATTTGCAATAGTGAAATTTTTTATACTCTACAATGTGCAAATAATATTGTCACTTTGGAGCCTAACTTAGAAACCACATCCAAATTTCTCAGTTGAAAGCCAGTATATAAACAAAACCAATGCCTCATGCCTGATGGAAAAACCTACGTTTAACCCACTCATCCACACTGTCTTCCTACTGATGTAGACATTTCTTTGCTTTTTATATACGTTTATATACCTGACCTTATTTTACATTAATGTACAGAACCTCTCCCATTATAATGTCCTGGAAGCTTCTTGTTGGCAGCACACAGCCTACATAGTTCCATACATGACATTTTATATGTAACACAAAATGAGTTGAAATTAAATCTTTGCCTACCAGTGCAATATGACTGGATTCACACTAATCAATACTCTGTCAACCTACAACCGAACAAATGATCAAAATGATTAAACAAATGTGTGTTTTGTGACACGTAGATGTTGTAAGCGCATTTCAGCTGGTTGAAAAGAGGGCAAAAAGAGGTCGGTCAGGCCGAATATCACCTAGTTTCCAACTAGAAATCACTGTTGAAATCCCGGTTGGTGGACTCACAGTGGTTTTAGGGAAGGAAAGGGCAATCCAATCAGAACAGTTACAGGGCAGGGTCGGACATCCAACCCCGCCTTTTATCCGACCCCTCTCGCTTTCATAGGAATGAACGGGCCCCTGCCTCCGACGCTGTATCCAGTTCTCTTTATGCCTCCATGGTGAGAAGAGATAGCAAAAGTTTGCATGGTGAAAGTTTTGACAGCAAACATAGTAGAGTGTGCGGTTTTTGGATGTAAACCGGACCTTGGAGCTTCCTTCAACTATCTACTAACGTTATGTAATAACAATGTGAACACACTGTAACATTGTAGCAAATATTATTGTATGTTTCACAACCACTAACCACTAACTAATGTCAGCCACTGCCAATTACACACTAACAAGCTAATAAACAACATAAACAAATAAAAGATGCTAACTACACCATTCTGATATGTCTGTTTATCACCGATTTTTGTGCACGATAGACTCCTCATCTGGGTCTGACTGATGCTCAAACATGTATACTCTAGCCATCTTGACATGCACCACTCTCTCACCATAGATATATAATAAGAACATGTCTCTCACCCACATCTGTGTTCTCACTGGCACCGGTCAACCTCACACTGGTCAACCTAACATCCAGCGGATCCAGAATTTCTCAATGAGGGAGAAAGAATAGATGTGCTTCCAGCCCCTTTTCAGATTTTTTTTAAATTACTTTTTACGTGGGATAACCATGTTAAACTAAATATTAATCATAGCAGAGTATTTTTACATACTTTAAAACGTGTCTGGAGGGGAACTAGTTGATCAAGTTTTCTGTTGACCAAATAATCAATTAATCAACAAATCGTTTCAGTTCTACAAGGCACTGTGAGGAGTGAAAATGTTATGGACATCCTCGAATTCTGCTTTTAAAGGATGAACATCTTAAAAATGCACAACTGTGGGATGCTGGGGTGCAGATACATGAAAATGTGCTGTGTTAAATATCCAAAACATTAATGGCTCTAGATTTAGGGCTTTTTCTTATTTAAACCATTTGTCTACATGATCCATAGAACCAACAACCAAGTCCATTATTGACCACGGCTATCTGCCAGGTCTTCTTCATTCATCAGTGGAGCTGCCTACTGTGAACTCTGGCAACTGTGGTGATTTCATGGGTAACTTTTACTGCTTGATCCAGTTGCAGGGGAATTAAAGGCTTGCAGTGTGGCTTAGCCTGGTGTTAATCGCAAGGAAAGTCACTTTGTCCTTGTTCTGTGTAGCTCTTTAAAACACAGTCTGAGTGGGATAGCAGAACATATTAGGTGAGGGCACAGTGTTTCAATAAGCTGGGATAACGGAGAATGAAGTTAAGACAATGACCATTGTACTGCAAGGATGCAGCCAAGGGTGAATCAACCGTTATCACCTAGCTTGGTAGGATGCTACACACCACACGTAATCATTGTCTTAAATGACACTAGCTAAATCCTCTAAAACTGGCATTACTGTTTCCAAATCAGGTGAGGTTTCTGCTTTTAGAATATGTCCATGTGCAAGGTGGTTTAGATGTCAATCAGGAATTTAACAGAATCATTGAAATCACTCCAGGTGTAATGGTCATATTACACCTGCCACAACAAGTCCAACAACACAGTTAAGGAAATATTTTGTGACACAGTGATCAAACTATATGTTTCGATGTTTAAATTATAGTAAAAAATACTGCACTCTCAAACTTACAAAGCCACAGTCAGAACGTATGTTGTACTGGAGGTCTGCCTCCTGAACTTAAAGGCTCCCGCTGTTTGAAAAAAACGTATTAAAAATTGATTACTGCTGCATTGCCAGACATGATCTATCATGCTGGACAGCACATGTAGTTTTTTCCTAAAACGACTTCTTCGGATAATTATTATGTTTAATGCAGAGCTGGAACAATTAGTTGATTAATCTATTTTTGATAATCGATAAAACACAGTTGTTAAATCAAGCAAAAATTTCAAATATTTGCTGGTTCCAACTTGCTGCTGCTTTGCTCTGTTTTATATCATGGTAAATGAAATATCTTTGTGTTTTCACTATTGGTCGGACAAACAAGCAATTTAAAGATGTTACCATGGGCTCTGAGAACTTGTACTGGGCATTTTTTTTTTTTTTTTTTTTAAATTTCTGGTACTTTATGGGCTAAATGTTTAATCGATTAATCAAAAATATAATTGATTGATTGATTAATCGATTATGAAAACAATTGTTAGTTACAGCCCTAGTTTAATGTGTGCTGAGGTATGTTTCTGGTTGCCTCAAAGAAGCAAACTTCAGACAGGTTGGAGGCAACTTCTACCTGGGGACGCACAGCAGTGATGCGCGGATTGGCTCTGACATCATTCTAATCAGCATGTACGCATAAATCATCCACCCGCCACCCACAGAACGAATTATTTTCTCCGATTTAGAGATCGGCACCCACATGGACATTTCACTCCACCTGTACTGGTCCCTGTAGGCTATATTGCCTTTTAAATAATGTCGAGCAAGCTTTCCATGTGATTTCTTTATTGTATGTTGTATTGCTGTTTGAATGTTTGAGTGATTTTCCTTTAGTGATTAGAGTGGCTGCTTTCAGTAATTTTAAACATTTCCATGCACGTAGTAATGTCACTGCAGCAAATATCGTGGGACATTTAAGCAGCAAAACTAAAAACTGTAATTATAAACTTGACAGGACAGAGGAAACTCTCCAGAGAAGACAGAATTAAAATTTTAGCTTCTGAAATAATTCTTTTTAGAGAGCTCTGATGGAGCTCAGGATTTATCAGGAGGATGGCTGCTTTACTCCAAACAATTTAACTGTACGAACCTGGACTGTGTGTGTGACCTTTTGGATGTGTAGAATAACACACAAAACATGAATTAACATTAGATCCTAACCGATCCTGTTGGTGTGTCTTTAAATAATCAATCAAGTTACGCTGCTGTGCCTTGTGCATTAATGTGCACACTGTGAATGTCATGAATATTTTCCTCATTAATGATGTATTATTTCACCCACCCGCAACCCATCTGCTATTAATCAGAATGTCAATTATTATCCACAGAATAACTGCGATTCGTGAAGCACTAATGCACAGTCATTTCTTAAGAACACAAAACATTAAGTATTTAATACAAGAAGTAGAAAAGATAGCAGTAGTTTCTGTTGCAAATACAGTAGCAAACTGAGACATGGGCATTAATGACATCTGAAAAAAACATTATACTGGTATTATTCTTTTTAATTTTTCTCTGCTTCATTATTTATATCTGTTTCTTAATTGTTTTTTCACTAATGTGGAATAAAAATGTCATCACCCCCTAGCAACACTGTTACAGTCAATGAAAGCTGGGATCTCATGCCCCTTTAAGATGGAAATACCTAAAATAGCAGATGTGTGGCAGCAAATTTTGTTCCACCTCCACGTCATTAAATACTCCAGTGACCTCAAGTTGTACTTGCACATCACCAATCCAAACTAGGCAAATGCCGGCTGCCACAAATACTCCCAGTAGGTGCCAAATACTGCAATTACTACAGTCACTGTTGTAGATTATGTACTAAAGAAAAAGGCCCAGGGACAAAGAAATTAGGGGAATGCTATGGAAGATGAAGATGACCTATGTCATACATGTTTGTCAGTCTGTCTACATATCCTCGTAAGTGTGCTTTGGTGTGCTGTAGCGAACAGCCCTGGGGGACATGGTCCATATTCATATACAGTAGCAGTACAAGACTCTGACCTAGTTAACAGATGTTAGCCTCTGTGCACATTACACATGTTGCCATTTATCTTGGACTAATTTGCTCTGCTTCCTGGAAATGCCTATTTACATCCTCTCACTAAATCAGACTTACAAATATCTGGACAACCTGGGTTTGCCCACTTGGATATTGCTGCAGCATCACAAAATAAAAAAATAAATGATTAGTAGTCTGGTTTAGGCTATCAAAAAGCCATAAGCTATCCCTCTGTTTGGGTTGGAATTTGGGGGAGAAAAGCTTCAGATCATACTGAGCTAAAATAATTTCTACCGCCCCGTCCACCCACTCAGTTATGATGACTGACCAGGTACATACTGCAAAGATGGCAGCCTGCTCTTTGACATTATTACTCATTCTGCATTGCACAAAGTCCCAACATCAGCTGTTCTCATGTCAGTTCAAGAATGCTGAAAATGCACTGCACAGACAAACTTGTTTATAAGGACTAAATTATGTAAATGCTGGCAAATATGCACCTGGTTTACAGGAGAGAATGAAAGGGGAAGAGAGTAACACTGACAATGAAAGCTGCAAGGAGTGTGTGTACGTGTGTGTTCAAGTGAAATTAATAATGGATGCAAAAAATGTCCAATCCTTAGAGTCCAACAATGTCTCCAGCTAAAAGGCTCTATATCGCATCAGACTAACCCTGTGATTCTGTTATATGTGCACTGTAATGTACATACCCTGATGTGGAATCGATTTATGATAGAGGCATGTGGACACTTACACATAAATAAGTGGAACTGCCACTGTAGAGAATCTTCCATTACTACTCAAACAACTGCAAAGGTTGAATCCATTCAAACCTAAAACTACACTGACGCAGTGTACTTGGTTTTTTTTTAGCAAACAGTATTTGAGTGGAGTCAACAGTCTTCGTGTAGACAATGTTTGATTGAAGACCTCAGAGTGTGCAGACTCACCTTACTTAAAATTAGCACACACATCCGCACTGAAAAACAGAATCCTTTCTTCCCACTGCGTAGGGTGAATTATCTGTTTGGCAGTAAAAGAGGGCATGCAGGGTTACACTGCATCTCCTTTATTGTGTATGCCCTCTCCTCAACACTTCCCCTTCTTATTTTGCATGTGTTACATAGTGTTGTCCAAACTCAAAACACCACACCCACATCACTGTGGTCATTAAAAGGTAATCTAACAATCAAGGCCTAGGCCAAACAAGGCCATCAATCGTCTTTTGCATCTGAACAATAAAATTCGGTTAAAGTTACACATTTTAAAAACGTGATGCAGTCACAGTTTCTTACTTAATAAATGTGGTCATGACAGGAGTAAGGAGTAGACACATTCTGCTTCACAATTTCCCCCTTTTCCACAACAAAATATAACTTTCAACCAGTAGCTAATGTCCTGTGGTATGACATTCCTGGAATTATACATAACGCATTCAAACCAACATACCAACCAAAGCAAGTTGCCTCAGCCAACTATATCTTATAAAATTATGGGGGAAAACCTAGATTACAAGTCCTCTTATTTACCATGAATAGCTCATATTTTTACTGTGGTTACTTCAAACAACTAAGATCAGACAAGATCCTGATCCTTTCTCTGTACTGTAAATGGTAAACTGAACAGTATAACTCTGCCTAAACTTCCAGCCATCAACATTGATGACAGTGAATGCCTGTACTGACTATTTTTTCTATAGGTGTGAACACAATTTCTGAAATAACCATTCACAGAAAAGACAAAAAAGAAAAGATCACAAGACCTTGGAGGCCTGTAGTGTTCACTCTCACCAGTCCCATCTCTCAACAAGCTCTGATAAACCAAAAGAAACAAATTCCTACCCAGCTCTAAACAACAGACAGACAACGTTAGTGACAAACTGGTGAAAAAAGTGGAACATCTAGCAGCTAAAGAGCCTGATATTTTGTTGGAGAGCTAAAAGGAGAGTTACAACTGCGAGGGGGTAAAAACGCAACTCCAAATGCATGCTACTGCAGCGAATCTTCTTCAGTGACTGCTGGTAAATAGGGTGCATGTACTGTAAACGGGCACTTATGTCTTAAAGCTGCCCTGTGTACTATCATTTGACCAATATAAGAAGTGATTCAGTCAGCTTTGCATGCAATTGATTACTGTCTCATCATATTGAGCCTGTTAGCCAGCTGTAATGATTTGTGCAATTTTGTCATAAGTTCATGGCAACACTATCAAACGGTTTACGCCAGACTGAATACAGAATCCGAGTAACCCACAGGTTTGTCTATAATAAAGAGGGAGATGGGTGAAACCTCTTGTGTAATTGTTGATGAATGAATGCAGGTGTATTTGATGGCGAGAGCTGTGTGTGTGTGCACATGTTCCACTTCTGCAGGTGGTGAGGAGAGTGTCCCTGCGCTATAGCGCATTAAATGACCCCTAAAAATGTGACATTGCTAGAAGTTATACATCAAACTAACATAGATTAAATCAACCCCTCTGGTAAAAACATCCTCTTCTGCCAAAGTTCCCAAAGTTTGATAAGCTGAAAAATATGACAACTATGCAAACTGCCGAGCAAAGTTCATATCAGTTCACTTGGAGACAATTCAGTTAAAGTTTTTATAGACATTTATTTAATTACTTTTGTTAGTGATAAATATACTAAGAATTTGTCAACTGTCAACTGTTCCGAATATTGCACCACAGAGCGCCACAGGAAGTCATTCCTGCCTGTGGCCATCAAACTCTTTAACTCCTCCCTCTAAGTGTTAGTCTATATGACCCTAAGTCATTAAACTGTGCACAACATCACTGCAATACTTGAAATAATTGTGCAATATTCTGTTAATACTGCTGTGCAATATACTCTTTTCAGTTTAAAATTCCCTATTGCAATATCCACTGTCTCATAATCATCTTAATCTGCTACACTTAACTTGACAGTTTATGCACTATTACTTACTACTTGTATTATTACACTGTATTATTATACCGTACATACTTATCATCAACCGGTAAATCCACTTTGTGCTTTACACTTATTTTAATTTTATACCTATATCCACTTTGTACTTAATTTATCTTACCTGTATTATAGTGTATTATATTCTGATTGCTTAGAACTTCTATCCCTGTGTGCACTGACGTGATAGTGAGCTGCTGTAACAAAAGAGTTTCCCCTCGGGGATCAATAAAGTATTTCTGATTCTGATTCTGATTGCATGTTTCAACCAAAGCATAATTCTGCAGAGAAACAGGAGAAATGACAAGCAGTTTGACAGGAACCTAATATGATGTGGCTCATTTCACTCATCATTATGTATTTTAATTGAGCACTCTACCTCTAATTGATTGCACACTTAATAAATAATCATTACTGAAAGAAGCTCTTGGCCAATTTTATGCTGTGAGCATTGTCAGGAAATGAATAAAAAACTCGGCTCTACTTAAATTTACTTGAAATAGGTACGCATACATATGTAAGAACCAGTGTGAACAATTCCCCACCATTACAATTTTTTTGGTCAAAGTCCTGGTATCACTGCAGGATAAAGCAGTTTGAAGTGCAGATGGTTTTGAATCCAAAATCCAAATCCTCATTGTTGATGCATGCTAGATTGCCCCATCTGATATTTAATGAGGATTCTTTTACATCACAGTCAGTGAGGTTACATAAGGGAGTGGGATTCCCTGACCCTGCCACAGTGCACTGCACAGTAGAAAGCAGTTGTCAGTCTGTCATTTGTCGTTAGTGAAAGACTGATTGTCACATTGTTAAGCACCCTCTTCAGTTTTTCTCATTATTCTCAGTGCTTTGTGTTTGTGATCACATCCCTGGCTAAAGAAACTGTGGAGAAGCTTGGTCTAAAATCAGACTTCATCAGCACTCTGCTTACTGATTGGTACAGATTCTCCAGCAGGTACACGGACATTGAGGATGTGCTAATGGTTAAGCTCAGCCTCTCTGGTCACTGTGGTAATAAATGACCATGCATCCTATTTATAAACACTAAGCTGTACACTGTGATGACGCTGTAAGCTGCCTAACACTGCCGGAGTTAGCCCATGGCTCCTTGTACCAAGAAAAAACTGAAAGAGGGAGCTAAAAAAGAGAGAACTGTAGGGAGTCCAGAAATTGCAAGTAAAAAATCAGTTCCTTTAGGTCCAGTTTAGCACCAACAGTGCATACATTTTTAGGGTGAATTTCTCAACTCTAATTGCCAGAGTTAGTTCCATGCCTTGCCCAGTGATCCATACAGAACCACAACTCATTCAAATATCATGACTTTTGACTTAATGAGTCCCTAACAACAGAAGCACCACAAAGCCATTTGCTGTTAATACTTTTCCAACTTAAACAATTCACACCAAATCTAGTATAAGCCTGAGTATAAGATAACACACTAATGCCTCCATTAAAGCCACATTTGTCTTTGATGGAACAATTTATCCTAATGAGAATCATTATACAAGACAAAAAACTACCTCAAATCCATGTGCGCTACAGAAAGCTAAAGAAACAACAATAACCCTTACAAACCAATCCTATAAAAAAGAAAAAACAGCTATAGAGAACAAAAACATTACATACGTAACCAAATATCCCTAACATAGTCACAATTTATTAGCTCGATTATAGAGGTGCCATTAAAGGGCAACTGAAGGAGTACTTAAGTTAAGAAAAACTTACCCTTCCGTCGAGACCCTCCCCTGTGCTCCATTCTGAGGAGCGGGGCTGAAAAAGGGGGTGGAAGGGAGGGGGTCCTACTAGTGGTCCCTGGGGAACACCAGTAATGGGGGTCCAAAGTATAGAGATACTGCTAGTGAGATGCAGAAGTCAGGAATGCTGCCTGTGCTGTGTGGATAATGTGAGGATCAGCTATTTCTGTGACAGTGTGTGTGTGTGTGTGTGTGTGTGTGTGTGTGTGTGTGTGTGTGTGTGTGTGTGTGTGTGTGTGTGTGTGAAAAGTGTCCTGTGACGACAATGTCAGCGACATCAGCCATGCATCACAAAGCACCCTCATCCTCCCACCGACAAACCTGCACACACGCACACACCTCCCTTCCCTCAACCTCCCTGAGCTTCTGATCCCTGCTACACACACAAACACACATGCACACACACACAAGGGGGAGGAGCAAAGAAAGTGAGGGAAGCAGAAAGCAGTAGTGAAATGAACAGCTTTAGGGGATTGTGGCAGGAGAGGGATGGATGGATGTACACACACATGTAGGACAAATAAGAGAGATGAAACAGAAAGCTGAAAAAACATTTTCACGTAAAGCACATTTGTGAGCTTGTGGTGCTGAATAAGCAGAGAAAAACACTTGCCATCCAAAGTAAAAGCTGTACAGTATATCATTTTGAATCAATAATTGTTTACTATTTTAAACTGCAGGTGCTGCCTGAGCGAGCAGTTTCATTTACAATCTGACCTCCTGACTGACCTCCAGGGTGCCTTAGGTGGAGATGGTCAATCGATCAGCAAAGCATAGCGAGCACATAGGACAATACAGCTGAAGGCTACGACAACATACTGTATTTTATAGGATACTGGCATGGAGCCATGCAATCACAGGAAATAGTTTTAATGTTGACTATAATAACACCATTAAAATGACTTAACCAAGACTCGGTAACCCCATAAGCATATAGGTAGGGCTGCAACTCAGGATTATTGTCACAATCCATTAGTCTGTTGACTATTTTTCTGATGAATAAATTAATAGTTTAGTCTATAAAATGTTAAAACAAATTGCAATAAACGCACGTCACAATTTCCCAGAGGCCAGGTAGAGGTATTCAAATTGTTTTGTTTTGAATTTTGACAAAAGAACCAGAGAAGGTTTGGCATTATTGTTTGATAAATGTCTGGAGAGATTCATTGATTATCACAATTATTTGATTTTCATCATTTCAACACATAAAGCACGAATGCAAAACTCTTTAAGTAACAGGTACAACAACACATGTATATAGTTTCATTTTGAATAAAATTAATGAATGAATATGTACTATGTTTCTCTTCCATGTGTATATGTGAATGTCCCTCTGATGGAAAAAAATGAACACTTTTTATTATTATTTTTAATTATTATTATTGTTAATAATATTTAATTTGAATAAGATTTGAATACTTATTTCTGACCTGATCATCATGGAAACAAATAAAGTATCAAAGCATTCAAGTAAACCCTATATTTTGCAGACTGTAATTTCTGCTGATTAAACAACATTTGTTTAATATTGTCAGAAAACAAACAAATAAATTAACAGTCCAACGCACCATCATTAAGTCTGTATTATGTACCCCTAATCTAAAGCTAGAAGGAGCAAAGACTGTACCACAGCCCCACAAATGGACTAGACAATGGCAGACCAAGCTCTGCTCTAGCCATTACCCTAAAGCTTTGGTGAACCTAGTACTCTGCTGTCTACCTTTGTCTTGGCTGTCCATTAATCTGTCCGTCTAAGAGCATGTGAAGAGGGCACTAATCACTTAACCAGATTAGGCTTATCCTGAACTTTTTATAAAACACAGAAGCTCAATTTCTGCTGCAGTCTTCTGGCCACTGGCTGCCTGTCAGTCAGGTGAGTGTCCTTCACCAGGCTGAGCCGTTTTGGCTGTTGGTCATTCAGCAGAGACAGGCAAAGCATGGCTCTGGGGCCGCCTATGTGTGGAGTTGTGACTGTCATCACAAAGTTTCCTGTGATCACTGACTCACTGGGTACTAAAACATTTTTGACAATACTGGATTTCTGAAAGCAATTTATAATTAATAATTTAATAACTTGATATTTACCTGAGAAAAAACTTGCTGACCACTTGAATTCAAAAACTGCCAAACCCAGTTTTCACCCACCATGTGAAGACAAAACTGAACATCCGCTGCCAGCATCATTAAATTGACAGATGTGTCAAGGCAGAGCTTAAAGAGGGACTATCAAATCACATAGTAAGAAGGATTTAGTAGTATCAAGCTCCACTTGGTTTGATGTCAGATGGCTGCTGTTATGTTATTTTGTGTGTGTATGTGTGTGTGTGTGTGTGCATAAGTGTCTGCGTGGTGCACTTTATTATGTCCTAAGCCTTTAAACCCTTTAGGTAAACAACACTGTCTGTTATGCAACATACAGCATGGGCGGGAGAGAAAGGACAGAGAGACGAGGGTAACTGACAGCGTGTACTAGTGTCTATAGGGTTGAGAGTTTATTGGAAACTTTAAGACATCCATACTACGATGGGGAGAAATTGTTGAAAATGTATCTGACTGACACGAGTTAAATGACTGTTAAGAGGAACAGGACCACGCTCAAGTGTCGACTGGTGCAAAAATGTTTCATCGTGGAGCAACTTTAAATTTAACTAGTCAAATCAAATCTTAATTGAACTTGTGCATGTATATTAGAAGAGAAAATGTACTGTATATGGAAGTGGTTGAGGTTGAAAGTGTGGGAGTATATCAGAAATTAAAAGAAAGAGGGAGAGAATAGGGGTCAGCCAAGGCTAATGGGATTAATGTTACTTGGTGCCGCTTACACCTGAATCCTCCGTGTGTAAACACTAAGCATGAGATGGGTAAGAAAAAAAATAGTACATTGCTGGCACAGATTAGGTGCTTTTTAAAAAAGTCACTCCACTGCCACGACTAGATATTTAGAAACACAATATTCCTGTTTTTGAGCTAAGATGGGTACTGAGCCTTAATACTTGGCAATTTACTAGAAGCAGCATACAGTATGTCAAATAAATTCTCTGATGAGATTCTCTGATGTTTTAATGAATGCAGGAAACTGACAAACAAGGAAGAATTAAACATAAAATTAAGCAACACTAATGTATTGCTTATTTGTCGGAAATGTTGTTTATTCCCAAACTCTTATTTTTCCTTTTCTTTCTTGACACATTTAGATCTATTATCTATCATTTAGTGTAATAATAATAATCAGAACACGTTTTTTTCTTCCTAACATTTCACTCCCCCCCCCAGGTTTACTTAATTTTATCCAAAATCTAATGTGCATGCAATTTTGCTTTTCTCTTTCATTTCTATAGCTAGTTAATGAAATGTTCCAAAAACACATCAAATGGAAATAAACTTCCACAATTCATGGTACTTTGCTATGATTTAACAAACAAACAAACAATCAAGAGCATCAAAAGCATGTTTAGATAAAAACGTATTAATTACAAATAGTGAGAATTATGAATGTAACAGAAACCAATGAAAATGTATTGGTTGGTACACAAGAGTAATGTAATTCTAGACATAGTTGCCATCCATCTGTACTTTAAATTGCAAGGTCAAATGTCATCACAAGTAAATACAGTGAAATAGCATTTGGTTATTTCACCAAGTCCTTCTCAATTGTTCTGACCTAAAGTGCAAATGAATCATGGTCATGTGACAGGCAGGCAAACCCTTTTCCCTAAAACTAAGCAGTCTCCACCCAAAGTCGTTTTTTATGACCTGCTTGTATGGCCGAAAATGGTACACGAAAAACACTCACACACACACACACACACACACACACACACACACACACAGAAGTTAGTCCACCCTTCTCCAGATAGTGTCACAATCTCACAATTTGAAGGAAAGACTGTGCACATACATACAAACCTCCCCTCATCACACTTTTACTATGAATTTTAGCTGTAGTTGGCAAGCTAAATTCTAGGATTTCATTCTGAAGCACACCAGACCCTTCTCTAACCCCCAGTGTCCACTTTAAATGTAGAAAACGCAATTTTGAGGGATATAATGGGCTCTAGGAACCAGATGTTGGTTGTACTACTAGAGTATGAGTATGAAAAATCACCTTGAGCATCCATATACATTCACCCACAAACAGCTCTCTCGTTATAATTTCGTTTCCAATACATTTCCAATGTATCTATGTGTGTATATATATATATATATATATATATATATATATATATATATATATATATATATATATATTAGTCAAAGTGGACTTTGTGCTGTCCCTTGTCTCTGTGTAATATGCTGATGGATGTGTGTTGTCAGTGAGTGAAGAATGAATGCAGGGAAGAGAAAAGGGGAAGAAGATAGTTACTTTAGGAATGTAGGGAGAGAATGAAAGACTAGCACATGACAATGATTTTTAATCACAGAACATTTGGTTTATCAAGGCCAGCACTGAAAAATTAACAATTGTACCTGATACTTAGTGTTACATATTTAAAAAGGAAAAACAAAGACATTCACAGCAATAAGAGCCACCCCTGTTGAGCCTCAAGCATTTACTAAACACTTAAGCTAAAATGTAAACTTCACTGAGACATTGGAGGTTGGGGAACCCAAAGCTACAAAACTAGTTTGACCAAATACCAAAGACAGCTTTGAGGCTTGCAGAGATAAGGACATAAAAAATCCAGACACATCAAATTATTGTCGGAGGAGATGTCTAGCAACTGATTAAAAATTCTCATTGTCTGCCACTGGCGAAATCCTTAAATTCCTACATGAAATAAAGAACAATATAGAGTAAAGCTAAAAAGTAGTGTACAATCTTGAACCATTTGGCCAAGTGAAAAATGTAATTTCCGCTGACTGAATGTTTTAGTCAGACAGTCCTACTTTCTCTGACTGCTGCTTCCTATTTCCTGTTTAGTGATCTCCTCCCCACTGGTTCCCTGGTCTCAATATGGTGTCTCTGATAAGCCCTCAACTAATAAGCACACACATTTTTGTGGCTCACTCTTTTCTCTCTATTTATTCTTTCACAGTTAGCTGTAGTTTGTGTGTGGCCCTCAGAGTTCATTTGGCTTTTGTTTACATAGGTTCATAGACTGTACAAACATGGGAAACTCCTCCAGCTCTTTTTCTTTTGACTATGTTTCTAAGCCTAACAATTCAGATGTCTGTTACAGACCTCTTTTGTCATCTTTACATAATGCTTGAGACCAAATATTCACTGGTGTTTAGCGCTGTTATGTCCACCAGCACGTTTGTAAGATGTTCCACTCGTGGAGCTCTTAAACTTTTGGGACTTGTTGACTGGTAAACCATTTTTCATCAGTTTAAATTCTGCACATAGTGGGTGTTATTTTGCTGTTTGTGACTTTGCTGTTCCAATCTTAAGCAAACCAATAAACATGATTAAAGTAGCTCACTGGTGAAAATCTGGTTAGAACCAAGCTACATATTAATAGCTATAAAATGTCCCCACCCTCAGATGTGGTCACCAACAATGGATATTAGAAGTCTTACTCTCCACAGCTAAGTGTTGGGTCAGTGCTACTGATGTGCTTACATTTCCATTATCAAATGTGAGGCGACACTAGTTTAGGCACTACAGCACACCAATATACACATAGTGGTGGTTTTGGACATAAACAGCTATCTGTTTTAGGAAAGACACAACATCTCCAGCAAATTAGGAGGAAATTATTGTTTCTTTACTAATTGTTTATCAGCGCCATCACCGGTAAGGAGCCAAAAATTTTGTGATGTGAGCAATGCAGGTTATGATGCTCTCACCATGATTTGCATCATAGTTATGATGCCAAAAAGCCATGTAGTAGCCAGATGCAAACTCTGTGTTGGAAAATATCTTCTCTGCTAAAGTGTCTTTGAATGTGACATTGAATCCCTGCCAACTTTAGAAGTATAGCTGACCTCACTGGCCCCAACATCATCACCTTGCTGAGCTTTGCTATTGATGGCTGCACACAGTTTTGCAGTCCTCTGACTGGTTTAGCCTCCTAAAGAAAAGAATCCAGACATTTTACGTTTATACAAAATAAATTGCATTTTTTGGGAGTACAGAAATAGTGAGCGGACATTCATTCCCATCTTCTTCATTTGTAAAAATACCTCCCACCATCCCCTATATTAAAAGGTGCAATATGTACGAATTGGCCACCTGTCAAATTCATACTCCAAACAAATGGAGACAGCTTATCACCAGAGTAACCACTAACTGCTGCTAACTGTAGCTGTCGTTAGCTAGTTAGCTCAGTTAGCCATGCAGCTAGCGGTCCTATTGCTCGTTGACTCTGCCAGGACTGGGAGTTTGGAGTACCGTGGCATGTTGGTGTTTACACCACTAGCACAGGAGCTTTGGATCACCAGGAGGAGGGGGTTTTCAGGCCCGGGCAGGGGGGCCCAGCGGGGAATGCTAGTGGGGAATGGTGCCTGAATGGGCACCAGAACCGGAGCCGGGCAAGTGAACTGGGCTTAGCAGCCTCCCAGTGAACACGGCCGGACCAGGCACGAACAGCATCCAAGACCGATGGAGGCGAGTTTGACAACAGGGAATACAGTACCAAGGTGAGTTACAGCGGCTCTGACCAGGACTCCGGGGACAGTGAAGACACACACAGGAGCAAGAGGGTGTGTTGCTGTGTTGCAGATGGAACAAGCAGAACTAAGTAATGTGGCCAACACAAACACACACAGAGTTGAGCAACATTGTAGGTTCAGGTTGGACACATGCTGCAGTATAAATAACCTAGAGCAGAGTTTCCAAACTACTTCTAGAGGTCAGCAAGGGCATAAAACTGGGACAAGAACCAGGTCTATACCTGTGATTTTAAGACCTGACCATCATACTACCAAATTATGAGACCTGACCTGACTGAAACCAACGTTACATTTACGTAGTTCTTCTTCAAAGAGAAAAAAGATACAGTATGTTCGCTTAGGTCAACCATCTGGGAACTGCAATATACAGAATGATGTGCAAGTAGATTATAATAGCTAATAAATCATTCCTCTTATCTCATGATACATTTCCTTAGCTTTCAATATCAAGCTCAACTTAGCCTATGCCCAATATCAGTCAGATGAACTTTGCTGGTAAAGAGCTTCTTTCCCATGTAAACTTTACAGTTCAAACCCAAAACATAATTATGTAGAGACATGATCACAGGTCGTTATGTTCCCACACTGAAGGAGTTATCATTGGGGATTTTGAGAAGCTCCCCTTTGGCAAATTGTTGTTTTATTTAAACCATTACTGATGTTAGCTTGGCAGGCTAATGCAACACATAGCAACTAGGCACAAGGATTTAGTGCAGTAATGTATGTTTTGACAGACAAAAGACAAAAACTGTCTTGGAGGAAAAATATACACATGATACACAAATATACACAAGAGTGATTAGGTTAGAGATTCAATTATTAGTTGTGGACAAACTTATTAGTTTTGACACAATGGTACAAGGAAAAAAAAGTTAATGTTAATGAATGAAATACCGTTATTGGATAAACTATTCTTTTCAGACAGAAAAAGGATGAGTCACCCAGAAAATGGATCTAGGTTCTCACATCCAGTCACAGTTGAACATGTGTTGCTCACCTAGATCGTAAGAAACTAGTTTAAAAAATGTCATTCCAACCCCGACCTGAGACTGCCATAATTTGTATGATAGCTGAAAGCATATTGCATGTGATGCTTGTAAAATACAGCAAGCAATTTGGGAAGTATGCAAAAGCATTGGAGCTTAGAGAGTTAACAACACAGGGAGAGAAGGAGAAATAAAAATACAGACAGGCACATACAGCCAACAGCTTTGAACAGAACCAGACCTGCCTAGGAAATAAACAGGAAACACATGTCTGGGACAGATGGGCAAACGGACCAATGGACAGAGGCAGCAACACCCACTTGGTCTGATCACCTGCTTAGTTTCAGCTTAAACAACACTGAAATAAGGTTACATATCCACATTTAGCTTTGTAAACAAGTGATTTATTAGTGGGTCAAAACCAACCACTACCAACACTTATACTACTATTACTGAAGCCATCCTGGACATTGAGCATTACATCTTAATAATAATTGTGCAATATTCTGTTTACTACTCAAGTGCAATATTAGTTTTCCCTTGTTAGTTTTTCTTATTACTGTTACGGATATACCTCAATTACTCTCGACAGTACATACACCTCCGCTTTTACTATTATTTATTACACAATTAGTGACATTGTATTTATACTGTACTTCACCATCTACCAGTAAACCCACTTGGTACTCGACACTTAGTTTATCTTATACTTATACCAACATGTTACTTAATTTATTTCTGACCTGTTTATAGTGTATAATATCGTTTTCTCCTGTGTGCACTGACGTAAAGAAGAGCTACTGGAACAAAGAGTTTCCCTACGGGGATCAATAAAGTATTTCTGATTCTTCTGATTCTGATTCTGATAAGCTCAACATCATACCTTCTTTGTGTCATAAGGTGTGGCTTTGTGCAGCTTTGTCCGTATGTCTGAGTAGGATTCCCTGTGTAGCATAATGAACAGAGTAAGGCACTAACATGGCAAAAGTTAGGGCTTACATTCACACTTGGGGAGTCCATACTAGAGGTCTGCACAGCACTGCTTTTTCAATCCCGCATCAGTCCCACACAGTTTTTGACCATTATGTATGGTCTCACTCACACACCATCCTATTTCACCCACTCCCACAGAGATTCAGATCACTCCCCTCTGCAACACTGTTCTGTCGAAAATCTGTCTGCCCTATGCAGAAGAGAAAAATACATCTAGCCCTTGTGGATTTTATTAATCTAAACAATTTCTAATAGTTGTTTAACGAATCAGCTTTAGATGACATGAACTGAAAATAAGCCTTAATAAAAGACTTTAAAAGCAAAAAAGGAACAACTTCAGCATAAGGCAGTGTGATCTAAAAGTTATGGATTGAGTCCCTCAAATTAACAATTTCCTTGTGTCACGTGGAATCCTTATTTTCAAAATGGAATCACCAATGGAAAAATTAGGGGTACAATAAGGTGATGAAGGGATTTTTAAAACAAATAATTCTCGGAACATAGAAACATCACACACTCAAGACAGATCACCACAAAGTTGGTATTTCCAGAGAAACTAACATAGATTAGTTACAGTACTCAGCAGTACACATTCAAACAGAGACTTTCAGTCTGGTTACACACAGTGAGACCTACAGTGCACTGGCACGATCAGACTTCTGCAAAAACAATGAAGCGGGTTAGAAATGTTTTAAAAAGTGCAGCCGAGGTCAAAAACACTGCTTAATGTGAGAGTGTTTTATTGGCAAAGGACAAGACAAGCTCTTATATTGAATTTCAATGTGGATTAACATGGAAAAGTGAAACAAATATCACTGAATTTGCCAAGATATCATGTTGGCATGTACAGTTTGGCTTTGTTATTTGAACACTTGTTACTTTCCCTCCACACCACAGCTAAACATAGAACTTAACTTTGTGTTGTTCTAAAGAGGACAAAATGGGACAGGCTCACCACAAACGGTTTTACTACATTGTCAACACCAAACTGGCTGATGGTTTTCTAAAAATCTAGTGACTTGTCTTGAAAGTGTGTAAGGAAAGGGAAAGTGTAGGCATCAGCTACTGAAAACAGCTAGGTTCAGGCCAGGAAGCTTGAGCTAGTAATATTTGGTTAAGTTTGCATTTGTGTGACTGACTGACTTAGGAGGAGTAAAACAGATACTGTTTCACTTACACAGAAGACTAAGCTTTAACATATTTCATGTTAGAACTAGAATTACCGCCCCATGGTTGTATGCCTCCGCCAACCAGTCAAGTTGCAGTTTACATCCATGTCTGTCCAGACTCATATAATATATGTAGTGAATACTTGGAAGGAATTTAATAAAAAGGTATACAGTGTATTTTTTGGCTAAATTAAGGATTATCATAGATGTATTGGATAAACAGGTACACATGTACTTGATTACTATGTAAAGGTGGATTATTAAAGAGTATGGCTACAGAAAATGTGGTGCTTTTGTTTTCTCCTGGCATTTTTAGATGTGAAGCCTCTCTATTAGCTGTAGGTGAAACTCACTCACTCACAGGATCACGATTAGCTAGGCGCACTCCAATACGTTGTTTGCAGTCACATGATTCCTTGACACTTTACTCATTGTGTTGCCCTAGTCAACATGTGTGTGAAATCTTGAATCGCCCAATTGAATCTTAAATTATGGCTAAAAACCCATTTTCAAAATGACCTTTGACTCACTGTCCGACCAACTGTGAAATATGGTCACAATCTTCTCTTCTGTTCCTTAGTTATGGTGTTGATTAATGGCCCAGAAGTGTTTTTCCAGGACATTATGACGTCACAGTGAAGTTGACCTTTGAGCTTTTGGGTAAAAAATGACCACTTCATCATTGTATCCCAACATCTGTGTGAAATATTGTCATAATTACCACATCAATTCTTGAGAAACGTGTTTGTCAAGGTCATTTTGAGGTCACAGTGACCTTGACCTTTGAGTCAAAAGTGTCACCAACTCATTGTCTGACCAACTGTGAAATATGGTCATTAATTCTTGAGTTATGGCCAAAAGCGTGTTTTGTGATGTCACAGTGACCTTGACCTTTGACCACTAAATTCTAATCAATTCATTCTTGAGTCCAAATGGACGTTTGTGCCAAATTTGAAGAAATTCCTTCAAGGCGTTCCTGAGAGCGCGTTCATGAGAATGGGACAGATGGACAAACAACCTGAAAACATAATGCCTCTGGCCACGGCTATCGCCAGCGTGAAGGCATAACAATGGCAACGTGTGAGATAGAGGTAGAACGCGCTGACTCAAAAACACCCAAAAGGGACAGAGGTTTGACATTATCTGCCCTATGCTTTCACTGACCTGATGCTGTACCACCAGTATTAAATGAGTATTAAATAAATGTGTCAAAAGTTAAACTGGACATCCAAATTACGGGTTCATGAGATGCAGAGTTAGCTAGGACCAACATAATTTTCAGAAGGAAATAAGCAATGGAAATAGAGACAGAACCTAGAACCAGAAAGGGAAGGCAGGACAAAGAGGGTATTCAGATTGAATGAGAAGAACTGGAGTACATTACATGGGGGTGGGGTCTCACTTCTCCCCACTCAGCCAACGGGAAACAAGCCAGCAGTGTAATCAATAACAGTGACTGCTATTTGACTCAGTCCTCCCTACACAACATGCTCATGAGCCAACAATACTTATGCAATCAAGGACCCTCACTGGTAAACCTTCAACCATTCTCCCTTCCCAGTCCGCGCAGCCTTCTCCGCATCATTTGGCCATATTGAAGCCATCAGGTTCTCAGCAAATCAGACAAAAATTTACAAATATTTTACAGTTTGAGTCCTCTGCTCTGTCTGGTGAACATAGGCTTGAATACATTGTAGATGACCTGTGGATTAATGTAGACAATAGAAATATCCTCCTTAAAACAGTATCAGTGTAAACAAAATAAAGTGTGTGGTCCTGATGCTTCTACAAGCCAAGTTATAGCACATCATTTTGTGGCTACAGATCCAGTGCAAGCCATTTATGACATATCATACTGCCCTCACAATTGTTGTCACTACAGCCATTGTCAGAGACAACACTAACAACAGTCTGGCAAAACATGGAGTGAAAGAGAGAAGTTTGTTAAATATGCACTCTATGACCTCTCCGTGTTGAATATTCTGAAAAAACAAAAAAAGGTTCAAAATGTTGCCCTGGCGTTATGCCTTCAGACAGGTTAATATCAGGTTGATACTGTTGGCAGAAGCCAGAGAGAAGAGAGAACGTTTTGTTCCATGACCAAATCTCAAATGTTACACTGATGTACAAGTCTAGATAGAATGACTATTGCAAGATGAATTCTGGGTGTCAGGATCAAGTCCTGTTGTTATCAAGTCCACAAAGCTGGCCTTCGGCCAACTGTCAGCTCAATGTACACAGGCTATATATCAGGCTTCACAAAGTACAGTCATGGATTTCTAATTCATAACTGAGACAGACTTGCTGAACTTCACATATAATACACCTACAAGTGCTATTCAAGTTCATATATGTATTTTAACTTTGTCCAACAGGGTTCAGATGGAAATATGCATCATGCCTGAGCCAAGGCACTGTGTAAAAGTTCTGTTATCCTGTTGTTTGTTACACACTAAAGTTCACTGTAAGGTCTTCAGAGGGTGAGTCATGTCGGAGGTTGCATATCAATGGTAATCAACACAGAGAGATGTTAGGAGATTATAAAGTCATTGTTGTCCCAATTAGAGCATCTATGTTTGTCCCGTATTTGTTATTACAACACTAGGAAACCTGGCAGTATACTGAAACAATGAGAGATAGAAAAAAATAGAACAGAATAGAATAAGGATAAATTATTTATTAAGAGAGGGGGCAGGTGAAATACTCAGAAAACAAGAGATTCAGACCAAAGGGGAAACACTGGCATGGAACAAAATTCATGTCAAACTCCCTTGATGGGCAGTGGTGTGAGGAAAACCCGGATCTCACACAGTTGCTGAAAAATGAACAAGCCTTCCCTAAAATTCACTGTCTTCCCTACACATTATCTACCCACACACAGCCCATAAACAGTTTTTCTGAAAAAAATATAAGCAACAGTAACCCATGCAATGAAGCCAAATTATTAGCTTGCAATGGATACTGTAAGCAAAGTCTGGAATTTTCCAGAACTACTTCTCAATCTACTGTCTCAACAGAAATTTTAAGATGTGTTTCAAACTTTAAAAAAGTGGAAAGACTGGTCGAGTCTCACTTAAAAAAAAAAATCTGTAAATTTGTTAAGGATATAAAGTTTGAATTAGCATTACATATTTGCATTAATCACCCACCTGACGGAGATAAAAAAAACATCTGATCTCACCTGTGGCGTCCTCCTCTTCCTCTTTCAGCACATTGTTGTCATCCACGTCATCCTCCTCGTTGCCCTCTATTGCCTTTCTCGTGTTGTCCTTTACCGGGACCACAGTGAAGTTGGTGGGCATTTTTACACCATGTGCTTCCTCTCAATGTCTCCTGTTTGTCACACTCTTATCTCTTTCTCCTCCTTCTCCCTCCCTCTCTGCTCTGCTGCTCCACTGTGTCTCTTCCTCTGTCCAACAGCTCACTCTTCTTTCTTGTTCTTCTCAGTTTGTTTTTTCGTTCAGACTTACTGTCTTGGTGTACTTTACTCTCCAGACACTGGGTCTTACTTCTGAGTTTTTGTTCCTATCGCTAGGATTCTGCTGTACACCCATGTGACCCCCCCCCTTCCTCCCTCCCCCTGCACCAACAATCCAAATAAGGAAGAACACGCCCAACGGGGGCAGTACACACACTTGCAGAAAACATGACATGCAGTGTGTGAGAGCATACATATGGCTCTTTCTGTGCCTGAGGGCAGATCCTCTGCCCAGGAATGTCACTCTGTCTCACACACAACAAAAGCCAGCAATGTCAGCCAAAGAGAGGAGGAAATCCAGAGCTGCTCCACTGAGGAACGTCTGCGTGTGCACAAATACACACGTTTACATTTCCTCACTTCCTATGCAGTGTTATTTGATACTATGTGCATAGTCAGAAGTGGGCAGGGCTGATTTAAAGACGTATACTGGCCTTCTAAACACACACCCCCTATAGAGGGTTAGCACACGTGCATGCACATGCTAACACACATGTTCAACTTCTACATTACATGTACATCTCATTATCAGTGTACTGTATGTTACTGCGAAAATACACTCAGAGAAGGGTATGGGGAACTGAGGGAGGCATAGTGTGGGGAGGTAAGTGAATCAATACAAGTGTCAACTTCATGCTCTTATCTCTTCAGAGCAACCTTGGAAATATGAGGTGCAGAATTATGGGACTGTTGTTAGATTCAAAGCCTGAGAAAATGTGTTCAGAGGATAACAATTTTTTCAACATGGAGTATGTAGGGGGAAGGAGAATAAAAAATGGTCACCTCATCTGTCTATTTCTTCAAATACTATAACTTTCCTGTGATTTCTTTTTCACTTTTCTACCACCCAATTAAATTGTTACATCGAGCAGTGTAGCCTGTGTATTACCATCATTCAGCAGCAGCAGCATATTGCTGCTCATTTTCAAATCCATCGGCTGACCTTATCACTAATCCAACAACAATGAGTCATTTCCTCAAGGTAAGGAGTGCACTGAAAGTGATACGAGGTATTATATCTCACCCCAAGTAAACAACACCCATGTGGGATGGGAAATGCTAAAAGCAACCCTCCTTGAGGAAAAAGCCACAGCAGTGGATGCAGATGACCAGTTCTTTCATAATGCTACAGCCCCGGAGCCTCATTTGGCTGATTAACATTTGGAGACCCACCCAGAACAACTTACACTCTCCCCCTTTAGTTCCCCAACATGATGACACACACGATCAATACAGTCAACGGAAGGGTGGGGGCTGCAGGAAGTAGAAAAGGGAGGAGGTGGAACAGAAGGCAAAAGAATCTATAGAGACAGCGATGGGCAGGCAGTGTGACCACCTGACAGGAAAGCATTGCAACTTATGCAAGGCTCAGTGTTCATATACAAAGACTGATCCAGAGTAAGAAAATTCCATCTCGTACTACTGTGGTTAAGTGAGTTCCTAAATGTTTTGACAGAAGTATCCAGGCCTTGACTACAGAAACATCTTGATGGAACTTTGAAATCTTTAGGCACTGGGTTAGTTATATTGCTATATTTCCCATAAACAGGCTTCGTGTGGAATGGACCAACTACAATGATTTGTTTACTACCATATACTATTTATTTATCCCAATCTGTCACAACAACCCACTTATATACAAATAGTAGCCTTTCAGTTACATTTCTGTCGAATTGAAATAGGCAAATTTAGCTTGTTGTCAATTCTGAACATTTCACCCATGCCACTGTTTGGTTGCCAGTGTTCTGTTTTCCCCCATATTGCTTGTCAGGGAAACATAGTGGTCCCCTGGCAAATTATAAAGTGTTTTTTAAAACACTACACTGATAAATATTGTCCACCTGTAAAACCTTAGACTCAACTTGTTTTATCTGTCAACAATAATTGCTTAATTTCAAATTAGGAACAAGAAGGAACATTTTTGGGGGATTTCAGGGACACATCTGAAATCTGTACTTCACTATATAAGAGAAAGATGGTGTGGTTGCAAATATGGGACTGGCTACAAGCTACATGCAAATCAAGAGTTTAGTAAATACGACTGGTAGCTAATATACTGTCTGAAGCAGCTACCATACCTAGAATCATAGGGAATGTTTCTGGTGAAAGGAAGGCATTAATCAATACCTTGATCTGACAACTCAATGTTCACAAAGTATTATGGTGCTGCTAAGGTAACAAAGAGAGCACTTATCTACTCCCTGCTCAGTGGATGAGCAGTGATGTAACTGGCATCCGCTGATTAAGTGGCCAGACAGTCAGACTGCTTCTCAGGGACAAACAGTGCATCCAGGCCAGGAGGACAATGTTCCTTTTATGAGAGACTGAGACTGAAAACTAGGCTAAAATGTTGTGACATAAGCAGTTCTCAGACAGTTTTTCACCATGTCATGTTTGATGCAATTTCTCACAGCCAACACACAATATGAAAACACAGGAACTCAGGGGTATTTATTGCATAACTTCATTCTAGACTCATCTGCTGCGCTAAGATAATCATAAGAAGAGAAAATAATCAAATTTTAAAATACTAAAAAGAGACTTCACAGAGGCACTACTTTGTGAAACTCATTAAAAATTGACACAATATAATATCATACATTTTCACAGTGGACTAACTACACCAGAGTCCCCTACCTTCTAATGTATAGTAGAAATTTTGCTGCCTGTGTGTGAGATTCTTAATCACTGCCTAACAAGTGACTTTCCCCAATATTGTATTGTATCCAGAGTGTCTATACCAATCAAGGACATATCTATGGTGATTTAGTCAACCAGAACAAGATAATGTACAAATAGCACTATAAACCACAGTAGAGAAACACACAGGGTGTCAACAGGAACTTAACTCTTTCTTCACATGGACACTTCCTTTTTTCTAACAAAAATGGAGATAATTCCACCTGTTGGTTAGCCTCACAACTCTATGATTTTTATCCTCCTCACATCTAACTCAACATTTCATTTTATTACTCCATTTTTCTGTCATGGTTTTGATGCTCTATGATCTATTAGACTGTGAAGAGATGTTTGGGGGCCCAAAAAATAAATAAAATAATTTCAATATTTTAAAAGGACAAGAAAGAGAGAAATCCATTTAATACAGTTAGTTGTCTAGATTCAATTAATGTAATCTGAAAGCACAACACCTATGATGTAACCTGTTGTTACTCCAAAATGTATTGACCATTCTTTTAATATGACCAATACAAGATGGCAATAATCTACACTTCTAATGTGTTGTGTTGCAAGGTGCCCATATTATCAGTTTCAAAAAATGTTTTGTCCATTTTTGATATACTGTACATTTTTATTGTAAATACTGAATCTTTAAAAATAAGTGCACATTGTTCTGCAGGACTAGGACAAAGGAAAAAATAAAATTACAACAAGGTAGCAAAGTCAGAAAATGTCATTTCAAATGTCTGTGACATCACCCATCTGCCCTGCTCAAGAGCATGCAAGTAATACACTAAATCCCCACCATAAGTGATAGTGCCCTCTATCAGTACTGTACCCAGGGGACAGGAGGAAGGAACTTTCCTGTGAGGATCAGTTGTCACAGACACGCCAGGCTTCACCATCAGTTAAACACACACCTGCTCCCTATCAGCACCTAATCACAGCCAGGATAAAAGCACATCATTCACTTCAGCCAGTTGTCCGATCTTGCTTTTTGAAAGACTCTCCATTACTCCTAGAGTCCATGCCAGTGTGTGTTCCCCATCTCCGTCCATCATCGTCTGGCTGTGAACTTACCTGCATACCTGTCTGCTCAGTGCTGTATTTTAATAAATATCCATCTATTGCCATATCGGTGTCTCCAGCCTATCTGTCCGTAACAGAAAATCAGACCACACCATAGGAGTACAGCTTGAGCTCCATTCAAGAGAGGGTGGATTGTTTCTGTCGGTTCTCTACACCAATCCACCCACACCAGCCATCACATCCGCAATCGCTCCTTCACCACCGGTTACGCCACGCCCAAGGCCAGACCAGCGCCCTTCTCTGGCTTGGCGGAGGACTTCAACTGTATCCTTTGGCTTTATTCACTGGTGCTAGGGAAGCAGCCCACAGTTCCGAACCCATACTGGGGCACCCGCCTGGCTCTAGGTGGTCCTCACAGTCATCAGCCTGCAAACCAGTGGCCGTCCGCCCGAGGTTCACAGCTCCGCACATGCCCAACCCCCGGGCCGTCCGCCCAGATCAACCTGCTGCCCGTGGAGGAGGACGACCACCACGTCGGCGGGGTCCTCGGCCATCGGGAGCTGGCCGTGGAGGGAGGGGTTATGTCACAGACATGCCAGGCTCCACCATCAGTTAATCACACACTCCTGCTCCCCATCAGCACCTAATCACAGCCAGTATAAAAGCACATCATTCACCTCAGCCAGTTGTTCGATCTCGTTTTTACCAAGGACTCTCCATAGGATTCTCCATGACTCCTATATTCTACTCCAGCGTGTTTCTTCTCCAGCGTGTTCTCCACTTCATTCTACTCCAGCGGGTTTTCCTCATCTCCGTCCATCATCTTCTGGCTGTGAACTTACCTGCATACCTGTCTGCTCAGTGCTGTATTCCAATAAATATCCATCTGTTGCCATATCGGTGTCTCCAGCCTATCTGTCCATAACATCAATATGCTGAATGATGCTGTGTAAAACAAACAATTGCATAAATAAAAATATAAAGGAAATCATGGTGGCTAACAAGCTAGAATACCATCTCTTCATCATGTCACGTGAGTTTGTGTCATGGCCTTTGTCACATGGCATCTTCCCTTCTCTCTATTACTTCCTCCTGCTCTTAAAACTGCATTGCATGATTTTTGACTGATCAGAGGGCAGACAAAAGAAAACTATATATATAACTATATATACTTAACTGTACTACACTGTAAGCTGTTATGGCACAAGTGTTAGTAGAAAATTACCTGACATCACTTCTACATCCAGCAGAAGTGCAGCAACAAGGGCCTCTCACTGGAGTAATATTGTTTTTGTCACCTGATAAATGCAAAACCAATATTCTGCAGTATTTTAGCTCAGGATTGGTCCACTAACTCCAACATCTCCTGAGAAAATTTTCTGTGTCGTTTGACTCTTTACCAGAGGCTTGTTTACTTCTGCCTTTTGGAACAGGGTAGGTAGTGTACAGCTGGTCTGTATGAGATTGTCTAATTTACAGTATATGTAAATTACACAGTTGTTTGAAAGCTGAAACTGTCACATTCAGTGAATAGGCCGAATCCTTAAGCAACATGTCTGTTACCGTTACTGTCAGCAGTTTGAGTATACAAAATAATCTGATGTTCTGTTTTTGAATTTGACTAGTTTCCTCTCATGACACAGCAGACAACTGAAGACTAATAATGACCCTCTGTTGCCCCCATTTGATCACATCTGGAAATACACCAGTTACACCAATATCATGACAAATTATGGACAAATCATTTGTTCTATAATTTGTACACATTTACAGGCTGAAATAAAATCAGCCAAGTACCATCAATCAAAAACACGTAGCAGTATTAACAGTAACCTGTGTAATCAGGTGTCAACTGGCAAATGGAAAGGTAATTTCTGAGTATTGACTCAAGTAAAACTAAGGGGAAACAATGCCAGCCATCATATTCAGTCAGACTTTCCGACTGTCCCCTTTGAAAAAACTCATGTCTGACTGCGAAATGGTGACTGAAGCTTTGAGTTTCCTTTCTGAAACATTTCCATAACTTTTGTTTATTGGTCTGTAAGGACACCTTAGCCAGGTGCTGAAGGTGAACTCTAGCCTGCAGCAATTCTATGAAAAATCTTTAATTAAGACTTGAGGTGACGATAATGATCCCACTAGTCACAATCAGCTATTCAAAGTCAAGATAAACCACAATAAATTAGCTAAGGAAAGGTAAACATCACTCTCTGCATGATTTGAGGCAACATCAAGTCTGTAATGATTTTACTGCACACATGGACAGCCACACCTCAACTATCTCAGATAACAGCACACTTGCCTGCCGGTCATCCATTAAACACTGTATTCGACACAACAGGCTCAGGTGATACTTTCTTCTCTTTTGAAGGTGAACGTGTTACCACTTTATATTTCTTTTAAACTTTTTTCAAGTTTTTACAACTTAGACTACCATTCCATTACCAGTTTAGAGCTACTTGCAAATAGGTAATAAACTTAGTGCTGACATTACAGATGATGTACAGATGTAGAACCCCCCCAAAGGAAAATCAGAGACTGGAGCACAATGATTGATTTGCAGCCTTTAATTGTGCAAACAGATTCCAACAGTACCAGAGCAGCTGTTGTTATGCATGACCATTACCCATAGCTGTGGCTATTTATAGTGACCGTACCACTAATTCATCACATGTACCTATAAACCATCATCTGCAGTGACATCTCAATCATCATTATTAAACGTCAGAAAGATGATCAAAGCATAATTAATAGCGGTAATTGTGCAGATGCATCGTTATTATATCTGGCCCAAGATGTTTCATTTACACTCTGAATCGCAGCTGCAAACGGTTTTCACTAAATGGCACAGACAACTGACCAAGTTCACAGGAGACTGGACACTGGAATCTAAAATAAATAAATAATTCAATGGATCAGTCAATGAAAGGAAGCAACGCTAATGATGAAAATTGTTTGGAAGTTTGGTTTCAAAACTGATAATTACACAAACATACTTTTGTGGTTACACTTATATGGAGATAGATTTGTGTGTAAATGTGTAATCTGTAAATATAAAACACCTTCCACAAAAAAAAGATTTGTAAACTATTTGTAAATATTTTGGAAATATAAAACAGATCTGCAAATACACAAAAAAATTCCACAAATAATAAAAAAAAAATCTGTGAATATATTAAAGTAATTTACAAATACATGAAAAGCCTAACATTTACAACTTTCCAAGAGGCATTTGTGAATTCAGTTTTTATTTCTGAATCAAAAAGGCATTTGTGAAAACACTTCCCTCTACAACGAGGCGTTAGGGTTGCCCGGTCAGCCCCCTGCTCATCGTTGCCCTCGAACCATTAGCATGTGCAATCTGCTCCAGTGGTGACATGGTGACACGGTGTGAACTTCCATGGATGCAATTTTAAATTAAATATGTATGCTGATGATTTTTTGCTTACCTTTAGCAAGCCAGCAATCTCTATAAAGATTCTCTATAAAAAATTAAGGTAAAGGTAAATATATAATTTTTATTGTCTGTTATAAATAGGAAATGCAAAGACGGAGCTGTGCCTGCTTCATGCCCAAAGTAGGATCTGCTTCTTAAGAAGTCAACATTGTCAAGCCGTGTGGTCTTAAATCTTTTCAGTGAGTCCCTGGGACCCACAGGTGGTCATTTGAGTGCATCCCAGGGAAATTCAGTTGGTCCACTATAAAAGTTGTGTGTTTTGACAAATTGTAGTGTTAAACCCGTATTTGATGTTATATGGTTATAATTATGGTTATTCATGTATGTTGAAAATGTATCTGAAAATTTAACAAATAAAATCCCAAATCTGTAAGTGCTAGGGGTATAAGCGGGACATGTATTTGTCCCAAACTGTTCGGTACAGGGCGTTCGGTATGCGACTTCCTCGGATCAGTACGCCCTGTGACCCAAACTATAACTGTCAAAATAGTCTATTTATGTCGACTATTCGCATGCATGGAACAGAAATTCTAGAGCGTGAGTTTTACCTGGAACGTTTTGGCAGTGCACCATTTGCTGTCTATCAGCTGTAGCATGCTAGTCAGGTTAGCCCGGTTAGCCAGGTTAGTCAAGCGCCTGTAGTGTAGTGCCTGAACGGCAAACACAGAGCTGGGAGCATTGCGGTTTCCCGGTTAGTTACGGTGAGCAACTATGAGTGTCAACCTGTATGGCGACATTGTTCACCTGAAGTCGGGTATGTCTGTGGAAACACTTCAAACATGTCATTTAGCATTTATCGCTGCAGATATGCGACCATACTCAGTCTATATAGACAGTCTATGTGTTGTGGGGAATACAAAATTTAAGCATATGGTCAAAGTGCTTGAGCACTACTACAATGTCTTCATGTCTGCATTTTGTGTATCGTTACACCCCTAGTAAATACACTGCAGACACACAGCAGCTGACAGAAAGAGAAGGTCATAATATACAGAGAAATATTAGCTTTCTATTGGGTGAATAAAGGATTAAAAGGGACGCTAAAAGGCAACAAGAATGCTAAGCTTTCAAGTTTCATCAGGAGTCACAACACCATCAAGTACATCATGTTTAATTAGGAAAGTAGTTTAAAAACACGCACAAAGGGCAACCATTTACTGCATACTGCCGTTAGAAACTGAGTACAATTAGCCTGATCAGCCACAGTCAGTAATGAATAAACATACATTATTATTAGACTGTAAACCATTAATCAAACCAATAACTAACCACAGTCAACATCAGACAACCTTATCATAGGCTACTTTAGCAGTTGTTTCTGTAGTGGTATCAAAACATAAAAAAATATAGGCTACATACAGTATTTGCAGTTTGAATTAAACTGAAGCTCCCTGGGAAAATATTACGCCAAACTCCCTTTAAGAAATATGATATATTAACAATTCCTTACATGTGTGCAAAAACACATAACTCTAGAAACACAACGCAAGTTCTTCTTGTCAAGTTGGCATCAGTATAATCCATAAAGATAAACTGTATTTCAATACTTACATACTTTCCGCACTTCACATTTTGGATTTTGTCACCTCAACTCGCTACCAGCATGTTTAGCTGCCCTATTTTAGTGGGAGACGACCGTGGGAATGAGAGACAGACATTTCAAAAGTTAAGATTTTTCACTAAAATATGTGCTGGTTGGTGCATCATATACACGCCGAACACCGACTCATAACACTGTTAATTCACAGTTTATCGTGTGTGTGTGAGACAGTATTTGAGTTACCAAAGTAACTACCCAGTTTGCTGCTTCCCGTTTGGTGCTGGAGAGATACAGTATATGCGCAGATGGTAAGAAACAGGTTTTTTGATAGCAAGGTTTGTTTATTTCTATGATTTCAACACAAATTTTTTCTTGCAAATGACATGTCATTATGAGCACTAGGAGGAGCCAGAGGAACCTGATGAATTTTATTTTAATTTTTATTTTTTACATATTATCTGTCTCATGTACTACTGACAGGATATAGTGACAGTTTCAGAAAACCTTTAACCTTTATATGTGGAATTTGTTTGTGCAGTTGCAGATGCGTTTTATTTGCTAAATATTTTTGTGAGTTTAGAATTTTTTTTGTATTTGTGGAAGGTGTTTTATAGTTACAGACTACACATTTACACACAGATTGTCGATCTGTTCACACAAATAATACTGAGACAAATCTATCGCCATACACAGTTAACTGAGCTTGAAAATTAAGTCAGGCATATCATGGAAATCTGTTGCCAGTTCTTGTGTAAGAACAGTTTTATCTTTTCCCTTTCTTAATATGCCAGGTAACTGGACATTAATATCAGCCAGTGAGCAAGTTTAGCAAAAACAGAAGCTGACTCAAGCGTTTTGTCAGCTCGGTTCCTTTTTGGGCAGACAGCTCAGTACAAGTCATGAGAGACGCTGGAAATGATTGAAGCTTCCGCTGTATCAGTTTCATCTCTGGCCTTTGACTGTACTGCAGTCATTTAGGCAGCTTGTGACAGGGGTGGGTTTAAGAAGGTTATCCTTAGGCTCTTCATTCTTCAGAACAGCCCGAACATGATACTCACATGTCTCCCTATGCATTTCTGACATTTGATATCCACGGATGCCACTACCAAGGAACTACTGTACCTACTGTACGTAGCTGTCTTTTCTCTTTGCATATACCTGGGGTCGACACAATAACATGAACATCTAAACAATATAAGGTAGAAATTAAACGTAAAATTAATGCTTAATTTCTGTTGAGACAGTAACAGAAAGGCGCTGATTCAACTCTATGGTAATTTGTTGTTGTTGTCTGTTATTGTTATTCACAGTTTTGCATTATGTTGTAAGTTGCAAGACCAACTCACATACATATTGCACCACAATTTACTACCTCAAAATTTGCCAGAGTTGAACAAATAATTCAGGCATCAACAAAAATGAACATCACAAAATTAAAAATGGTAGCATTTATTGCAGCGATATTGTACTCGAAGACATAATATCATCTGTTCATGTTTATGTGTCCACTCGGTGTATGTGCTTGTTGAACTGAGTCTACGCAACAATTCTTTGCCAGCTCCTGATGTCATTTCAAAGATAGATTTTGTTGTGCACAGGCCTCATTTGGCTTTATTTTTTCCTACAACAGTATTTATTGCAATTGCAAAGGCAATAAGGCCAAAATGACTCACAGTAAATGCCTTACTTAGCCTTACACATACTGCTGACCAAGAGCTGGAAAACCCCATGACTACCAACACCAAAAGTAGAGAATCTCCAGGGGAAAAACATGTTATGTAGTTTTTCCTACAACGTCTGTTCAATGTCTGTTCCGTAGCAGTGGCTTTCAGCTGCTGGAAAATTGTTACTGTTATCAATCTGACCACAAAGCTTTGTGTGTCTGAAATAAATACTCGGTGCACTTTTATGTACAGAGCATTAGAACAGATAAGAACAAGATTTCAGGTTGATTACAGTTTCCATATCCAGTAAGTCCGATATAAGTCTGATACTTATATTTACCTAAATATTGATTAAATATGTATCTGACACATTGAAATAACAGCTGTAGCTTCTAAATTTGGCACATCATATTTTTCACAAGCTACTTGATCCAAATACTGAAGGTCCTGATTCAAAACTATTACATAAACTATTCATAAGTGTAAATTATTATATGAATGAAAGTTTAACTGGAGAATGCAACTAAAACTGCCGTGACGCGATCAGTTAAAGAGAGAACATATAACTCCACAACTGATCATTGGCCAAGTACAGACACCAGCTGCAGAGAGCACTTTGACAAGACAATAGACAAGTTTAATTTTGGCCAGTTATCAAGTTACTCATGGAATTAACATTAATTATCTGCCACCGTCAACGTTTGCCATTTTAACTGGCAAAAGTGATGGTCAGTGCCGGCTAAAAACGAGAAGCTGCTACCTGAATGTTTTGTGCACTGATCTTTGCTAATAAGAAAGAGGAGAAATAACAGATTTGTTAGCGTTGGAGATTAGCGAATCTGTGTATTTTGCCACACAGTGTCACTCAGTACGCCCAAATAATTTTCCATTTTGGCAACACTCTAATTTTCATTCACATACTGAGCATATTTATTGTGTAGCATTATTTATTTATTTATTTAACTATTCTTACAAACAAAAAAGATTTGTCAAATTATCAAAGGTTTTATGACACAAAGGCACAAAAAGGCCAATGAAAAAATGTTGATATTTAATACAGATCCATTTAAAGATTCAAATCTTTAAATGGTGCAATGTGTAAGAATTTAAGAGATTTAAGAGTTTAAAACATTCAAAAATTAACTAAAATTATCAACAGAATATGAAGATATAACAGTTTTGACATTATGTCAAAGAAGTCACATTGTCGATTTGTTGGGTCTCTGTAAATAATATTATAAAGAGTACGGTCTAGACCTGCTCTATAGGAAAAGTGCAATGAGATAACTTCTGTTATGAATTGGCACTATATGAATAAAATTGAATTGAATTGTGTTGCAGAGATATCTACTGAAGGCTCTACACACTGTCACTGCCTCTCTGATGCCCGACCTCCCTCTCGCTCCTCTCCCGCCTGACGCCTCTCCTGTCCCCGCTGTGTTTCGTTGTCCCCGGAGTCAGAGTCCAGGTTGGAGAAGGTGTTGTCAAACTGGCCTCCGTCGGTCCCGGTCCGGCCGTGTTCACTGGGAGGCTGCTGAGCCCGGTACCATTGCCCACTCGCCCGGCTCCAGTTCTGGTGCCCGTTCCGGTGCCCACCAGCATTCCCCACTGTGTACCCCCCGCTGAAAACCTCCTCCTCCCGGCGGTCCAAAGCTCCTGTGCTAGGACTCCTAAGTTAACTGCACAGCTAATGGCAGTTAGCCGCAGTTATGGCCTGACATGTGAAATGCTGCCCTCTATTTTTATGGAGTATGTATTCGACAGAGTAGTCTCAATTCTTACTCACTGCACCTTTAAAGCAGGGGTTTATAATGAATGACAAACAACAAAGTTTGGCGAAAACTTTCAACTGCTAGACGGGATAATGCAGGGTTGTGTAGTGACTCAAGAATTGTATGACATGCAAGTATCAATATTAGGTAGACTTGTACAATCTTTGTTGGGCTGTCCATCTATATCAAAGACTTATTTGATATCCAGAATCAATGAGTTTGTTTTTCTTTGGGTATATGGTTAGACTTTGTACAGAGGTTTCAGATCCAGAAAGAGATAAAATTACGTGGATGGCCAGCATATGACAACATTTTTAATGAGCATCCCAAGATTTAAGATATAGACAATGGATAAGCCATGGAATCACATCGTATTCTTCTTTAGTAAAGGATGGGGAATTAGTAGACTTCCAGTCTATGTCCGAAAAATATGGTTTAGATTAGGAATGGTTAATGTCTACCGAATTGGCATATGGTAAATGGACTGTACTTGTATATACATTCATACATTGATGGCAGGTGCCAACTGCTCATCAGTTGAAAGAAACTAATTAAGCATTCACACACACTCACACACTGACGGCACAGCCCTTGGGAGCAATTTGAGGTTCAGTGTGTTGCCCAAGGATGCTTTGGCATGTGGGCTGGGGGAAGCTGGGATTGAACTGCTGACCTTCTGATTGGTGGACGTCCCGCCCCCAGCCCCCCAGCCGCATATGACTGTCCACAGTGAAACATCCCGCACATTTGAGCCCATTCCCAGCCCATCCTCACCTACTCACCCGGTCTTTCCTTATTTTTCCTCCCTATAACCTATAGAGTGGCTCCTTTAAGGAAGAGGGCAGTGTGTAGCGAGTGTGTGGGCGAGCGAGAGAGAGAGAGTGAACAGTGGCTGCGCTCAGAGCAGACAGGTGTTGGCGATTGAAGCAGAGGGAAAGGTTAGTAGTGAAGTTGTCTAGTGGCAGTAAATGTACAGTGTAGGTTACAAATTGCCCATGAATAAAAGCTGTAGCTTGTCAATACCCAAGATGTTCCCGTGTCTCACCTCCCAGCTGCTGGGGAAAAGTTTTTTATAGTTACTTGCAAATGCTGCACTATTATGTACAAGAGGTGAAGGGACCGAGTAAGGAAGAACCCTGTGATGTTACACAGATGTTTATTAAAGCACACAACTCAAAACCCACCAGACGGATTATTGGGGACCTGTACCTAAGAATATTGTTGATGAAGAACAACTCAACCAACTACATAAAGCAAAAGTGGGAAAGAGAACTGGACATTGAAATCTGTCCAGGAATGGAATGGACTCTCATCATCTACACCCAGATGACTACTACAAACACACAACGTTGGAGAGACTTTTGCTGGAAGAACTGTGTGAGGGTTTTCATAATCCCAAAAATCAAATCAAAACAAAGTGGACTTCAGAACCAATGCTGAAGACAATGTGGGCACTTAATGGCAGATCACTTGCCACATCTTACAGCCCTTCTGGGCTGATGTTCAAGCCGCCACTAAGAGTATATTAGGATTTGATATTGTGTTCACTTGTCTCTCTATTTAGGAAACATATCTAAGGAACTGGATATCAGAGACAAACATTTACTAAAAATTCTCATGGTAGCAAGCAAGAAGGCAAATACAAGACGCTGGCTTCTTTAAGAGCCTCCCACCCTGAACTAATGGATAGATATTGTAAACAGCATATACAGTTTGGAACATATGACATTCAGCTAAAGATTACAGAAATAAAAGGGAGAAGAGTATTGTACTAAATGGGATATATACCTGACTAATGAAGAGTCTGACAACTGAAACTATAGTAAATGCAATTGTGAAACATAAAAGTGAATGTGAATGAAAGTGTACTATTCATTCAACTCGTGTTTATTGTGCTATAAAACAGAAAAAATAAAGTATATTTAAAAAATAAATAAAAAAGAATTGTAAGACAAGAAAGATGTGTCCCTGCATGCCTTTGGGTCAGGGTTGAATAAAAGTTGAAATTGACACTGACATACTCATGTTTCTCCCAAGGTTAATTAACAAATGTGTACATCAGAGAGGTTATCTTGCATTATCATTATGGTAGTAAAAATACTGCTAAACTGGTATAATGCCCTTGGATGAAGGGCATGACACCACTGATGACCTTTGAAAACAAATGGCCAATTTAAAAATATTACTTGATGAAAAGGCCATTTCCAGGATTGGGCTAAACTGTGTTTGTGTGCATTTCCCAAAACAGGAGGAAAGTTCTCTGAAAACCCTTCTGTCTGACCAGCGAGGGACACACCCCTTCTCCTGAGTGTTGCGTGTAAATAAGGAGCAACTGGAACAAACACCCTGCGCAGGACTGGCAGGAGGGACTGGGAGGCCACACAGGAGCAGGAGCAGATATAGTGGACGCCAGGGCCCAGTTGATGTCTATGTGCTGACTGCTGGGCTCCAAATAAAGCAGAGGGTAGCACATGATAGCCCAAGGTGCATGCCTTTTTAAACATGAATGCAAACACATGCATGCAAACATAATGCTGTGTGGTGAGGACGTTTTGAAGATTGACCCACCTCAAATCACTAACAATCCCTGTACTGTATTTACCATGTAACCTCAGGTTCCACCTGAATAACAGTCCCATTCTCTGAACTATCCTTCACATACATTTTCACAAGTTTTCTGTTTTTGAGGTAATTTGGAGCCAAGGGGTAGTAAAACACATCAAACAATCACAGACATTCACACACACACACACACACACACACACACACACACACATACTGTATGTATTAAGCTCAAAGAGACCGCAAGACCTTGACATCTCTATGGAGTTCGATCATTCTCACTATTAATGAATGCACACAGAAAGATTCAGAAAAGTATTTCAGGATTTATATATAAATGACTCTTTCCACAAAAATACTTGTACTTGTTGTATATAAATGTAAAACAAATCCACAAATAAAAAATAATGTTCACAAATGTGTTTCTAATGCATACAAATGTTTCTTGTTTTAAATAAATGTACCAAAATTTCACAAATATATATAGTATTTAAAAATTTTAATTTGCAGTTTTCATGTTGTTACAGTTACATGCAAACTGTTGAAACTGCATTTACAAACTTTCATTTGTGAACTTCACTGCATTTGTGTGTGGGTTTTTTGAGACTCCCCTGAAGTGGCTCAATTCACAAATGCATTTTTTTTTTTTTTTCACGTTAATGGAGAGACTAAACCATGGATGCCTTGCAGGAAGACCCGCCCCAACTCTGCCTCTGATTCGCTATACTGTTCCAGGTGTCTGCTAAAGCCTAGCTAGGTGCTACGAACTAGACGGGCCCAGGAGGAGAGCGACTCAGAAAAATATGTTAGTGGAGAGAGTCACTTATATATAAATCCAGAAATATATTTGTGAATTCTTCTGTCTGCAGTCATTATTAGTGAGACTGATCTAATTCCATACATCTCTGTCACTCTAAGAGATGTTACAGTAAAAAAGCAGTTTAAACAACCTGAAACACAAATCAGAGATTTTGTATTTTAACTAATCTACCACACTGTATGTGTATAGGAAAACACTCTCCTCCGCCATGTTTTCTTATACGGTATATACCATCATATCACCCAACCCTAGTCTGGGGCATTGTAATTTAATAGTATGCAAAAACATAAAATTTTAAACTGCTGCATCACTGTGTTCTTACTAATAATGATTTCATATGTGTATCTCTTTCTATGATTCTCTGCAAAGAATCTACCCACCAAGATCTCAAAATGATGAAAATTATAGATAACACCACTGCATTAGCATTGAGCAGAGGAAGCATTGACAAAGGGCCTCAGCTGCAACAGGTAGTGGTAGTAGTACGAAGCCTACCATATGACTGTTCAGCAACAAGCCTAAATAGTGTTTCCCAACCACAATGATCTGCCAATGTGTGAACTTTCAGAGAGATAGATTGACAGTTTCTCTATGCATACTGTCACATCAAGTTGAACACCTTTTGGAGACCCTTATGCCTGTAGAACCTCATCTATCTTTCACTGCCTGCTTAATCGCACATAAATCCAAATGTAATCTTGTACAAAATTAGCGCATATATGCAGGTTTTTTAAACACGCATAAACCCGCTAAAAATAGGCGACTGACTCCTTTCACATCGCCAGTAGACGTGGGGAAAACAGAGTTAATAAATAGTAGAAAGCAGCATGGAGGCTAGTAACAATGTTAATGTGGTTACTGTGTGTAGCCCATGTATAAAAATAAGGTGTAGCCACAGTGTTTCTGGTTTAACACCACTGTGCTGGGCAGGTGACAGGTGTGTTTATGGTGTTTGTGCGCTCTGAAAGATGTCACAGCGCAGATATAAAGTCACAGCTGACGGACTGTTAGTCTAGCATGTCATTACTACAAAAACATCTGTAGCCACTACAGCCATGAATGTGACATGTAGTGTAAAGCGCTTTGAGTGGCCGGAAGACTAGAAAGGCGCTATATAAAGACAGTCCATTTATCATTACAGTAGAAAACAAAACAAAAAATACCAGTGACCTTCTTTCTGTATGTTTTAGATAACTGGCAACAATCAGTCTGCTTTATCCAGAACATTTAGGGGCTTCATTTGAGACAAAGCTGTCATGATGAAGTAAAAAATGAAAGAAGAATCTTTTCGAAGAGCTTGCTGGGTACGTAGAACTTGCTCTAAAAACACTAAAAGGTGGTGCCTCTGTAACGGAAGGTGTGTCTTTACCTCCTTTTTCCTAAAATCAACAGTCAGCTCCTTGGTTTTGCTGATGTTAAGCAGTAGGTTGTTCTCTGTGCACCACTCTGCCAGATTGTTGATTTCCTCCCGATATGAAGTATCATTGTTGTTTGAAATCTGTCCAAAAATGGTAGTGTCATCTGCAAACTTCACAACAGCGTTGTCTCAATGTCAGGGGCTGCAGTCTTGGGTGTACAGCGTGAACAGGAGAGGGCTAGGCACACAGACCTGGCGGGCTCTGGTGTTGAGCACTAGAGTGGAAGAGGTGTGACCACCAATCTGAACTGTCTGTTTGTAAGTAAGTCCAATATCCAGTTTGCCATCAGTTTCATAGGGGAGATTGTGTTGAATGCTGAGCTGAAATCAACTAACAGCATTCTAATGTAGGTGTTGTTATTCTCAAGGTGTGTGAAGAGTGGAGGGCAGTGGAGATGATCCTCTGTAGATCTGTTGGTTCTGAATGCAAACTGGTGAGGGTTCAGACTGGCTGGGATGTTCCTCTTTCTGTGTTGGAGAACCAGTTTCTCAAAGCACTTCATTAGAATGGAGGTGAGAGCCACGGGGCGGTAGTCATTTAGACTAGACACTCTCCTGTGTGATATGTTAAAAACGTCAGTAATAACATCTAGCATCTAACTAGCTCATTTGCAAATGTGTTTGGTACACAGCCAGGGATGTTATCAGGACCAGCAGCTTTACTCATAAGCTGTGTTTCCACCCAAAGTATCCGGAACTTCTATTCCCAGGAACTACTTTCAGGGAACTAAAAGGTTCCTTCAGCCCATTGTTGTGTGCGTTTCCACCGCGAAGATTAGGCAAATAACACCCATTAGGTTACACCCATCACACAGCTGCATAACTCTTGTTTTAACTAATTAAACACATCACCTGCAATTCAGCATAAGGACATTTGCTTATTTTAACCTATGCACTCTCACCTGTTTTAAATACTGAGCTTACTAGCTTAGTACTTACCACTACTTCCACAGAGCGTGAATATAAGAATTTAACACAACAAGCATAAGCATTACATGTCTTTTTACATATATAGTAGTATATATACTATAGTAGTAAATAGTACTATATATACTATATACTCCTATATATGCACAGCCACTAGACACACATTTAGTTCCACAACTATTTATTTATCTGTAGAAATATAAATGTGCAAAATACAGCGTATGCGTGCTTCAGAAGGAGGGATGGGACGAGGGCTGCTGTTGGTCGCAGGAGTAAACACACTAGTCCCTGCAGCCTGCAGTACAATGTACCTGTCCATTTCATCTGAAAAACATGTTGAAAAAAAATGTATGTTGTGTCTCACTGTGACAACATTAACAAGTTATCATTTTGTACGATCGATTTAGCCACTCCTTGACTTAATGAACACCACGATTCTACAACATTAGCAGCTGGCGTTAGCATGTAGCTAACGTTAGCTTTTGGCTAGGCTAGCAACAGCATGACAACAGTTAGCTTTATAGCGTTTAACAAGCATCATGTGCATGTGGGCCGTATGTGATTTACCTTCAACCGACTGGTCATCCATTTCCACGTCTTCCACAATGGCCTCCAACAGCGCAGTAGCTGAGTCGTTGTGCCAGAGAAGGTTGGCCTGTGACCCAGTAACGCATCGATCCAGACGGTCAAACCACTTGCTGCTCCGCAGGTCAGAGCTTGACCAATCAGAAATGTTCAGCGCAAGCCCCATCCCGAAAGTTCCTGTACTTTTGGAAAGTACTACCCCCCAAGCAGGGAACTTTTGGGATATAAAATAAAGTCCCTGGAACTTACAGGGACCAAGGTCCCTGCAGTGGAAATGCAGTTCCTCCAAAGGTTCCTAGTCCCTGGGGAAAGTTCCTGTGGTGGAAACGCAGCTATATTCACTCTCAGCAGGATTCTTCTCACATCTGCTGTGGATACTGACAGTGGCCGGTCCTGAAGAGGCAGAGTAGACTTTACAGCTGACTCTTTGCAGAAGCGATCAAAGCGCACATAAAATGTGTTTAGATCATCTGGTAACGTGGCCTCACACATATGATGGGGGCGCTCATGCTTTTGTAGCCTGTGATGTTTTTGATCGCCTACCACATATCTTTGGTGTTGTTGGTGTTAAGATCTCTCTCCAGTCTCTGCTGATTTCTCCGCTTTGCCTCCTTGATTTATCCAGTTTAGCCAGCACTTAAAGATGTTAAAAATTAGTTCAACTGCAAGTAGAAGGTGGTTTAATTTTCTAATTTTATGGATTAAGCTATTGATTATTTTCTCAATTAATCGTTTAGTCTATAAAATGTCAAAAAGTAGTAAATACCCATCACAACATCCCAGAGCCCAAAGTGACACCTTAAACAGTCCAAAACCCAAGGATATTCAATTTTCAGCAAAATAAAGAAGCAAAAAGAGAAAATTCTCATCCTCTGAGAAGGACAGGGACGTCTTCAAGTTGGGTCAAATGAAGAGGACTCATTTCCCCATGGGGTTAAATGGCTTAATTAACTGTTAACTGTTAATAAACACAAATAGTAGAAACACCATAATTCTAATCATATGACAAAGCCACATTCTTTCATTATGCCACCACCCAGTTGAGTATGTCTCTACAGAGGGGATACAATCTTCTTCAGAGTCATGTAACGAATACTCAGGAGATTAAAATGTCTGCTGATGAACGTTCACACACAATATGCAGTATCATTGTCTTGCTGAGCTAGCTTTGCAAGGCAAAGGCCGTGACAAGACAAAGCACTGCATACACACGCTACTCCAAGTGGATGGGTGCACATGCACACCAATTTTCTTCTTAGTAACTTAATCTGATTTAGAATGAAATTCAATCTATGCATTAAAACTGAATACAGGTGCCAACCTGTCCTTCTATCACAGAAGAGGAAATCATGGGGAAGACATAATTATGCATATACACACACACACACACACACACACTATCTATCTAGATAGATAGATAGATAGATAGATAGATAGATAGATATGTCATCCATATTTTTCCATTTTTTATGACTCAAAACCTCCATTTGTTTCGTGATAACAGTCTTCCATTTTTTTTCAATTTTTCTGTGCTATGAAATAGCCTGTGTGAATCTAAATGATCGGTCAGTGACAGAAGTGGTGACCCATGTTTATTAAAACAAACTATATTCAAAAGAAACCACAACTAGTGACCCATTTTAGCAGCTCAACAATCTGTTTTCTAACAATTACCAGTCAATACAAACAAAACAAACAGATTGTCTATGCACACACTAAGCCATCAGCACACTGTAATTTAGCATGCTTGCTTGGCCAGTGTGCCAGACAATTGTTCCAGCACCTTCTAACCCTCAACCTGTTGCTATAGAAGCACCTTGTTTATGAGCAACTGGTCGAACAAGGCTTGAGAATAAAGACTGCAGCCAAATTATAGTTCAGAGAGAGAGAGAGACATACTCTAAATGATAAAACAACAACAGTAACCTTATGGATTTTAAAAGGAAATATCCATGGCAATATCATGTCATGTATCAAGTTAAAAGTTCCTTTATAAATGGAAGCCCATAGTGAGCTAATGATACCATTTTGACCACACAGGATACCACAGTAACACCTTACTTTTCTGTATGATCATTATTTGAACACTATAATGAATTTAAATAACAGGAGTTTAAATAAGAAGATATCTTATCTAAGACTTCTTAAGCCTACCTTAAGTTCCTATTGTTTATTTTGTGCTCTCCATTGTTCAAAATTGAAATTGGGTTCGCTCCATTATTTAAAAAAGGTACAACAAGTGCCCAAACGTAGTTACATCAATTCACGCTTCTATTCTTATATCCCGGTGTGGTAGTAAAAACAAAACATAAAAAGCGCTTGACACTGCTTGCACTCTTATGATAAAAGAAGAAACTATGGTTCTTTCAAGTTAGAGAAGGGGAAATGTACAGGGAGTTCAACATAGACTGCTCATTAAGACGTATTCAATTAGGTGAGGCAAAATTTGATATAACGTTAATGCTTTGGCTATTTTAACGTTTTATCGTTTAAGCTAGCAAAATCTTCGAGAGCATTATCTGTACTTTGTGCGCTTATGTGCCAATGTTCTCAGTGGACGGTTTTGTGACATTTTCACAAAAACTTAATCAGAGAATGTTTTACAGCACTGTGCAAAACTTTTTGTGACTCATATTAACGATAGGTGTATCTAATTTGCCACAGCTTCGGTTTTGGGGTAATGACGCCCCGGCTTTATTACATAACTACAGGAGCACAAAAAGAGCCCAAGTGAATAGCGACGGCTAATCCTCTGGTAGATAGAGGAGATAAGAAGTGGGGCACGGAGTTTGTAACGGGCAGCTGTCTTACCGTATTTGTTGGGTTCCCTGTTGTACTCCAGGATAGGCACTACAGCGTTGGGGTCCTGCGTCTCGAACACGGAGTCCTCCCCTGCCTCTTTTTCCACCACTGTGCCACCGCCGCAGCTGCTGCCGGTGTCCGGTGCGGGGTCAGAGACAACTGCGTCCGTGTGTTCCCCCTCCCCAGCGACCCCCACTCTTCCGTCCACCGGGACTACCACAAATCTTTCGCCCATGTCCCTCCTTCTTCTTTGTTGCACTTTTAATGGAGGAAAGACACACCGTCCGGCGGTTCACACTCGATGAGAGCGAACGCACGGGACAGCGTACAACGGGACAGACGCTGACGGACTGATCAGAGGATTGATTACAGTATAGACGTGCCCGCCCTCGGCCTTCGCTCATTGGTTGAGAGGGCTAAGGAACACTGTCAATCACCCCCAGAAGCAAATCAGAGTGGTTGAATTTTGTTAATTGTGGGATGAGCGAGTTCTAAAATTGTTGTTAAGGGAGCACTCTAAAACATCATATATAGACCTAAGACTAAATATAATTCAGCATATTTTTCAGACTATATAAAATTGCTATACTGAAAAAAGGAAAAACTCACTTCCTAATACTGTTATATTAATACATGAATTAATGTTTTTGAATTAATGACACACCTGTACAACTACATTTCCTTTTTTTTCTTTTTTTGTATGTTTTTGAGTATATACTGTAACTCCAAATATACCCTGAAGAAGGCCTACATCTGAAATATATTTATTTTTGCTTTATGACTTTGAAACATGGTATGCCAACTAGCAAAACAATGCCACTAAACAGAATACTCCTTAAAATAGCGCATGTCCCTGCTGTCACAATGGAGCACATGTACTGGCATGTCACGCTAAAATCATAACAAGCTTCTTTAATGGTCTCAAAATGATGGGGTAATTAACATTCACTCTGTACATCCTCCACTATTAATAGCCTGCCACAGAAAGTCAATAAATCATTCTAATTTAAAAATTAGTTAGGGTTTAGTCATTTGCCAACACCTCGCCATAATAACTTCAGTATGTTAAGGCTTAGAATAAATGGTTCGTCAATATCTCAGGATAGGATGACCTCTCATGTTTCCAGGCAGTTTCTGATACATAAAGTAGCAGGTCTCAAAACTCCCTGTTCCCCAAAGGACAAAATTGTAGCTTTTTCAGTTTGACACACTAGAAAGTATAGGGCACTGCTTCAAACATCATCCAAATTGTCAATACACACAACAACAGCATATCTCTTGCATTTAAGCTTTTAGTTTCACCATAATATCTGCTTTGAATTCGGATACTTTGAATCAAGTTTCTATCTCTGTTGGTTTCACAGAAAACAGATGATCATCTGGTGCTGGAAATCCAAGATCAAGACCCCAATTTAATTGTTCCTTGGGAAAAGACAAATCTGTGCGCCAAATTCAAGGGGAATCCGTTCACACGTCACTCTGACAGACAAACAAAGTGAGAGGGTTGAAAACATACCCCCTTCACAGAGATTACAACAACCTGTTGCTTTGTAAAAAGCATTGAACAACTGGAACACACCATGACAAAACTGTAACTGGAAATCTCAGGTCAGTAGGTCAGACTGAAGACCTTTTGTGGTTGGGATTCAGACACAACCCTTGCAGTGGTATCATGGTAAATACAAATATGGTTTAGCTTGGGTGTAACATCCTCTAGGGACGGGGGGGACATCCCCGAAGTTTTAATCTTTTAATTATTCTAAAACTCTTTCAAATGTAAATGATGCATTTGGTGTATAATTATACTGTTTTTATCTATGTTAAAATTGCATTATTGAAGGAAAGAAGAAAAACATCAATATAACAAGTGACCCCAAACTTTTGAGAGGTACTGTATATATTTCATATTTTGATACATTTCTTATATGTTGTGATTGAAGTTGCAAATGGAAAATTATCTGTTGATAGTTCCATAAATAATGTGCCATAGATCTACCAGTCCTATTCTTCAAAGCATAGCTTATATCCCTAATTGAATACCACAGCATGTAATGTTCAGTAGGGTTGTGCAGAGAGTAAGACTGCTTTTTCTGACGTATATTTACCACTTTTCTGGCAGAATGATTAAACTAAGCATGATAGCCATTTTAATTATAATGTGTTGCTTTTAAGTAGCTGGGAATATGATAAAAGCATGTAGAAATGCAGAAAATAGTTTTGAAGTCCTTTTTTTCTGGGGGAGGACTCCCAGACACTTTATTGTGTCTCCCTTACTTATCAAACCGATGTTACTTGATTGTGGTTTAGCATAAAGCATAAATTATTGAATGAATACTGATAAAGTGAAGAGTCATACACTGAAAGATTCCTAAACCATGCCCATAAAGCTATTAGATGGGACACCCTACTCATTGTTGTTAAGGGAGGGGCAAGAGGGTGGCCGTGGGTGGCATGGACCTCTGGAATCTGATTGGCCACCTTGTGCTGCCCCTACCAGGGTCAGAAGGTTATAGGTAGTTGGCTTAGACACAAAATGACCATAAAGAGACGCAAAGTAACCAGAAAGAGACACAAAATGACCACAAAGAGACGCAAATTGTCCACAGAGAGATGCAAAATGACCACAGAAATGCAAGCTTCATTTGTATTTGTTTTGCATCTCTTTTATTCTAGGTGTCTTGCTCTGTGCCCCAGCCATTTCCTATTCAAGCATCTCAATTTGCACATAAACCATGTCAAATAGTCTGCCATTTACTTTTCAGCTATCCATAACTGCTTAAGAGAGAATGTTTTGGATGAAATCCAAATGCACACAGTAATTGCTTGAAGGGTGTTTCATGGACCTCTAAAATAGACAGCTGGCAGGACAGTTGGATGGTAAGGGTAGGGTAAGTGGGGGTGGAGTTGCGGGGTTGGGTTTGGCTGTGCTGAGTAGTTAAAGTCAGTCCAATTCAGCTCCTGATTAAAATGAATGAAGAGTCACCGGAAAGTGCTTTACTATACAAAGTTCTGTTTACAAATGTCAGCACAAATGAAGGTCTATGCATTTTGTTTATGTGTATAATGTATTTTTACACTTCTTTGTGTAGATATTCTTGTCTTTTTCAGTCTGGATGAATGTATGAAGGGTGGATGCAGCACACTCAGGCTGTAAGACTAAAATACAGGGCTGACAAAGTAACTTGTAATCCTCCATTTCCATGTTGTTTTACTCATCCGCAGCTAAACTCATCCCCTCAGTTCAGAATGACTTACAGGCTGGACAAAATGAAATGCAGATTACTTTTTTAAAGCTGGGTAAGAACAGATGTGGCCTTTACAGCACAACCACAGCTGCAAGTGTTCAGGGTGACAAATGTCAGACTTCATCTTTGTGCCATCCTCATCTTTGCCTTCAGTAAAACTGATAATGGAAAGAAAATGAGATATGTTTGTTCTGTAACTGACATATATGTGCTGTAATGCTCTTGAAAAGCACTGTGACATTAAACTGATTTCTTACAGTAAATGAAAGACTTGGCTTGATGTGATCAAAGCATTCATTTACGATTCTCTTACATAGTATGAATGTGTCAAGGAGAAAATTTACTTTGAAGATTATACTAATGAATACTATGGAGGCCCATTTCTGCCAGGAAAATAATTAATATCTCATACTGTAATTTTGATGTATCATCTCTAATTTTAATTTATCTCATAAATCACTTAAATCACTTCTTTAAGACTCATTATGAGTCTTTTTATTTTCATGTCTAATTTTCCATCTATTTTGGGTTGTTTTTTCCTTGCAGAAATAGAATAGAATAGAATCCTGTATAGCAACAGGTCATTATTATTGCACTGGAGAAGAGAGTGCTAAAGTAAACTTCCTGTTACAATAGTGTTTTTTTTTAAAAAAAGTACATTTGCTTAACTACATCAGCTATGAAAAAACATGAATATTATATTCATATTGTAAATTTGATTTTTAAAAATCACTTAACTAATGCTTGATTAGTATTTGGAATTGTGTCATTACACTTTCCCCTGATGAATAGAGTGACAGAAAAGAGCAGGTTTGTGCAGTTGACTGTAATACGCATTAGTCTTGACTCATTCGAAATATGGATCAGCAGTACAGTCTACAAACAGTCTCCCCTCATTCTGTTGCCACAGAGATTGTCCACTGGGAGGGAACTGAACAAATTGGCTGCAGGGTGAAGTTGTTGTTGTCAGGGTGCTTGAGTGAGATACATTTAGCCCTCTTGACTTCGTTTATTGTTTTCAATGATCAATTTCAAAAATCAAGACTGTGACAAAGCTAAGGTTGTAATCCTACTTATTGTCATTGCCCTGTAATCCCGAATGAGAATAAGATCTAACATTTAACAAATCTAGAGGTTATCTCCGCAGTTAAACCAAGTTTGTATTTTTGTATCAGTCTAGTTTCTTAACTGTAAAAATATTGTTAAGATGAGTCTACTCTCAGCATTGCTCATAGTCCCTCTTTACCTTTAAATTGGTAAATGGTAAATGGACTGTACTTATATAGCGCCTTTCTAGTCTTTCTGACTACTCAAAGCACTTCAAATTCAGTCTCTTAAGGGCAAATTCAGTCTCTTAAGGGCTCAGAAATGATGAAGTGAATGTGTCATACAACCTGTTCATGTTAATGTCCCTAACTACTTCATTGCTTTCCTCCTGATTTCTAAATCCAAAGTGGGTAGGCAGTTACACTGCTTGATAAAGTTTTCTCCATGGCAGCAATCGCAGTCATTTACTGTAAGGCAGCCACTTCCTGGCCCCCTAAAGACTGCTCCAGCTGTGTTGGTGAAAGTGAGTCCCCCACAACAGACAGTGGTGGGTCATCAGTGGCACATCCTCGGCTCTGTAGTCTGAACAAATCTCAGAGGGGAAGATGATGTAAGAGAGACAGACATGCTGTGAGGAGCAGAGGCCCAGCTGCCACACCTACATGTGTTTAGGAGAGCACCTCAGTACCCAAGACTCAAACGGTTTCATACAGTTTAACATTAGAAAGGTCTTTTTTGTGTATCATAAAATCAAGAATACATCTATTTTTTTCTGTCAGTTCTGGGCTACTGTAGAAACATGGCGGTGCAACATGGCAGCCTCCATGGAAGGGGACCCGTTCCGTCTGTAGATAAAAACGGCTCATTCTAAGGTAACGACAACACAATGATTCTTATTTTCAGGTGATTATACACTAATAAAAACATACTTATAAATATTATATTCCATTTCTGCCAATAGCTCCTCCTAAATGTTACATACTGGACTTTTAACATTTATAAACAGTATTTAAATAATTGATGGTTTAACAAATGGTTTACAACACCATTTGTTATGTAGTTATAAGCATATATAACGACTTTCTAAAGTTTTTCTTAATGTGTTTGTCAACAATTAAAACTCCTCTTGTGAGGCTTCTGTAACTAGCAGTTAAATAGATGACAATATAATATAGCATAGTGTTAATTATATAATCATAATCAAGTCACTTTTATGAATATGAAAGTATTTATATTTTCCCCCCTACTTATTATGTTTATTAATTATTCATTAGTATTTATTCATTTATGAATACTTCTTCCTCACTCTGAGCAAACTCCATCCTTAATGAAGGCCACGAGATGCAGCTGAAAAATCCTGTAGAAATCTAGTAAGTGGACATTGAGTAAAGAATTTGTCAGTTGCTGTACATATGTTGTACACAATGTTTTTGTACATATGTAGAGCTGTTGATCGACAGAAAAATAATAGGCAACTATTTTGATTATTTATTAATTGTTTCAGTCATGTAACAAGTAAAAATTGTGAAAAAATGCCAAACATTTTCAGAGTCCAGTTTCTCAAATGAGAGAATTTGCTGCTTTTCTTCATTATATATTATTGTAAATGAAATATCTTTAGGTTTTGGACTTTTGTGATAGGCACTATTTTTTTTAGGTTTCTTAGACTAAATGATTAATCGATTAATCGAAAACATAATTGGCAGATTCATTAATAATGAAAATAATCATTAGTTGCAGCCCTTTACATATGTATAAACAGTTAACAGATCTTTCATTAGACACTGTAATACTGTTTATACACCAGTTACACATATTTTTAGGAGAAGTTGCAAATATTGAGAAATACATTAAACGCTTAAAATGTCCATATATCTGCTTACAACTATAATATAGTGTGGTGTGAACCATTTATTAAGTGTCTATAAACTGCTTATGAATGCCAAATGTGAGCGGGGGTTAAAATTAAGTGTTACCAAAAAGAACAACAAGTTTTTCTTCGCTCATGAAAAGTCAGAGAAACCTTTTTACTCTACATCAAATGATATGATCATTGGTATAAAGCTTATTTCTCTCACGTTCCACTTAGATTAGCTGGATAAATTGATGATTTATTTTCCTATTTAAATGTACTGTATGTTAAAGTTAAAGCCTGAAAAACCATAACTTTGAATGTCTGCTATACAACATAATGTCTATAACTGCTATACAAGATAATGTGTATAACAGCTATGATGAATCAAAGGTTGTTTGGCGAAAAACATTGCCCACAGGGGATGACCGACTGAAGCTGAGAGTTAGTGATTATAAAGGAGGTAGGAGAAGTTAACGGGCCTTGTTTTTGTCTGCATGCAGATGGCACGCTGTTTGTAATGAGATCCCACAGGCTGCACTATTCATAAGGGACAGACATGTGTGTGTATGTGTGCAGAGACAGACAGAGAATATGAGTGCACTTTACATCTGGACTTGTGTCAAAAAGTCACTGTGTGTAACAGTAAATGTCTGTACAATGTGTGTGTACTTGAATCACAGCTGGGTTAATCTGCAGTCAGTGACAGCCAGGGAAGCTAAAAATATAAAAGATGACAGATCAGCCATGATGGAGACAAAAGCACAAAATAGATGTAGACTTGATTCATAAGAGTAATGTATAAACTACACATATTTTCATGTGCACATGTGTGCGTATGTGTGTGTCGCACATGTGTGTGCGTGTGTGCTGGAACCATTTGGCTCCCAAGGCCCCCACCACCAGCAGGAAAACCCATATATGGTCAAGGAGGTTGTTAAATTGCTGTGTGTATTTCTCGACAATCAAAACTGGAGGGAAAGCAAACAAAGACAGGAAGTAAAACCACAAGACACACAAGGGAAGGAGAATACTACACAATAAAACAGGAAATGAAAAACCTCAAACTATAACAAGAAGGCAACAATCAGCAGATTTATCGATAATGAAAATAGTCATTAGTTGCAGTCCGATACAAAATAGTTCAAAATTAGCTCCACCTCAACCAACTACAACAGTAAAATCCTGCCTTTACATTAATGCATGAGTAATAATAATCTAATTATATAATATATAATAGTATAACAGTCACAGGGGACATTTTACATTTTTAATACTTTAAGTAGATTTTCCTGATTATACTTACACACTTTTACTAAAGTAACATTTTAAATGTGTTTTTTTTTCTTCAGTGTGGTATTAGTACCTTTACTGAAAAAGGATCTGAATACTTCCTCTACCACAGTTTAAAACATAAACAAGCATGTTTTAAAAAACATTTACCTAGACAGCAGTGAATATTTTACAATAAAAAAGGTGCAAAAGGCTCTTGTCTCTTAGATTAAACATTCAATAATTGTACATTTGAACTTGCACCTACACATGTCCCGAAACTAATTCGGTGCAACCACTTTTCTTAAAAAAAAAAGAAATGTAGGCTACATCAAAAATGTAAAATATTTGATTGTAAACATAGCTACTGTGTGAGTGTGTGTGTGTGCTCGTGTTAAGTGCTGACATAGAAGCTGAATGACTCCAATAATACACACCACATAATATATATAAAATACATATAATACACCACAATGGCAATTTCACCTGACAGGAAACACCAAGAATTGTGAAAAAAAATGCACGTTGACAGCTCTTGCATAATTGAGAATCCCTGATAAACTAAGAACCTAAATGGTTAGGTCAGTCATTTGTTTTCCAATGTTCATATGCCAATGTGCCATAAATGTTGTCTTTCACGTTGTTATCATCAGTAGAATTTACTTTTTACAGAGATGGTGTCAGGATCTCCGATGTCCCTCAAGGATAGACGTCCATAAATCCATCGAGAAATCATATTAAAAACATCCTCCTTAAACTTCATCCGATCTTGTCTCTGATCTTTCTTCGGTGTCAGAGTAATCCACGTGATTGTAGTGTGAACAGGGACTGCTGGCAGCCAAAGCAGTTGGACTTTTCATGATACAGGTGTGCCAAAATGTAAACAAAGATGCAATAGGCTAAAATCTGAATCTGAATCAGAAATACTTTATTGATCCCAGAGGGTAAACTCTTTCGTTACAGCTGCTCACTATCACGTCAATGCACACAGGAATAGAAGTACTAATAGAATAGAAATAATAATAAAATAAGTCCGCAACAAGACAATTATTTCTAGTAAGAAATGATGTGCGAAAACAATGAGGTGTGCTCAATAGGTTTAAGTTCAATACTCAAACTGTACCTGCTGTTCACTATTTCCAATGTCAGTTTCTATGGGAATTCTGAGTAATGACCATTAATGTATGCTGCTGAGAGAAGCCCCTGCTGGATATCTGTGGTTATGAAAGTCTGTCAAAACCACTCACATTACAGTTGTTATGAATGGTCCAATGGTATGAGATTTTAACGGTATAATAACCGTATTCAGAAAATATCGCGGTAGCATGGTATTACACAATTATTATTATCAGTTACAGTGACCCTTAAAGTCATGAAAACAGAAGGAGTTTTTGGTCGATCAAACGCTTTATTATAATTTCACAAAATATTATGTCCTGACAGACATGAAACTTGATATAAACCTATTTACTAATATATGTTTTTTAATAACACTAATATGATAGAACTCAAAACCGTACATAAGCAAATGTATATGTTATGACAACCGTCAATTTTCATGCCACCACGGTATACTGTGGAACCGCTGCAACCCTAGTAGATGCATTTTTGGTTAACAATGGCAATCATTGCTAAGCATGATGACACATTGCGCTTCCTGTGGCTGCTTCACAATAAAAGCCACCCCGTGTTTCGCTAGTTGAGCACTTTTAATATGAAGCAGTGGCAGTGGGATCTGTTTGCATTAGCAGTAACTTAATACAGCTCTGATGCGATGTTAAGAGAGAGAACAGTACACAGTGAGGCTGTTTTCAATTAGATATAGTTACGCTGGATTACATGCATGCATAATTTTCTTGGGAATCCCTCAAGTTTAGGTAGGCAATCCAAATACAGCACAGGAGTGGCGGACTCCACCACCATTTCTTGAGCTGGAAAAACACACTTTTTCACTCCTACACTCAGTCAAAGCTCTCTTCATCTACATCAACACAACGGTGTAACTTAAAGGATTTTGGCCAAGCAAATAATCTTTTACATCGAGAACACCAGTATGGTTTCTCTCCAGTGTGACAACGCAGGTGTTGATTGTAACTACTCAAATGAGTGTATCTCTTACCACATTGTTGACATTGATATGGTTTCTCACCAGTGTGGGTACGTAGGTGTCTGTTATAATCACTAGACTCAGAAAATTGTTTTTCACAGTGGTCACACTGATATGGCTTCTCTCCAGTGTGGACAAACAGGTGTCTCTTGTAGTGACTTGCGCAACTGAAACTCTTCCCACATTGGTCACACTGGTATGGCTTTTCTCCACTGTGGACACGCAGGTGTCTCTTGTAATCACTTAAGAAACGAAAACTCTTCCCACATTGTTTACACCGGTGTGGCTTTTCTCCAGTGTGGACACGCAGGTGTGTCTTGTAATTACTTAAGCGACTGAAACTCTTTTCACACTGATCACACTGGTATGGCTTCTCTCTGGTGTGGACACGCTGGTGGTCCTTGTAACTACTTAACAAACTGAAACTGTTTCCACATTGGTCACACTGGTATGGTTTCTCTTTGGTATGGACACGCAGGTGTCTCTTGTAATGACATAAATAACTGAAACTCTTTTCACATTGGTCACACTGGTATGGTTTCTCTCCAGTTTGGACACACATGTGTCTCTTGTAAACATCTGAGTGACTGAAAGTCTTTCCACATTGGTCACATTGGTATGGTCCAGTATGGTCACTCAGGTGTTTTCTGTATGAACTCTGGTTGTTGAAATGTCTCTCACATTGGTCGCAGCAGTATGGTGTTTCTTCAGTTTCGGTATGCAGGTGTAGCTTGTATGCATTTAGTTGGCTGAAACTGCTGCCACATTGTTCACAGTGGTAGTTTCTCTGCAGTGTGAGTGAGTCCATGCTTTCTTAGACTATCCAACCGACTGAAAGATTTCAATCACTTCTGATACTGATCCTGTCTTTGTCTGTCCGTTTCAACTGAGAAAAACAGAAAAAGAGAAATTAAGGTCAGAGGACTTGATACAATGCTGCTAGCCATTAAGTAGCATACTGCCAATTAATTGTTGTTGTTGTTGTATAGGGCTGCACAATTAATCAATATTATCAAAATTGTAATATGGCTAGGTGCAATATCCAAATCGTAGAAGCTGCAATTTTTTGATATAGGTAAAATGAATGACAAAACAGAATTATAATATATTATAAGTACTGTAGTGTTGCAGAGATGCCCTGGCCTATACATCTTGTTCTCCAGGTGTAAGAAAACATGTTTGTTTGGTACAGACCCCAACAAATGTCACAGCATCATGATTTTAATAGTTTTTTCATTGAAAATGAAAATTGTGATGCAAAAATGATCATTCCCACTAATCATGAATCATATCGCAATCGTAATGTCTGTCAAAATAATCCTAATATGATTTTTTTTTACTATATTGTGCAGCTGGTTTCATCTATCTGTTAAAGTGATGGTGACTTTTAGATTAATGTTCCTTACGGCTTTAGACATTTACGGAAAGAACAACGATGCATGCGCTACGTCACGTGATATTTGGGACGTAGTGTGCGAGAGGGAGCAGAGAGTGAGAAAGAGAACAGTGGTAAGTCAAAAATGTTATGATAGCAAGGAACAACAGTACTTTCTGTTCTTTCACGGGCTGGATCACTGATGGATTTTAAAACTTCTTTTGTTGTTGAAGCCTAAATTAATGACCAATGTGAGCGCGAGGGACACTGGCCCCCCTTTTTACAGTGAATCCACTCATACACTCATACATTTTCGAATCAATTTAATCATTTAAAAAGGTATCAGAGAGCGAACTCTGCTGCCTGTTTTATGATATCTGACGGTGCACAAATAGTGAATGACAGGAGGTTAAATTTGGACTAAATTTATTTCTATTAGCTCACATGCTGTATGTTCAATTCAATAAAATTTTATTTATATAGTGCCAATTCATAACAGAAGTTATCTCATTGCACTTTTCCCATAGAGCAGGTCCAGACCATACTCTTTATAATATTATTTACAGAGACCCAACAAATCCCACCATGAACAAGCACTTGCCGACAGTGGCAAGGAAAAACTTCCTTTAAAGAGGCAGAAACCTCGAGCAACTGTAGCAAGAGTTGTCGAGCAGGAACACAGGGGCAGCAGGTGGCCCCCAACCACAGATCCGGTCTCTGCAGCTCTGGAGGCAGACACCTGCTGAAAGCGACAGGAGAGAAGAGAGAAATGAGAAAGGACAAAACTACAGGAGAGAGACGATGTCGAGCTAGTAATATGCAGTAATGAGATAAAAATGCATACAGATGGAGAGGGAGAGAAGGAGAGAGGGAAGAGGTGCATCATGGCAAGTCTCCCAGCAGTCTAGGCCTATAGCAGCATAACTAAGGGATGGTTCAGGACTCACCCAAGCCAGCCCTAACTATAAGCTTAATCAAAGAGGAAAGTCTTAAGTCCTTGATGTTTGTTTCATGTGGGAGTTAAAGGATAAATCCTGATCAAAGATAACTCCGAGGTTCCTTACGGTGCTGCTGGAGACCAGGGCAATGCCATCTAGAGTAACTATATCTTTAGATAACATGTCTCTGAGGTGTTTGGGGCCAAGTACAATAACATCAGTTTTGTCAGAGTTTAACATCAAAAAATTGCATGTCATCCAGATCATTATGTCCTTAAGGCATGCTTGAAGTTTAGCCAACTGGTTAGATTCATCTGGCTTGATCTGTAGATATAATTGGGTATCATCCGCATAACAATGAAAGTTGATGGAGTGTTTCCTGATAATATTGCCTAAAGGAAGCATATATAGTAGTGCGCATGCGAGCCCGCATGCTGCCTGTTGCCGTAGCTCCGTCTCGTCGTCTTACTTTTTCCAGCTTTTAGCTTTCCTTTTTCTTCCAAACTTGAGTAACTTGTGTGTAAGTATAATTTAAACTACGCTCTTTATGAAAATGAGCGTAGAAAGTGTTTTGGTACTTTTTTTCGCCATGGAACTTCTTCTGCTACTCGGTCAGGGCACCGCAGCAGATCAGCTGTTTGGCCGCATTGTTTACACCAGGGAACAGCTGATCGCACTGAAGCCAAGCGGCATGACGCCCAGGACAACCAATGTCCCCACTGATATCTGGAGGACACACCGAGGATGCAGAGGTGGAACGAAGCGGCAAGAGAAGAGAGAGGGGTGCAGACAAAAGAGACTTAAGAACGAGAGATTTAAGCCGTGTCTGCCATCTCTCGTCATGGGAAACGTGAGATCGCTGGCGAATAAAATGGACGAGCTAATGGCGTTATCCTGGAGTCAGACGGAGTTCCGTGAGTGTAGTTTGATGTGCTTCTCAGAGACATGGCTACACCAGGATATCCCAGATCATAACGTTTCCATCGACGGCTTTCAGACTGTTCGGGCCGACAGGGATCACACCGGGAGCGGTAAGCGGAAAGGCGGCGGGCTTGCTGTTCTGGTTAACAACAGATGGTGTAACCCTGGTCATGTTACTATCAAGCAGAGTATCTGCCATTACATCCCCCCCTCTGCTAACCCGGCATCGGCGTGCAACGCCATTCACACCGCCATAGCACAACTCCAGACTCAACACCCAAGTGCACTCATATTAATCTCGGGTGACTTCAACCATGTCAGTGTTTCAACAACACTGACTAATTTCACCCAGTATGTGAATTGTCCTACTAGAGAGGAGAGGACACTGGACCTGCTGTATGCCAACAATAAGGATGCATACAGCTGGAGCAGCATGAAGAGCATCACTGGCTTCAGACTGACTGGCAGGAGAGGAGTTGAAGGCAGCATGGACAGGGCCAACGAACTTAATCTGTTCTTTAACAGATTCGACACACCGGCTCCTGCTCATCCCCCTTCTAAACTCAGCTGCTGTCGGCCCTCAAGCTCCCCCTCCCCATCAGGCTAATGGCCCTCTTCACACTAATGACTCCCCCCTCCCCCGCCTGTAACCTCTGCTGTGTGCCTGACTGCTGACCAGGTGAGAGGACAGCTGATAAAACTCCACTCAAACAATGCTGCCGGCCCCTGATGGAGTTAGCCCTGAGGTGCTAAAAGCCTGTGCCCCCAGCGATGTGGAGTCCTTCAACATGTCTTTAACCTGTCTCCAAAGGGTCCTGTTCTGTGGAAGACATCTTGCCTCGTTCCGGTGCCAAAGACGCCGCGTCCCAGTGGCTCCAAGGACTACAGACCGGTGGCACTGACCTCCCACATGGCCGCGGAGAGACTAGTGCTGGAACAGCTGTGGCCCATGGTCAGACCCCTCCTGGACCTCCTTCAGTTCGCCTACCAGCCCCGCCTGGGAGTTGAGGATGCCATCATCTTCCTGCTTAACCGCATCCACACCCACCTGGACAAGCCGGCAAGCACGGTGAGGATCATGTTTTTTGACTTCTCCAGTGCTTTCAACACTATCCGGCCTGCCCTGCTGGGGGAGAAGCTGGCAGCGATGCAGGTGGATGCCCCCCTTGTGTCCTGGATTGTGGACTACCTGACTGGTAGACCACAGCATGTGCGCCTGTAGCACTGTGTGTCAGACAGCGTGGTCAGCAACACCGGGGCCCCTCAGGGGATTGTCTTCTCTCCCTTCCTCTTCACCATCTACACCACGGACTTCAGCTACCACACAGAGTCCAGCCATCTTCAGAAGTTTTCTGATGACTCTGCTGTGGTGGGATGTATCAGCGGTGGTGATGAGTCTGAGTACAGGGCTGTGGTGGGGAACTTTGTCTCATGGTGTGAGCAGAACCATCTGCAGCTCAATGCGACAAAGTCTAAGGAGCTAGTTGTGGATCTATGGAGGGCCAAGGCACCAGTGACCCGGGTTTCCATCCAGGGGGTCAGTGTGGACATGGTAGAGGATTACAAGTACCTGGGAGTACACATGGACAATAAACTGGACTGGGTTAAGAACACTCAAGCTCTGTACAGGAAGGGCCAGAGCTGCCTCTATTTCCTGAGGAGGCTGAGGTCCTTCAACATCTGCCGGACAATGCTGAAGATGTTTTATGAGTCTGTGGTGGCTAGTGCTATCCTGTATGCTGTTGCATGCTGGGGCAGCAGGTTAAGGGTAGCAGACACCAACAGACTCAACAAACTGATCCGTAAGGCCAGTGACCTTGTGGGGGTTGAGCTGGACTCTCTGGCGGTGGTGTCAGAGAGGACGATGCTGGCCAAACTACATGCCATCTTGGAAAGTGTCTCCCACCCACTCCATGATGTGCTGGTCAAACAAAGGAGTACCTTCAGCGGAAGACTCATCCCCCCAAAAAGCACCACAGAGAGCCACAGGAACTCATTCCTGCCTGTGGCCATCAAACTCTAACTCCTCCCTCTAAGTGTTAGTCTGTATGACCCTAAGTCACTAAACTGGACATTGATCATTACATCTCTGCCATACTTGAAATAACTGTGCAATATTCTGTGTAATACTCCTGTGCAATATTTAGTTTTTCCTATTTATCGATATTGATATTATTTATACCTCCATTACTGCTGTGCAATATCCACCGTCTCATAATAATCTTAATAGCCTACACTTAACTCGACAGTACGTGCACTACTACTTATTACTTATATTATTACATTGTATTATTATACCGTATTATCATCATCAACCGGTAAACCCACTTGGTACTTCACACTTTTGTTTTATACTTATACCCACCTGGTACTTAATATATTTTCTGACCTGTTTTATAGTGTATTGTATTATATTTTTTGCTAGTACTTTTTCCTGTGTGCACTGACGTAAAGGCGAACTGCTGTAACAAAGAGTTTCCCTTCGGGGATCAATAAAGTATTTCTGATTCTGATCTGATTCTGATAAGGTGAATACAATTGGTCCAAGCACAGAACCTTGTGGAACTCCATGACTAAATTTGGCGTGCACGGAGGACTCACCGTTAACATGTACAAACTGAGATTGATCTGATAGATTTAAACCAGCTTAGTCTGGTTCCTTTAATGCCAATTGAATGTTCCAGTCTCTGTAATAGGATGTGATGGTCAATGGTGTCATGTATGTAAAGTGTTTTGCTGGTTAATTTATTCCCCCATGTAGTTGAAATGAAAATTTTAAATCATAAAAAGAGACTGTTGGTCAGATTATGGTGGTCGATTGGTAGCCGATCAGGAGATTTCAATGTTTGTTGTCAACCTTCCAATTTCCATGTGTTACACAAGTCATCATTCTCTTATATAGCTTGTTATTCTCAAAAAGAGCACAGTTCAAAATAAGGACAATTAAATGAAAAGTATAAAAATCTAATACAGAGAATATGGTTATGAAATATAATATGGATACATACGTTAACCTCTACAACAGCAGTAATACAGCAGCTAGAACCCTTTGCTGCATCTTTACGGATCTTCCGCATTGTGGGGTCCATAGTGCAACCGCACAAGGGACTCCACCAGCCGAGGTGGCTAACTTCTGGTTTAGCCCTCCACTAACTTGAATGGGGATTAAATGATTTAATGGTGAGGCTCTTCTAGACATTTCTAGTCATTTTGCGGGGGTTGTGACACTGAAAAACAATTATCCACCATTTTACAGCCACTTCTTTCACAATGAGAGGCTGCGTTCCAATCGCCTAGTAGTGCCCTGCTAAGTGGACTCTACAGGGTATTCAGCCATGTTAAGTAAGATTCCAAACCATAGAGAGCAAAAAATGCTCAGTTCAAAAGGGAACTGAACTGTGTAAGGAAGACGTGAACAACGGTTCATCAGTTCGCCAGAAGTTGACAAGATTACCCATCAGTCAATGCACCTCGCAGGAGCGCTAAAAACAATCAATGGAGCTGACAAAGGAGTTTAGCATTGTTGTTGTAACTAACATTATAATTATTGATGTGACTATATAAGTGGTTAAGTTACCTAAAACCAACAATGCTCAAATAATCTATAAATCAAACACACCAATATCTCTAGGGAAACGTTGTTGACTTTTAACTACCAGCAAGCTAAACTTACGTTGGTGGCTAGCATAGCTTTGTAACTTCAATATTGCAACAAACATTTAGTGCTAATGTTAGCTGCTGTAGTTAGAAAAATAAGTAACCTAACAAACAGTTGAGTACTCACTCAACGCACAGAGGAAGTGAAGTCTGCATTGGTGACGTTGCAGGATGTTCCGAATGGAGGAATTTTGTCGAAGGAAGTTCCCTTAACCGAAATTCCCTGAACAGGGAGGAGGGAGTACTGTTTATGTACACTGTGGAATGGAACACAGACTAAACCTATGGAAAAAAGGCCCTGTCAGTGCCCAAAAATACTTTTGTCAGTCAACGGAGGTTACCGCAAATGTGCCTGTTAAAAATTACTCGTGATGTGAATGACTGATCATTCAATCATACTCACACTCAAGATAACAAAATGTTTTTTAATCACTGGAAATGTAATAGTTTGGTCCATGTATGATCAGATAATCCATACTTTGTTTGTAATTAAAAACATTAAAAAAACAACGTAATTCTGTTTTGTTTTAATTCTGTGCTCAATCAATATAATTCATTTAGTATATGAAAAATACATGTTCCAGATAGTGTGTCATTATGAAAGCTGTTGTAAATATACATCACAGTATATAATACAAAAAATAATACATTATTTTGAAATCACAGTGTAATCCTCTGATACAGAGTTTTCTATTACGATCTCTACTATAATATTGTGTTGTTAATGTTTTTTAAAAAACTTGCTGGGTGGCTTATACATCCATGAGCTGTCGTCAAGTAAAATGTTCTCAAATGCGTGGTACAAAACGGTCAGTAATAAGTACGTATATGTGCAGCATGGATCAGGCAGGTGGTGTTGGCACGTATCGGGCACTGACAAGTGTCAGGTCTTTTTTATAACTTCAGTAAATTTCCTATTACATAATAGTGAACTATTAAATTTCCAATGATTGAATATGATGAATAATTCCAACTTTCTTTTACTTAGAGGACCTGTTTTGCACATTTACAGAACGGGTCGGGCAGCCGCTACAGATCGGGCACTGACAGGCCTCTGTGCATCATGTGACGGACCCAGAATTGTAATTACATGGTATGGCTTCTATGTTAAATTGGCTTCAAAGCCTGGCACGCTTCCTGGGGCCTTGACCAGACCAGTCTACCTCGCAATACTGTGTCCCACAGTACAAAGGACTGGAATGGTCACAACCATAGACTGTATAAAACATGGACGTAGTGTCCATCATGTCACCCATAGGTTTCTGAAATGCCGTTTTGAAGCTCAAAGTGGGCGGTGTTGGCTGGCACCACTTTGGCAGCGCGTCACTCAGCCCAACTCCTGGATAACCAAAAATGGGCAAAGACGTGGAGTGTGGGTGGAGCTGAGGTGCCTGGTTGCTGAAACACGCCCACCTAGCTCGACGTTACCAAGCTAGCTAAGGCTAAGAAGCTAGGCTAAGAAGCTAGGCGTTGGTAGCATAGGCCTGTGTGTCTGCCCATCTTTCTTGCTCTCTGTTTAGAGACAACTGACAAATATGTGGAATAAGTCTAATAAATATAGTGGATGGGCAGATCTTGATATTTTATCGTGGGGTGGGGGGGACCACTCCAGGAGAACAGCGGGGAGAGGGGCAGAGAAATCAAAAGGGTTGGCAAGCATGGGATATTATTTATCAAAATCAGATCATTTATATCATATATAATATCAATTTATATCATTTATAATAGATTATCTGTGTGTTTTCTTGCCAGATTCGCTTGTGGCACGAGGAAAAAATAATCATCAGCCAAATCTATTAGTGCTGAGCGTGAGCTGTGCACTCTGTCTGAAGCAGGCAGCTTCCTTTTGGGAAAAGGAAGCAGGCAGCGCTTCCGTGTCCTGTCTACTTGGGTGTGTGCTTTGTCAGTAACTGTGTCTACCCATGTTGTCTTTTGAGGTGCCAGACTGCAGTATCCAACCAGATCTGGAGCACCTGGGCACAGTGCTCTACAGGATATAGTCCCAGCTTCAAGTGTGACTCCTTCTCTTCCCTGTCAGCGCCTGCACCCTATTGCTTTGCTTAGCATTTTATTTACTACACCTTATTCTACACTATCCACACACATCCACATGAACAAAATTGATTTCACTGACTAACACACCTCATTTCCAAAGTTACAGTTCAGTTTATTTTCTTTATTATATTAAATAACTTGTATTTATTTGCATTCTGTGTCGTTTTTGTCATGGCCTATGGGCCGGGTTATGACAGACGCTTGAGGAAAGTAACAACGCCTAGGCCAATGTGATGTGTACTCTATGGTTAAGAGGTTGAAACCATCACTTGTTTCACAAGACAAAGATTTTGCCAAATTATGACAGTGTTATTATCCATAGGTTCTATCATTATAATTACTGTCGTCTTGCACATCTTTTCATTTATTTCAAGTGTACTGAAGTCATACAAAAGAATTTGTAAATTTTAACCTTTAATATTGATGTTTTCATGAATGCAAGATATAATTTCAATTTATTAAACTTTTGCTTGTGTAATGGTACATTTTGGTTATATAAAATGGATCTGACGAAATATACTTTAGAGTAAAAGCACATTCTTAAAAGCTGTCGTTCATCACTTTCATATGTTAATTGGAAATATAGTGGTGATCTAACTTTTAACAATAATAGTTAATAGTTATAAATGAAAATGTAAAAATTTTAATTTTAATTTATAGGTTAACATTTTCCATAGATCTTACCAGAAAGTAAAAAATGAAAAGATAATGTTATGTGCTGGTTTTGTTTGGACACTGAATAGTTTTGAAGCCCCCTAGGAGGTTTCATTCATTCGTTATCTCTGAGAAGCCTTTTGTGGGTATTGCACAGGTATTGTGAGGCCAATACTGTATAATGAGGCAAAAGAAAAAAAACATGGCTGATCGAATGCACCTATTTGCTACAGATGCATTCGATCAGCTGATTGTTCCTTTTTGCCTCACTATATAAGCCTCAGAATCAATACCTGTGTATTTACCTGAGGAAGACCTTCTCAGAGTTTGCAACGTTGCAAATAAATGATACCTCCCAGGGGGATTCATAACTACTCAGTGTGCAGGTAAGTCAGATTTAAATGTGAAATCTAACATTTTTAGTCAGTAATAAAGACAAAAGGAGTACAAATATAAATAGAATTTTTTCAAATATGAACCATGTTTTTTTAATAAGAAAGGACATAAAAAACAAAAAGGTGGACAATATATACTAACTATAAATGTAAAAGTAAACACATTTATTAAAATAAAATCAACAAACTGGGTCTGGGTCTAGTTAATGGCTATGCCCAGAGAGCTGCAGAGTCCATGGGGTGGTGGGGTGGTAGGGTGAAAAGGGGATAAAGGGTGGGATTGTAGGAATGAGGAAGAGCAGAGGTGGTAACAGTGTTATGGATACAGATGTTATTTTTTAACAACCATAATTAACATAAAAAATAAACCCAACATTAGCCATGACGGTCAGGGCTATGTTTAGGTGTAATAAAATGGGCCCTAAAGGCCAAATTTAAAAGCAGTGACATTGCCAACTGTAAGCAGTTCACTGCGTTTGGAAGTGGTCTTTAAGGCAATTAGCTATTGTACTTAAAAACATAATTTCTTCTAGGTGTGAAATGAACTCCATCTTTCAAAAAGAGCCCAAGACTGTCATGTCTAATGTGAGAGTGCTCAATCATAACACCATTTAAGCTACGAAATGTAGCTATAACACTATGAACAAATATCCTGGCCTTGTTGAGCTTCACTGGATTAGCACCAGCCTTCCACCGGCACCTTTTGGGTCACAGACAAAAACATGATCTTCGTGACAAGGTGCTGGAGGTGAAGCTGGTGCAAGTCCTCCTCTATCATGTTGACCAGATTGACGCTGCTGACATCCCCATGCCGTTGCCGCCACAGTGGATGATGAAGACATCCAGTGTTGCTCTTCCTCGCAGATCAACACTGTGATTATGGTCGGAAAATAAATTGTGTAGTGTAATAAATGCTTCAGGTAATGAAAATTATAAAAAGGGTGGCTCAGTTTTTCATGTTTACAATACTATTATGTCACATCTGTAGGAGAAAATGGAACAAGGGAGCAACACTTCAAAATATAGATGACAGTCTAACATTTTTTGTTATTGTTGGCCTTTGAAGACAGAAAATGTAAAATCAGCTGTCTAGAGTCAAGTAGCCAAGACTAGTACTTACAGTTTATGCTGTGTGTAGCAGGCCTGGTGGAGGCATTACAGGAGCCATGCCCTCAACAGGGATTGAAAGAAATAAGCAACATGTAACAAAAATAAAAGTGCTTTCTTTCTTCTTAAGCTGTTCTGCACTGACGCATCCGCACTGAGAAGCGAACTGCAGGTATGGTATAATTCCTTAAAAGGCTAAAAAAAAGTGGCAATAATAATTATGACTATGCAATCACATGTAGGTAACGTTAATTTAACGTTAACTTATTAAAAGTAACGTTATAATCAAGTGACATCCAAATAAATGACTCGCAACTAAAGTTATGTGAAAATCTAAATTCAGGCTAATTGATTTGCTTCAAATTGTTCATTAGACATGAATTAAGTAAACTACGCTAATTCTCGGTAACACTGGCCATATTTCTGCAAGTGTCGACAGAATGTAGTGTTGCAAATTACCATAATTATATATTAAAAAATGTTGAGGCATTTTAAATATTGTGTAGTATAATCTCAATAACAGATAAATCATTATTTCATTCATTATTGTTGTATAGTTTCAGGTTAACTTACCTCAAAAGTAAACTGGGACGACAACTAGGTACCATCAGGGTACCATCCACAGACCGCCAACCGCATACCACAGGGTTAGCCGGCTAGCACCGCAGAGTAGCATATAGCCTAGCTTCTTAGCCTTAGCTAGCTTGGTAACGTCGAGCTAGGTGGGCGTGTTTCAGTAACAAGGCACCTCAGCTCCACCAACGCCCCACCTCTTTGCCCATTTTTGGTTATCCGGGAGTTGGTCAAAGTTACGCACTGCCAAGATGGCGACAGCCAGCAACGCCCGGCGCCGCCCACTTTGAGCTTCAAAACCTCTTCAGAAACCTATGGGTGACGTCACGGACACTACGTCCATGTTTTATACAGTCTATGGTCACAACAACAGTTTTTTTTTATCTTAACTTAAACGTTATGGCTTTGTTATGGGTAACGTTAGTAGGACAAATGTAGTGATGCGTTCGTTACGGATAGGCTGTAGCCTAATCCAAATGTGAACTGTTCTCCTTAGACAAGATTAAATTCGAAAAAATGTTTATAAGTGGTTATATTCTTCTAATTGATATTGTTTAATTCCGCTTTCCAAAACCGTAAACCGACTAAGCCTGGCCTTGCATACTGCAAAATAAATCGATTCAACCGTTTCATACTGCATACTACTATGAAAAGCAGTAAGCAGTAACGTTATGTAGTACATACTGCGTTCGTCTGTAGTATGTAGTAGGCGGTTCCGAATACAGTCTAATATAAGTTTCCCAACGCTACCGCCGTAACACAGTAGCAGCCCAGCTTAACACAAAGTTAGCAAGATGCTGGAAACTGCTGCACTTATAGAGTTGGACTTAAAAGCCGGTGTGCTATCGTGAAGTACTAACTTAGTCAAAGACAGAGGAGCATATACTATTACCTTTCTACTCTTCTCTGTTCTCTCTCCTTAGCTTCCACTCACCATTCTTCTTCTTCGTTCAAGTTTTATGGCGGTTGGCAATCAACTTTATGGTGCATTACCGCCACCAACTGGAATGGAGTGTGGATCAGGACTCTAACTACACATTCACTAATTATTAAATAAAAGAAAAGAAAATGAGAAAAATCAATAATAAAATAAAAAAATAAATAAAAACACCATAATTATATTCCCTTTAGCAAATGTATTCTCCTAAGATAATGAAACAACAATAGATAACACTTATCTCTAGAACTTCTTTGTTAAATGATCACATAAATCAAACCTCATCTTTATTTTTTTAAGGTTCAGTATCAGTTCTCTCAGCATCATATTTTGGACAGTAAATCATAACATGTTCTAAAGTTTCTTCTTGATCACAGAATGTACATCTTCCTGTATTATGTTTTCCTATTTTACATAATGTGCTGTTTAATCCTGTGTGACCAAAATGTAGCCTGGATATTATTGTTTCTTCTTTCCTACTTTTCTTTTAATGTTGTATAACCGCCTTCCTGTTCTCTCTTCTTCCCACTGCTTTTGCCACCTTTCTTTCAGCTTATCCTTATTTGTGGTTTTCATTTCAATTTTACTAAGGGGTACTGTAATGTCAATGTGATTCATTTTTGTGGCTTCCATTGCACACTTGTCAGCTATTTCATTTCCTTTGATTCCTATATGTGCTGGTATGCATACAAATGTCATTTTAGCCCCATAATTTGAATTCTATATAGTGTTTGTTGTACAACTTTCTGAGAGATGTACTTGCTGCAGATCCAAACACTACACACCCATAATCTAATACTGATCTTATTAATCCTATGTAGATGGTTTTCAATGCTCTCAATCGCTCTACCCCCATTCACTTACCACCAGACATCTCATTGAATATGTACTGCCCATGTGATTCTTTCATCAAACCACAACCCTAGAAATTGAAATTGTTTCACTCTCTCCAATTCTTGATTATATAATTTTAATTTAAAATGACTGTCATTTCTTTTTCATGTAAAGAACATTGTCTTTGTTTTGTCTACTGACAATTTAAATCCCCACTTAAATGACCATTCTTTTAACAATAGCCTCCTGTATTTTCTTCACACTAAATTCCAAATTCCTACCTTTTCCAAATTTCCAAAATGAATTATTATTATTAATTATTCATTAATAATAATAATAATAATAATAATAATAATAATACGAATGCCATTATCAATATTAATAGCAATAAATTAATAATAATAATACTATCATTCCTATTATTATTAATTTATTCATATGAATATTACTACTTCCATTACATCATTACTATTTTAAAATGGAATTTGCATTGTGCCCCAAACCTAACACGGCAGCGGCAGATGGCCGCCCACCATTGAGTCTGGTTGGAGTCAGCCTGTTAAAAGGAAGGGTTTTTTTTTGCCATTGTCACCAAGTGCTTGCTCATGGTGGGATTTGTTGGGTAAAATCATATTATAAAGACTACTGACTAGACCTGCTCTACAGGAAAAGTGCAATAAGATAACTTATGTTATGAATTGGCGCTATATAAATAATGTTGAATTGAATTGAAGCCTTGACCCGAGGCCTGAATGGGAAACAAAGGCCAGACAAAAGAACGGCGCCAAATCTCCACCAGCCGTTAATTCACAACCAGGTGCAAGATCTCAGTTGAATCTAACATGAGATCTCAGTTGAATCTGAATCCACAATTCCTGTGTGTTTTTCTTTGTGCTTAGCACGTTCCATTTTGTGTCTGTACCATGCCGTTGGACCATTTAATTGTATTAGTTTTAGCCACTGTGTAAGCTTTATATATATGTATACTGTATCTATATCTATCTATATTATATATCTATATCTATCTATATCTATATATCTATCTATCTATCTCTCTCTCTTTCAGCAAAGAACAACCATTCAATAGTATTTTATATTTGAAAATGTATATAAGGAAATCTGGGGGAGCCACACAGCTGTATAGGTTTTATTTGTGACTCTTGAGACATAAAGCTGCAGTCACAGCCTATAGGCTTATGTTTACACTGTATTGCCAAAGCTAGGACTGGCAGCAGGCAGCAGAGCCAAAACTCAGTGTTATTGTCAGCTGATGAACACAGGACACAGAGGTAAGTGCAGATGCGATGGAGGTTTATTGCCACAGTAGTAGTTGTACACAGGAGGAGCAAAGTAGTAAACAACTTATGCAAGAACTAGAAATGTCTATGAGAGTCTTATCTGTCGTAGAAGTCCGTTCTGTTCATTGATAGTGACGAGGACACAGACAGGTTGAGGGGAAGCCAGAATACGTGGAGCTCTTCTGTCGAGAAGTGAGTCTGGTAGCATCTCATGGTAGCGTTGTGACCAGACAGTGCGTGAACTGGGGGAGTGTTGCTTTATAGTGCAGTGGGGTGTGTATAATCAGTATTCAGGTGATTGTGATCTGATGACTGTGGTGGGTGGAGCTGGTGGTGTCTGTGTTGGCTCCCTGACAGTTATATTTAGATATTTTCTACATTTTATATTTTCTACAATTTCTTATTTATGTTACTGTTTCTCTTATTTACTTAAGATTCTATAGAAAATGTCTTCAATAAATATTGTTTGTTTATACCTCATTCTGTTCTGAATAGATTACTTATTCTTAGAACGACAGATGGAGCAAATTGTTTTAAAGGAGGGAGAATTTTGGGAGCACTGGGGTGTCACTGTGACTGTGTGGCAATGGCAAATGGTTTACTTGTCTCACGGGCTGGCAGAATTTTGCTTAGGGCGGATGGCAAGGCAGGGAGAATAATAGGTCAGAAGCTGACAGGTTTAATAAAAGAAGGTCAGCTGCTCTGATAATCTGTTTAAACAATGTTTTGATATTTGATACAGATACACAGGAGAGTGCATTTACAGAAAGGTTTTATTGTCATCAGCTGTAGTTTTGCGCATGGCACTGCCAACAGTAGGCCTATCTAGAATGACTTTGATTAGTATTTTAGTGTTCAGAGCAGGGGGTTGTCTCCCCTTGTTATATTTTATTTACAATTTGTCAAATAATATCAATCAAATTTTATAGTCTATGTGCACACACATGTGCACCCATGGCAACCCTAAAACCACAGAGCCCCACAACATAACAAATCCCAATTTAACCGTGTAGGCTATGTATATAAATAACTGAATATATTGTTTATAATTTAATTGTTTATATTTTATGTTACCCTATTTTAATATAAATTTGATTATCTGTTATGTTCTATGTGTGTAGCATGAAGGGACTACAAACTTTCATTTCATTATACAACCTTGTGTGGTAAAATGATAAATAAATTACCTTGTATCTATGATTCAACATGGTCCTTTGCCATCTGCTAATGATAACAAAGAAAGCACACAAACATGAGCATCATTGTTAAAACATGCACGCTAGTTTTAATAACTGAATAATAAAATTTTCAAAGCACATTTTGGCACGTGTCCACCACAAATAGGCTGTTGGATTTTCAGCATCAATTGATGATCTGACTAGACCAAACAATTATTCAAGAAGCCACTAGGTGGCAACAAATCACCATCTAAGTTTACAGGCTATTTAATCAGGCCCAGGAAGAGTTTCTCATCCTCTACTTGTAGAAATATTTGTTGTAGTAATGTAGAAATATCAACATGTTGTTTGTCACATTATTTCTCTTCTTTGGCAGATTGCCTTTTGTAGTAATCTTTTTTTAAAACTATCTTTAAAGGGGACCTATTATGCTAATTTCCAGCTCTATATTTTTATTCTGGAATTTCACTAAAGTAGCTTTGCATGATTCACAGTTTAAAAAAATCCTTATTTATTTTATAGTGGCCCTTTATGGAGCCCCTCAGTTCGTCCTTTGTCTGAAACAAGCCATTTTAGCTCCTGTCTCTTTCACGCCCCCCTCCCTAAAAGCCCACTTTCTATTGATTGGCCAACTTCCCGGAAGCCTGCTGAGGGGCATCGAGCAGCTGTAACCAGTTTTCTTTATACACCTGCACCATCGCATCATTGTCTTGCCCGGTGTGCTAGTAAGTTACAGTTGCTCAGCTTGGAAATTAGCGATATGGAGCACTGAGTTGGATGAATTTACTGTTTATCAGACCACAAATGAAACAAGAATTAGGTTGGAAAGACGACAGACACCGCCGAGCGGAGTGTTTCTGAGGGCCGGGCCTGACTGCTTACTGTAAAAAAACACAACTTTTATAACTTTATTCACTGATTTTGGCAAAACTGGATCATATTTTATGGAGAAAATATTTTCTGGTTTTCCCTCTGATTACCTTCAGGTGCTCTGCCTCAACTTAGTGATTTATGGAGTTTCCTGATGGACACATAGCTTTAAAGTAGCCGCTAACTGCTGCTAACTGTAACGTTAGCTGCCGTTAGCTGTGCAGCTAGTTGTCCTTTCAACCTTGTACTTCGTAGGCAAGCTGCGCCTGGAGCAGATCATGAGTGCAGATGAGCTTTTAAAAATAATTATTTATTTCTTTATTGACAAAAAAATTATATAAACAGTAAAGACTAATAAGTCATCAATACAGACAGAGATGGTTTAGAAATGTTATAGAGCATTTTTGATACAGATGAGCGCAGATGACCGATCACCGTGACATCTGAGTTAGGCTGATGTCAGCGCAGCACGAAAGTAGAAAAAAACGTTGGAAACCTAGTGTTCAGGGCAGTCTGAAGCCTAAGCTTCTTGCTCACAGGGATTACTTTTACATACGTTTACCTCATTATTTGAAACTTTGACCATGTTTAATATAAACAACCGACATTGTAACATTATATATATGACATGAGGAAAAGCATAATAGGTCCCCTGTGAAATAAAATTTCACACTTTTATTTGGATGTTTTTGTGCACGTAAAACTTAGAATGAATAAATGGTGTTGTGTTCACTTCTTTCCTATAGTTGTGACGTCAAGACCATTATTGCCTTGGGAATAGCTATAGGAATGCTTGTTACCCAATTCACATTGTTTTTCGTTCTCTCCTCTAACCCTGTCCATTCATTCATGCGTGCATAGCTTTCATATTATCCCTCTTTTACCATGTGCACTATAAAACATCAGTACACACTTGTAAAATGGGTTTTTAGATTGTGAAAAACCTGAACACAGTTGTTGGCCGGGTTCCTTTTCCCCACTCCAAAAACACTCATTATTTACCCTTCACACAAACCAACTTTGCCACTGCAAAATCCACCTCTCTCCTCAGCAGTTAAAATTAGTTTGCTGGCTAACGGCCTGTGTGTATTAATCATTGTTTACAGAAAATTAAAATTCAATCAAAATCAAATCCGAAACATACAATATGATCAAAACAGTTTGATTTATTTGGCACTTCATTAAATCCTTTAACTGAACTGTAAAGTGACATTGCTATGTTAGGAATGTGCACATAAGACAAAGGATAAGGACAAAGCATTTACATGTGCTGTTGATATTCTGCACATTGTGTCACATTGCATGTAAAGGTAGGTTTCCAGGGGCAATGGCGCAGCCAGGAGGTATCCTGCACTGTTTGCAGGGAAGGATCTGGAATCAGGCTGTTTGCCCTGTAAGGCCTGTTGTCTTTCCAGTTAAAACATTCCCGCTCCGGGGGCAAGCAAAGCATGCTGAGGGCCAGGAGTTTACCACAAGCAAGGCGGATACAGAGCATCCTGCATCCTGGATGCTCGCTGCTGCTAAACCTCAGCCATGGAGACCCAACATGGGATTACAGGAGCTCTCAAGGCCCCCCATACCCCACAACATCTCCCCTTCCCCCTGCCAGGTTACATGTGTGGTTTGATTTGGCGTGGTACATTAAGTCAGACATGCATGCGATTCAGAATGCACAATGTGTAGAGTCTGCAGCAAAATCATTTTATATTAAAAAAATTTTGGATTTTAAGTTATATATGACCAGCTATAATATTATATATACTGTAATATACAATATAAAGCAGGTAAAACCCTACATCTAGAATGTTCTTCTCCTTTTTTTAACATGGATTTAGATTGTCAAATTTAAGATATTGCACAAAATTCTCATAAAGTTGTGACATTGTTAGACATTACTGAGAATTAAATCTGACTATATGTATTTCAAGTGATTGTTATTAATCTGAGATCCTCATTGTGCAATTTACTTAAATGTAGCAAAAATTCTATTTGTGCTAAAATACTATTTGGGGAAACCCCAAAAAACACTCTAGACTCCTGCATAAGTGCCATTGTAAATGAATGGCTTGTCCATGGCACAGTGACCTATGACCTCTGGTACCCATCTCTGGACCTTGGGCTTGCCGTCCTGGCCCGGCCGGACGATGACAGTGCTTCTGGATGCCAGTGAAGGGTCTTCGTCAAAGAAGTTGAAGGGTCGGAGGAAGAAGCCCACTGCATTACCAGGTGTTGCCGTGTTGGGGATGTCTTCTGAATGAGGCACATGCAGGAAGCCAACTGTCACCCAGGCTACCAGGTCCTGCACACAGGAGAGCAAACCTCTCAGAAAAACACCCCACCCCCAAATGTAAACCACATTTCTAAGAATCCATTTGAAACATCAGGATGCTGTCCATTAGTGACTTGTGACTCCTTGCACCAGTAAAACAGGGACTGTGCATGTAATTTTTCTTTAATCATCACTAACCTGCCAAATCTCTAACAAAAATTTTAATTGAACTATTAGCGTGGTTGGTGATCATAAGATGATATTTTATGATCCAATAAAGTTCTGAATAAACTTTTCCTCACTTATTTTCAAAGTATCTGTACGTATTAACAGTGTTAATTAACAATAGATCAAATCATAGATTTAAATCATGTTAATAAAAAGTTTGAAATTATGTGTGTTAGATTTTTCAGTAGATGGCATTGTGGGAAAAACTACTGTCTCCTGACTTTCATCCTATAAGCACATGCGTGACATACATGAACAGAGAATGTAGATGTGTCTATATTAATATTACTATATACTACATTACTTTACCTGGTTGACTATGTCTTCATTGTTGCGGATGTAATCCTCAAAGGACACAACGGGTTCCCAGGGGTCATTCTGGGCATAAATGCTGCTGCTGGTGGCTTCACTATCTTTATGACGAGTCACAGCCAGAGGATACCTGCAGAGAGACAGTTCACCAGTCAATCAGTTTTTAATACTATCTGTAACTGTGACTGGAAAATGACAGACTGAGAGGTGCTGTTTCTCTGTATGAATCAGTTTGTCATTTCAAAAGTGGGCCATTGTTATTTTAATTTTGTCCAACTAAAAATGTTTTCTTGTTCAGTCAAACAGAGCTTATTCTACCAGTTAACCCCCCTGGGTGTTAAGGAACATCCACAGTTTTCCTAAGTTGACATAAAGTGCAAACACTTAATAGCCCAAAGGTGATCCACTATTAGGTGACAAAAGTTAAAACAAAGTTAAAAGTTAAAAGCATTCTACTGTTTGCCGCACCTCTGTTGACTCCCAAATCATAACTCTACTTTCTAACCAAACTCCCAATCCAGAGATTAACCTCTTCAACCCCCTGCATTGGGTCAATCATTACAAAACATCTTGAATGATGGCAACCATAAAAAAATGGCATCTTGGGTTTAAATATTTTACCCAAGTTATACCTACTTCATATATTTTTTTTAGCAACATAAGGGGGAAATATTTTATTACCTTGACCAACTGATGCCATTTTCCTCTCTCCAGCCTCTTGGAAGGACACTGTGGGCATGTGAGTTAAACTGAATACGGTAGCCCTTCTGGTGCCCCCATTTATTTTTCTCATTGGGGTTGTTAAAGTGCACATAGCGGGGGAACTTTTTGCCGAAGCGGAAAGCAGCAGATCGCTCGGTCTTGTGCTCAGTCCTGTGGAGTTTGGACTGGACGATGAAATTCTTCGGGCTCCAGGGATTTGTGAAGTTGACTAATTTCAGATCTATCGTCTCAAAGCTGTTGTCTCGACCTGTATCACAGTGAAATTAAAGATTTGTCAGGAGAAGTTAGATGTCAAGGTATAGGCAGTATGTTGAGACACTATACATTTACTTCAGCATCAGAAGTCCATCCACCCATCTATTAGCTATACCCGCTTATCCTTTGGAGGGTCGTGGGGGGGCTGGAACAAGTCCCTGCTGACATTGGTCGTCAGTCAATCACAGGTCTGACACATGGAGATAGACTATTCACAAACTATTCACGCTCACATTCACACCTATGGGCAATTTAAAGTCGCCAATTAACCTAAATTGCATGTCTTTGGATTGTAGGAGGAAGCAGCAGCAGCACCTGGAGAAAACCCATGCAGGCACAGGGAGAACATGCGGACTCCACACAGAAAGGCCCTAGCTGCCCGGCAGGTTCAAATCCAGCCTTCTTGCTGTGAGGCGACAGTGCCGCCCAGCACAGGTGCAAACCCAGCATCAGAAGTCTCTATTGCTAATTCTTTGAGCAGTTAAGTTGAATATACTTTAAAAGTATTAGAAGTGACAGAAAGGTTTTACAAGATTAAGTTATGGACTTATGCATGGCACATAGCCTTGATCACAGATTGCCTTGATCACACATTTCAACAGAATAGTTGCACTGGGTTGATAGGCCAAGACTGTCTTCTTTATGATGGGGTAAAGTCCAGAAAGCCATTTTATCTGGACTGGCAATCAATAAAAGACTTGGTCAAAGCTAAGTTTGAGTGTGTCCTTTTCTTTCATCTCATTTCACTGCCAATACTGTTCAAAGCACTTTGAATTGCCTTGTTGAAAGGTGCTATACAAATAAATTTGTCTTGCTTTGCTTTTCCTTGACTTACCTTCAAAACACTATAAACATAATGTATAAAGATTGGCGTTAAGGGAATAGTTAGTCACCATTTTTCTTTAAAGACCACATTGGGTGTATGCTTGTAACCCATTTGCTTCTCAAGTATAGAGATTGTAAAATATTCTGTGATGTGGTTTTACCAACTCCATCACCAAAAATGAACATCAATATTGGAGAATTCTGCAAAATGTTATATTTATTGCCAAAGTTTTTTTATGACCTGTGGCAACATTTATTAAATTCTCAGTTTCTACATATCTGTAGAAAATTGTGGTTATGGCAAATAAATTATGGTTATGGTATGGTTTGGGTTAGGCAACTAAAACGTTGGGGAAAGATTATAGTTACAGTTGATGGAAAAACAAATGTTAAGTGTAGGGCTATGACAGGATGTGAACCTTGTTTTCCTGTATGTGAAAGTCTGACCCATTATACCCTAACTTTCCACCTTGCTACATAAAGGACATGCTACACTAGACATAAATCGTGAGGTGCAGAATCATCCATTATGGCCATAATTCATAGGATACTGGGCTGGATGGTCAATAAAGAGTTATTGCTTTAAAATGTGCCTTAAAATCTAGGTGATTGTACCATAGTACTCACCACCAATATCCAAGTCCACTTTATAATGGATGAGGTGTGTGTGCAAGTTTCCCAGCACATAGTTGTACACCTTGGTACCATAGTGAAGTCCATTAGGTGTAAAGAAAGTGGCGTGGATGTATCCGGTAGCGCTGACCTTTACCTCCACCACTCCGTTCTGGTAGAAGATGAAGTCCCAGATGTAATCATAGTTGTAAACCGTCGAGGTTGTCCGCATCACCAGCACAGTGTTTTCCAGCCCTCCATAGAAGTTATATCCCCCCTGGAAGTTGGAGTTGAAATGTCTTCTCAGAGGCATAGCAGTTGTCATCTCAAAAATACAAAGTGCATTTTTGTGGCGCACAGGTTTGTCTGTGTCAAAGTAGTGGTAAAGGTCAACAAAGGTGGCAATTTCTGGACAGTCGATTCCAGGCGCCAGCTCATAGGTTGAGGTGCCCATTGCCCATCCAGCATCGATGTACTTTGTTTGCATGGCAGCAGGAGTATCACCAGCATAGATGGCAATAGCTTCTTGGAGGCTGATCTCATAGGCAATCCTTTCTCCATTAAAACGGAGGTCAAAGACTTGAAGTCCAGCTGATGAACGAACTCGGTAGGCGAAAGACCATCCAGTATATTCGACGAAATTATGGTCAACGTGATAGCGAGACCCCTGCGGCTCCACAAGCTTCGGCCCATGGATATTAGTGGGAGTGTTGCTCTGACCCCGGGGGATGTAGGTGGAGTAGAGGTCATTGACATCATGATCGGGTAGTTTGACCTTTTCCACACCTCCTGATTCATATTTTTCTACCAGTTCTTCAACACTGTCAAAGTACATGCTGTTGTACCAGACCTTCTCAACAGTCCACTTTTCTGGATCCAGGTCCTGGTGGTTGATCAGTACCTCAAACCCCACTGGGTGGATGAAATAACCCTCCACAAACTTCTGCAACATGATCCATGTTCTTCTCTCACCTGGACCCAGCCCACGGGGGGCTATGTCTGAGAACGTCAGGCAGCGGTCAGAGCAGTTAGTGAAGGAAAACCCTCCTGTGGTCTCAAACAGGAGCTTGTGAGCCTTAGTTGTGATCTTCTCAAGGATCTCAGTAATATAGTCATATTCTACAGCAGAAATAGGCCTAGACTCAAACCGGATAGGCATATCCCCCTTGAACGTCTTGACTTTGTGGGACTTTGGGGATGGCAGAGGACTCACAATGTACTCAGTGATGTTGGCCTTGGTCTGATTCCCAAACTGGATGATCACACGGGCTTGACGTGGGGGTTTGGCCTGTCCACGGTCCAGAGCTCTCAGGGCTTCATGCTTCCTTGGCAGATGGAGTTCTATCAGTAGAATGCTGTTCTTCTTCAGCGTTTTGCTACGAGCATCAGTGAGCTCCAAGTCTGGAATACCATGCAGGTAGGCCCGGACAGCTTTAATCTCACGTACTGTGAGGTCAGCAAACATGGGGGCACCATGATGAGCCCAGTCTCTTGATCTGGAAGCACTACAACCAGCCAAGCAGACCAGCTGCAGTAGACAGAGAAGCCGCATGCTGTAATATAAGGAGAAAATAATATCCAGCATGAATTTAGAGAATAAAGGAGAAAAACAGGATATATTGTGTGAATTCATTTAGTAGTGTTTATTTTTTGAAACAAATTAAAATCTTCCAAATCTTGTATTCAGCAGTTTGACATAGGGAGTTTCAGAAAGAAGAGCTTTCTACTTATCCAAATTTAATTTAATTTATCCAAACTATATTATAGCCTGTTTCTTAGATTCATCCCCTTCTTATAAACTAAAGAATCAAACTAGGGCAATTTCCCTACTTGACTCACCTTTATTCCTCTTCTTCTTCTTCACAGATAGATAAGCAATTCTTCCTCGTTCCCTTTATTTATTTATCTATCAGTCTGATCCTCTACATCTCCACAGGAACACAAACAGTATGTATCATCCTCCGCTATAACACACTCACAGTCAACATTGTCCCTCTCGCTGCTCTCTGTTTATCTTCCTGCACTGTTTGTGCTGCACACTTACGAGATAAACTGGACTCTCATGTCACTTTCAAAATTCCCATCAAGTTCTCAATGCAATTTGTCACATTCTTCAGAATTAATTAGATTTTATAACATGCTTACATAATAGCACTTATGTAATAATGTTGTGATACATGATGTACTGACTTTGGAGTAGTTCCATGCTTCTTTGAGAAACACTTGCAGCTCAGTATCAGTAACAAGAAATAGACCAAGCTACTGTACCTGTAGTTGTCCTCCTGCTTCATGCACTTTGTAAAACAAGGCTGATCAGTCCACTCCTCCTTCTTCAGCAATTGAACAAAACTCTCTTATGGAAACAAGGATCATGGGACTACTACTTATATTTAACTTCCTACTTTGCAGTGACAGAGGCTGATTGGCCAACAGTGGGTTGTAAATATGATGAAATAAGAGTTGCTCTTTTTAGATAATCCTGCAAGACAAGTTTATTTGCATACCACCTTTCAAAAAATAGGCAATTCAAAGACATAAAAGGCATTAAGAAAAGAAACACAAGGCAATATAAAAAGATGTGAATATGATTTAAAAAGCGAATGAGACAGAGAATTAAAATTACAGTGTAGCTACATTGCAGTACAAAATACAAATAAATTGCAGATTGGAATTGATGCATGGAAAACTGTAAATTCAGCAATAAAAATTAATGTCAAATATAATTAAGGTGCTATTAGCCACAAGCACCTGGCTCTCTAGAAGAGCTACTCAGAACAGAAGAATACTGTGGATTACTGTAGCATCACCCAATGTGTGTAATTCAGCAGTACAGTTCAGAGCTTTTTTTTTCTCCAGGTTTTTTTTTTATAACATTGTAGAAGGACATTGATTTTGATTGATGTTTTACAACCTGCAATACATTTATTGTATACGGATGAACTTTGCCTTTTAATTTGCTCCAAGGGATAGACTATATCAGTCCCAAGTGAAAACTACAAATCTAAGTTAACCATTAAAGACTTATCACTTGAGAAATAAAAAAAGTTTGAATAACTACTGTTTTAAGCTCCAATTGTTCCAAGTAAATATGTGATCTACTTTTACTTTGCTATCAAACATTTTTTTCTGTTATTTTTGAGTTATTTCTTCTACTTGTGAATTAGATATCTGTATATTTAATATAGTATTAGAATTATGAAAAATAAACTTTAACTCTTGGTTAAATCGCTTAAAGTGTTTTTTAATGCAACTCAACAGTATATTCTTTTTATATAGTATATAGGGCTTGTTAGGCATCAATAGCAATCTTCATCTAGAAAAATTGCTTGTTGAATGCTGGTTAAGCTGGTCAATGCCGATTGTATGAAACTGCTCAGGGCTGTAATACAATGTAGACAGTCACTGCATTTCACCCTGTGACTGCATGCCAGTGCTGTGTATTATTTAATGTATACTGTGGGCAAATCAGTTAAAATGTATTGTTGCCATTTCTATAGTTCACTGTCAGTCATATATAATACATTAGGTCTTGGTGCCAGGGCTGTGACCAGGGTTTTAGAAATACAGAGGTCCAAGCCCAAACTTCCCAATGTATTGCCATGAAATTTGTACAGTCCCCAGATAACGAATCCTACTGTTCTTGGTAATCCCCTGACTTTTTATCTAACAACAAAAGCAGAGCAAAATTTGACCTTTTCCAGTAATGTACCACATGGATTGGCACAATTTTGGTGATCCCCTGACTTTTCCTTTTTGGTTTTCAGTGAAATGTCTATCAGATGGATTGCCATGAAAATTGGTACACACAGGATGAATTGTGATAACTTTGGGGATGCCCTGACTTTTCATCTAGTGCCATCATCAGGTCAAAATTTTAATTTGTCCAATACTTTGGTTTATGACCAAATACCTTCAAAACTAATGATTCCCATCAGCCTCAGCTGTACTTTGTGTTAAGTGCTAATTAGCAAATGTTAGCATGCTAACATGCTAAACTAAGATGGAGAACATAGAAAACATTATACCTGCTAAACATTAGCATTGTCAGTGTGAGCATGTTAGCATGCTGACATTAGCAATTAGCTCCTCTCACACTTGAATTCCCATGAATGATGATGAAGCATTGAACTAACAAAGTGACTCAGCTCATTGCTATCTTTATCAAGAAACCCAATGTTTCTGAGAAAAGTTGATGAAAGTTAACTTGGGTGTATATGGAGGAAAAGTAAATGCAATGCAATTATGACACACTGTTTTACTAATACCATTAAAGCAAACACTTGTTGACATCAGCTGCTCCTTCCTCTCCTCCGGGCTCAAGCTAAGTTGTAATGTGGTGACAGCTGTGTTTGAGCCTCCTCGCTCTGGGGTCAGGAGGTCAGACTTGGGATATTGGTGAGTCTAAAAGCCTTCAGTCCCCATGTCTGTTGACACGCTTCATTGAATAAATGCCCTATCATCTTTCCCGAAACACCTCTTTTTACAGGATTAGGCTCTGACAAATATCTCTTTATTCTGTGGCTGAGGCTCCACCACCCCCGCCATCACCTACAGTGTCCTGTAATGTTTGATGGGCGAGTTCAGAGGATGTGTGTGTCAGAGGTCCGGTGACCAATGCCTGCCCTCCCAGCTGTGACCTTGCCTCTTATATCCAATTGCAGCAGGTTCAGATGCTACTGTACATCCCATGAGTCACCCCCCGCATTTAAAACCCTGCATCTGGGGCTCCACTACCCCCATAAGGCAAAGTATCACTTCACTGAGGACTGTATCACATACTGTTGGACAGAACAAAAAGAAACATAGTGACAAAAAAAGGACAGTGAACACACAAAAACTACTGATTAACAAGCCAAGGACGTTTTATGGCACAAATCCAAAGATTTCCCAAAAACACTTCAAAGGTAAGTGCACCTTTTGTTAATTGTAGTAGAAATTGTAGTAGTGGGATTATAAAAATGTGCATAAATTCAATTCAATTTTGGATTATTTCATCACTCACAATGATAACACATTATAATCAATCTTTTGATTGGTCCTATCATTAGGCTGTAAACCTGCCTGACTTTTATTAGTAAATGTCAGGAAGAATTTCTTCAGCTGTGAATAATGTTGCTTTTTTTATTTTTGAGTCTTCAAGGCTACAGTGATGTTTTAAAATTGATATTATGATGTTTAATTAGAAATTATGAATATTAAAAAACTTGCATCCAAACTTTTTTACAGGAATTTTAAGCACAAGCATTCAGGAGAGGACCATGACATTACTACTGACTCTGCTAGGATTGCAGACAGTGATGGGAATGGGGTGAGTATGATTCAGACCAGTTTAAGCACATTTTGTAGACAGTATAATACGGTATAGAGGCAAGGAAGATGGGAAAGATGCAGAGAGGGACTTTACTTAAGAACATAGTTACTGATGATATTTTAATATAATTCCAATGTATGTGGGGTTTTTTATTTAAATAAAGGACCTAATTGCAGCCTTTTTAAAATATGCTGTATAACTATTTATGATTGCACTAACACATTGCTTACCAACTTTGTCTGTTGCTGTCTTGGTATGTGTTTTGTAATGAGGATCTTTATACAAGTAGAGAGCAGAAGTTCCTTCTTGACCTTAGAATTCAGGACCTTGAACTAAACTTTAGGCAAGTACCTTAGTGAAGTATTAGAGAGGAAATTAAATCTATGTATCATGCTCCAGACACTGGTGTGAACACATGGTGGAGGAGAAAGTGGAGCGAGTCCTGTCCCCACGTCTACAGCATGAAGTGAGCTGTTCTGAGGTGTATCAGTATAACACCCAGGGCTGGAGGCTAGATGTGGACAGGATGCGTGTCAAGCATGGGGATGATGATGGCATCGCACTATACTACAAACAACAGGGCCCCAAGGCATCCTGTTTCTTGTATAAGTAAGTGAAAAGTTGTGTAATTGTCAGTCTGTTGTCCGTTGTTGACTTGGATACTGTTAGAAACAATGAATACGTACAGTACTGTGAATATATTGACTTTTCACCTGATGTGTCTGTCGATCTCAGACCCCCAGAGATGGAGAGCCAGATGGTGAACAAGACAGTGAGGGCATGCTGTGAGGGCTGGGGCGGACCACACTGCTCTGAGGGTGAGGACAAGAAACCAACAAATCATTTCTATGTACAGTATGCATGCATCATGCATATTTTACATATGAAATGAAACATTGCACAAGCAATACTTCATGATTTAAAATACCACAAATTTGCTGATACGGTGGAAAATTACTGTAATGAGTAAAACTTTAAAAAATAACCAATCTGAACTTTTGTGTGTGATATATTTAAACTTATAAAGCAAACGGACATTAGTTGCACAGCAAAATGTTGTTATTTTATTATCCAGTTTGATTTCTTTCTGTTTAATGTTTTAATATTTATATTGCATGCATATTTTCCAAAGTTTGGTTGTTGATTTATTTGTTTTGTCATTCCAAATTAAGTACTACTGTAAATGTATTACTCAATGAAGAATAGCAGTGTATGACATTCTTACTTGTCTTATCTGTTTCTTTATTCCCTTGTGTAATCAAAGGTTGTTGCCCAAGCCCAAAGCTCAAACTTATTTTAATTTTATCACTTATAAGAAATGATTACAAAACACTAAAAAACACTTTAAATTAACCAAAGTAGAATAGAAAACAACCTAACAATGATTTTTCAATGGTTTCTTTCAAGATCCAAAACTTTCACCAGCTATTCTGAATTTAATGAAACACACCTCTCACTATTTGTCATTTTAAAGCTCTAAATACAGTGACTATACCAGGATTTCAATTTGCAGTCCCATTTTCTTCTCAATTTTTTTTCATTCTCCTTCTCCCTAACCATTTCCCCCTCCATTTACTTCCTTCATCCTTTTTCTAACATTTTCCTCTTCCTCCCAGGTGTGGGTGTGCGTGGCCAGTGTTACTCTACGTGGAGTTGTGAGGAGTTCCCTGGAGTTCATAATTCCTCCCTTATGCGTATGGAGCAGTGCTGCAGCAGCCTGTGGGGGCTGAGCTGGAAGAATGCCTCTGACCAGACCTGCTTGTCTTGCACCTACACTCTCCTTCCTGGTTCGAGAACATGCACACACATATGCACATACACATACTAGACCTACCTATCTGTTTTGGATGTAGTTCAAGCATTAATTTCTGACATGTACTTAATGTATTTATCTTTTTCTCAAAATACGTCCAAATTTCTCTTTTAAATATTTACATTTTATTTATGCACTGAGAAGTCTGCAGTTGCTCACTGCTTGTATTTCATATGACAACATCACATGAGGGATAAATTACACACACTACCTCTCCCTCCTCTCCAGACTCCCAGTCTTCCCCTTTGGTACGTGGTGGTCTGTTGGGTAGTGTCAGGATGCCTCAAAGCTTAGCCACCTGCATGTCCTGGGGTGGAGCCCACTATCGCACTTTTGACAGGAAGCACTTCCACTTCCAGGGAAGCTGCACTTACCTGCTGGCCTCATCTACTGATGGCACCTGGGCAGTCTACATCAGTACAGTCTGTGACGGGAGAGGAGACTGCCGTAAGGTGAGAAATATGACGACGATGATGATGGTGAAGCGGTATTATTAGTGGCATATTCTTGTACTTACTATACTTACTACCACTAGCCATAATGTAGCACTAGATAATATAATTAAACAATTGTACATTGTAGAGCTTAGCTGGGTGCCATTGAAAGCCAGTTTGGCCTGTGGCTTTGATGTGCTAATGCACAATAAAAAAGGCTGTTTGTTAGAAAAGCACTGATGGAAATGTCTGCTGGTTTTGTATGTGTGTACATACATGTTAATGTGTCTGTGGCCCTCTGCTTTCAGGCTTTGAGGATGATGCTGGGTCTAGATTTGGTTTCAATTCATCACAGGAACTTAACGCTGAACAACCTCCCTGTTTCAAATGGAGAACCACTCTTTCAAAATGGTAAACTATTTTCAGCATTCAGTAAAGCTTTCTCTTAGTTCCATTTCTTGTCTGATATTGTTAATTGGGCAATATGACACTTGGTTAAAATAAGATAAGATCCTCCTTAAATCAAAAATCTATATTTTAAACATTTTAGTTCTTAATAAATTGATATTTAAATTCAAGCGTCTTGTTGCATAATTTTACCTGTTTCTCTAATACTCTTTTATATGTAGCACATCTTATTGGAAGGTAGACCAACAGATCTAGGTCTGTGTATATGTACAGTGGTGTGAAAAAGTGTTTGCCCCCTTCCTGATTTCTTTCTTTTTTGCATGTTTGTCACACTTAAATGTTTCAGATCATCAAACAAATTTAAACATTAAACAAACTTGTTTGAAACATGCAAACAAGTGTGACAAAAATGCAAAAAAATAAGAAATCAGGAAGGGGGCAAACACTTTTGCACACCACTGTATGTCTGTTGCATCTATTGGGTCAATACAGAAGATCTTATAAATCTAACAAATAACAAACATAAGAAAATGTGTCATCTATTCGAGAGTACAGTGTAAAATACAGTATGTTTTTATGTGAATCCATATTTGTTTCCAATTTACATACAAGCAGAACATCATTTGGTGTATATGTACTTGCAATAATTAGCTACATTTTTACATTATCTCCTGATTCCTTATATCCATTGACTAAGTAATTGGATGGATGGATGGTTAGATGGATGTGCATACTGGGTGATAGCTTTCTTTGCCTCAACTAGAAATATTATTCAGTGACCTTACAAAATGAAATGTTGTTGATCCGAAATATTGCGCAGAAAAGTAGAAACTTGCAACAAAACAACCAGGTTTTTTTTTTTTTTTTTTTTTTTTAACTTCTTACAGGAGTGAGTGTTCATTGGCTCGGGGACTTTGTGTTTGTGGAGAGCGGCCTGGGGGTGAGAGTGAAGTTTGACCTGACCAACACAGTCTACCTGACAGTGACCGCTGAGCACCTGGCAGCCACCAGGGGGCTCTGTGGAGTCTACAACAACAATGCTGATGGTGAGTAAAGTGCAAGTGAGAATAGATGTAAGCGCACTCATATACATACACACTCACACACACACTCAGAGTCACCATATAGTCAGGTACTGCTTTTTACTTTCTCGACCCAAGGTTATTTGTTCCCCATTTTCTCTGGATATCACTTAGCTTACCCTAACTTTTTTTTAGTTTAAAGTTTAAATGCTCACATACCTTTGCAATGCATTAGTAACCTATTTGTGTCTTGGTGCCATAGATGATTTCACCACAATGGGTGGAACTGTGTCTCAGTATGCTGCCAGCTTCGGCAACTCATGGAAAGTTCCTGACCAGCAGAATGAAGTACTGCACTGCATACACTGAATGAGTATTTCACTTTTTTGCAACATTATGGCTTTTTGTTACCACTATTATTTTTCTTTTTGAGACACTTACATGAGATATTTGTGCTCTCTGAATACACGCTGAAAGCGACGACATCATTTTGTTGCTAATATGATCCAAAATGTCAGCTACCAACAAAAAGGAAAAATATCAACAAACTATGTACATATACAGATACATAGTTTTAGTTTAGTTTTGCAGTTGTGTTTGGTGTGAATGCAGAGTTCGGTGACACTTCTACTGTATTTAAAATAAATGGCAAAGTGTATTTATGAGATGCACCCTCGGTAATTGAGTCTCTCTGTGTCCCATGCTTCCCTCAGGGCTGCAGCGATGCGGCAGAGCTCGGTCACAGCTGTGATGTCTCAGGAGACCCGGCCTTACGCAGGCAGGCAGAGTCAATGTGTTACCGACTGCTGGGAAACCCCTTCACACACTGCCACCCCCGGGTCAGACACCCCTGATATGCATCACAGTCACGTGGCATTACCAATTTTTGCTAACTCTTTGTTCATCAATTGATGGTAGTCCCTTTGGAGACTATTGAATTGTAACGACTACATGGAAAGCACTAAGTAGCAGAATGAATTAATAGTTTTAGTTTAACTTACATTTAACATTGCCTAGGAATCTTTTTGAAATCACTCTGGCATTATCTTACACATGAATGTAGGAGAGTAATACAATTTTGGTTAATTATTTATGATTTAAGATATGGCTATTTCTCTATAGTCTACCTCTCTCTGGCTTTACTTGTCACTCATTAATGCTGCACTCATTATATATATGATAACATATTGTAGTGCATAATGTTCATGCATTTTGTCATGCCTGTTTTGTTTATAATTGCACACAAAAATTAATTCTGTATCTCAGTAAGCCTACGTAATCAATATTGTGCATTTCTGTTGATTAAAGCCACATTCATGCGCATGGATTTGTATATTTCTGACTTTGGAGACTTGTGGTTGTATCAAAATTATTTTTGCATGCTCTTTGATGCAGGTTTACTGTTGAATAACCCCGAAGTGACAAGTTTGTGTCTTTGTGTCTTTCAGTTGGACCCAGCAGTGTACATAGACACCTGTCTCTACCTGTACTGTAGCCTGCCACCCAAAGAGAGGGATTCGGCAGTGTGTGAAACCCTGGCCAGCTATGCCCGAGAGTGTGCCCAGCAGCACGTCATCATAATGTGGAGGACAGCTGCCCTATGTGGTAATGAAATGATTTTAGTATCCTGCTGACTGAGTGAGCAAAGGGCTTCAGACCTGTGATGCTGTGATTTTAGATTAGACACATGACATAAATGATCATTGCCTGATAATGTAGTTGAGAGCAGGGCCTCCTTTGAAAACTCTTCCTTGTTGGTGAGTTCATGGAAGTTCCTATTTTAGTTACTAAAATTTAGAATCTGCTGCAGAATATCATTGCATTCAAAAGCTGCATTGTTGCAGAATCCAACCTGGAAGACAAACAATAAGAAAACATGTATGGGTGCAGTAAAAAAACACAATTTGGTATTGTCTCTCTGTAAGCAATCACAGTCTTCAGACCTTTCAGCAGGAATATATGATGCTAAGACATGCAAAACCACTAGCATGGTCCTTTAACTCTGTCTTTCCAGATCGTGTCTGTCCCAGAGGTCAGGTGTTTTCGGACTGTGTCTCCTCCTGTCCACCCAGCTGTGCATCTCCCCAGCCCCTTGGGCCTGCTGCAGCCATGAGACAGTGCAGGGAGGAGTGTGTAGGGGGCTGTGAGTGTCCGCAGGGCCTCTACCTTCACCAGGGACTCTGTCTAAAAAGAGACGATTGTCCTTGTTTCCATCGCAGACGCACCTACCAGTCAGGGGACAGGATACAGCAGAGATGCAACACCTGGTAAGGGGAAACTGTTTGTGTGTTTCCTAAGTCTCGTTTTCCTCTATATCTTTCGCCCATTCTTCTCTTTCTGAGTCTCCTTCCTTCTTTTTACTTTTTCACTCTTAATCCTCCCAGTGTGTGCAGAGCAGGCCAGTGGCAGTGTGCTGGGGAGAAGTGCGCAGCCCAGTGCAGCCTGATGGGGGTGCTACAGGTGACCACCTTTGACAAAAAGAAGTATTCATTACAGGGAGGAGACTGTCCCTTCACTGCTGTCGAGGTGAGATGCATAAAATGCAACCATGCACACAGTTACATACCCTATGAGATGCATTTGTGTGTGTGGCAGCCACTTCTCTTTTGTGATTATGTTATGTCTGTGTTCAGGACTTTGTTGACAGGAAGCTAGTGGTGAGTGTGCGCTGTGGAGAGTGCACAGCAGGAGGAGGAGGAGGCCTGGGTTGTCTAATTGAGATGTCAGTCACAGCACTCCGCACCACGGTCACCATCACAGACACTGGTTAGTTAGTTATACACTCTGACCTGACTACAAATGCCTGTCAGTACTGCAGACATAAGTTATCATTTATCACTTTGACAGTGGGGACAGTAAACTTGACTAACATTAAAGATCCTATGTCTAGAATATTTTTTAATCATAGCATCTTTAAACTGATTCTGATGGCATAACTTTCTGTTCGTACAGAAATGAAATTATTCCGGTGAAAAGTCTCCATGTTGTTTTTGCCCATTAATTTTCAGTATTCCCCGGACAACCCATTCTCATTCCCAGGTCGTCAAATACCTATGTTTTGTCATGCCCCTTGGCATCTCATACAGACGCACATGGTACACTTAACCTCTGTATAGGCCTTTCTCATTTCTCAGTTTGTACCCCCTCGATTCCTCTCCTCGCTCCTCCATAGTGTCGTAGTCCCTCCCACCAGAGATACAGTCATCCTTTGGTCTTTTATTTAACACACACACACACACACACACACACACAGTATATAGCCTTTATATATTTTATTGTGTGAAGGACTACAAATGGCAGGAGGGCAGAGGACAGAGGAGCGAGGAGAAGAGGAGGCACAAAATTGAGAAATAAGAAGGGCCCTATGAGGTGCACTGGGCTTTCAATTAACTCCAATGTAAACCAGAGGAACTACTCTGGCCGTCCATTCACTCCAATATTAACCTGGCCGCGGTGATATAAGACGCTGTGAGCACCACTCCCATTCGAGAACTGAGGACCTGCTTCCCGGAAGTATTTTCCTCACTGTTAATTCCCATGTTAAGGTTTTCTTTCAATGATATCCTCAACATTTCTCAAAATTAAAACACCAAAAGTGGTCTAAGTGATAATTCAACAACACGATAGGTTAATGTTACGGCCATCAGTTTAGATTATTTCTCCTTCAATTCTGAGAAATCAAGTTTTTTCATCCTATTCGTTTCTTTTAGCCTGCGACCACATCATGTGACTGCCAAGTTTCTTTTGTGAAAACCAAAGTGATGGACATTCCTTTTATTCTTAGTTGAAAATACAGTATTTTAAGATAGTTTCTGCATTAATATACGTTTTGACAACATTTATAGCGAGAAATGTGCATTTTATTCTCATAATCTTTGCTCAATGAATGTATATGATCCTTAGTTTTGTTAGTTATTACGAAGATTCTCTCAGGTCTCAGATCGTTGCTATGGTGGTTACTATGCACGCTGCTTCGCGCACTTATGTTGTGTGTGGGCTTGGCGTGTTGGCTGTCTCCTGTCAGTGGGCTTCATTCCATTTCAAATTGCTACCAGTCGGCCGTAACCTGAATCCAAACGCCACTATCTCTGTTTAGAAAATGCGTTTTATAGCCTGTGATTGTAAAGTTGGTCATTTAATTTTATATTTCCAAGAATATGTGGCTGAGGATATTTAATTATGAAATCACCTTTTTAAGAAGGGGTTATCAAACTGGACTTTACCTTTCACATCCCTCATTTAATCCCTGCACTTGTCATGTTCATATATTTCATCAAACTGGACTTTATATTGCTTTTGTCATTGCATTCAACCTCCACTGTTACATAATTTCATTATTTATGCACATGTCATTTAATTTTTGCTCTTGTCACTTATATATATTTCATACACTTAATTTCTTTGTCCATAGCACAGTCCATATTTCCTTTGCACAGTCAATATTTCATTAAAAAAAAAAATCCCCCTCTCACCCAGAGGCCTGGGAGTTTGAGGGTTCTGCACAGTGTTCACACTGTTCCTAGGACTGCACTCTTCTAGACAGAGACTTCAAATGTTGTACCTGGAATCTGCTGGAGCCACTCCCCCAGTTTGGGGGTCACTGCCCCCAGTGCTCCCAATTACCCCTAGCACCACTGTTGCTTTTATTCTCCACCTCCATCTTTTCTTGCTTCTCTTGGTAATCGTTATTGTTGTAATTGGGAGTGCCAGGTGTCCAGCTTGGTCATGATCGTCAATCTCAGGGCTTGTTATTGGGGCTTGGCACCCAATCTCGGAGTGTGGGGATGATGATGATATCTTCCCCCTGACCTGTCATCCTGGCTCTCCCTTGCCGTAGCATGTTTGTTGTACCTCATCAATCAGTTGTAATAGCAGTTGGCACTTGCGGATGTTAGAATACTGAGCTAGGAGTTGTTTCTTGTCAGTGTAGATGTTGGGTTACGAAGCATCCGTATAGCCACTCTCACTGGGGTTGCTTGTATAGTAGCATTCTAACAGTTCCATATTTTCTGCTCTAGTCCATGAATGTCTTGTTCCAGTAGATCAGTAGATCATTAAACTATTATTGTTGAATTATTGAGGACACTTTCATGTTTTTGTGTGGGGAAATGTTGAGGATATCGTTTAAAGAAAACCTTAACATTGGATTTAACAGTGAGGAAAATACTTCCAGATCCTCGGTTCTCCAATGGGCCTGATGCTCACAGCGTCTTATAGCGCCACAGGTTAATATTGGAGTGAATGGACGACCGGAGCAGTTCCTCTGAGTGTCTAATATTGCCACAAATGGTTTACATTGGAGTTAATTGAAAGTCCGGTGCTTCTCATACACACTATAAAGGGTACCTTGTGCGTCACACGCCAAGGGGCGTGACAAAACATCAGTATTTGACGACGGAATGAGAACAGGTTGCCCTGGAACAGATCTGTGGATGGGAGAAGGTGTCCTCAAATTTGAAGCTTCACAGATATTTTTTTTCAATTACCAGTGGGTAAAATGATTTATGTCTAATGGTCACTTGTAGTGACACAACAGCAGTTCCCCTCAGTTCTGTGAAGCTTTTTTTTAGCATCTTTCAGCTCATTGTTTTGATTTTAAGTCCCACAACTTAAAAAGAAAACTCTGATAAACCCATTGTAAATGGCAGACAGACAAAATTAATGACTAGTTGTTGAACATAGGGGAACATTTAGCTAAAAAGCCAGATATTTCTCTTAGGAGTTGATGGAGGGCAAAACAGAGCTAAAAGAGAGTGAATTTTGATAATGTTGCTGTGATTGTTGGATGTGCAAATGCCCCCAAGGGCAGTGGAGCAAGTTGGCTGAAAAAAAAGTAAAATAATGCTGCTTTAAACCTAATCTAGAGGTGAATGTACATCAATTTACATCCAAAAATGATTTCTCAACTGAACTACTTTTGTATTTTTATATCAGTAACTTAGCTTTAAGATTAAGTTAGCTTTTTGTTTGTAGAAAATCTGAGAATCTGAGTGATGCAGTCAACCTGAAGTCATAAACTTTTCAAATTCAACACACAGGGGCTTTAAGTTCTTTTGAAAAACACATTTAATTTAAAGAATGACTATAAGTAATAATAACTATAGTATAATAACTATACTATTACATTTCACTGTGATTGTACCTTGTATGATTACTATTATTGTGACAAATGAAGTTGATTGACTTGATTGATTGATTAAGTTACCGGCTAGGACTTCTAAAAAATATCCTTTCTATTGTGAGAATTTGTTTTTTTGAATGTGTTCACAGCCTTCAGATTGCTTACAGGTGGCATTGTTACTTCCAGGTACAGTGACATTGAATGGCCAGAGGGAGCTATTGCCTGTGGTGACGGAGGACCTCGTTGTGCGTAGGGCCTCCTCTTCATTTATCCTCATCCAGACTTTTGGAGCCCACCTGCTCTGGCACCTAGATGGACCTTTGGTCATCATCACCCTGCAACCTGGCTTTGCAAACAAGGTGACCTTCACACATCATATGGTTCTTTCACTTTGGCGTTTTTGAGTTCCTTATTGGTTCAAACTGAATTTTAAGTGTAGAACTTGCGCATGTGCCATTTTGAGTTTCCAGACATGCTGCACTATATTTAACTATATCAGGGGAGGGATGCAAAATGGCCATAAAATTAAGTTCTATGATCAAAACAAAAGTCACAGAAACTTCAGATCTACCAGTGTGTGGAAATGTTCCTTTGTTTAGCTGAAAAGTGTACATGCTGTATTCAAGGTGCGTGGCCTGTGTGGAACGCTGACCTGGAACCAGCATGATGACTTTACCACCCCAGAAGGAGACGTGGAGAACAGTGTGTCATCATTTGCAGGAAAATTCACAACAGAGCACTGTACTCTACCTAGAGGAGCTCCATCTGATCCCTGCACCACATATACCCAGAGGAGACAGTACGCAGAGACAGTGTGCTCTGTCATACACAGCCCCATCTTTCAGGTAGTTTGCATTGAGTGTGTTAAATCTCCTACTGTCTCAGGAGTGAGTTCATCTTTTTCTGTCTCCCTCTCTTTTATTCACACATGCTCCTACCTGTCTGATTTTGTAGGTGTGTCATGACGTGGTGGAGAGGGAGCCCTATTTCCGTCTCTGTCTGTCGGAGGTTTGTGGCTGCGTTCCACAGAGGGTCTGTCACTGCACCATTCTCACTGCCTACTCCCGACAATGCGCTCAGGAGGGCATAGCCGTCCATTGGCACAATAAGACCTTCTGCCGTAAGTAGGGAGGCCATTGGTTGAGTGGTGTTTCAGGATGTTCATTACTGGTTACTAAGGTAATATGGAGTATGTAGAAATGTCCAAAGTATTTGTGTGTTCTTCTTAGGAAAATCAGGGGAAGGAACTACAGATTGGTCTTCTACTGGTCATCATTGCATTCATTTTATTTGTTTGTTCATTCATCTGTCCTGTAATCTCAGACACCATTGATAGGATTATGATTGGTCCAAGATACAACAAATACAGCATGCAACTGTGGCTTTTTACTCAGGTGTGGAGTCACATGACTTGGACCCAAGTCAGACATCAGACACAAAAAAGACTCACAGTATAACTTGACTTTGACTTTAACATCACTAACTTGTGACTTCACTTGGCTTGAGCCTCATCACTTGAAATATTTTATCCCCTCCAGTCTTTGGTGGCACCAGCAGCAAATCCAGAAACAGCTCAGACATCCAGACCAGTGTTCAGTTTGTTGGCCTAGTGTTCAGTTTGTTGGCCTAGTGAAGTCCAATGGGGAATTGATCTCTTTTGTTGAGGAAAGGAGGCTTAAAGCTAATGAGTCTGCCTGTATTGTTTAGCTGTTTTAACAATGTTGGCAGCAGTATATTAAATCTAAGTTTCAATTAGGAATTTGTGCCCATGTGCACCCTCTCATGTGGTAATTACAAAAACATATGCCCCAGAATGGAAACTTTTTGCTAGAGCAAAAACTGAGAAACCCATAACAGAATTTAGTGTCCTTTAGGTTTTAACTTTTAAAGCAATAATTGCAAACTGTACCAACCTGCTATGCTGCCTTTTTCAAAACCTTTCCTCCTCTCCTGTCTTCCCAGCTGTCCAGTGTTCGGGGGGTCAGGTGTATCAGGAATGTGGTCGTGCCTGTGGAGGATCCTGTTCAGAGGGCTGGAGCTGCGATGATGGTGGTGGAATTGGTCTCAGGATGTGTGTTCCAGGTTGCCAATGCCCACCAGGACTAGTGCAGGACCACCAGGGCCAGTGTGTGCCCATCAATATGTGTCCCTGTGTGCAAGGAGACAAGACGTACCTGCCTGGGTCTGTTATTCAGAACAACTGTAATACCTGGTATGTAGTAGGGAAGAACTTGCGGCTAGGATATCACAAATTTGTTCAAATCTGGTACTTCCTGGCTAAAATACTCAACTTCTTACTGACACATTTTTGCTACACATTTTCTTTTTGATCATTTTGACTGACACTGTACATATTAGGTTCAAAATATTTGTTCAATCAGGTTTTGCTGGAAATATGATCCAACTTACTTGGTACAATCAAAATATAAAAAGCCAAACTGAAAATACAAGTATAACCAAACCACAACCAAAAGTTTTCTAGTTGCTATTTAGTTCAGCTCATGTCACAGAACCTTTGACTCTTAATGGAAGAATTTCACTTAAGTTAAATATTAACATCACTGCACAGATGCAATATTCTTGCAACAAGGACAGCAGACATACTAAACCTGAGAGAGGTTAATTCAGCGCAAGCCAATTGCATAGATGATACTTTTACAGCACATCATAAAAACAGCCCTTTCTCTTTTATGGCTATCTTCATGCTGCTTTTATCATGTGGCAGTTGTGATAAAGAATCAGAGGGAGTAAGCATGTTTTCTCCATTGTCGGTAGAGCACAGCTTTGATGCAGCTACAATGTAATAGTGGTACAGTTTCATGAGTATGGTTATGGTATTTTTCTGGGAGCCTTGATCCCATGGGGTGACTAAATCTACTCAGATCAAGTGCTGATAAAGTCTTAAATCCCTGAAATAGATAGTTTCAATAGTATTCAATAGTTTTATTGAATATCCAATATAGTCTGCTAAGCACTAACAAATCGTGTTTCTCGCTGTTTGCTTTTGAGGACAATATGGAATACCAGGGGTCATTGTGACAGAGCGTGTTTGTGTGCTATTGTTTCATAATAACATAAGTGAATGATAATTTTTTGTCCTTGAAATTTCCAACTTGGTTCCCCTCCTAATGGTAGCATTCAGAGTAATTTGAATGATGCTATAATCACATAAAAAGTCTACAATTAATAGCTTTAAGCTGAATCCCTACTTAAAGAAATTCCAGCCTTTCGTGAGTGTAATGAGAGTAATGTGTGTTTGAATGACATGCAAACTGCATATGTATATGAGAGCATGTTATATCCAGTGAGTCCCTGGTGGTGCAAGAGCTCTGATGAAATCACTCTATGTTCCTGCTCCCTGATACAGGATAGGTTGATTTCATTGTATCTCTTCACCACATAACCACAGTTATCATCACTCTATGGGTGTGAGTCATCTATTAATGACTGGGTCAGAGCAGTCACAGTAGTACCAGAAAGCTACTGATTAATTTGTTTCTCTCTGATTTTATCATGTGTGTGGCTGCGCATTGTCCTATTTGTTCGTGACTCATTTTAATTGTGTTGTAACTGCTGAGATGTGTCCCTGCACTGACCATTGACCCGATTAATTGTTATGAGGAAATGTGAACTTTGGATGGGATAATTATTACACTGATATAGAATATGACGTACAGTACATTAGAACAGTAAGTATTCACCTTGAATGACAAGCCTTAGCTGTTGAGACCAGTGAAATAATTTTCATCACACCTCATAGCACATTTTGTTGTTACAATTCACAGCTACTCTTTAGAGTTTAGTAACTGTAAAATGAAACTTTATTTGATCCATAGTAAACTCGCTTTAGCCAGCAGAGAATCTGTGTCACGCTCAAGGGTACTTTTGCATGATTGAGCTCTAGATTTCTATAACTGCTGTGCCAACCTGCCTCCATTGACTGCAGTTATTCCACTTGTGTTATTTATTGACTAATGATATTTCAATACAAAGCTTGGTTTTTGCTGAAACATGGTCATTCATTACAAGCTTTAAATAAGAAACCCTAGCCCTATTTCTAGGGAACAAAACGAGTAACATACCCAAAATGAATCAGCAATAGCTCCTCAACCATAAGGCCTATATGCATATATCTGGTCTCCTCTGATAGATAATAAGCTCAAGAATATGAATCCATTGTAAAGTAAACCTATTTCTATTACCATTCCAGAGTAAATGGAGATGAAATAAAGAAAAAAAATAAGATTTTCATCCTCGCCTAATATAAAACCTAAATTTCAAAGCAATATAACCATCATAACAAGGGTCCAGTGGCTAATAATGCAGCTGGATGTATTCTCCTCCTGCTTGACTACAAAAGTAATTGTAAATGTGATGAAAATACACTTAAATACAACATTTATGACACAATTAATAAATATATACTTAAGCGGTCTCCATGTTTTGGCCATGTTTACTGTTTACTTTTTGACCGTTTAGGGACTTTTACTTCAAAACACTATTTATTTCCATATAGCCATGTTACAAATAACATAAATGTCCCTAAAACATTGAAATATATTACACAATAAATATTGATCAATATTCATATGTGACTCCAGCACTCCATGCTATACAGGCAGATAAATGAATAATAGAAAAGCCTAGAGTCAAGCAGGACATATCTATTGATTCTTCTATGCCAGACAAACAGGATGAAATTAGTTTGGTTGATGTCAGTACTTGATTCAGCCACCATATGGAGACATAGACCATGTAATCGCATGGAAGGCTGAGGCTACCATCCGCAATCCTTCTCCATGCAATGCAAATGTATACAAACTGGCTGAAATGGATTCAAGACGGCACAGGGACATTGGAGAAGTGATTATTGTTGGATTTAGCTAGGCGATCAAACACAACTTTTGTTTACAAAAACAGCAAAGATAAGACACAATTCGTAGTTGTAAATGTACTAAGTAAGTATTTCCTCTAAGGCTTTGCTGTGAGTTTTGGTGGTACAGTTATATGATTTATACTGTTGTAATTTCTGGAGTCTCAGTGTTAATTTGGGGGGTCGCTGTTTGTGTCAATAGCATGAAATAAAAGATATTAATAGTGCTGTTTTCAGACAAACAGGCAAGCAGAGACTGCTTTTTGCTACTTTCAGTCAGTTGCTTGCTGTTTGACTGGTGTTTCATTTAGGTAAAAATGGTTAACATCAGCTTTTAACCGAGCTTATGTAGGTATTCATGTTAATCACGCTGCTGCCCCCGATACTGGGGGCGCTCGGGTTTAAGGAGCTTTTCATGTCCACCTGACACTAACTATAAAATTAATTCCTTTCAGTGGATGTCAATTCTGATTCTGCTCACTCTCCTCTTACCTTCACAGTGTGTGTGAGCAGGGGCGGTTTAACTGCACTCAGGAGCGCTGTGAGGAGGTGAACCAGTGTCCGGGCTCTCTGGTCTACTCTCCACGCTCCTGCCTTCTCACCTGCTCCAGCCTGGACCCTCCTGGTCAACAGCAGGGGTCCAGTGTTGCACAGTCGAGCTGCAGAGAGCCCCTGTCTGGCTGTGTGTGTCCCCAGGGCTTTGTACTACTAGTGGGTGAAAACTCAAATTTAGTTTTCTGAGTGGATATAGGAAAAAGGATATCTTTTTGAAAAGTAAAATGTTAAGACTACAGACCTTTTTCACAGCAGTCATTTTGACTTGTCATATCAGGTAGAGCACAGGTGTAGTTCATATCATTAACAGTGGCTCTCTTCCATTGCAGTGTTCTAGTAAGCCATACAGTGAATCAATACCAAGACCCTGCAGCTGGTAAAGCTAAATATAATGCAGTCACTATTAATGTAATAAGTTCCACCTGTGGTTCTCCTGATTTCCCCCAGGAAGTGTGCCCTGCTTTGAAGCTAATTTGACATAGTGGCCAAACCGTGTTATTACAACTTCTGGGTCTGTCAAGTGATGCACACTGGCACAAAAATACTTTTTTTTATAGACTTACATTGTGAAAGATGTGGCTATAAAATGGTGGATACATTTTTTTTTGAGTGTCACAACCCCCGCAAAATGATTCGTTTCACTATAAGACACTGTATCCAGTTATCTTTATACATCCATGTTTGTGACTCATGAAGTTATTGAAGTCGGGTCCCTGTATCATCTGTTTATGTTGTGGGTTTCTGGGGGAATGAAATTTGTCTTCATGCAAACCCTCAAGCTTACACAGGAAATGAGTTTGAACTATGCCTGAAAGTCAGCTCATTTATCTCACCTTTAGCGATTAAATGTACTGGGGAACAGAAAATAAGACATTAAAAAGGTTTAAGTGTGTTTGATTAATTAAGTGGAAACACAGATGATAGACACTTATGACCCCATATGGCTTAGTTTTGACTAACATTATTGTATATTATGTCTTACCTCAGGGTGATCACTGTGTTCTGCCAGATGAGTGCCCATGTCACCATAATGGTCGACTTTACTACAGCAACGACACCATCACTAAAGACTGCAACACATGGTAACAGTTAATGTATGCTGTTGTCTCATTGCGTCACATCCCTATAACATTTCATTAACTATCTTCATTATACTTGATTAATTTCTGCAGTGTTTGTAAGGAGCGCCGCTGGCACTGCAGCCAGTCCACCTGTGCCGGTGTGTGCGTGGCAACTGGTGACCCACACTATGTGACATTCGACGGCCGCTGTTACTCTTTCCTGGGCGACTGCCAATACGTGCTGGTGAGGGAGACCAGTGGTTTGTTCAGTGTCATGGCAGAGAATGTGCCCTGTGGGAGCACTGGGGTCACCTGTACGAAGTCGGTCACCCTCAGCCTGGGAAATACCATCATACATCTGCTGAGAGGTAGGAGGGATGGTGTTACAGGGAAGCATAGGCTGACGATAGGAAGTTGGGGTCCATAGGCACCACACATGTTTTAGGAAATAGTTGCTTGAGGTAAGCTGTCTTGTCTCTGTCCTTTAGGTAAAGCTGTGACAGTAAATGGGATGCCAGTTAGTCTACCAAAGTCTTACAGTGGCAGTGGTCTGACTTTGGAAAGAGTGGGCCTATATGTCTCCCTTTCCTCCCGACTGGGGGTCACTCTGCTATGGGATGGAGGTAGGACAACATCAACATCTGCAACCTTAAATAATCTCTCACTCAGCCCTTTCATGACAGGGTTAGGTGTCTCTGTAGACTCTCATTTGTTTATTCATAGATCCCTGTGACAAGGTATGTTTTTTATTATTATTGCCAAAAATATTATTCTTCTACATTTTCATACTGAACTTTATCCATTATTATTGTAGAAATGTACTGTAGAGGCAAATAGTTGTCCAAGCATTGCTTATGTCTGTGGCTGTATATACAGGTTAATTAACAAATCAGTGGTAATGTTGTTGTCATTCCACATGTTGTCTCCAGGTATGCGTGTGTATGTGCGTCTGGCGGCCCACCTGCGCGGTCGGGTCGGGGGCCTGTGTGGTGACTTTGATGGGGACACAGAGAATGACTTTATGACACGGCAGGGCATCGTGGAGTCTACAGCTGAGCTATTTGGAAACTCCTGGAAGGTCAGTCCCTCCTGCCCTGACGTGGCAGACCAGGACCTCCGAGACCCGTGTGTTGTAAGTACAATACACACACATTGACACTTGCAGGAACATTAGACTTGGACTTAGTTACTTACTTGGACAATGTTGCAAATCCAGTTTTGATGTTAAACTGTCTTTTATGCTGTCTTTCTCATACACACACATGCAGAAGAAAACTAACTTATCTCTCTTTGTCTTGTTCAGCTGAACCCCCACAGGGTGACCTGGGCCAGGAAAAGGTGTGCAGTCCTGACTCAGGAGCTCTTCTCTCGGTGCCACCCTGAGGTGCCATTCCAGCAGTATTATGACTGGTGTGTCTTTGATGCTTGTGGGTGAGTGACAGCACTAATCTACACTGAGTATCTCAAAATTGTCTTTTAAAAATATGTAATCTACTATGTACAGTACCTGCGCTCTATGCAAAAAAATGCTTCAGTGAGAAGAAATTGCTGTTTTTTTATCAGTATTTCTTGCTCCATACACTGATTTCACAGATATTCTTCATAACTTCCAGGACATTGCAATTGTTTTCCATACATGGGAATAAACACACGTATATGAGAAGTAAGACTGTTTGCTGATAGACAATATTTTGCAACAATCTCATGAGCTTGTTTTGCATACCAGGCTACATTTGCTAAACCTCATTCATTTACATTCAGTCTTATACTGTATACTATATTACTACTATATTATACTTAAAATTCCTAAAAAACATATTGAATGCATTTCCTACCGCAGAAAACATTTGTAAAGCCTTTATTGAATGTTTTGAAATCTACATTGTTAAGGTTTAAACTGGCATAGACTCTCCTTTTCGTCTTTTATTGGTATATTACTGCCACCAACTGGGATTATGCATGCAAATGTGAATTTCTCCATCCTTGTACATAAGAATCAGAATCAGCTTTATTGACCAGGTATGTGTACACATACAAGATTAGATTAGATTGGATTAGATTCAACTTTATTGTCATTACTCATGTACAAGTACTAGGCAACGAAATGCAGTTTAGGTCTAACCAGAAGTGCAATAAGCAAGTGCAGGATATAAAGTGTGTGCATAAATTCAGGATAGAGCAGTATAATGAAAATATTTTACAAGTGGTACTATGGACAGTATATACAGATGGCATTACTATAAACAAAAGTATACTGATGGATATGTACAATAATGAATTGGATTGGGCAGAACAGCAGTGCAATGAACATAAAGTAGTGCAATTTATGGAAATAGTTAACAGTGCAGTAGATGAGTTATTGCAGTATTCAGTACATAGTGCTGGAGTGAAAATGAGGCAGTATAGGAGTGCAAATGATGCAGTATAGGAGTGTAAATGATGCAGTATATGTATAAATAAATAGTCAGGTAGTGCAAATTAACATGTGGTACATGTAGCAAAAGAAAAACACTGCATAAATGTAGAGACACTGAGCAAGCAAGTCTTCCAGGTCCTGAAGCAGCGAAACAGCCCCAGACCATCAGACTACGACCACCATATTTTACTGTTGGTAGTTTTACGCCAGATGTAATGGGACACACAGCTTCCAAAAAGTTCAACTTTTGTCTCGTCAGTCCATAGAGTATTTTCCCAAAAGTCTTGGTGATCATCAAGATGTTTTTTGGCAAAAATGAGAAGCCTTAATGTTCTTTTTGCTCAGCAGTGGCAGCAGTCTTGTTCTTATGGTGGAGTCATGAACACTGACCTTAACTGAGGCAAGTGAGGCCTGCAGTTCTTTGGATGTTGTTGTGGGGTCTTTTGTAACCTCTTGGATGAGTCGTTGCTGCGCTCTTGGGGTAACTTTGGTTGGCAGGCCACTCCTGGGAAGGTTCACCACTGTTCCATGTTTTCGCCCTTTTGTGGATAATGGCTCTCACTGTGGTTCACTGGAGTCCCAAAGCTTAAGAAATGGCTTTATAACCTTTTCCAGACTGATAGATGTCAATTACTATCTTTCTCATTTGTTCCTGAATTTCTTTGGATCTTGACATGATGTCTAGCTTTTGAAGATCTTTTGGTCTACTCAGGTGTGATAAACCACAGTTAAGTTATGTTTTAACAGGCGGGGCAATCACGTTTTCACACAGGGCCATGTCGGTTTGGATTTTGTTTTCCCTTAATAATAACAACCTTCATTTAAAAACTTCATTTTGTGTTTACTTGTGTTATCTTTGACTAATGTTTAAATTTGTTTGATGATCTGAAACATTTAAGTGTGACAAACATGCAAAAAAAAAAAGAAATCAGGAAGGGGGCAAACACTTTTTCACACCACTCAATTCAATTCAATTTCATTTATATAATCCAATTCATAACAGAAGTTATCTTATTGCACATATATCCACTGTATATATATATATGTATATATATATACACACACATATATATATATATACACACATATATATATATATATATATATATATATATATATATATATATTTAAAAAGTATAAAAAAACAACAGTAACATTTGTAAACAGTAAGACAATTGCAATGGTGCAGAGGTGCACAGTGCAAATGGAGCTGAAATAAATATGATTAATGTTACAGGTCGCTTTATATCCATGAGGTAGGTGGATATGACAGTAAATACAGTAAAGCGTGCAAAGCGTGCGTAGATTTAAAAGTGATAATGTTTACATAAAATGAGATAAATGTACAGGTACAGTGGATGTTTGTGTCACAGGGTTATTGTACAGGGATTGTTCCTGACACAATGTGACTGGTGTTCTGAGTGTTCATCAGAGTAATGGCCTGTGGGTAGAAACTGTTCTTGTTACTGGTTGTTTTGATGTACATTTTTGGCATGCATGTGCTTCATGCATGTGCTTCTTTGTATGCATGCTGGTACACAAACAGTAACAGAGCATAGCATCAAAATATTGGCACTAGTGCAAAATAACTGTACAGGGTTCTCTTGAGTAGAAATTATTGTAAGGGTAGTTTCTATGGCTAAAGTATCCTAAGCATAAAGTATCCTAATCACCCTTTAATCATCATCTAACATCATTGATCTTGAAATTGTGTACTTACACTAATGACGTGAACAGTCCATACTATTTTATTTTTTGTGTGTGTGTTTTAGCTGTGACTCAGGTGGGGACTGTGAGTGTGTTTGTACAGCCATTGCTGTCTATGCTGAAGACTGTAACCGCCGAGGGGTCTACATCCGCTGGAGGTCCCAGGAGCTCTGTCGTATGTCAAACACACGCCCACACTCACACAGTCAATCTTCTGCACATGCACCTTTACTCCTGTCTTACTGTCTTTCTGTAACCTTTTCTGTCCTGGTCTTGCTGTGTTCCTTTATTTTTTCTCTTTGTTTCCCTCATTCTGCAGCTCTGCAGTGTGAAAATGGGCTGGTGTATGATCCCTGTGGTCCAGCTTGCTCTCCCTCATGTCCGAGTGTTCAGCAGAGTCCACATTCCCAGTGTGGTGCTCTTTCCTGTGTGGAAGGCTGCTTCTGCCCTGCTGGCATGGTCCGACACGGTAAAACAAATTTAACAAATTTAATAAATTTGAGGGAACATTTTTATGTATTTATGGGCATATTTCTGTCATTTATGGATAGTCAGATTCTCCGCTTTGGTCCAGAGGAAGATAACACAACAACAAATGATCAGATTGCCATGAAATTTGGTGTGGATATTTGTGCTGCCCAGAGGATGATTTATCATGCTTTTTTGACCAACTGATCTCTCACTTAGTTCCTTAGTCAGATCAGACATTCTACTTAACTTTGGAGCATGACAAGGTATCTGCAAAACTAATAGGAATTGGTCAATGTATATATAATTCCCAGAGAATGCATTGTGGTGACTCCCTGGCGACTCCCAAAGCCTTTTCAAAATATCAGAATATAATGGGCAGATTTCACTTCACATTCATGCTCTCTAGTAGATGAACTCTTCCTGTTTTGGACACACCATTTCTACCCTCAGGACAAAATATCAAATTTGCAAACAAGATGGCCCAAAAGAAAGTGTCTTGATTTTAATGAGCCCATGTTCTCTCGTCTTGCACCACCCTCAGGACAAACTTTCTTTCTTCGCTCTAAGAATAGTTTTCTGTTCTACAGGGGACAGCTGTATAGTTCCCACTCAGTGTCCATGTGAGTGGGAGGGCTCCATGTTTCCACCTGGAACTAGCATTACTCAACACTGCCAGAACTGGTCAGTCAATCGAAATTCTTATGAAAGTATATTCCACTCTTTTTTCTATAATAATCAAAATTGAAGTCAGAAGGGATTCTTTGCCTTTGTGTGTCCAGTTCCTGTGAGCATGGTGTGTGGCAGTGTGAGGGTGTGGCTTGCCCTTCTCCCTCCCCTCCTTGTCTGGAATCAGAGTTTACCTGTGCTTGGGGGCGCTGCATCCCCTCTCAGTGGGTGTGTGACAACGAGGATGACTGTGGCGATGGTTCAGATGAGGTCTGCCCATCCACCTGCTCTCCAGAGCAGTTCCGCTGTACCAGCACACCAAGGTGATTTCAAATTTAATTTACCAAGCACAATTTCTATGTGTGGAGATTAGGAAGACTGATAACTAAGGGATTAAGCTCAGCTACGATAAGTCAACCATGAGGTCATAACCGCAAGCCTTTATTAGTGAAGGCACTAATAAAGTGAGGCATTTTTTACGAGATAGACTTGGCATTTGTAACCACACTAACGGATTAGCTCTTAGGACACCTTTCATGGAATAGATTCCCATGAAATGTGGTAAATACATTCATGGTCTCCAGAGGATGAATCCTAAAGAATTGGTAAACCATTAACTTTTCATCTAGTGACACCAACAGGCCGAAATTTGCACTTGTCCAGTTTAATTTATCACAGTGTACCTATAAAAATACTGATTTAATTCATGCAACCATGGGGTTACAATGTTACCGTAAACAGTAAATGCTAAATGACATGTGCTAACATGTGTATCGTTAGAATGTGAAAGCAGCAGTGTGAATGTTTTTTTTTTGTTTGTTTGAAATATGCTCCAAGTCATAATGTTATCTGAATGTGGAAATGTGTTCTCAAAGGCTTCACCCCGGCATGTTGAACAAAGCATGTAACGTTTATCATGTGAGTGTAATCATGCTAGCATATTATCACACTCATATTTTAACCTAAACATTACATACTAGCTACACCCCAGAATGTTAACATGCTAATGTGAAATTACATGCTAAACATCAACACATGCATAATTTAAGAATGAATTGGGAATTCCAGATTTCACACACGTTGACTGGGATGACACAATGAGTAAACAATAAACTAGCATAGTACGGGTTTTCTTCCATCTCATCCATTCTGCCTTTCATTTTCTGCCTCATTCTGAATTTTGAGCATCATCGTAATCACGTAACTGCAAACAACGTATTAGAGTGCGCCTAGCTAATCGGGACCCTGTGAGTGAGTGAGTGTCACCTACAGCTCATAGAGAGGCTTCACATCTAAAAATGCCAGGAGAAAACAAAAGCACCACATTTTGTGTAACTACAGTATACTATAAGAATCCATCTTTCCATAGTAATCAAGTAGACAAAAAATACACTTTATACCTTTTTATTCAATTCCTTCCAAGTATTCACTACATATATTATACAAGTCTGGACACACATGGATGTAAACTACAACTTGACTGGTTGGCGGAGACATACAACCGTGGGGCGGTAATTCTAGTTATATTTGAAAAAGTCAGTCTTCAATGCTAGAATGCAATTCCTAAAGTGAATTGACCCCAACCCTGCAGTGGACCATGTTTGAACCTGGGTCTACGTTGTGATGGCCACCCAGACTGTGCTGATCAATCAGATGAGGAATTCTGTGGACCTTCCACCCCTGTACCCCTGTGCCCACCGGGGGAGTTTCAGTGTGCCAGTGGAAAGTGCCTGCCAGCCAGCCGTGTCTGCGATGGACGGCTGGACTGTGGTTTTGCTGATGGGTCTGATGAGCAAGGTAATCTATCACTCTATCCAGCCATATACTCCATATACAAAGTCAGCTCTATTGACAAACTATCAAACATGGTACTCTATCAACATTACTTTTTCAAGACAGATATTGTTATTTGTAGACTTTATCCTGCAAGGTACTACTTCAGCAAATTTTGTCAAGCACTGCATTCTTTTAACAATTTGGTATATTGGTGGGTCTTGCTTTCTGTGTTTTTACATGTGGCCATACTCGAATGATTACTTTTCTGTACGATATATATGTGACTATGTGATGACCTGTACTTTTGTTGGTCCAGACTGTGGTGTGGTGTGTGAGGAAGGGGAATTCCTGTGTGCTGGAGGACGTTGCATTCTCTACCTCCACCGCTGTGACAGACATGATGACTGTGGGGACCTCAGTGATGAGAGGGGGTGTGTTTTCAGTTCTGCTGAATTTTGCTGTTTCAGTGGTGAAATGGACTGGCATTTATAAATATGCTTTGCAGAGTTTGCCCTGTTAAGGATGCAGATTTTAATGCATTTAGACAACATAAAATCTTGACACTTCATCTTCATCTTCATCATACTCTAGTTCACATTATCTGAATGCCAATAATGTCACAGACCCTCAACAATATTTTAAGAAAGTTACATCAAATAATGAGAATTATTTGCAAATACTATACATACTCTGTATGTCACAACATACAGATTGTATTTTTTTATTTAATTTCATAGCAGCACTCATCCAATGAATGATGGATTACACCACATGATGTCATCATTATCTAAAAGTTTTGGCTGGTTTTAGGTGTGTGTGTGCACCAGGGGAGTTTCAGTGCCCTAGGGACCAGTGTGTGCCTGCAGACAGAGTGTGTGATGGACACAAAGACTGCCCCTCTGGAACAGATGAAGCTGTCTGTCCAAGTAAAGGTACAAATAATAACACAGCATTGGCTGTTTCATAACATAACTCCAAATAATATAAATATTAAATTAATATATACTAATATAAAATTGTATTAGCAAAATATTTTTTTGCCCAAAGTCATCCTTCATGGTTTGAATCAGTAATCAACTTTCATCCTGTGTGTGTATGGCAGTGAGCTGTGCTCCTGACCAGTTTGCCTGTAGTGACGCTACATGTGTTGCCACCACTAAGATGTGTGATGGAACACCAGACTGTCCAGGTGGAGAGGATGAGAACAGAACCAACTGCTACACTGTTATCATAACACAATCACCCTCACCTGTCACCCCAACTATGGCCACTTCAGGTAATGATAGTCATGATTTAGAGATTTAGGAGGAGATTTGAGTATCCACTGTTTCTCTTAAACACCCCTGTTTCTCCAGCTTGTAGGTCCTATGAATTCAGCTGTGCCACTGGTGGGCAGTGTGTACCTCAGGCCTGGCGTTGTGATGGGGAAACAGATTGTATGGATGGTAGTGATGAGCAGCAGTGTACTGCCTCCTGTGGCCCTGGCCAGGTGCCTTGCCTCAGTGGGGACCAGTGTGTAGACTACCAGCAGCTCTGTGATGGGACCCCACACTGCAAGGATGCCTCGGACGAGAGTATCGACAACTGTGGTAAGTTACTGTAAATAAAAATGTGAAGGCACAAAATGACAAGAATATGGGTTTTGAGCCTTAAGGGAACCCATGAGATTCTTAAAAAGCTTCTTCAAGCCTTAAAAACTGTTTTTGTCTAAAGATGTGTTAATGGACACTGACAATAATTCTGTTGTCTAGGCTCTACTCAGATACCTCCCTGTCCAGGTAGCTTCCCATGTGACAACCGCACCTGTGTGAACATGTCACAAGTGTGCAACGGCGTTCCAGACTGTCCACGGGGCGACGATGAGTTGGTGTGTGGTGAGTTCTCACGAGATAAGGAGAAGAGAGAGGTGAGAATGGAAGTGAGGATGGATTGAGTGAAGAGATGGAACAAGGGACTGCATAAGACCTGACAAAATGTTCAAAGAAGGGAAGATCGGAAATAAAAAAGGAATCAAAGAAGTAATGGAGGAAGGAAACTTCAGTGGCAGTGTTCATCCCAGTCTCCAATATTCACAAATTTGATGGTGATGGATCTTGTAATCTCTGGTATGTTTAATAATATTTTTGAAATCTTGTTCTGTCCAGATAAAATGGTCTCACCTGCGCCCGTTGGCATTAGGAACACCACTGTCACCTGCCCTGAATTCACCTGTATGGATGGATCCTGTGTCCCCTTTAACATGGTAAGACTACCAACCTGATATCCACCACCAGCAAGCCAAACTTGCTGGTGGTGGATATGCATTTAATTGGCAGTGGGTGATTTAATAGGAAGAAAAAGGAAAGAATTTCCTCTTTTGTACCATGAAGTTAGAGGAATTTGTTGCATTGCATAATTGCATCATATTCCACTAGCCCTTTAGTGAATCTGTGGATGTGGACAGGATTTCCTCACAGGCACAGGAGGGCTAGAAATGATGTATATTGATAATATTGTTGTTCTTTTTTGAATTAAAGTGATTGCTTTTAAAAACGAACAAAACACGAATCAGATATAGTGAAATGGCCTAATTAACAGCCATCTTGGTTAGCCATCATCAGCATGCATCAAATGTAAGACATTTTGGCATTTCTTCACATTAACAAATATTGAAAGCAGCAAAAACTATTCTTATCCTCCCTCAGTTACATTCAACCCATCTTGTTCACTAAATCTGCACTATTACTTAGGTGTGTAATGGTGTGGTAGACTGCCCAGACTCCTCACTAGCACCACTTGGAGGCCCCACTGATGAACAGGGCTGTAGAAGCTGGAGCTCCTGGGGTCCGTGGAGTCCCTGCACTACCTCCTGTGGTACAGGCTCCAAGAGCCGGCAGAGAACCTGCCCTGAAGGCGACCCACTGCGCCATTGTCGGGGACAGGACTTCCAGAGGCAGCAATGCTTCAACACCACCTGTCCTGGTAAGGAGGTGGACATGAACTAAAAAATAAATAATTTTCAGGATAAACAGTCAACAATCTTAAACAATCTTAATGTATAGTTTAAAATCATAGTTTGTTACTAAAATGTGATGCTCTCTCCTCTACCCTCCAGTGGATGGTCAGTGGCTATCGTGGGTGAGCTGGTCGAACTGTTCCAGCAGTTGTGGTGGAGTGCAGGTTAGACACAGAGGCTGCATCCCTCCTCGCGACGGAGGCCAAGACTGTTTCCAGCTCCCTGGACCATCCAACCTAGCCATGGAAATCAGTAAGAATTGTCTGTAAACTAAGGTTGAGCTGCTTGTACAATAATTGAGGAAGAAAGTGTTCACTTTAAATGTTTGGTTCACCCCAAATCCCCAAAAAGACAACACACTGTCAACAGTTTTCACAAAGACTATTTTGTTGTTAGAAAGTAGTTCAAATGAAAACTGATTTTCCAGAGTAACTGAGACTCTGTTTCAGGAAAGATAAGTTGCTTTGGATTTTTTTTATTGTAATTTTTCATTGCTGTGAGCAGGGTCCGAAATTAACACTTGCCAAGCGCCAAAGGTGGGCAGATTTTCCGTATGGCTATGGTAATCTCGGAAGGCTATCTGGCTATCTCTACCGCGTTTTGGTGTCATTTACAGGAGCGCTGCTTCTGTCCTCTGCTGTTTGTGCCTGAGTTTGACATACACACACACACACACACACACTGATACTACCATATGTGTTTTTACGCGCGTCTAAACAGTGCCGTGAAAGAAAACTACTTCCTTTAAAAGAATCAACATTGACTCTTGGTTTCTCAAGGGAAACAAACCTCGGCCTCCTGTGTAGAAGGTCCTGTGTTTGACTTATTACTTTTATGTTTGATCCTTAAGCACATTTAATAGAAAATACTTCAGTAGAATTTTGAGATTAAGACTTCTTTAGTTGTATTCGGGCTTGAATTGATTAACCGTTATATATTAAAATAATTTTGCTTCAAATTTTGCTCTGGCCTCTTCTTTAAGTTTGTATTCAATAATACCTTATTATCTCAATGAAATGTTCTGAAACAAATGTATGTGTGACACAAAAAGGCAATTTAGTATTTTGGCTTGTAAAAAATATGCTTGGCCAGTGGATTTTTTCATCTACCAGTCCCATTGGCCGGTGAGTCAAAAAGTTAATTTCGGACACTGGCTGTGAACACCATAAACAAAATTCCATTCAGCTACATTGTATGGAGGTAGAAATCTCACAGATAGATATCCCAAAACCTGGACAAATAAAACCATAACTATCTGCATGTCTTACCACTAGAGGAATGAGATAAAATACGAAAAACAAAAATTGAAAAAAATTCCAAGCTCATCAAACAAAAAAGTCTGATCAACATGCATAGTAGCAAAGAAGGTTTTTGTCTTCCTTGTCCCACTCCAGAGCCTTGTCCTGACGATGGATGTGCCAACACCAGCTGTCCCACTGGGCTGGTGAGACATAACTGTGCTCCCTGCCCAGTGTCCTGTGCCCACATCAGCAGTGGGATAACCTGTGAACCAACAGCACCCTGCTCCCCTGGTCAGTCAGGAGGAATCTGGAATATCTTGTGTTCTAAAATAAATTGTTGCCTCTTGCCATTTTGAAATTGCCATGTTAATTTTTACATTTCTCTCACAAACAACTAACTTCAGGTTGTTGGTGTCCAGAGGGCCAGGTGATGAACCATATGCAACAGTGTGTGTTACCAGAGGATTGTGTGTGTGAGGTGGCAGCTGTGCTCTACTGGCCAGGTCAGCAGATGAAGGTGGACTGTGAGATTTGTGTTTGTGAGAGAGGAAGGCCTCAGAGATGCCAGCCTAACCCAGACTGTTCAGGTGAGTCTGTCAAATACACAGACTCTGTTGTTTCAAGGTCAACATCAAATCAACAGTTAATTTTTACCCACATACTGGGTATCATTCTTCAACTGCATTAAAGTCTGAGCAGTCATACACAGTCAGCTTTGTCATACTGCAGTGCACTGTGGCTGGTCATCATGGTCTGAGTGGGGAGAGTGCTTGGGGCCCTGTGGTGTTCAGAGTGTCCAGTGGTCGTTCCGCAGCCCAAACAACCCCACCAAGCATGGAGACGGGAGAACGTGCAGAGGAATTTACAGGAAAGCCCGTCGGTATGTAGCCCTCTCCTCATGGGACTGTTAACTACTTTTACTGTTTTTACTACTCATCTTCTACACTGCTACACTTCTGCTCATGGATATCCATGGTCCCTGTAGGATTATACCTAAAATTGTAGGTGACTCCACTGACCTTCTGACTTGTGCCTCAGTCAGGTCAAAATTTACCTTCTCCAACACTTGGCAAAGTTTTCTTGAAAAGTACTGGCCACATTTCCAATCTATTGTGGATATTTACAGCTATATTAATGTTTTTGGTGACCCACCCTCTCTGTTAGTGACACCATCATGACAATGCTTATATTGGAATTAAAATGGAATTGTCATGTCAATTTACTGTGCACATTCATTCTGCCCCGGCCCCCTTCCTTTCTGGACTTGATCCATCATTCAGCATTAACCTAAATGCAAATGCTTAGCTTTGTATACAAGATATCTAAAGCATTTTACCATGTGTCTCTGTGTGTGCAGGTGCCAGACAGACCCTTGTGATGAGTGTGAGTACCAGGGTCAGTCCCATGCTGTGGGAGACAGATGGAGGTCAGACCACTGCCAGTTATGTCACTGTCTGCCCAACCTTACTGTGCAGTGTTCCCCCTACTGTCCATACGCTGTCAGTGGATGCCCACAGGTAAGAGTAGAATTGTGTGTGTGTGTGTGTGTGTGTGTGTGTGTGTGTGTGTCTTATGTGTATTTACACATTTATATGAGTGCACTTACTTTTAACGATGGAACACTCCTGGACAAATGAGGGACTACACCGTAGTGACCTAACTGTATATGCTGCTTGAGTATGTGCCCATGTTTTATGGAAATATGATCAGAATTAGCTTTATTGGCCAAGTATATGTACACATACAAGGACATTTTGGTTTTAAGTTGCTCTTACTGTACTTACACACAGTTCCAAGAACAATTTACAGGAGGACAGAAATTGATATACAGCTAAAAACAAGGACAACAAAGCTTAACAAAGGTAGGTAAATAAAACAAACATGTACATTCAAGTAGGTGAAAAAATAGGTGTGTATATATAAATATATATTAAAAGCAACAATGACCAACAACATACAATGTCTATATACAAGTCAAGTGTTTCTGTAAATTGTAAACAATGCAAATAGTGCATAAGAAATAAATATTGAATGGATATACATGAAGTATATGCATGTATACATGTCTATATATAGTATGCACAGAATTTAGGATATATATTTGACAGTGATGAAAGATATGTACATGTGGGTATTTTATACTGTAAATATATAATTTGTAGGTAAGTGGATGTTTTATTGTTACAGGGTAATCAGAGTCAGAATCAGAAATACTTTATCGATCCCTGAGGGGAAACTCTTTTGTTACAGCTGCTCAATCACATCAATGCACAACAGGAATAGAAGTTCTAAGCAAAGTTGGTTGTGTGATGTCTGAGTCGGAGTGGGTGAGGGGTGTGAATGTTGGCTTATCAAACCTACAGTAAAACACATTCAGGTCATAGGCCAGTTGATGGTCCTGCACAGTGTGGGGGGATGGTGCCGTACATTGGTACATTTGCACATTTATTTGAGTATGTGCCTGTGTGTGTTTCAGTCTTATCTCATGTAAACAATCCAATGCACACTGTCCCCGTCATCCACAGCTCTGCTTCCTCTGCATCTTTTGCTTTTCCTAAACCACAAGTCACAAGTCAAAAGTTGCATGTTTGTTTGTTTGTGCAGGGCCAAAGTCTGGTGCCTGGAGAGGGAGACAGGTGTTGTTACTGCCAAGGTAAAATCAGATGTTAAATGTCTTCTTGTTAAAAATTATTAGCATTCACCAATTACACACAACTAACTGCACTCCATGGTTATTGATGTGTCATGTCACTGAGTGATCACTAATGTGAGAGATGTGCCAGAATTTGGAAAGAGTACCAGTAGTAGTTTATTTTCATTTTTGTATAAACTTAAAAAGATGCATAAAGAGCTTTTGAAGATGAAGAATTAGATGAAAAGAGGATAAGTAAAATAAAAGCTATATAAAGATCCTACTCATTTTGTCCCTCAACAACAAAATTGCAGCACTCCAAACATAAGGTCCAGTTCATTGTTTCAAACACTGCGACAGTGTTCTCCGACATTAATCTTTCTATTCTACAACACTTCTATAGGAGGAAATGACACGATTCTTGTGACAATTAGCCCTATAACCGTGACCTCAAAGCCAGCAGAGGGCACTGTACCTCTAGTTCCCACATATCCACTTAATCCTGGAGGTGAGTGTCTTTTTCATATGATCATGCAGTTTCACAGGTAGAAGTAGAGCATGTTTAGCTTTTTTAGCATCTAGGATTATTATCCAATGGTTTATCTATTTTGACTCATTGTCATTTTCATGGAATCTCACCTCCTCTTCTGTTCAGATAAGTGTTGGGTTCCTCTGGGTGTTCAGTCTCTCCCGGCCTCCAGTTTCAGTGCCTCGTCACAGCAGACTGGTCACCCCCCAGAGGCAGGTCGCCTCCATGGGTGGGACCCCCATAGGGATCTCCAGGTACACCAAGCCCAATGATAGATTTATACTATGCACAATTATTGGATGGATTGCCATGGCATTTAGCACATTCAAGGTCTCCTGGAGATGAATCTGAATTTCTTTGGTGATCCTCTGACTTTACCTCTAGTGTCACCAGCAGCATTAAGCTTTTGCTTTTGAGTGAAATGTCTTGACATCTAAAGGATGGAGTGCCATTAAACTTTGGTACAAACATTCATGTCCCCCTCAAGATGAATTGTAATCTCTTTTCCTCTAGCGCCATCATCAGGTATTTGTCCAATACTTTACGAAATACCTGTAAAACTAATGCTAATATTGAGTTATTGTAACTTGATTTCTGACTTGTAAATAGTATTCACGTCAACTTCCAAGTCATAATTACAACTGGGGATACAGGTTTCTCTAAAAACTCTGATATATCCGACTTGGCACTTAGCCTTAATACAGAAGTGCCTGAAAACCAAATAACTCTGGATGCCTCACAGGAGCCAAAGACTGCTGTTAAATTTAATTAAACCCAAATTTAATCGATATGGTGTTATATTGTCAATACACAGTATTTAAATCCTCACATGACCAACTCTGTAATCATATAACTGTCTTGATGACGTGAGTGCTTGCAAGTCATTAACTATCACTATCTATCCCATAATGACATTCCCATCAGCCTCAGCTGTATTTGTGTTTAGTGTTAATTAGCAAAAAACGTTCATCATGCTAACATGCTAAACTAAGATGGCACATGTTAACATTACCTGCTAAATATCTGTATGTTAACATTGTCATTGTGAGCATAGTTGCTGCAACATGAACACAAGGTATAGTCTGCAAAACATTTATCTGCAGGGCTGGAGTCCAGAACCTGATGAGTATAAGGACCTACCACAGCGGAGCCCTGAGGGACACACTAGCAACACACAAAGCCCCTACCTACAGATAGATCTGCTGAAACCATACAACATCACTGGTAAACATTGATGCCTTAGAACAAGTACAGATTGAAATACTGGTTTAGTGTACTGTGTATTAAAAGTTAATTCCTATGTGAGATTATGTACTGTATATCTCTCTACCCTTCTGTAGGTTTGCTAACCCAAGGTGGTGGTGTGTTTGGCACCTTCACATCCAGCTTCTACCTCCAGTTCAGCCAGGATGGCAGACAGTGGTACACTTACAAAGAGCTTGTTACTGATGCCCGGCCCAGAGCCAAGGTTCAAACCAAGACATCAAACCAAGTTCATACCACTTTCCACAGGCCATTTGCCATTGCTTTTTCAGATCTTGAAATAGTTTCTCCCTCCAGGTTTTTCGTGGTAACCATGATGATCGAGGGGTGGCAGAGACACGACTGGACAGGATGGTGTTGGCGCAGTTTGTCCGCCTACTGCCACACGACTTCCAGAATGGCATCTATCTTCGACTTGAGATCATGGGCTGTGGAAATGGTTAGTAGATAATTTAATACCACTTTGCTGGTGTTACAGGATTTTGTATAAAAATGTGATTCAAATGCTCTCCTCTCCTCCAGGTTACCACTGGTTGACCACCCCCACTCCTCCCTCCCCAGTCTCCCCAGTAGGTGGCTGCAGAGAGAAGGGGTTCCAATGTGAAAATGGTCGCTGTGTGCCAGCAGGTCCGCTGGGAGTTGCATGTGATGGGGTCAATGATTGTGGCGATGGATCAGATGAGATGTACTGTGGTGAGCTTTTCAACCTAACACAGCTTAGTTTTATTTATTGTATAAGAACCATGCAATTTTAAAGTGTTTTCTGGGATGTGAACCAGCTTACACTCAGCTTACACTCAGGTTATTAACCAGCTTACACTCAGGTTAATAACTGTTAGCCATTTTTTGTCTAGCATTTGATCCTGCTCCTTTTTAGTTTTCTTTTATGGGCTTTGTATGTCACACATACCAAAACTGAATATAGAAATCATTCTTACATAGTCTGACCATTACCGACTTGCAGGTACGGAGCCATCCCGTACACCCACCAGTCCACGCAGCTGTCCTGCTGGTCAGTTCTCCTGCCCCCCACCAGGGGGTTGCATCGAGGCAGGGCAGCGTTGTGATGGGACCCCCCACTGTCCCAAAGGAGAGGATGAAACCGGCTGCCATCCCCACAGCAACATCACTACCCAGTCAGACAGGTGGCGGGCATTATTATTATTTGTAGCAGTGGTAATAGTTGTAGTATTTGATACATCATGTTGTTAATCTACTCCTACATTCTGCTTCATACTTTTTGTCTCATCTCTGTTTATCCAGATTTTCTTTCATTCTTTCTTGGTGTTGTAAAGTTATCAAGAAGGAATTTTGGTATTTTCTCCTCTTCATTGATTTGCTCATTTACAGACCAACCACACCCACCCCTGCTCCTCTAAGGACTCCATCCATGCCTGCTGTCACTCATCCTGCAATAACACCAACGGTAAGAAAACACTTCAATTAATCATCAGTGCCTCCAAATTCTGCATTTCTGTGTCACTGGTGTTTATCCCTCAGTATGTCCTTATTTTCACTTATTTTCTTTCTAATGTAATCTAAATTTAAGAGTAATGGATTAGCAAAGGTTCTACCAGATATGATACATATGAGTCAAACAGTGTTAATTAAAAAATAGATACCGTTTAATTTTAGAGAAAGATTTATCAGTGATGACTAGTGATGCTGAAAAAGCATATGATCATCTTGAATTGAACATTATGTAATTCTATGTATTTTGTGTGACTTGTTTGTGTGTTGATTGGTGTGATCATTGTATTACTGCTGGCTGTGCAACAAATTTCAGCTTGGGGATAATAAAGATTGCGTTGACCTTGAATTGTTTAAAGTTTTAGAAAATGTAAATTTTCAAGTCAAAATTGTTGTCTGAGGAATTTATTTTGGAAAGGGGTACAAGACAGGGCTGCCCTCTTTTCCCGGCCCTCCTTGCACTCGCAATAGAACTGCTTGCAGACAGAATTAGACAAAACCCAAAGATTACAGGTGTTAATATAGATATATATCAATATACACTTCATTTATTTTCTAATGTATTCACAGGATGGTGGCTCAGGATACCGTGGTGAGTGTTAAATGCAGTTTGGTTGGATATATTTTTGTGGACATTTTGAGAACAGCAGCCTCGTTTCTTATAAAAAAAAATTCAAATATTGCTGCAGACCAAATGTTTTAATGTGTTGTGTTTGAAGTGTTCAGTTGCCAAACTGGCTCTGTTGGATGGTAAAATTATAAAATTAATCATATTCTGCAGGCATCTGCTCCTCTCCCCTTGGACTGGAGGATGGGAGAATTCGATATGGTCAGCTGACCTCATCCTCACATCGTGAGAACAACCCTGCTGATGCTGGACGACTAAACATCGCCCCTAACGTGTGAGTGATCTGATCTTTGTATGGTTGTCGCCCCTAAAGCGTACATTTGAACATTTGATGTGGTTTTCTGCATGCACTTAAAATCCATTTAAATGTTTTGCTGGTCATTTTTTGAAACAGAGAATATAAAGCATACAAAAAACAACAAACCATGTCATCTTCTGTGCAGTCAGGTTATGGAGCCTGGATGGAGCCCCTTGCCTACAGATCTCCATCCATATTTTCAGGTGGACTTCCTGGAGCCCACGTGGGTATCAGGGGTGGTGACTCAGGGCAGTGAACGCATGTGGGGTTACCTCACTAAATACCGCTTGGCATTCGCCCTGCACAGCAGCCTCTTCACAGACTATGCTGAGAAGCCTGGTGGTCCTGCTAAGGTATTTGAAGTAAATTGGACATTTAGAGTCATATTTAACATCAAGTGTTTTCTGTAATTACATATATCCTCATATAATGAAACGTTTCATCAATGTGTTCATACTTGGTAGCAAAAACAAAATCCAAAACATTACTGTCATCAACTTGTCATTGCATGTGCTCACGTGGAAGTTTCCTCTTGATTGTGGTGTAGGTGTTTGAGGTGCGGATGGTGGGCAGGACCCCTGTGACCCGCTTGCTCAGTTGGCTGGTCAAAGCTCGCTACCTGCGCATCATCCCTGTGGAGTTTAGACACACCTTCTACCTGCGTGTGGAGATCCTCGGCTGCAGAGGAGGTGAGGAATTGGACTAAATGCACAACTAAATGATAGCAATCAGAATCCTCAGCACTCAATTCCTCTTGCATACTTGCTCATCTATAAGTTCTTTGTTTTACAGAACTAGTACTGGGATGTACAACCTACTTCACATCAGTGTTTTTATGAAACAACCTTTCCTTCTTCTCTTGTAGATGAGCTGGTGACCCCCAGCAGTGTGACCACGTCTCCCTCTGGTGGTGGCAAAGTGACTGTGCAGAGTTGTAAGCCAGGCCAGTTTGCATGCCAGCACAGTGAAGAGTGTGTCTCTGTCTCTGTGCTTTGTGATGGTCGACCGGACTGCAAGGACCATTCAGATGAGATCAACTGTGGTGAGAGCTGAGCGATATTTTGTCATATATATTTTTCATCTTCCTTTGAGTCATGCCACACCACCAATTGTTAGTCTCCTTATATGTTTAAGTGAAAATGAAAAAAAATTGAAAACGATTTACATTTGATTTAGTCAAAAAATATACAGCACCTTCCTGACTCCCTTGTGTTCCATTTTCCTTTATCCATGCCTGTCTTTGTTTATGTCTCTTTCTCCTCATCCTCTTCTCCAGGTACAGCTCCAACTAGAGGCTCTCCAGGGCTGCAGAACCAGACCAGCTTCACAGGGAGACCAGGTTTCCATGGTGACACTACAACAGGCGCCCCAGGCCTCCATACCACCAGGTCCCAAGGTGGCCTTCCTGGTGTGGCTAGCCCAGGGGGCACAGGTCAACCTGGACTTCAGAAGACTACAACCTCGAGTACAGGTACAATTGGCTGTTGATCAAATCTACTTTTCACTCATTGTTATTGGGTCCCCTTTTGGAAGTGTCTGTTTGCAATACACTTTTGATCAATTCATTCATTGTTTTAGTCCTAAATGATTAGACCATTGGACCACCAGACCATCTGTCTACCCAAGGGTCCCCCAACCAGACACGACTCATGGATTAACACTTTATACAGAATAGACCTATGTTGTAACCTCTATTTTATTTTCATTTACAGGCCCTTGGATCGCTACAACCCCCCATGATGGTGGCCTACCCAGAGTGCTTTGCGTGGAGGGCCAGTTTGCATGCCGGCCATTTGGCTGTGTCGACTCGGCGCAGGTGTGTGACGGCAGACGGGACTGTTTGGATGGGTCAGATGAAGAACGCTGTGGTATGCATCGACAACCTGTCAGAGGGCAGACTAGTGGAAGTTATGAAGAGTGGAATTAGAATTACTTACACTGTAAATGTAGAAAAGTTGGTATTGATGATATTGGTACGATACTGAAGATATATAGTTTCATGATGGATCTCACACACATACAAAATATGTGAAATGAAAGAAAATTCTTTGAAATAAGTGATAATTAATTTGGTATTCCTGAATAAAGTTCTGTTATTGTATTCCCATGTCTTACCAGGCACCACAGCCAGACCAGCGGTGACTCCACAGGGCCCCCTGGTGCCCAGCCCCTGCTCTACCAAGCAATTCTCTTGTGACAGTGGGGAGTGCATTCACCTGGACCGGAGATGTGACCTTCAGAAGGACTGTGTGGATGGATCGGATGAGAAAGACTGTGGTAAGATATATGCCTACCTCAAAAATGATAAAAAGACAGAACGCAAAAGGCAATTCCTATATTTTTGTTACATAATTTTTCCTTACCTTTCCTCTCCTCTCCTCTAGTGGACTGCATCATGTCCCCGTGGACAGCGTGGAGTGCGTGCAGTGTGTCCTGTGGTCTGGGCTCCTTGTTCCGGCAGAGGGACATACTGAGGGAACCTCTGCCGGGAGGGGCCTGTGGTGGAGCTCAGTTCGACAGTCGAGCCTGTTTCCCTCGAGCATGTCCAGGTCTGTTCTCTGAACCTGATGTCAAATAGGATACATCTTTCACAAGTACCCGGTGTCTGATTTAATGGTTATCTCTATCTCATTCTCTCCTGTCTCCTTTCTTAGTTGATGGTCACTGGTCAGAGTGGACAGAGTGGTCAGAATGTGACGCTCAGTGTGGAGGCGGTGTCAGACAGAGGAACAGAACCTGCTCTGCTCCTCCTCCCAAGAACGGTGGGCGGGACTGTGAGGGCATGACCCTGCAGAGCCAGAGCTGCAACAGCCAGCCCTGCATCAAAGACATCGGCACACAGACAGGTGACTCATACTCAAACAGTCAATTCTGTTGTTGGTGTTTAAAGTCTTCAGTTATTCTCTTCTAGCCTGAGTTATGTCCGTTCCCTGATTGTTTTTTTCAGGCTGTGTCAACAGCATGGTGCTGGTTACTGAGGCAGACTGCCACGATGGGAGGGTAGAGCCCTGTCCTCCTACCTGCTCACATCTCAGCTTGACCAGCAATTGCACTGCAGCATGTATACTGGGTAGGACACACAGGAGGTTGATGAGGTGTCATTTTGGACCTAAGTGTGTAAAGTGTGTAGAATCGTGTCATTGTTTGCTTTATAATGTCATGTAGATACGAGAGATTGAGGTAACTTTGGGTATGTTTCTAAGAATTTCACAGTGAATGAATAGTTTGGAGTACTGTATTTTTACATTGTACTGTTTGTACAGTTTAATTCATAACACTAGATATATTGCACTTGAGTAGGAAGTGCCATGCAAAACATTGAAATGGTCTCCTACCGTGAAGTACAAGCCTTGTGCCCGTTCAGTATCCATTATTGCACATAACGCAAGCAAGTTCATAATAATGTCTCCTTTGTATGCTTGTATGACTTTGTCTCCTCAGGTGTCCAGTGAACCCAGCTGGACATACTGTAGCTTCAAATATGCTGAAGAGAAAGTGTTAATTGTCATTGTGACAATTGTCGATAATTTTGAGTTAGTGTTGCCAAAATCAAACAGTTCTCTTGCTGTTACACTTACATTAAGTTGAGTAAATATGAGCACTAAATAATTAACTGGAAACTTCCAGTAAGACTGAATGACATTGTTGTTTATTAATTGATTCCTGACTGTGATTCAGTGCGTTGGCAATTTCACATGCTCTATTAAATTATTCAGACAATAATGAAAAACATTTTTAAAAGCCACAAAACTGTATTGAAGCAATGCCAGGGATAATTTTGCTGGAACGACAGTAGCTCACTAAGGCTCATTCACTGTTAGCTGAAATGCTGATTAAGACGTTAATTCTGTCGTCTCCAGGGTGTCGCTGTCCTGATGGTCTGTACCTTCAGGGTGGGCGATGTGTGAATGCCAGCCAATGTGTCTGTCTCTGGAACGGTCAAACACTACAGCCAGGACAGACGGTCAGCAGGGACCAATGTACCACATGGTGAGAGACATAGACTCATTCAGTTTTTATTTTCTACTTTGAAAGTGAGCCTGTTTGTCATAACTGATGATATTTCTGAAATGATAACTAATTTAAATTTTACTTAATTAATAAAACACTCATAATTTCAGTTATGCTAAAGTATTTTTAGTTTATTTTTCATGTCATAAAACAGTTTTTTTCTGAGGAGGAGTCATATTTTTCAGTTGATAGAAAAAGTTCTTCCCAGCAGTGTCTTGACTTGACCACTGGACTGCTGCCTTATTGTGTGTTGCTACTGATCTGAAAAAAAAAAAAAAAAAAAGCACATCTAGATGTAAAAACAAAAAAAAGCTAATGCATTTTTCTGCTCCATCAGTGTGTGCAGAGATGGACAAGTAACTTGTGACACCTCCAGTTGTGTAGCGACCTGTCATTGGTCGACCTGGTCGTCATGGTCACCATGTGATGTAACCTGTGGTCTGGGGCTACACCAACGCTACAGGTGAGCCTGTGTTTAATTCAATAGGTTTGAAAAGCACCTCACTTTTTGGAACACTCGAACAGCTATCAAAGGCCTTATCTCAGCCTCATTTCACTTTCCACAAGACCCCTTTTCACAACAGAAGTGTGATTATGTTTAATTTAATAAATCATTTTGTACTTATTCTGTACTTCCTATGTTTGCTGTCTTTTGTGCACTCTAATATATGGGGGCCGACAAGGGCAAACACAATGTAACTTAAGAAAACACATGCAAATAGACAAAATATGAGCAAGAAAATCAATTTGACAACACGCTTAGAAAACACGCTGAAAATGCAGAAAGGCGCTGCAAATACACACAACATAACCAAATACAGAAATGCACTGCAAATACACACAACACAACCAAATACACAAATGTACAACAAATACACACCACACAACAAAATACACAAATGCATTGCAAATACACAAAACGACACCGCAAGTTTCCAGAGGACCCTAAAAAGGTTTTTAACATGAACATTCAGAGTGGTGTCAGCCGGCCTCCGGTCACAAGACTGCGGCTGTGGCTCCCCCCCGAGGCGGGAGGGAGGTGAGGGCCCGTTCAGCACTGCTTGCAGCTTTAATTTTTGTTTGTTATTCGAAGGCATCAACACTACATGGGCTTGACTAACCGGGCTGACTAGCATGCTGCAGCTGATCGATAGACAGCAACTGGTACACTGACAAAACTTTGCATGCAAAAACTAGCACTCCAGAATCCACGCGTGAGAGTAGCAGATATAAATAGACTGTTTTGACAGTTTGGGTCACAGGGCATACCGAACCAACCATCCAATACTGAACGGTTTGGGATAAATACATGTACTGTTACACCCCTAATAGTGCAGTATAATTCCTATTTTTTCACTGCTGTATCATTCACTGATTTGCTGCTGCAACAAGCAAGTTTCGCTACAGGTATTGGTGCTGTAAGTTCATTCGAACTTTTAAATAATGTCTTAATGCACTTATCAGTTATGGACTGATGGTTTTTAACTGCTTACACACCACCTATTAAATTTGAATCAGAAGTCTTAATGCCTTGACTTGTCTCCTCAGGTCTCCAGTCAACCCAGCTGGAGCAGTCAGAATCCAGCCCTGTCCAGGAGACTCCACGGAGGCCCGGCACTGCTCCAGCCCCTGCTTCCCAGGTATACCAACTCACACCCCAGGCACACAACAGTAACACTAATGCTGTTGCACTGTATGGTTTTACCTTTGTTTTTCCAAGATAAGTCTAACAGAGATCAGCGATTTCTTTCACACAGAAGTTTATCAAGACATTTTTCATTTGTAACATTAGGTTTATAATTTAACAAATCCTTTATGTATAGGACCAAAAATAATTGCACTAAAATTAATGTATATAATATATAAAAACCCATTTGTCCTTAATTTTTGAATAGCATGTGGGCTTCTCTGCACTTACCGTAGATGTTATATTGTAGTGGGCTTTACAGTATAATAAAGCCAGTTTTATAAGTATGAAGTATGAAGAACAATTTCATGAGCAACATTTACAGTAAAGCCGTTCTTCAAACACTTTAATGCTCAGTCTCAGGCCAGTATCCTAGTTTTGTAAGTCGCTTGCATACCCATTACCTAAGGGTGATATGATGACCATGTCCTCTGCAGTGCTACCAGATGGAGTCTGGAGTAAATGGACCAGCTGGTCAGAGTGCAGTAAGACATGTTTCAACCATGTAGATGATGTTGGAATTAGACGACGATTCCGCAGTTGCAACCACACGCTCACAAGCTTCAACCACACACACCTGGACTCTGCCTGCAATGGAGACAGCGAGGAGCAAGAGCCTTGTAACACTGTACACTGTCCAGGTATTACAGATATGGCTGCACACACAGAAACCACAATGTCCATAATTGATCTATTATATCTGTTTGTTACACAAATGATGTGTGTTAGGGTAAAGAAGAAGACTAAAAAGCTGATTTTAGTTGTATACTTTCAGTGAATGGTGGCTGGTCAGCATGGTCACTGTGGTCTCAGTGTTCATCAGAGTGTGACTCTGGTGTCCAAACAAGAGAGCGATTCTGCAGTTCACCTTCTCCACAGCATGGGGGCAGCAGCTGTCCTGGGCCACACATACAGACAAGAGACTGCAACTCCCACCCCTGCTCAGGTACTGCATCATGTTTTCTTATTACTTAAGCTATGGAGGGCCATGGAATAGTATGAGTGAATATTACTCTATAATAAAAGTGTTTTTGTATTGGATTGCATTATATTTTCAGTTGTTCCTGTGATTTTATCCTCCCCATTCAATAAATGCCTGTGTGTGCATGTGCAATATTCAGTCCTTATTTCCGCTCGTCTCCTCTCAGGTGTGTGTCCAGAGGGCATGGTGTACATGACAGTAGCAGAGTGTGAGGCTCACGGTGGTGCGTGTCCGCGGGTGTGTTTGGACATGACCCCCACAGAGGTGCAGTGTGCCACCACCTGTTACGACGGCTGCTACTGCGCCCTGGGGTTCTACCTGCTCAACGGCACCTGTGTGCCTCTGGCACAGTGCCCGTGTTACCACCAGGGGCAACTACACCCAGCCGGTGCCACCCTGCCTGTTGAAGCCTGCAATTACTGGTACTTTTGACCTGTGTCCAAATTGTTTTAATTTAAAAAGTAGACAAAATGACACCTCTGTTGGGTGTTGGAATGTACTGAATTTTTCTTAAATTAAATGTCTTGTTGTTCTTGATTTTACATTGTGTGTCTCAAACAGTACCTGCACTAATGGAGAAATGGAGTGCGGAACAGCTTCCTGCCCTGGTGAGTGGCTTTTATTAACTATTAATTGCAGTTTTGAATGTACATTTACTTGTCTCCCTCCTGGTCTCTTGCTGTCCTTAAGTCTTTTCTTCTCTCCTCATTTGTCTCTCATTCTCTCTTTCTTTCATCCTGTGTGTGTTTCTCAGTGGACTGTGGCTGGAGCACCTGGACCCAGTGGAGCGCTTGCAGTCGAACATGTGATGTTGGTGTGAGAAGGCGGTATCGTTCGGGAACCAATCCTCCTCCAGCTTTTGGGGGTCGTCCCTGCAAAGGAGACAGAGTTGGGATCGATACCTGCAGCATTGAACCCTGCTTTGGTGTGGAGAAGTACTTGGTTGCTAATGTTGTAATGTACTAGAATTCATGTTTTGAAAGGTAAAAGACACCACAGATTAAAATATATAGGAAGTTAATCTAGTTGTGATGTGTCCAAAGGTTTAAAGAAACCATGGAGTGCATGGTCAGAGTGCTCAGTGACGTGCGGAGGAGGTTACAGGACCCGAACCCGTGGGCCCATCCGAATCCACGGCACCGCTCAGCAGTTCAGCGCCTGTAACCTGCAGTCATGTGGTACAGCAAGACCTACACTCTCAGCTAAGAACATATTGTCATGTTTAATATCAGTGGGTACTTTTCAAAAAGACAGCAGAATGTATTATACAACTTCTGTCACATATTTATTACAGTACATTAAATTGTGTTTTTGCACAAGAAAACAACAATAATAAGTCAGTAAGAAAAACAATTCAAGGTCTTGAAAGTGCTTGAACAGAGTTACAGAAAATCATGGACAATTCATTGAAATGTTCAATGTTGTCATAGGGAACTACAAAAAACAAAAAATGGGAATGTTTATTATAATATATCAAATCCTTTGTGAAGCATGTGAAAAATGCTAGAAAAAAGGATAGAAGAAAAAAGAGGGCACAAAGCATTTCTGCATAATTTATGTCAACATCAGCATTTAAAGATTTCATTGCCGGATTAATGAATGAGACTCTACATATTGTTTTGGATTCAAGAATTTGCTAGTCAAAATATGTGTTATTTCAATGCATCAAGGATCTTTTGTCATATCAGTATTGGACAACATTGGATGTCCAGTTTCGATTTAAAAAAAGTTGTTCACTTTTTTATGCATTCAGATTTTTGTTTTTGATTACATTGAGAGGGTTTTCATTGATATCTGGTTGGACTCTGTTGCTCTGTCAGGAGATGGCAGGGTGTGTCCTCCAGGCCAGGAGTGGAAGCAGTGTATGAGGGGAGCAGTGTCATGTACAGACCTCACAATGGACCTTAGCAGGAATTGCACACCAGGCTGCCAGTGTCCACATGGGACTGTCCAGCAGGTGGGTGGGGTGGCTGAACACAAACAAGCCTACACACACACACACACACACACACACATATATATATATATATATATATATATATATATATATATATAATTCAATTCCATTCAATTTTATTTATATAGCGCCAATTCATAACAGAAGTTATCTCATTGCACTTTTCCTATAGAGCAGGTCTAGACCGTACTCTTTATAATATTAATTACAGAGACCCAACTAATCCCACCATGAGCAAGCATTTGGCGACAGTGGCAAGAAAAAACTGCCTTTAAGAGGCAGAAACCTTGGACAGAACCAGACTCAATGGTGGTTAACGCTGCCGTGTTATTAGTAACAGAGCCAATAACAACAACTGTAGTAGCAGTTGTTGAGCAGGAACACGGGGGCAGCAGGTAGCCCACAACCACAGATCCAGTCTCTGCAGCTCCGGAGGCAGAAATACCTGCTGAAAGCGACAGAAGGAGAGAGGAGAGAAACGAGAAAGCACAAAACTACGGGAGAGAGACGAGGGAGAGGAGGAGAGGAAAGAGGTGCATCATGGGAAGTGTCCCGGCAGTCTAGGCCTGTAGCAGCATACCTAAGGGATGGTTCAGGACTCACCCAAGCCAGCCCTAACTATAAGCTTTATCAAAGAGGAAAGTCGTAAGCCTACTCTTAAATGTGTGTCTGCTTCCTGAACCCAAACTGGGATCTGATTCCACAGGAGAGGAGCTTGATAACTGAAGGCTCTGGCTCCCATTCTACTTTTGGAGACTCTAGGAACCACAAGTAACCCTGCATTATGGGAGTGCAGTGTTCTAGCCGGATAATGTGGTATTATGAGATATTTAAGATACGATGGTGCCAGACTGTTAAGAGCTTTGTAGGTGAGCGAAGGATTTTAAATTCTATTCTGGATTTTACAGGGAGCCAGTGCAGAGAAGCTAATATTGGAGAAATATGATCTCTTTTCCTAGTTCTTGTCAGTGCACATGCCGCAGCATTCTGGATCAACTGGAGAGTCTTAAGGGACTTATTCGGGCAGCCAGATAATAAGGAATTGCAGTAGTCCAGCCTAGAAGTAACAAAAGCATGCACTAATTTTCCTCCTATATGTTTTAAGACTATCTTTCCAGACTAAACGAGATTCTTCCAGGTTGTTGGAATGCCATTTCCTTTCAGGTTTTCATGATGTTTGCTTTAATTTGCGGGTTTGGTGGTTATACCATGGAGCTAACCTTCTTTGTTTTATTATCTTCTTTTTTAGTGGAGCGATAGAATCGTTTTTTCATAGGAGTCCTTTGTTATATTGAGACATAACATTGAATTAAATGCAGATGGAAGTGCTTCCTTAAATTTCGCTACAGCAATATCAGATAGACATCTAGAGTAAGAATTTTTTGCCTAATGGCGTGTAGTCCAGCAATAGGAGTTCAAAAGTTATTAAATAATGGTCCGATAAAGAAGGATTCTGGAAAGACTATTAAATGTTCAATTTCAATGCCATATACCAGAACAAGGTCGAGGGTGTGGTTAAAACAGTGAGTGGCTTCATGTACACTCTGACAAAAGCCAATCCAATCTAATGATGAGATAAAAGCAGTACTAAGGCTAAAAACTCTGAGAATTCATATAAAAACTCAGAATAAGGACCAGGAGCACGGTGCACTATAACAAATAGAATTGGCTGTCGTGTTTTCCAGGTCGGGTGTGAAAGACTAAGAACAAGGCTTTCGAATGAGTTATAATTTAGTTTAAGTTTAGTGTTGATTAATAGGCTTGAGTCGAAGATGGCTGCAACTCCACCTCCTCGGCCGGTGCCTCGTGGAATATTAATATGGCGGAGTGGATTCATTTAGGCTAACATATTCTTCATGACCCAGCCAGGTTTCAGTAAGACAAAATAAGTCATTATGATACTCTGATATTAAATCGTTCACTAGTACAGCTTTAGTTGACAGAGATATGATATTTAAGAGTCCACATTTAATTCTCCTATTTTGTTATGCTATTTAAGCATTTTTGTTTAGGTTTTTATATATACCTCCTCTTCTGTTTACTTTAGATTTTATTCATTTAAGTGGTCAGGGGGCAGACACAGTCACTAAGGAGTTTTGGGTTGGTAACTGAGCGCAGAGAAGTGTGTAGGACTGCAACTCTGCCTCCTGGTCTCAACTCTGAGTTGTCATGGTTTTGGTCCACTAATAAACTCTGAGAGCTGCTCCATCCAAAGTAGGATGAATGCCATCTCTCCTAATCAGACCAGGTCTTCCCCAAAAAGTCCGCCAATTATCGACTTCACCGGCGGAATGAAGACATGCGGCTAAACATGTCATCACTGGTCAGGTTTGGCAGGGTCCCAGAGAAAACTACGGAGTTCAACAGTGTCTTTGAATATGTACACACCGACTCAACATTAACTTTGGAGTCGTTACCTCCAACGTGAATAACAATCTTACTGTATTTACAGTAATCACAGCCATATTGTTTTTGGTCCTTCGTATTTCCAGGATGGTGTATGTGTGCGGGAGTCTAACTGTCGCTGTGATGTGGATGGAGAGCAGTACAAACCAGGAGACATTGTGCCCACAGACTGCAACAACTGGTAAGTAAAGCTGACTTTATTCTTTAATTGTTGCATGAGCCATAATGCTCTACCAGGAGTATATAAAGAAGAGATTAGATTATGATTTAACTTGTTCACTTTTCAGTACATGTGAAGCAGGGAGGCTGGTAAACTGCTCTCAAGTCAGCTGCAATGGTAGGCAAAAAGTCATTGTATTTATCTTTAAGACAGCAACAGCTTCAATGAAGCTGTTTTCACCGCCAATGTAAATAACCCTTATGATTGACAATTAAGCTGTATTGATGCAAAACATAAAAATGTAATATGAGTCACATACAATTGTCTGCTACTGTCCTCTTTTACCTCATTGTTCCACACTGTATCTTTCATGTTCTATTCCTCCACATACAAACACACACACTCTCTCCAGTTGATGGCCAGTGGTCATTGTGGACTCCCTGGGGTCAGTGTTCAGTGTCGTGTGGAGTGGGTCTCCAGTCTCGGTACCGTTTCTGTTCCAGCCCCCAGCGCTCTGGCAGTGGCCTGCCATGTCTGGGACCTCACAGAGAGGACCAAGTCTGCATCACCACTCCATGTGACCGTGAGTTTGTTTTGTGTCAATTTGTATTGATTGGCACTTGATATTTAAATGTTTAAATGTATTGGAATTACTTCTTATTGTTCTGGTATAAGTTGATTGCCAGGAAAATGTTATTTGGACAGACACAGGATGAGTGTTCATAGGAAATAAACAAATTGATGACAGTAAACACACAATATAAAAATACTGGTCACATCTTTTTATAATTTATTCTGAGAAATTAAAGCCCATGTCATCTAGATGAGTCCACAAGGTGACATTTCAGATTCAAGTAGTTCTTCACTATTCTTTAATGAAAAGTTATCTTTAAATATTGTGACTGACATATACAAAAATATAAAGGAAAATGTGAAACTCTTGTTTTACAGTGTTGTTGACATTGCCATGTAATTGGTTGTGTGTGTTTTTACTATTTCATCATGATGTGTTGGCTCTTTCCAGGTGACGGTGGCTGGGGTCAGTGGAGTAAGTGGCTGGGGTGTACCAAGTCATGCGGTGGGGGGGTTCGAAGCCGGAGGAGAGAGTGTGACAGTCCCAGTCCAGAGGGAGAGGGGAGCTACTGTGAGGGGCTAGGAACTGAGGCCGTAGCCTGTAACAGTGTCCACTGTCCAGGTACATTTACAGAGTGTGTAAAATGGTGGGGTTAGGTGAGGTGAGGTTGTGAGTATGCATGGTCTACATGTGCATATTTAGTTTTGTTCACAGTACAGTCGATACAATGTCAGTGTTTTGTCAGTGTGTCATTATGTGTGTTTTTAGTGGCGCCATGCTCACTGGTCCCAGGCACAGTGTTCAGTAGCTGTGGTCCCTCCTGTCCTCGCTCCTGTGAGGACCTGGCTGTGAGTTTCACACTGAACATGACTCCTGTTTCCACCCATTACCACTGGTTTAACATTAAGTCATACTTTGTGAATAAAAATTAAGAATTTTGGTGATGATAAGGGAATTTTATTCCTGTCCCTCAGCACTGTGAGTGGCAGTGTGAGCCGGGGTGCTACTGTACAGAGGGAAAGGTCCTGTCTGCTAATGGTACAGTCTGTGTAGAAAGAGAAGACTGTTCCTGCCTGGACCTCAGCACTGGACACAGGCTGGAACCAGGGGAGACCACTGAAGCCCCTGATGAATGTAACAACTGGTCAGAATAATACACACACAAGAAGCACTTGTTGTTCATGCATGCACAACACATTTATCTTTAACAGAGAAACATCTAGAAGGGACAGGAAAATAATTATGTTGGTATTTCCTCTTTTTTTCAGCACCTGTGAGGGTGGGAGGCTCAACTGCACCAGAAACCCCTGCCCAGGTGAGTAAGACCAGCTGTAAGTCTCTATATGTGGAAATAAATGGAAGTTATGCATGATCAATAAACAACATATCAAACTTAAATTTTTTAACTAGCTTTTGTGCAGTCATTTTTTCTTTGACAAACGTTTAAACTCACTCATGCAAAAACAATAAAAACATGAACTTTCTTTATTTCTGACTTCACGATTAAAAGAAAATCTGCATGGGTAAATTATGTCTGGGGAGGTCCATGAATATAGATTTTGCATCCTTCTGTGTGTTTCCAGTGTCAGGTGGCTGGTGTGAGTGGTCAGAGTGGACTCCGTGCTCCAGGACCTGTGGGGCAGAGTCAGTGTCCCGCTACAGGAGCTGTGGCTGTCCTGAGCCCAAGGCTGGAGGAGCGGCCTGCTCTGGAGAACAGGAAATACACAATGGTGTCGGAGTACAAATACAGAGACAGCCCTGCACTGTCATCACTTTCTGTCCAGGTAAGATGCCACCACTCATCATCACTATCATTGGTTCCTAATGACAGAACCTCAGCTAAGCTAACTGACCAAATTTAAGAATTCTTTTGCTAGAATTATTTAGCCCCAAGAAACAAATATTTTATGTGACTGGAGAATGAAAACAGGTTCCAGATCTCTCAGTCAGTCACTCCTTCTCCATAGTGCCTTGACAGTTGCATTTTGGTATCTTTCATTCCTGTTTTTGTCTTAATTTATCCTTCATATCTTTTCTATTTTATCCTTCCTACCTATTATCATCAACCGGTAAACCCACTTTGTACTTCACACTTATTTTAATTTTATACTTATACCCACTTGGTACTTAATTTATTTCCTGACCTGTATTATAGTGTATTATATTTTTTTGCTTAGTACTTCTATTCCTGTGTGCACTGGCGTGATAGTGAGCTGTTGTAACAAAAGTGTTTCCCCTCGGGGATCAATAAAATATTTCTGATTCTGATTCTGATACTTCTATTCTTTGTATCTACGAGTCTTCTTACTGTCTTTTGATGTCCTTCTGTACATGTAAACAAATATATAAATGACTTCTTGTTATGCCCATCTTTACTCTTTTTTAATTCCTAAATATCACACATAATTTGTTTGTGTCTCTTTCTTCATTGCTCTCTTTGTTTCCTCACTCTCCCTCTAGTCCATGGTTTGTGGAGTCCCTGGTCTGCGTGGTCAGAGTGTGATGGGTGCGCCGGATTGTCCACACGCACCAGGGGGTGTAACAGTCCTCCAACCAAATTTGGTGGCCTGCCATGTCTTGGAGAGAGCAGGCAGAGGCACGGTTGCCATGACAACATCACTGTCTGTTCAGGTCAGCATAATAAAGTATTGTATATTAATTGTGGATTCATGTTGAAAAGCATTCACGTCCTACTTCAAAGGGAGGTTACTGGGTGAAAATGAGGATAAAATGAGGAAATGAAGAATGAAATTTGGTGAGGATGTGGAAAGAAATTAAGAGAGGCCTTACAAAAAACAAGGTGGCACCCATTAACATTTCTATATCTGTCCCTGGTGGTGAAGCCAGGGAGAGAGAAAAGAGACTGCTTGAGTTGAATAAAAAAAGCCAAAAGGCCTGTTAAAATGAAATGGCTGGCTGAAAGGGAAGATTAATGAACTCTCTGCTTTGGCTGAACTCTCCTTGCTCTCCCATGTTCCTGTGCATCTCCAACTCCCACAGAATGGTAACAGGGGTTACTGATAAACAGCAAGGTGACAGGCTCCTGCATTGCTGCGATGCACAAAAGAGAATTCAACCAACTGCTGTTCATCTATCATCCAATTCAGGAATGCATTTCATTTATTAACACACAATCAAGAAGCTTCTTGGTTTGTCATTCCAGCTTTGATAGCTTCTAGTTTCCACTGGCCACTCATTTCATTAGGCTGACAAACATCTCCATTTTGGGGAGCAGTACTCGAACTCAGTCCTTGGAGGATTCCATTTTTCCCTTGTCTAGTCTGGCTAGTTTCAAGTTTGCTTTTACATTGCTTCAAACTCTGTCAAAGCATACTAGACCATAAAACCCACTGTATGTGTTATACTCTTGAAACTTTACTTTCTCCTGCTTACTGCAGACTGTGGTGGAGGCCAGGAAGAATGGCCTTGTGGGAAGCCCTGTCCTCGCTCCTGTTCAGATCTCCATGGTGACACAGAGTGCTTGGACTCCCCCGGGTGCAGACGGACCTGCGGTTGTCCGGGTGACATGGTTCTGCAAGATGCAGTTTGTGTGGCCAGGGAGGACTGTCGCTGCAAATACCACAACAGCTCTGCTACTGGTTAGATCCACAATCTATTTATGTGAACATTGCTAATGGAAGTGGTTACATTGTATGGATAAACTGTGTAAGCAGAGGTTGGTCTAATCAATAGATTTTTGTCTTTGATATAGTAATGACATTCAGCAGGCAAGATTCCAGTGATTCAGATTCATCATGGTTGTGGACTGGTGGATCAGATTGGCAGTTTGCAAATCCAGGAGACAGCATCATCAGTGACTGCAAAAACTGGTACAGTACGACTGAACAGCTCTGCAACATTTAGATTTTTGTACTAAAATATGTTTATATACTGTATATATATATATGTGTCTGTGTGTGTGAAAAAGTGTTTGCCCCCTTCCTGATTTCTTCCTGTGGGGGCACAATGCAAATACCACCTAGAATTTTTAAAATAGTAGAAATGTAATTGTAGTATTAATATTAATAAATTAATAATAATAGGAATGACAGCTATAGGAAAATATATGTCAGTATTAGTAACAGAGCCAATAACTGTAGTACTGTAGTAGCAGTTGGTTGTGGGCAGCAAGTGGCCCACCACCACAGATCCAGACTCTGCAGCTCCGGAGGCAGAAATACCTGCTGAAAGCGACAGAAGGAGAGAGGAGAGAAACGAGAAGGCACAGAAGTGTATACACACACATATATATTTATATACTATTATACATAATTTATTAATATCAACACTACAATTACATTTCTACTGTTTTAAAAATTCTAGGTGGTATTTGCATTGTGCCTCCCCTTTGTTATAAATTGGCGCTATATAAATAAAATTGAATTGAATTGTTTATATGTATGTATATATACAGTATATGTGTATATATGTGTGTGTATAATGTAATTTGTCATCTTTCTGACTTCATCTCAGTTCATGCGAGGCTGGGGTTCTTCAGTGTCAATCAGTTCCTGGTTGTCATGTTGATGGTGGCTGGAACCAATGGGGGCCCTGGAATGAGTGCTCGCTTCCTTGTGGAGGAGGAGTCAAATTCAGAAGACGCCAGTGTGATAACCCGTCCCCTCAGAGCGGTGGGAGAGGCTGCCTGGGAGTCGCTGAACAGCAGAAAGACTGCAACACACACCTGTGTACAGGTAGTCCTGTCTGGGTAATCCAACTTAGAACTTGAGATTTTAGACTCAAACACAACTTGGAAAAAAATGTCTTTCTCTCAGCTTTACTGAAATCTAAAAGAGGAGTTAATTTCTTACATTACCATTTGAAAAAAAAGATGCTTTTATCTCTCTTGGTAATTTAAAAAACAAAGTCCTTACCTACTATGCAGTTGTGTCTTTACATCTCAGTCATGTCAAGTTTATTTATATAGCATTTCATACGGCAGGCGTTGACTCATTGTGCTTCAAAATAAAAAGCAAGCAAGCAAGAAAAAATAGGCAATGATCATACATGACAAAAACATATAAGATAGCAACATATAAGATAAGAAGGTATCTTAGTGTGTTTTTGCTTCCAGACCCTGTGGGGCCGTGGCTACCCTGGTCTCAGTGGTCTGTGTGTTCGGTCAGCTGTGGTGGAGGACAGCAGTCTCGCTCTCGTCTGTGCAGCTCTACACCCTGCAGCGGCCTCAGCCGCCAGAGCAAGACCTGCAACACCCAGGTCTGCCTTGGTGAGTCCTGCTTTCCTGTAGAATACCTGTAGCTATGGCATCAAAGTTATTTTAACTGTAAGATCCAGGGTAACCTTACAGAAAAGCTCACATTTGCAGATTGTTTTTGAGTATATTAAGTCTGTGTCTCTTTGCGGACATCATGTTTTTGTGCAGAAGTGGGCTGCCCTCCTGGCAGGTTGTACAGGGAGTGTGAACGAGGTGAAGGCTGTCCGTTCAGCTGCGCTCAGGTCAGCGGCAGGGAGGGCTGCTACTCTGATGGCTGCGAGGAAGGCTGCCACTGCCCCCCGCACACCTACCAACACCACGGGGTCTGCATGCAGGTGGGTTCCCTGTCATCTGGGTAACTTTAGCATTCTGATAGACTCATGATATCATGCATCTGAATAACGCTAACATTTAAAGCTTGCAACACAAAAGGACAAAAAGTTGATGGTCCCAAACAATGTCAAATGAGCAAAAATGTTTCAGTAAATTTAATAAATTGTGATGGTACTCACTGCAAGTTTTCCAACAGACTTACAGTGATGTCCTAAAATGAATGTGCCATTGAAATTGTTATTCAAAACTGAAAGAAATGTTTTTTGTCCAATGTGATTCTTATGTGTGTGTTTCAGGAGTGTCCGTGTCTGGTGGACAAAGAGTTTCTGGCCTCTCTGCAGAGTGTTTCTGTCACACCAGTCTCATCTCTGCTCCTCCATAACATCTCTGAGGGAGTGGAACTTCAGTCTGGAGACACACTGGTCCATGACTGCAGCACCTGGTGAGCAGAAAATCTTGGGAATATTTGCAGCTGCGCTATATTCAATACAGTCCCTCACTGCCTACTACACACACTGTCTACTATTAGTGGACAAGAGTGTATCTGTAGTACAATATCTAAAAAACATTTTATGGAAGGTATCCCTTCTTAAAAAGTATCAAAATGAAGCACTCCGGTTGCATATCAAATTAAACACACACTGTACCATGAATTTGCACAATTATGGCCCCAAGTCCACATTTCTAACTTTAAAACTGTCACCTTCCCATCATCTCACTCTTCTTTCCCTCTTTTCCCTGTAGTGGCTGTGAACATGGCAGGTGGAACTGTTCCTTGCAGCATTGCCCAGTTGACGGCGGTTTGTCACCCTGGGGCTCCTGGAGCCCCTGCTCACTGTTCTGTGGAGGTCTGGGACTGAAGACTCGTACCAGGACCTGCACACAGCCTACCCTGGCCCACGGAGGGAGAGACTGCCAAGGACCACAGCAGGAAACCACGTACTGCCAGGCCCCTGACTGCCCAGGTACAGGAGCTAGTTTAGGTAGAGTAGGTACTGTATGTAATCGGTGTGTTTAGGGATGGAGGAAAAGAATGACACTTTACAATGACCAGCAGTATCAGTGAGGGAGATTGGTTTGGTACTGTGAATGTGTATATATTGAATTTAATCATAAATATTCTTTAATTTCTTTATCTTTAATTATAAAGGGCTATTTTGTATCCTTTATTTGCAGCCATTATAAATAGTCATAACAGAGATAGTATATACTGCCAAGTGCTTGTTTGTGCACAATACTAAATGGTGGAGCTTATACTGATTATTGAATATTTGCTTCTTGTTGGCAGTTATTGTTGGTCCTACTGAAGAACCAGTTTTACCAGGTAAAATATCCCTTCATACAAAGCTTAATACCAGTTAAAGTCTTCTCCGTTGTTCATTTACAGTATAGTAGTAGTAAAGTACTTTTTGCTTCACGTCTTTTCATGCTTCCTTCTCCTCTACTGGTCTCGCAATTTATTTGTCTGTATGGTAATGGTATGGTATTGTGATTTTTTTTGTTAAGTTTATTTTAAACCCTGTCTGCTACCATATTTTCCCTCATGAGACAAAAACCCCCAAACATTTAAATGATTTTTCCCTATTTCATCCTCTCTCCTCCTCCATCTTCTTTAGATGAGGATGCTGGCTTCTCTCCCTGGTCATTATGGAGTCCCTGCACTAAGACCTGCACTGATGCTCTCAGCCCGGCCATGAAGTTCCGTAATCGACAGTGTATCAAACCTCCCTGCTCTGGAAGCTCTCACCAAGAGAAGGCCTGTAACCTTCCCCAGTGTCCAGGTACGACCACAGGTACGATCTTTCCTTGTACCAGTTAAACATGAATTTCACAAACCATCACCACCGTTATATTTTGCTGCCTTCAAGCACTGAACTCTGAAACTCTGAAATAATGTTTAGTTATTTGGATTTTGGTCATTTTGCTAACAAGGGGGATGGCATCCCCTCGCCCCCTCAAATGCCTACTGGTTGTCAGTCTGTAAAATAATTACTTTTGAGTTTTGAGAAAGGAACACAAATACCAATACTCTGGTTGCTAATAGTAGAGCACTGTCGTTCCCAGTTGTGAATGAAAAGTTCTGATTGTCAGTCACATCTCCACTCTAGTACTCAACACTAGAGAGAGAACTCTGTTGTGAAGTTTGCAGATGACACTACCATCATTGGCCAGCTGAATAGTTTTTATAGAAAGTTTTTATTCCAACAAAGGATGTAAACAGTAGTATGCACAAACAAACGGTAATACCATCCAGACAAAATTATACCATGTTTGTATGTTTGTGTGAACTGTGTGTCTGTGTGTCTCTTGTATCAGCCATTATTCTGGCTTCAAATAACCTTAATAAACTTCTCATTTGATCTGACTGAGTTTAAATTGAACTCTGTGTACAGTTTTCACTTTAATTAATAAATATTGCGACATTACTATGAATACCGTAAACAAATGGTTTACTGTGAATTAAAGTAGAATTTAACGACAGGTATAAGAGATAGAAAATGAGATGAGATACCAGCAATTAAACCAAAACGTCCCAATTAATTAGACTAAGATATTCAACTACTATATCTTATGTCTTATGTCTTTTGTAATATGTTCCCAGATGGAGGCAAGGTATGTGTAGAAGCTGACTGTGCGTGGAGGAACTGTTCGTGGACAGAGTGGGGGGAGTGGAGCTCCTGTTCGCGGTCCTGCGGAGTGGGTCAGCAGGAGAGGATACGAACCTTCCTCAGCCCTGGGACCAACGGCTCGTGGTGTGAAGACATCTTGGGAGGAAATCTGGAGCATCGCTTCTGTAACATTAGGCCCTGCAGAGGTCAGCCAACTTATTAGCATGTAGAGTCAATCTGCAACTTTCAATTCAACCCATTAAAATTTTTTTAATGTATGTCTGTTACTATACATCCTGTCTTCAGCGATGAAGGGATTGTCAAGCTTTAGTGTTTCAGTTTTTGAGTGTGTTTTACCTACCTTCCAGACATGAATTGATTTATATTCATTTCAATAGCTGATGGAAATCCAGCAGTAGAGACTTACAACGTTTACAGTGAACCACGTCTGTAATCATCACTGTTAAGATTTACATTATTGTTGAGTAGTAATGTTGTACAGAATTTTCTAATCCTTCCTTCTGCACCAATGACTGCCTTGCAAGGCCAGATTAACCCACTTGGGACACAAATTATTTGTGGGCCCCTAGTGCCCCCCATCTGCACATGAGAGAAGTTTGCCCTCAGGGCTTTCTGTCAGAAAGCTTTACTGATTGGTTAGGCTTAGGCACCAAAACTACTTGGTTAGGTTTAGGAAAAAATAATGGCAGACAGCCTTTCTGCCAGAAAGCCCTAAAGGCAAACTTCTCCTATGTGCCCCCCTCTCTCCACTCTCAGATTTCTCCCACACTCTGTGGATTGTTTTTTGTATTAGTAATGAGAATTAGTAATTGATTTTTGATAACATGATTAAGCACAAATTTATTGAGTAAAGCGCACCATGTAACCACATTACATACTATAAATAATAGAGGCCTTAAGACTAGATTTTAACTCAGGACTAGGTAATAATGCAGGTGTTTCCTAAAGGAGCTGTAAGCGACATTCACTGCCACTAAATGTCGCACTAGAGCACCAGCATCTTAGACCAAAACAAATGGGCACTACAACACACCAGACTCCATTGAGAGTATATTTATCTCGCAAATCACTGTAAAACACACTTCATTCAAACTGGACATAAACAAAATAAAACTCATCAAAACCCTTAGACTTTTCACTGTTCCAACAATCACCAACTCTGGTTTGGTCTAAATAAACCCTTAATTCACCAAAATATTCTGGCTCCACGCACTAAAAGTGCATTTTTTTGCCACTGAAAAGCTCAGCTTGTTATTCTAAGTGTCAATATTATTTATATACAATATTATGAAAAGCATCGCTACAGAGCTAGACTTTTTGTTAAACAGTAAGATCTTTTTTGTTTAACCAGAAACAGCCGTTTTATCGCTCTCGCCCATCACCAGACAATAATAATACAATAATTTTACCTAGCAGACAATCAGAGTCTAGACAGTGTTGGTGGGGGTGAAAGGGTGAAGAGTAATGTCTAAAGATCTGGATGGCGGGACTTCTGATAAGCTCACCAGAAGGACTAACTGGGAAGACTGGTTGTGACGAAAACCGGAGGTGAATGGGATGGAGGAGGGTTGCATCGATCTGACACTGAAATTACAGCTGACAGCAGCAGAGAAAGGAACAGTTTTAAACTTTGACAACAACAAGATGATTGGCTCACAGAGGTCTTGCCGTGTGTCCAGTCTGATTGGTTTAACTGAAAGAATGAAGTCAGCTGATTGAGTTGGAAGCAGGAACTGACAGAGAGAGAGAAAGGGAAAATAATAAATAGATAAGCATGAAGATAGTCCGTCTTCCAGATTGAACACTTAGCTTAATTTTATATTGTGCTTTAGTGGACTAATTCAATTTATGAAATGACCACAAAGTAATTGCCACATGGTGAACCTGGAGTCTTCCGGCTCCCCGTGGGTCTGGGGTCCTTGGACAGTTGAAGCAGAGTAGGGGTTTCTGGCACAACTTCACCTACTTCCAAGGTGCATGGAGAAAGGAAAAAAGTTCAAAGAGGTCAAAACTTCAGCAACACTTGTAGTATATAGAACATTCAAGAGCATGGTCTTTCAATCTGAACGTGAACTCAATGAGTCATGCTCTCAAATTGAAAGAACACGCTCTTGAATAAAGATAGGAAAAAAGCCCCATAGTTTTGGCCATTATTCCAATCTATAATAATATACCATTGTATCAATCAAGTCAATTGCTGCAATCAATTTCTTTGGTAAGTACATTGATATTATAACCAATAGAAATTATGGCCAATTTTAATAAACTGGAATGATTCTTTAGTGTGAATTATATGTGATTTGTAGTATATAGTATAAAACATGCAAAAACACTTTTTGTATTATAAATGTATTTCATATTTTATGTCTGTGCTTATGTTCATGTTTGTTTGTGTGTGGATGCTGTAGTGGATGGAGGCTGGTCTCGCTGGAGTCCCTGGTCCCATTGTGATAAGCGCTGTGGTGGCGGGCGTTCCATACGCACTCGCTCCTGCTCAAGCCCTCCACCCAAGAACAGTGGGAAGAAGTGTGATGGAGAGAAAAACCAGGTCAAACCCTGCAACACCAAACCCTGTGGTGAGACAGACCCAACATGTTCACACACATGCTTGTTGAGCTTAGATTGCCATGACCCCGAGGATAGTTCATCCTGTGCAAAGACAAATGCTCATTTATTCAGCATATGGCTATTTTTCTAGGTAAGTCTTTCTGTTCAAAAAGTCAGCACAGCCTGTAATCAGCATTCTTGGTGAGGCACGTTATGTGAGGAAAAGGCCTGGAGCACCATGGGAAAATTCATGACCTTCTGTTTTTGTATTGTCAGATGAGAAAGGGTGCCCGCCAGGCCAGGAGTTCGTGTCATGTGCCAACCAGTGTCCACAGCGCTGCACAGACCTCCAGCAGGGCATAGAGTGCCAGGGCAACACCGAATGTCAGCCCGGCTGTCGCTGCCCGAAAGGCACTGAGGCTATCATTTTATTAACAGATAAGCCTGTTTGTGTGTGTGTGTGTGACTGCATTTCAGAGTGATTCTTCCCTAAAGGTTCTGTGTCTGTTGGTATTCAAAAGATAAGCACCATATAGTGTATGTGTGTGTGCATGTGTGCACAAACTGTATCTAAATGAGCCTGGGTGCTGTTAACCCAAAGTTAGTAATGACTGTTGTCACTATTACAGTGTTTACATCGGCTTCAAATAAACCTTTTAAAGGGTCAGTTCACCTAAATTATAACATTGTATATAATGATATCTGGCCATGAAGATGAATTTTGTTATATTTTTTCCAGGTTTTCAGATATGTGTCTCTGGGGTTTCTGCCTTAACCCCAATACAATTGAGGTGAACTGAACTTAATTTGTGCTGATCACAGCATTGAAAAAATCAGCAGCAGCATCTATTTCCAAAAAAAGTCCTGATTAGTCTGGATAATCTACAGACCTCAGTGTGAATAGTTTCCACTTGAACCAGGGCTATAGCTTCCATCAAGGACACAGCTCATGTTCTCTGTAATTGTTCAGGGAATTTGGGGGTTTCAGCACTCTGGGGAGTTTACATCTTAAAATTAATAAAATAATAATTATTTTATATACTATAACTATAAATATTTTGTATTGTAAATTTGACAGATTTTAGGCCAATAAATAAATAATGGCTTCAGAATTTATTTTCCAGGAAGGCAGCATTCAGACCTTCATGTAGGGAAATAAATATCTCAAAACCTGGACAAATAAAACCAAAACAATCTGCAAGGCTAGATATGGCTAGAGGTCTTTTGCTGTTTTAGTGAAGTGACTTTTTTTTGTGGATTTGAAGTACATTTTTGTTTGGTTTTTGGTGGCCTGTATTTCAGAGGTAGCTATGGCCCTAAACCAGCTTCTGCAATGTAATGAAACTAATAAAACCCTCATTTCTGTTCATTAGCATAGCGCACAGTTTAAATAACTAGTGTATGCGTGTGTCCAGGCCAGTTGCAGCAGGATGGGGTGTGTGTGCAGCTGTGGCAGTGTGACTGTGTGGACTCACTGGGACAGATTTGGGCAGCCGGCAGCTGGCATCAGGTGGACTGTAACAACTGCAGCTGTTCTGATGGACAACTCGTCTGCACCAATCACAGCTGCCAGGCCACCTGCCTTTGGAGCTCCTGGTCCAGTTGGGCTTCATGCAGCGTTTCCTGTGGGCAGGGCCAGAGAACCAGATACAGGTGAGGAAAAGAAACTCATAAATACAACTTTACACTTATTAAGACCTTTATTATTACATTTTTGTTCATTAATTGAAAACTATAATTCCCACCCTCTCAGGGAAATGTATGTCTTTGTAATGAGAAATACACAGTACAGTTAACCAGAAACAGAAACATACTGTTTTGTGCCATTGTTGTGTGTCAGGTCTCTTATCCCTGAGACTGAAGGAACAGATTGCCAGTTTGAGGAAGTCCAGCATAAATCCTGCAACCCAGGAACCTGCCCACCTCTCTGTCTCCATGACGACCAGGAGGTCAGTGTGGGAGACACCTGGCTGCAGGGCGAGTGTAAACAATGGTGAGATGGATGCAAACACGGAGGAGAAGAATGTTTTGCTGATAAAGGGTTTGCACTGACAAGGAAATGAGAATTTAAAGGATTCCACTTTGTGTTTCAAACACTGTCTAATTTGTTTTGCCTCCTAGCACGTGCACCCCAGAGGGAGCTTACTGCCAAGACATTGACTGCAGAGGTGGGTCACTGCATTAATTTTAAAGACAAAGAGTAAATGAATATTTGTGCATTCTCTTTTTTAATGAAAGATGTACAGACAATATACACATTTTCATTTGACCTGTGACAGGGACCACAGTACAGGGAAAATCTTAGGTTGTGTGATGTGTATTTATTTTCACCTTGTTGTAAAAAAGTAGACTGGTATGCTGCTAAGTTGCCTTGAAAGGTAAGTGTCGAATGACCAAATCCTGTGTGTTGTTTTCAGTGCATGGTGGTTGGACCCCATGGTCAGTGTGGTCTGACTGCTCAGTGACCTGTGGTCGGGGCACACAGGTTCGAACCCGTGCCTGTATCAATCCCCCTCCACGTAACAATGGGTCTCACTGCAGTGGGCCGGAGAGAGAAACACAGGACTGTCACACTCCTCCCTGTCTGGGTTTGTTCAGAAATACCGTAGCCATCTTACGTATCTGTCTATTACCAAAAAACAGATAATTATTTCCAGTTATGATATTTCGATACATACTGTATGAACTGTATGTATAATCTTATTTGCTCTGATCATATGGACTCTTTTGTCTACAGATGACCTTTGCTCCTGGTTGCCATGGTCACCATGTTCCCGGAGCTGTGGTGCGGGTTCTGTGGTGCGGCGGAGGGTGTGTCTATGTGAGGAGGGAGGAGATGCAGAGTGTCCCGCTGAGATCGAGGCTGAGAGGAACAGAGAGGAGACCCAACTGTGTTACAAACAGCCCTGTCCAGGTACATACAGACAAAACTCAACAAATGTTACTTTTGGTTGTGGTCAACTTGGAAAACTGATGCTGGTCAGAGTCAAATAGCAGGAGGCACTGTAAAGTAAAATAACAACGTTTCGATATAAGTCTTCATCAGGTAATATTCAACATGTGATCAAGAAGGTTCTTATACAGTATAGACTTCACCTGATTCTGCCCAGGTGTAAATCCCAGGTCGAGCCTATCACTTGTGTCAATATGTACACATATATGAACATGAAACAGGGGTACACTTAAGTAACCCAACATACTAGATGATAATCAATCATCTGTGAAAATACCTCTATTACTTAATAAATAGTCTTTTTAGGAGCATCTTTTTATTGTGTGTGCGCCATTTTCTCTCAAGGCAATATTCATTATAAAGAACACTGTGTGTTGCAGACAGCAAATTAATATTAATTATTATTATATTTAAATGTTGGCAAGCAATATTATGTTGTATGTATTTTAAGGGTGGACAGTATGGCCTAAAATCTATAGCTCAATACATTCTCATATTCACCTTGATAACAATAAATATAACTTTTTAAATACATTAGTGCACAATCTTTCCTTGTGTACTGTATGCCTACTTGTCTGTCCTGATTAATTACTGAATGCTTGGTTTAAATTGTGGGTAGGATGCTGTAACTGTCCTCAGTCAATTTATATGAGCTAGAGATTATATATTTATTGAGGATTTGGTAAATTTAGTTTGGATTGATATTCAATAATTCAATAAAAAAATATTTTCCAGCCCTGTCCTTAGCTAAATTGGGCAAATGATTAAACAAATGATTGATTTGATATTATCGGACTATTTGTTGTTAGTGTCAGATCACCATGGTTCCTAATTGAATTTTTGTTTCTGCTTTAACTGTACTTAAGTAGTTGATGCCAGGAAGACAGATGTATATGTATTGTAAAAGAGAATAGCCTAATGTTTGGTGTATAAACAGATCCATTATATACTTATTAACTTAGCAATAGACTCATCAGGACCAACTCTGGGTCACATGAGTACAAATTTAAGTGCTGCTTCACAGATTCTGTGAATCAAAAATAACATGAAGTGTTTGTTTAAACCTGCGTGTAGCACCAGATTGGTTGATTTGTTTTCTTCTGCAGGATGTCCCATGTCAGAGTGGAGTGTTTGGTCTCAGTGCTCCTGTGTGTCTCAGAGGCAGCAGCGCTACCGTGTAGCTCTCTCCCCAGCAACTAGGGGACAACAGTGCACTCCAGTTGAAACACAGATCAGGACATGCAATCTCAGTCAATGTTATGGTGAGTTAACAACCATGGTAAAAAGTATATATATTTATGAATCTGTATGAAGAAAGAGGCCTGTTTGTGATCCTGTCATTGTTCTTATGCTCTAGGTGCACTTGAATTTTCTTTTCCGCCCTTAAATAAACAGATTGGGGCCCAAACGGACACACTGGGAATCAAGCACCTTTTCTTTTTTTGGTCACAATTTGTTGTGTGTTTGATTGACAACATCAAATCTCTTGTCCACGATCTACTTCATGTTTTTTTTCTCATGTTTGTAGATTGTGAAGCCCCATTTGTGTACTCAGCATGTGGTGCGCCCTGTGAGAAGCAGTGTGTATTGCGGGGCCATGGAGATCTGTGTTTAGATGTCAGGGAGTGTACACCTGGCTGCTACTGCCCACAGGTGAATATTTCATTAGACCTAGTCTATTTTATAGTGTATACAGGATATACTATGTTAACATCAACATTCACACTCACACTCTTTTACTCACAATAAAGCAAACCTGAATTGTCTTCAGTGTTCACGACTGTGGTTTTTGAAAATTAACATGGCAGGTGAAACTAATCTTGATACTGTAAAGGTACATTTTTGATTGCTGGCCATTGAGGACAAATGTGAATCAGACAGTTTTAGACAATTTAATCAAATACGTAATATATGAAATATGTAATACAAAGCTGATATTTGTGATATGTTCTGTTTTTTGACATGTTTCACACATCATAGTTGCAAAGCACATTCTATATTTAGATCTTAATTCTACACCTGAACACACTTGAATACACTCAGGTCAAAAAGTTCTGCTCCTTCTCCTAACAGTTATTACAAACTATATATTTGCAATGTAGAGCTTTTAAATCCAATTAGCAAGTGACAAACATTTTAGAAAAATAATTCTGAAAACATTGCAATCTGCATGTAAAAATAGTTGCATATTGCGAGACTAGTGTATCTGTATGAGACCAGATAATATAACCAAAATATGAGACCTGTATGAGACCAAAAATATACTGGCATGAATTTAGAAAGTGAAATATGCTGTGCTGCATATTGTTGTTAATACATCACTTTGATATGAGTTGCGACAATTTTATAATGTTGTTTGGCACAGTTTGGGAGCTTCCAGCTTTGATTTATTGCAAAAACTGGAAAAATCCTCTCTAATAGACTGATGATACGCCCATACAGCAGGGAGGGGAGATTATTTAATATGAAACACAAAACAGATCACCTGAGGTGTAAAACATACCAGTTACCAAAAATAATTTAACAACTATGGATTACAATTATGTTTCATCGAATACTTGAACCTGAAAATCTGCAATAACTGATTTCTTTGGCAACTTGGGGGCAGCGAAAACTAGTTATAACCACAACATTGACATATCATCACCTTTCAAGTTGACATAGCAAACTTGTTAGCAAATTAGCTTATTTACACATCCAGCAGTTATGCAGAAGCATTATCTCCATAAATGCTCGACTATGTTGACTATGAGCAGGTACTGTGCAATGGATTTATCAGAGCTTTTTAGCTAAAAACAGCTGCCTGCTGTGGCCAAAAACGACGCTATGAGAGCAGTGAGTGAACCAAAACAGTAAGAAGCTCACTATAAAGCTCTGTAAAGATGAGAGGAGCTGCAGATTGAGCTGATAATTCTCTGTAGGTTCATCGCTATGAGCGACCCCTTTCACATTGCCAAGTTGATTTCACTTTGTCAATTGATACATTATTATTATACTATAATTGATTTTAACCACTTTAAATGTTAAAAGAATTACTAGCTACAACATAAATGTTATATATTTTACAATTAGGCAATTTTGCCTTGTAGTTAGCAACATATATATATATATGTATTTATGTATATATATGTATTTATGTATATATATATATTTATATATATATATATATATATATATATATATATATATGTGTGTGTTACAACTACAAGGCAAAATTGCACTGTGGATACAGGAGAAAATAACTGTTAGGTTTAATTGCACATCTTTTTGGCCTTCATGTTAAAACCAAATTAACCCAAATAAAAACACTACCATTGCATCAGTTCTACTTTTTTGTGAATTGTGTCTTTTCCCTTCCAGGGCTTGCTGCAGCAGAATGGTAGCTGTGTTCCTCCGGAGGAGTGTGGCTGCGTCCACCTGCAGCACCAAGCTTCAGGACAACGACCCACACCTGTCACTGTCCCACAGGGGGCCACGGTCACCATAGGCTGTAGTACCTGGTTAGACCCTGGCTGTTGAAAACATATGGAGCCATGGCAGTGGGCCTAATGCAGCTGTATTTTAATTGTGATGTTGCACTGCATTAAAACAGGATAAATACAGTATCAGGGACTTTTGCCATGGCTACCACTGTATTTGCGCCTCTCTGCTGCATCTTAATCATTCTCTGCTATTTCTCTTTTTATCCACTTCTTGTTTGCTCTATTCTTGTCTGTTTGTTTGGGATCTGTGACTCAGTTTGACATATTGTTATTATAATCTTTTTTTTTTTGTGTGGCTATTATGTCCTCCAGCCTTTGCCATGATGGAACTTTGCAGTGTGACATGAGAGAGTGTGAAGGTAAAAAAGCAGAGTAATGGGAGTAATATAAAGAGCTCCTGATTGAATAATCCCATCATCCTGTTACCATGCTTTTTCTTCTTTCAGTCCTTCTCAGCGAGTGGTCAGAATGGACTCCCTGTTCTCCCTGTGTACCCTCTTCCTCCCTGCAGCACAGCACCTCCCAAGCAGGAGTTATCAGTGGAAGTAAGATGGTCTCAATCCAGAGCCGTTTCCGAGCCTGTTTGGACCTTGATTCTGGTCTTCCGATCTCTAGAGAGGAGGAGGAGGAGAGCCAATGTCCGAGGCCACTGGTCGAGGAGAGGCTCTGTCCAGATGCTAACATCTGCAGAGGTAATGGTGTCTGTCCAAGAGGACAAAAAGAGGTTCACTCTGAACTGAGTGAGTCCTTTATCTCAGTCCAGAAATGTAGTCAGTTCCTCAGTTAGCCTTTGTCAAGCTCCAGTTGCTCCCTTAACTCCATAGTGAGAGAAAGTAATGACTGGGACAGTTTTGCTCCTCCCGAGTTCCCCTCAGCATATTACAACAGTTCGATACTTTGCTCCCATCATAAGATTGTATGCAGACAACAGTGAACTAGTCAGAGCTAGACAAGCATGGCACCATAGAAAACAACAACAAGAAAATTTCTGAAAGTTTTTATTGGACTTTATTAGTTGTAACCCACAGAAGACAATCCAGAAATGTGTACCACAAATATCTCACTATCCACAAACATATTTTTTTATTTGTGTTGTGTAAAGCCATAGCCACAAAAATACAGAGCAATTAGCAAATACGCATAACTTACTCTGTAAAAACGTACTTTAATTTCACATAAAAATGAAATACATGTAAAGTGATATATACACATTTGTGGATCCATTTATATTTTTGCACATTTGTGGAATTTTATCGTTAGCGTTTTATTATTAGAACCCCCCCCCCTAAATGTGTACCATAATACACAAATATCTCACCATCCCCAAACATGTATTTTTGTGTAGTCATATCCATTAACATTAACATTAGTGATGCATGTTTACAGCTGTCAGCCTCTATTGCTGCTATTCATGCCTCGCATACAAAATCTCTCTGCATCTGAACTAAATAATCTAATCTGAGCTAGCTTGTACACCACTGCCACAGCTAGCTAACACTAGCATTAGCAAACTGTAGGTTCTGCAGTAAGTAAGCAAGCACAGCACAGAACACTCACCTGGAGATGACAATGATGAACCCGATCCTGAATCACGACCATTGGGTTAAATAAAGATGCTCCACCTTGTCTTTCACCTCATGGTTGAAGCCAGCTGGGTGTTGTCCTTCTACTTGTTGTCTCCTGTTGTACAGATGGCTCTTGTTTTAGCCAGTACAGACTGTAGTTCTGTCAGCTCATGTGAGGGAATCTCGCCACCTGCTGGTTTAGCTAGTAACTGCACCTCAATTTACAGATTCCTTTTTACAGATCTGCCGCGGTAGGAATTGGACAAAAGTTCACAAACAAACAGGAGGGAAGTCACAAATGTCACGTGGCCCACATACTGACAGGAAGCAATCTACAAATGTGTAAAACCCTTTTTACATGTAAAAATGGATCCACAAATGCGTAAATATTACATATATTTTTGTGGTGAAACTGTTTCCATTTGTAAAACCTATATAATTTTTATGTGAAATTAAAATACGTCTTTACAGAGTAAGTTAAGCATTTTGGAAATTGCTCTGTATTTTTGTGGATGTGACTTTACACAACACACATTGTCTACTGGGGTTTACAAACTCCAATAAAAACTTCCATAGAAATTCAAAGTACTATACATAAGACATGAAAAGGTGTTCAGACAATTTGTATAAGAGACACAAGCCAATATAAAAAGACACATCTAAACAGGATTTTAAAGAATAAAAGCTAAATTTAAGCTAAAATTGAACAAAACAGAAGAAAAAGAAGAAAAAAATGACAGTACAGTTACAGTACAGTGAGATATGACAAAATGAAAAAAATAGCTCAGAACTTAATTCAGTAAAGACCAGTGACTAATGTTTTTATCCTAATATTTAAGAACTGAGAGTTGGAGCAGTGCTTAAAAACTGAATGCTGCTTCTCCATTTTTAGTTTTGACCCTTGGAAAAGTAAGCAGACCTGTCCCAGAAGGCCAGAGAGGTGACATTACATCAGAGATGTATTTTAGCCCTAAACTATTCAGTAAAAGATCAATTATTTGACATGCAGGAGGCCAGTGCAAAGACTGAGAACTGGACTGGACACTATCTTTTTCTTTTAAAATGATAGTAGGCTGATTTTGGGATTGTGTTAATGTGGATGTTAAAATTTAGGACAGACTACAACAAGATTGCGATAGGAAATTTTGGCACTTCAAATCATTGATTTGTTAATTGCAGTTACTCACTGGTTGCATGGGACTATAGTCATTTGGTGATATCGTTATGTAAATCTGTGTGTGATCCACATAATTATGGTAAAATGTTTTGTTTTCTATAATCTGAGGTAATGGGATATGGTTGTAGAAGTTGCACTGAAGAGGCCTGAGAGTGGAGCCTTGGGGATCTCCAGATTATTTTTGTTCAATCAGATGTCTAATTATCAATCGACACAAAGTAGTCTCTGTCCTGCAAGTAAGATTCAAACCAGATTAGGAAAGTGCCAGAAGGTCACACCCAGTTTTCCATTACAACTGGATCACAATAACTGTTATTATATGGTTTGGGGAGCATTTGGAACAGAAAGTGGTACCAGGTTTTCATCGATATTTCTGTGAATATTTATTGTGTGCCAGTTCAGATTAATAGTAACCATCAGTAGATCACTTAAGAGCTTGCAATCAGTATCCATCATGAAAAATGGTATTGTGCATCCCCACTGCCCACCTATTGTCATTATTTCAGGAGTGAAAATGGATTTGAAGAAAGGAAGAGTTTGGTGTCCATGTGGGAATACATAAGGTTGATTGGATTTGGTGTTGTGTGTGTGTGTGCAAAGAATGATTCATCCTGAACTTAACTTTATTATCCCTCCATTTTTCTCTGGCCCTTCCCCTTTGGATATGGCTCTGAATTACTACCGTGCCCAATGGACCTTAGGTTAGATGTCAAATATTTGTACTGTAGTCTTGTATTTCATCATAGTTAGTCCAGATATCTATAAACTGCTCAGTGAGGATAAACAGAGGTTTTATTTACTATGAATAAATAGAACAAACTCTAATCTCTAACATGTAAATCAGAGATCTCACCAGCTCAAGGAAGCTTGTACATAAGTCCATAAACAAATATGCTGTTGTTATCGTTGATATTGAGTATTGAGTATTATAACAATTAAAGCTATTACAGCAGTCGTCATAATAAATACAGTCATGAGTTGATGGTGGTTATGATAATTATTCTGCCCTTCCAGATCTGTGTCAGTGGAGTTTGTGGAGCGCCTGGACAGCCTGTGCAGAGCCATGCAGTGGTGGAGTCAGGCAGCGCTACAGACAGCCCCTGGCCTCTCCTCTAGGACCCCGCTGTAAGAGCCAACAGACACAGAGCCAGAGCTGCAACACAGGACTTTGTCCAGGTACAACTGTTCCTTTGTTTAAAACTCACTAGACTTAGATAGTTACATACCGTCACAAACACAAAGGAAGTAGCTAGTACTAACAATCATCAATTTGTAGGTCAAAAAAATGATGTTGTGGGTTCAGATCATTTATTGCAAAGACCTTTTTTTTGCATGCCAATCGAATATTTCCAGTCCCTCTCTAATAATGGCAAAAAAGCCAAAAAAGTAAATCACTTTCTGCAGCACACACAGTAAGCTTTGCTTATCTCTTTATTCAGAGTGGGAAAGATTGATTTTTTGTTTTTTCTTGTTTCCTAGGTGAGCGCTGTGAGGATAGGGGCCGGACCTACCAAGAGAGCTGTGCCAATCAATGTCCTCGCAGCTGCACTGATTTATGGGAGCATGTGCAGTGTCTCCAAGGAGCCTGTCACCCAGGTAATGTTTGACTTCTAACATGAACAGTAGCTTAAAAGACTCTGCTTACTGGATCAGCCAGCAAAATATCTTTCGTTATTTTTATATTTCTCATTTTTCTGCATTTTTCTATCATTTCTCAGGTTGTCGGTGTCCAGAGGGACAGTTCTTACAGGATGGCCACTGTGTGTCAGTGACAGAGTGTCGCTGTGGTATCCCATCAGGCAATGGGACGCTGGAATTCATCCCTAAAGAGGAGCTTTCCATGGACTGTAACACCTGGTGAGAACGGTTTTGTGTCCATTTTATTTTAAGATGTGAAAAGTCAAAATGACAAGTTTGAGCTTGTTTGAGACAGTCTGAGAAAGGTTCATACAAATTGGTCTGTAATATTAGTGGAGGATGTCATTCAGATTTATAGCCTGTTCAGGTCTGTTATACTTGGCTCTAGATCAAGCGTGTATCTCTCCTCTCCAAACACTCCATCTGCAGTGTGTGTGAGAATGGCACTTTGGTGTGCACCAAGCTTCCCTGCCCAGTTTATGAGCCATGGAGCCCATGGACCTCCTGTTCAGCTTCCTGTGGGCGTGGTCAGAGAACAAGGATACGCCTCTGCCAGGACACAGAGGGTGGTCCTTCTTGTGCTGACACCATGCAGACAGAGAGCTGTGATCTGCTGTCATGTCCAGGTCTGACATGGAACAAGTACACACATGCATAATTGAGAATGTCCCAAACATTTTTGCATCATACTAATTCAACCTAGTGTTAAAAGGGCACATTTAACTCACTGAAAGTTTTCTTTGTCATCGCCTGTCAATTCTCCATCTGTGTCCTCCCTCTCTCTCTGTCCAGTGGGATGTTTGTTGAGTCAGTGGTCACCCTGGAGTGAGTGCAGCGCCACATGTGGTGGTGGGTTGTCAATGCGGAACAAGACTGTCCTTAGAGAGCCAGAGCCTGGTGGGACGGCTTGTGTTGGACCGCTTGAACAGCGCACTGTCTGTAACACCAACAGCTGCCTGCCTGGTAATACAAAGACACACATCATTGAAAGTTGTAAATTTAGCACATTTACATATTCTATTTCTACCAAGCAATATAATTCCTGTATTATAGTTAAATAAAGTGGTTGGCAAGCAACTCATAAGAACTTTAATGAGTGGTACAGTTAGTTTATTTGCAGTGTTATGTAGTCAAAAGTGTGACCTCAAATGTGACTGAGCCGATCTGTTCTGAAGACATAGACTGTAAAGTATGGGTAGAGAAAATAAGCACACGCATCTGAGACATGATGTAATTCATTGTATGTTCACTTGTCTATGTGTGTTGCAGAGTGTCCCAGCGGGCAGGTGTTTAGTGAATGTTCAGGTTCCTGTCCATATACCTGTGAGGACCTGTGGCCACACACTCAATGTTTGCCTGGATCCTGCACCCCTGGGTGCACTTGCCCTCTGGGACAGGTCTGAACACCTTTGTGTGTGTGTGTGTGTGTGATAGAATTTTATTTTACCCTTGATAAGATCTGAAACTTCCCAGTCTCACTGTGTCCCTCATACTGTAGGTGTTGCATGAAGGCTCCTGTGTGTCCCATGCTGACTGTCCCTGTTCACTGCTGTCCCTACCGACTGGTTACCAAAGCTGGAATGTCAGTGCTGAGGAATTCACAGAAGCTCTGCTGCCACCTGGAACAACCATTCAGCAACTCTGCAACACATGGTAATACACACGGTTTCAGTCATTCACTCACTGATCTAACCTTTTTTTCTTTTAGGCCAGCAGGGTTATGTTGTGAGAAGCCAGACTGTCCTTTACCTTTATTTGAGTGTCCTAGCTCAGTGGCTGGATCTGAATGATATGGTCCATGAAGGAGGGTCGTAGGGGACTTAAATGCCAGGCTTAACCTGTGCCTCCTCCCAGAATATAAGTCTAGCCTCACACAGACCAATAGTACTTGTGCATTTAGGTGGCCCATGTCAATTTGTAAAGTCAAATATTTCAAAGTTTATGACCATGTTTCATTTAAATGTTTCCTAAATATTGTAAAAACTACTGGGTAACTGGTACAGGTTCCATCATAACCCAGTTTCACTAAAACACATGATGGACCTATTCAGGCTGCAACCAAGATCAAACAGTAGATTCCTGGCATTTATTCCTGGCTTCCATTATTTATACCTCAACACCTGCTAGGATTCAGGTAGGGCAGGTTTGGTTATTATCAAAATATCAAAGATATTTGTGAATATGAATAAAAGTATTAATATTATCAAATTATTAATATGGATTCATAATTACAGGGCACCACCCTGGGATCAGGGAACAAAAAACAACTCAAAGGTGGCTGTTAACTTAGAAATGCTGATATTTAAAGTACCATCTTACATTACTTACTCTAAGCACAATAAACATACAACAATCAGCAAGCATGTAAAGTCTTCAAAAGTCTTAAAAATGCTAAGACATGGGAAGCAGAATTTTATGAATCGTTTTTTTCTGATGTTGCATAACGTATGTCATGCAAGAGAGCCAATAAAAACAAATTAAATGGTCAAAGCTATCATATTGACATTTAAGGTGTGTTGACTGATTCACAGCATCAACTCCTGCATTGAGTAACATGCAAGAAAACATTCCACCTTAAAAGTTGCCGGTGGAGCTGCCGATTGCCTTTTAGCGGCAGTCTATAGATGAGAGCAGTCTTCAGAACGACCACGCACCCTTTTGGGTGAAAAGCGCTGTAAAAGTGGCAGCGGCAATTGAAAAAACTAGTAGCACCATACCTAAAAGCTGCTACATCGCATTTTGCATGTCAAACAAAAAAACTAACAACTAACTTGTTTTCCCCCAAAGAGTGAAGGACAGTAAAAGAAGAACTCTGTGGCTTCAGGCCATCCACAGAGAGGATAATTGTTTGTCTGACTGACCATAGGATTTGGACTCCTAATAGCTAAAAAGCAATACAGTATTCTTATTTTATGCTATTAAGTTGGCAAAGACCTCGGAATTAGCATTTACCGCCAGTCAAATTAGAGGTGCTGCTTTCACCCAAAAGGGTGCGGGGGCTTGATGCAGGGGCAAAGTACCCGGATGCGCTACTCTTATCTATATCTAGCTAACATTAACTAGTAAAGATGAAAAGGCAGCAAAACATCCTTTCATTCATCGTTATCGTATCTGACGGTTTCTTTATTTGTGACGCATTTGCAAAGAAACATTAAGCCAGCCTGTTAAACTTGGCCAGCTTGTGCTGCATCCACAGCGCCTGCAGGAAATGAAAGCTTGCTTACCAGTAGCTCCAGTTTCATAGCCTAGCCTATTAGATGAGCTTGACCTCTGCATGCACTGCAGCTTTTCCTCAGAATGGATGTTTCAAATGCGGCTTCATTTGCTCGGCACAAGTATGTAAATGAACTAATTCAAAACACAAACTACTTGTGTTCATTCACCTATAAGATATTGCTTAATGCCACGCTAATTACAACCTAATACATCTATGGTATCGCCTAATACTAATTAGCTAGATGTTTGGCTGACTGCCACGTAATATTCTCAACACAATGAAACTATTCATAAAGTCAGTCTAACATTTGATTGTGTCGTCAGTTATAGTTAACTAATGTATGTAAACTTTCCACCGTTGGAACAGCGGTTACATAACCTTCCAAACGAGCCACAACATAACCGTGCGCATGCTTTACAATAAATGTTTTGGTAAAATTGTCCCTAACCACAAGTAATTGATCTCGGTTAATGTTTTGTTTTTTTTCCTTCAATTTTGGTTATCCTAAAATTGGTCTTAAATTTAATTCCAAGTGGCATTAAAAAAGTCTGAAAAAGTAAAGTAAAAGTAAAATCTAACTAAACAAAGGGGGAGAGCCAAAACAGTGGACACTCTCTATTTGTCCTCAAGATGACATGGAGCATATTTAGTTATGCTACCACACAACACAATAGCTGTGCCTTTATCACACAGGAACCCGGCAGTGAACTTTCATTCAATAGCCGTGTTACTGGTCTTTGGTATGATGAAGCACAGTTATTAGCTTCCACAGTGGCTACAAAACTAAAAGGTTAAAGGGCCCAGCGGCATGGTACCGATACACAATGGAATGTGCTAAGCACGAAAACACACAGCAGAAACAGGACACGGCAGTCCGTTACTTTCCACAATAATGCACAACACAGTTCACAACAATGAAGCTTAGATGAAATAACACACAGTTATAAAATCTATCTCTGTCCAGATACAAGCATCTTACTTGAGATCACTCTTGATTATGATTTAAGGTATCAGTCCATTGGACTATTCTCTCAGGCTCGGTTACTGACGTGGCCAGGTACCATTTGTTAAAGGCGGGGTATGCTATTCTAATCCAATACACGTCTTTTTGTCTCTATATCATGGTATTTGTCATGGTATTGGATTTCTCCAGAATCGCATACCCCACCTTTAATGGCTCCAACAGCAAAACTGTTCCTTCAGGCAGCAGCAGAGGGAAGCAGCAGTCCACTGTTAGTGGGGAGAGAGCGGGGCTCAGCGGTTATCCTTCTCTCTGTAAAGAAAATCGTTAAAGCTGTATCTTCCTTTTGCAGGCAAAGATTGTTATGTGGAATATAACAATCAGGATCCAAAAATCTGTTCATCAAACACAAAACAGTCTGTTGCTCGTCCAGCAAGTTAAGACTTCACCTAGGGAGTTAAAGATCACGTGATGTGTCCCTGAAGCAAATGAAGTTACAATGGAAAGACAGTGAGCGGCCTGTGCGCTCTGCTTTTATAGAGGTGACGACATCATGGCCGGAGGGCCAGGATTTCCTGTGGCTCGTCCAGTAGGAATCCAGGGTTTGGATTCAACTGAAATCTTGCGTCCAGGTGTGAAATAACAGCTGGCCATGTGGTAAAGCCCAACAGTCCTATAAAAACAACATATTTATTAAATTTTACTGAAGTAAAAGTGAAAGCCTTTGACCACAGGATAGAAGTAACAAACTGTCTCTGCAAGAATATTCACAGGGGTTTATGGGAAGTATGGTCTTGACTTTAAGAAACACTAGCACAAGCAGTACCACTGCCAGGTTGACCATGGTCTGATTTATTTATGATAAATGTACCAAGGTATCACAAGTAATTTGACAATGATATTTTGAAATTAAAAATTAACTCAAATCATATTTGAATTAATTATTTGTGTTGTGGAGCATCGGCAGAGTTTAATTCCATAGTCAAACTATACAATAAACAAAATTCAAGTTAGGTACCATTATATCTGCTGTAATAGATAGTCTGGCATGCAGCAGACATACCGTAAATCATTTAATCTCCCTCACAGTGGTTTTGATACTCATTTAATATAGTGTGATGGGCTCAGCTGTGTAACATGATTGCTTTGTTCAGTGTTAGATAATATCAACCTTACAGTTTTTCCGTAATATTACTTCACTCATCTGATTATTCTTCTAACTTTTTTCCAGTGTGTGCCAAGGAGGCGTGTTCAACTGTACCTCTGAGCTCTGTGATGGTGAGTGATGCTCTGTCACATCTGTTCTAACAGAATGCATGTCTTGCACTTTATAGGGCCTCTCTGTTTTAGCAGTTAAAGGACCAGCGTCAAAAAGTGCAACCTATCATATCCTTTTAAGAGACATGAAAGTGTAAATAGCTCTGTGATTTGACCTAGGTTTTTATCTGTCTAGATTTGGAAATGCCTTGGTGGTCGTAGTGAAATCCCTTTTCGCAGAGAGCAGTGTTTAACAGAGCTTAATGGGAAATTCAGGTATTTGTCGATCTCAGAGTTATTCTCATATTTTGAGAACTTTTGATCATGATAACATTTTATTCCACACTTATATATTTTGATATTTGAGATATTTGGGAAACCCAGACTCTGGCAAGAACAATGTTGATTGGAGTGTTGAAGGAGTGTTGCTTCCAACAGTCGATAGTGATTAGTGTAAATGAAACGATATACAAAAGAGATAGTTTAAAAAATCTAAATAAATAAATATTGAAATTAGATTAAATAAAAACAGTCTTTTTAATAAAAATCCTCTCAAACACTTGTCTCTGAGTTGCCCCTGGCAATCCTTGTGGCTCTTGTAGTGAACAGCATAGCAATTGTGGAGAAATTAGTCTCCCTTTACTGTATAGTGTCATTGTATTAAAAACTGTACAGCATGTCCTTAATTTTGCAATTGGGAACCTTGCAGACACGAACAATGTTCTACATTTGCTACTCCTTCTCTAGCATGCACATAAGCTAAATCGAAATTGAGCCACATTCTCACACTAACAGAAATTCAATTTATTTATTTATTTATATAGCGCCAATTCATAACAGAAGTTATCTTATTGCACTTTTCCTATAGAGCAGGTCTAGACCGTACTCTTTATAATATTAATTACAGAGACCCAACAAATCCCACCATAAGCAAGCATTTGGCGACAGTGGCAAGAAAAAACTTCCTTTAAGAGGCAGAAACCTTGGACAGAACCAGACTCAATGGTGGACGGCCATCCGCCGCTGCCAGCCCTAACTATAAGCTTTATCAAAGAGGAAAGTCTTAAGCCTACTCTTATATGTGGAGATGGTATCTGTCTCTCAAACCCAAACTGGGATCTGATTCCACAGGAGAGGAGCTTGATAACTGAAGGTTAGAAACCGCTCTGCCTGCATGAATACAGCAGATAAATCTGCCTGCTAGTTGACCAGTAAGAAGATCACAGTGCTATGCAAGTCACTACAGCAGTTGTAGGGATTTGAATTATTTTAGGTTATTTCTGTTAAAGTGTTTTTGGAAAGCTGTAGGAGGCTCATACTTATTGCCCCCAATTCACTTTGTTCTTGTTTCTGAGTCTGTGTTTCCCAAATCTCCGCAAAGGAGTTGATGAGTATAAATGTTATCATGACCAATAGTCATAATGGATAAAAATGAGGATGAGACCCAGGTTGACAAATACTGGAATTTTCCTTTAACGCCCAACAGTGACTGTCTCTTTCAAAGAGAAGGAATGATACAAACATTTATTTGGTTTTTGTGTGTGAGTCCTTTTTCTTACCTTCTCCTTTTCGCTTTCCCTGTCTTTATCTCTCTTCTTCTTTTTCCATCTCACCTTCCCGTTAATGCTCTGTTTTCTCAAAGAGACCTTGTGCATCATCTTATTTTGACATTGGGGTTTTGTTCCGTTGCCTATTTCAGCATTATTTCTAGTAGGCGTTGCAGTTAACAAATGGCTTTAATAAAAAGCAATGTGGGCATAATACCTGTAATTCTAGTTTTATTTAGGCGAGCCGAGGAGTAGTCTTTAGATGACAAATATTTTCTATATGCTGCTTTACTGCTACAGGTTAATGAAGGTAAAACTAACACTGGCCTAAATGTGTTTATATTCTTCTCCCATCCTCTCCTCCTGCAGTGGACTGTGAGTGGTCCAGCTGGTCCCAGTGGAGTCCGTGCTCAGCAAGCTGTGGTACGGGGCAACAGAGCTCAACCAGAATTGTCCAGCAGCCCAGCCAGTACAAAGGGGCCCCATGTGAGGGCCCTGACCACCGCACCATGACCTGCATGGCCCCTGACTGTGGTGAGTGAGAAGAGGGGAGATAGGGGATGTTTTAACAACAATATTTCTGGCTGTGTGGCACGTGAGCCTCTTGTAAAAGCAAAATTGACAGTTCGCTAAGTCCTGCCCCCCCTTAGTTACTGTTGGTATGCTTGTCAAGCTTTCCATTCTCGCACAGCACATAAGCACTTTACAGTGATAACAGTAGTGGATTTACAGCTTTAAATTCCTAGTAATTTTTGGACCAATTGGTCCTAAATTTCAGACACAGGTAGACAAAAGCAGGATTCTAATTTCTAACCTGTGAATGTCTATTTTTTATCAGCTGAAGTGACAACTGTTGCTGGTAGATTTGATTAGCTTTAGCTAGCTAGCTAATTAAAATAACGTAAGCTTCATGAGTTGGTTGAAAACACTGCCTCCTAGTCTGCCTCCTAGACTAGATTTTATCTGATGGAGGGAAAACATAGCTGTACAGGCCTCTATGGGGTGAAAACATCACAGCTCCATGTGATTGTACTGTAGCATGGTCTCAGCTGTGATGTAGGCCTACTGTTGCGTGATGCCATGCTACATCACTGCAGCACAGGGGCATCCCAAGTCTCTCAATTTCATCCATGTTTCCCTCACTTGCGTCTTTTCCTTGCATCTAGTCCCTCCCACTGGGGATGCATGGGAGAGATGCCATGCAAACCATGCAAAGAGCGAGGAAATGAAGAAATGTGTTTTAAGAGAAATGAGACTTCCTTTCCTCTGAAGCATCACATGAAGCGATGTCCATTTCTGATGACGCCGGCAGCTAATCACAGCTGGATCAGCTGGCAGGCGGCTTTAGCAGCTGTAGAGACTTTTGATGGAGTTTGTGTTTGCACACATGTGCACTGTGCTAAAACTAATAAAGGCCCACAGTTATCACTGCCAGTAGCAGTGTTTTCTCTCTGTGGCCTGTTACCTGTTTAACAAACACCTGCACATGAATAACAACCCGTATTCTGTATTTATACTGTGTCCTGTCCTGCTCAGAGGCACAGGAATCATTTCTACTGGCAGAATGTCCTCATATTATTTAGGCCTAAATAATATAAATTATTTGCATCTGTATTTATTAATATTCTGATTGTGAATTAATTATTGAATAACCCAGAATATGATTATGGTGTCTTTAGAACATTGGAAATTATTTATTAGGCTAAATCTTTCAGGCAAAATTTAAATGATGCACTGTGTCCTAACTGAATGCAAGCATCCGACAATCGCATCGAGTAATAACATCTGGCACTCTCTGTCCACACTGAATCAGTTAAATATTGTCTGTTGTCATGTAAACAAACCACGTATGTATCAGCTGTGCCCTCAAGATCAGACTGGAGGTGTTAACCGCTCAAGTAAAAGATTTACGTTTGTACTTTTTAAACAGAAAACACATGTTTTATATTATGATATTTCAATGTTTCTTTACTAGAAATGACAAGTAGGTTGTTATTAGCGATGGTCATTTACGTTGAGCTCCCTGGCAATCTCCCTCCAGCCAGCTGCCACCTTATTTAGGTTTCAGAATCAGAATCAGAATCAGAAGTACTTTTCCCGATCCCGGAGGGGAAACTCTTTTGTTACAGCTTCTCACTATCACATCAGTGCACACAGGGATAGAAGTTCTAAGCAAATCAGAATAGATGAGACAGAGCTATGGCAACAGGCAGCATGCACGTTGGCGCATGCGTACTAACATTTTTGTAGTGAAGATGTGTTGCTAGACGTTTGCTCGCATCAAATTAGGACACGCTACGGTATAACTCAGATCAAACCCAGCGCTCAGGAATTATCAGCCTCACATGTGACTGAATGGAAATGACAATAAATTATGTAAAAAGTGTTTCTTGGTGACAGACAGATTCTCCTTCTCTCTCTAACTTTAATTGTATCCATGGGGGAAATAAATAACAGATCATGAAAAGAAAAATCTTTCTAATAAATGAAGAAAGTTGTTTGTGGTCCTTTTGTTGTTCAGACCTACAATTAACACAGATTTTTAACTAGATGGTGATTCAGAAAACACATCAAATATAAAATTTGGGAGTGATACACTTGAGTTTAATCTGTTATCTGTCTTCACTCTGGTTTGAAACTTCAGTGGTGTTGTGATGTATCAGATCAGTTCAATTGGCTGCAGCGTCCAATCAATAGGTAACTGATATCCAAGAAGGGCGCATGTCTACAGTAAAAGACTTCCGTGACGGCTGCTCTTGTGTATCCTCGCTCTTCAGAGATCCCTCCTCATGCCTCGATCCTCGCTACTCAGAGCACAAATAAGAGACTTGGAACGGTCTTCAAGATGGCAGACCAGAACGACTTCTGGTTCAAGTGAGGATCGAGGAAATGACAAATAAGAGACTTGGGATTCACCCATTGTCACCACTTGTTGACAGTGCAAGTGGGATAATTATACTGGGTGTTGTTACTCTTTTAATGCAGTTCTGCACTCTTACCACATTCCCACTTGGGAATCTAGCAAAATCCAAAGCTTGACAGGTCTACTGTGTCTAGTTATGCTTGCTAAGCTATGACTGGATAATCGCTGTCCAGGGGAGGGGTTTAGCGACTGGTCAATTGGTGTTACGTGTTATTTACTATGGTTACTATGGACTCTTGACGAATGATTGATTAATAAATAGTGATGCAGAGGGAGAACAGTGTGCAGGATTTTTTTCTTTTTTCAGAGAATGGAAGTGACATTTTCCAACGCACCTGCATCAAAGCCAGTTGGATGTGCAAATATTTTCTTTAAACTCATTTACTATGGTTATAAAATGTTTAAATGCAATTTGAATGTCACAGCAAGACAGAGAAACATTGAAAAAATAATTTTAAGTGTGATTGATATTGTACCTTCGGATGAACTCATTTTCTGTCACCACCCCTTTTTGATTTCCCATACTGCCTTTCCCCCACCAATTAATCATTAAAGTATCTTAGTATCGTCTTATCTTCCCTACCCTTTCAATTTTCATCTCTACTCCCTTACACATTTTTTTCATTCATCTCACTACATTCCCCTCCTCCTCCTTCACAGCATGCCCTGTCGGGGAGCAGTGGAGAAGGAGCATGTTGGAGGAGGTCCTGCTGTGCGAGAGGAGCTGCCAGAATATTTACTCCTCTCCCGTCAACTGCAGCCGCTCCACCGAGGGCTGCGTGTGTCGGGAGGGGCTTTACCGAAACATGGGGGGTGTGTGTGTCATCCCCGCCCTATGCCCCTGCCATGACCAGGGCATCCTACGGGAGGTACACTCACTCAAACACACACATACACATACACACTGGCTTACACTGAAAGTAAACAGGCATCTGCTGTCCAGCTAACTTGGCAGCTTGTACCCATTGTGCCTGCCTCATTGTGGAGTGGTCTGAACCTTACCATTAGCACGGTGTTTACGTTCCGTCCCATTCACTCCCATTGTGTTATTTACTCATAAAGGCCTATTAGAAGATGAGTGACTTGGCCCGCGGGCCACATGACACCACAATGCCTCTCCAGCCCTCAGCCTCATCAATTATGTAGGAAGTGCTGTAGAAAGCCAGCACAGGGACCGCAACTGGGCAAGCCTGCCAGAAATTATTTATGGTGGAGATATTATAGGATTATAAGACTGAATCATACACTGACAAGAGGTCAAATCCCCCCTCTTGATTTTTCTTCTTCAGGCCTTTCTCTCTCTCTTCACATTCTCTTTCTATTTCTTTCCCCTCTAATAATTCAATTCTATTCAGTATTATTTATATAGTGCCAATTCAAAACAGAAATTATCTCATTGCACTTTTCCTATAGAGCAGGTCTAGACCGTACTCTATAATATTATTTACAGAGACCCAAAAATTCCCACCATGAGCAAGCACTTGGCCACAGTGGCAAGGAAAAAGTTCAGGGAGAAACAGCTCTCTCTCGCTCTCTCCAACCTCTGAGAGAGAGAGAGAGAGAGAGAGAGAGAGAGAAAATTTTATTTGTATTTTAACTGCTAGTCTACAATTTATTATTATTATCCCATCTTACTTATCTGCCATTTCTCATGCCAATAAAGCCCAATTGAATTGAATTGAGAGAGAGTGAGAGAGAGAGAGAGAGAGAGAGAGAGAGAGAGAGAATACAGTAGCACAATGCAAATTCAGCACATGGATTTTAAAAATAATAAGAGGAATAATAATGATAATAATAATTGTAGTAGCAGTTGTCGAGCAGGAACATGGGAGCAGTAGGATTTTAAATTCTAATCTGGATTTTACAGGGAGCCAGTGCAGAGAAGCTAATACTGGAGCAATAGGATTTCTTTTCCTAGTTCAATTCAATTTTATTTATATAGCGCCAATTCATAACAGAAGTTATCTCATTGCACTTTTCCACATGGTGTTTGCACAATGCAAAGACCATGTAGAATTTTTTTTTTTTTTTTTTTTTAAATAGTAGAATAGTAATTGTAGTGTTAATATTCTAGTTCTTGTCAGTACATGTGCTGCAGCATTCTGGATCAACTGGAGAGTCTTAAGGGACTTATTCGGCCAGCCTGATAATAAGGAATTGCAATAATCCAGCCTAGAAGTAAGAAATGCATGAACAACTTTTTCTGCATCATTTTGAGACAAGATGTGCCGGATTTTTGCAATGTTACGTAGGTGAAAAAAGGCAGAAGTTTGTTTCATGTGGGAGTTAAAGGACAACTCAGAGGTTCCTTACAGTGGTGCTGAAGGCCAGGGCAATGCCATCTAGAGTAACTATATCTTTAGATAACGTGTCTCTGAGGTGTTTGGGGCCAAGTACAATAACTTCAGTTTTGTCAGAGCTTAACATCAGAAAATTGCAGGTCATCCAGGTTTATATGTCCTTAAGCCATGCTTGAAGTTTAGCTAACTGATTGGTTTCATCTGGCTTGATCGATGTATATAATTGGGTATCATCCACATAACAATGAACGTTTATGAAGTGTTTCCTAACAATATTGCCTAAAGGAAGCATATATAAGGTAAATAGAATCGGTCCAAGTACAGAACCTTGTGGAACTCCGAGACTAACTTTGGCGTGCATGTGATTCATTGTTAACATGTACAAACTGAGATTGATCTGATAGATAGGATAGGGCAGTGCTGTCTCTGTGTTATGATGCACTCTAAATCCTGACTGAAAGTCCTCAAATGAACTATTGTTGTGTAGAAAGTCACATAACTGATTGGTGACTGCTTTCTCAAGGATCTAAGAGAGAAAAGGATGGTTAGATATAGGTCTATAGTTGGCAAAAAAAACTCTTGATCAAGAGTGGGCTTTTTAAGAAGAGGTTTAATTACAGCTACTTTAAAGGACTGTTGTACATAGCCTGTTACTAAAGACAGATTGATCATATCCAATAAAGAAGTGCTAACTAAGGGTAAAACGTCTTTAAGCAGCCTAGTTGGAGTGGGGTCTAAGAGACATCTTGATGGCTTAGATGAATTAATCGTTGTAGTTAGTTGAAGAAGGTTAATAGGAGAAAAGCAGTCTAAATATATATCAGGTTTTACAGCTGTTTCCAAGGTTCCTGTCTTTAAGGATAAATCGTTGGCGGTTGAAGGCAGGATGTGATGAATTTTGTTTCTAAAAATTTAAATTTTATCATTAAAGAAGCTCATGAAGTTGTTACTACTGAGGGCTATAGGAATACATGACTCAATGGAGCTGTGACTCTCTGTTAGCCTGGCTACTTGGTGTTGTTCTTATTTTCCTCTATTAATGATGAGTAGCAGGCTGCTCTGGCATTACGGAGGGCCTTCCTATATGTTTGACGAATATCTAAATGAGACTAAATGAAATTCTTCCAGATTGGTGGAATGCCATTTTTATTCAAGTTTTCTTAATGTTTGTTACAAGGTCAAGGGTGTCATTAAAAAAGTGAATGGGTTTATAAACACTCTGACAAAAGCCAATATAATCTAATAATATGATAAAGGTAGTGTTAAGGCAATCATTTTCAACATCTGCATGATTATTAGAATCAATCGTATTAGATTCGTGTTCAATCTCTCGCTTTCTTCATCCCTTTTCTCTTTATCCCCATTCTCACTCAGTCTTCCTCTTTCTCTTCCTTTGTCTACTCCCCTCAGACATTCTTCCTATCTGTCTCTTTCTTTCTGCCTGTCACCTCTGTTTCTCTCTCTCTGTATCTGTCAGCTAGTGATGACTAATGTCCATATAAAGATCCTCAATGGTTTTTTAATTAACTACCTCATGACTATTGGCTCAGTGTGAGCCACAAAGGCACTTCCTAGTGGGTGCTTTTTTACAAGTAAAAACTGAGCACTGTTAATGATTCCCATAGCTAACACACACACAAAATATACAATGTAGTCTGTATTATGTGTTGTTATAATTACAGCTTCATAATGGGCCTCCATAACCTAAATTATGCACAAGGGTACAGTCAGTGCTTTAGTGGATTAACTGAACAAATAGATCCTGAGCTATGACCAGTTGCACTTCATCAAACCTGCACTGACTGAGACAGTAATGTGAGTGTGCATTAAGGGAAGACTAACTGTTGAGGCATCATCATATTACCTGCATTCAGAGGTCTGGTGAGTGAATATAAATATTGTGTGTGTTTTTGTGTGTGTGCGAGCCAGGCAGGATCAGAGTGGGAGGAGGGCTGCCTGTCATGTCGCTGTGTGAACGGGAAAAAACTGTGCCAGTTAAGATGTCTGCCACTCCACTGTGATGAGGTGAGACACACACACTGACACTCAGTAGTAAACTGACATCAGAACAGAATGTGATGTTTATTGATAAGCACCTACACAGAGAGACTATAGTCAATTAATCTGTAGGTATCTTAACACTTTTTTCCAAGATCCTATATTCAGAGACACTAGAGGTGGGTAATATGACTAAATCACAGAATGTCATTTTATATTGCAGTAGTAATATACTGTATATCATGATGTTGTCAGTTTTCTGGAAAATCACTTGAGAAACAGTTTATAGATTAAATAACTAAGCCAAAATCCTGTAAATATTGCCTCAAAGGTGTCTTGCTTGCATCATTGCTCTCAATGGCCCAAGAGGGATAGCTACCTCAGCAGGAACGGTGTAACAAAGTCTCTACCAGCTGACAAATCTCTATCATTTCATAGTATATTATATATCATCATTTTGCCCAACCTTAAGTTACTTATTTAGTTAAGCTTTATTTATTCAGTTAGTCTCAGTGAGATCAAGCTCTTTTTAACAAGAGAGACCCAAGGACAAATTACATGTACTGAACATATACAGTATGCAATACCACAACAAGACAATTCACCAAAAGTCACCAAAACAGTCTCTGTGTCTCCAGTTTTGCAAGGTAGATCCCTCTCACAGCCAGTCTGTACGGTGTAGCTCTTGCAAAGAGATTTTTGATCTGTCCTTGCATCAGGTGTCTTTCAAACCACAAATGCTGGGTTTTGTAGCAAACGAGGCCAGTGGATCCCAACTATTTTTTGCTTATAACCCCTTAATACTAAACATTGTCTACTTCCAACTCTTCATTACAGAGCGATGTCTGACTTGGGGGCAGCTCAATCGAAGCGTGATTTTCCCTTATCAGAGTGTTTCAATTGGATATTTTTAAAGGCCCAAAGAGGTGAAACTACTAGTGTATTTAAAAAGAGAAAAGGAAAAGATTAGAGAGAAGATTCCTACTCTGGTAATTATCCCAGTATCCCTTAAATTTATCTTCTGACCCCTTGTGGACATCCTGACCACAAGGTTGGGAACCACTGAATTGGGCTAACAGCTGTGTATGTACAATAATAATGATTTTAAAAAGTAAAAAATACAGTTCTAAACTCCAGACTTCACCATTGTCTGTAGATTCTGATAAAGCTGTGTTTGTAGTCCCAGTTATTTGCTCTTCTGTAGGTGTGTGTGCACCTACTGCATCCAAACACAGATAAACAGAGATGAAGGTTCACATACAGAGGCACGATCAGTCTCCCAGACAAACACATCAGTTCATTCAACCACCACTGCTACCCCGGGGTAGTACAGTTCACACAGCATCTCTGTTGGTCACAAACGACTCAATTACTCTGAGCGAGGCTGAAAATGTTCTGCTCTTTGAAGAGTGTGTGGGATGTTCTCTGCATGTTGCTGGCTGAAGTAGATCAATACCTATCGGATCCTCCCACAAGCCTGCTCTTTATCATTTACTGTGCCCCTCTACCTCACATGAAACACTGAAACCTGGTTTCCTTATTAAGCTTAATTGAGTTTCATTCCAATGCAACATATCCACTGTTTGGCAAAGCCGAAACCTATTCTGCAAAATTTATAGCACCATGTACAATATGTAAAGCACAATTGCATTTAAAGTTGAAATTTAGTTGGTTTTAAGCACATTATATATCAAATATAGTATATTCTGTAGATTTTAAATTAAATTCATCAATTAACTTTTAGCAGCTACATTTTGCATATGGTTTGGGTAATTGTATTGTCATGCGTGAGGGATTATGGGTGCCATTGCATGCTTGTCATTAATGGTGACAGCCTTCACAGAAAAAAATTACTCTGCCTTCGTTTCGCAGACAGTGCTCTGTCATACACCTGTGAGTGGTTAACAGCTGGTTGTCTTTTGGTACCACATAAATACAGATTCTACCTAGTCCTGCTTCAGATAGAAATAGAGGAGAATGGTATGACAACGTTAAAATAAACATGGTTTGTGGCATCCCACTGAGGCTGCCATCATGTTGTTGTTTTCAAAAAAGATGTTGTTGACATGTTATGACATATCTGTCTCTGAGATTTCTGTCACCATCCTTAAACAATGAAGGTAAATGGAATTTCATTTGTGAAGCTCACAGCATTGAAAAATCACATACAGGAAAATCAACAATTCAATTTTATTGATTTATATAGCGCCAATTCATAACAGAAGTTATCTCATTGCACTTTTCCTATGGAGCAGGTCTAGACAGTACTTTTTATAATATTAATTACAAAGACCCAACAAATCCCACCATGAGCAAGCATTTGGCGACAGTGGCAACAGCAACAACTCTTTCCAGAAACAATGTCCCTGTTACTCTGGATAATCCACAGAACACACTGTTTTTAAGGTAATGAAGGCATTGTGCTCTGAAGAACATTAATGGGGTGGAGACAGAAACCACTAATGAACAGACTTAATTTATAAAAAATCTTCTCTCCATGGTGAGAAGGTGAGAAAAGTCACAGTAGAAAAATCAACTGCCTCATCCTTGACACAGTAAGCTGAATTTATACCTTTAGAACACCATTGCCATATAAAGGACAGGGTAAAAATAAATTCTGCTGACATCCAGAACTTTAAAGGAGAGGTTGATTGCACAGTGAGCTCCACAAAGTAGACAGCCTGTAGAAGGTCTACAAAGTGTTCCACCTGTGGTGTCCGCAGGTCTTTATGCCAGTGCACTGTGTCTCTGGAGGGGCTCAGAATTGTGTAACTATTTCTGCTTGCATTCTCAAATCCCTCACCTCCCCCGGCTGCACTAAGTTATGCCTCAGTGAAAGTACTCCTTATCCTGGCCAATATGAAAAGGTCATTTAATGCACTGTGTTCCCTCTCCTGAGAATTGGCTACTGTCAGTGTTCTCTGTTATTTATGACCCAGCTTACAGTTTTAGTACATTGCTTCAAAATTGAAATCTCCATTGCTCTGCTGGGAGCCCCTTTTCATGGGGTTGAAGGTTCTGTTATCATATCTGGTGATAAAAGCTATCAGGATGTTTTCCTCTCAAACACTGACTCCTCTTATTTGTTTTTTTCTATACCAGACACATTAATAGAACTCTGATTTCTATCTCACAGTCTGTAGCCAACAAATCTGACTAAACTTTAAATGCCAAGTGCCCTTCCCTAAATAACCAGGAATCTACAATTCACACAATTTCTACCCCCTGCTGCATCAGACCCACACATAGACGCAGACACACACACACAGCCTCTTAACTTAAAGGACCTCTTTTGTCCTCTTTGTGATTTCCCACCCTTTAAGTGGGTGGGCTCCCCCCATGCCTGAGGAAAGGCTGGCGGCAGTGCAGAGTAGGATGAGAAGTCCTCGGGGTGAGGCTGGTGTTGGTGGGGGTGCTGAAGCCTGCTGTCAGACTGTGTGTGACTCTGCATGCTAACAGCAGCTCTTCTCAAACAGACACACCATGGGACACCCTGCTTTTCTCTGGACTGTTCTGGATCTCTCTTCCTCACTCCCTCTGTCTATGTCCTTTGTGTCTTTACGTCACTGTCTCGCTCTCTCGCTATATTTGGTCTTTATGTCTCACTTTTTGCCTTTTTAATTCCTGTTCCTTTTCCCATCTGGTTAGCTGGTCTCTGTCTGTCTTGCTGTTTGCCTGCCTCTCTGTCTGATATTCTGTCTCTTTGCCTCTTCTCTCCTCTCCTCTTCTTCCTCTATGCTGGATCTCAACCCTGGTCCTCATGACCCATGGTGTCCCAGGTCTCAATCAATCCTAGACTGGCTAGAATGAAAACCAGCAATGCTCTGGGTGGTGAGGACTTATTGATTGAACTTCTTTATTGATCATTAATATATGAGTGGCCCCTCTAGCCAGAGATGTCCAAGATACCCAAATCATCAAAAGGATAAAATAACAATAAAGCCCAAAGGCTTATTTCCTTTGTGGTCCTTAAGACTGGGACACTGATGTTACATAGTCTATGTTTTAACACAGTCAGTTCACACAGTTTTTCTACTGGTGTATCCTAATATAATTTTTTTAACTGTTTTGGTTTTTAGCCATGGTAACAGCATGGCTCTTAGGATGGCAATGTTGTTCGGCCCACCACTTGGGTCTAGAAATATCTCAACAACTATTGGATAGATTACCAGGACATTTCAAAATCAGCTTTATTGGCTAGGTATGTGTAGATGAGTGCAGATGGGGGGTCAGTGGGGAGGGGTGAGGGGGTGGCATGGGGTGTAGGTGGTTATTTGATGTTGGAGCGGGTGAGGAGTGTGAATGTGAGCATGTCAAACCTATAGTAAAACACATTCAGGTTGTCAGCCAGTTGGTGATTTTCCATATTGTGGGGGGATGGTTTCCTGTAGCTGGTTATTTCCTTCAAGCCTCTCCACACTGACACAGGGTCATTGGCTGAAAACCAGTTTTTCAGCTTCTCAGTGTAGCTCCTCTTGGCTACCCTGATCTCTTTCGTCAGCGTGTCTCTGGCCTGGTTATACAGGATTCTGTCCCCACTTCTGTAGGCCTCCTCCTTGGTCTGATGAAGCTGCCTGAATTCTGCTGTAAACCAGGGTTTATTGTTGTATGTGCAGAAGGTTTTAGTCGGCACACACATGTTCTCACAAAAACTGATGTAAGATGTCACAGTGTCTGAGAGTTCATCCAGGTCCTTGGCTGCAGCCTCAAAAACACTTCAATCAGTGCAGTCAAAGCAGGCCTGTAATTTCAGCTTTGCCTCGTTGGTCCATCTCCTCACAGTCCTGACCACAGGCTTAGCAGATTTTAGTTTCTGCCTGTATGTCGGGAGAAGATGAACCAGACAGTGATCAGAGAGTCCCAAAGCTGCACAGGGAACAGAGCAATAGGCGTCCTTTAATGCAGTATAACAATGGTCCAGTGTTTGTATTCCTGGTGGGACACTTATGTGCTGTCTGTATTTTGGCAATTTGTGGCTGAGGTTTGCTCTGTTAAAATCCCCAAGAACCATAAGCAGGGAGTCAGGATGGTTAGTGGTCAGACTGGTGTTGTAACGCCTCACTAACACAGGCTTGAGGTGAGATGTAAACACCAACCAGAATAAACAAGGAGAACTCCCACGGTGAATAAAAAGGTTTACAGTCTATGAAAATAGTCTCTAAATGAGGACTGTATGATTTGCTTAAAACTATGACATCTGTACACCAACCTTCATTTATGGAAAAGCAGATTCCGCCTCCCCTCGTTTTCCCTCGATAGCGCTGCTATGCCGTTTGTTGAAGGAGTTGGAATCCCGGCAGATGTTGTGTAGTGTCCGGGGTGTGCTCACCAAGCCAGGTTTGTACATCTTGTTGGCCAGAGAGCAGACATTTGCCAGATGTATTGACGGGAGTGCAGTTTTATATCCCCGCTGGTGCAGTTTAACAAGCGCTCCGGCTCGTTTCCCACATGGGCGTCTCCAGCAAATCCCGTGGAGAGCTGCTGCTCCTCCGACTAATAACTCAGTAAAACTTTCCAATTTGATGAAAACCAGGGAAAATGTTTGACCAATGAATAGTCCGATGTCTAGAGGTTCCTCCCTGGTGAATGTGACCAGAGAGGGAGAGCAGAAAACTAAACAAATAAACAAAAACACAAAAAGTAAAGAGAGTGTATTACCGAGGCTGCTCTCCGTGGCTCCACAGACGCGGATCCACTGTACATGTCTATTTTTCACTGTTAGCAGAGACTGCAGTCTGCAGTGTAGTTCATACACTTCACTGATAAACCACAGAATTGTAGAGTAACAGTGGGCTTCACGATCAAAGAATGTTTTTATATCATGTCGACACTTGTCGATATTCGCACGCTCTCCCTCTCTCTCGCTCATCCACATGAGCATGCTTTCTCTCTCTCTCTCTCTGCTTTTTATTGATTCATGGTTTTTATAATGTGCCATTCATCTGCCATTTAAATAGCAATGTGCAGGCGCACCTGGCTTTTAAAGGGAATGGGAGATGACACTGATTGGTTTAATTCATGTTAAGTTCAAAACACACCTATGCACCTTGTGCCTTACTTTGCACCCAGATTATGCGCCCTTTAACTAGCAAAAGTGGATTTGGATACTCCCTAAATGCACTTGTGCCATGCACTTTACACCATGCGCTATAGATCGTTTAAATAGGACCCTTAGTCTTAAACTAGATTAAGCTGTTGTAGACCTACTGTATTAGATGGTCTAGCTATTTTAAATGTTTCGGTTTAAACCCTTTCTTTTTTAGATAATTATTGACTTTTAAACTTCTATTGTGTATATTATCCGAGTGGCACTGCTTCACCTGGGTGGACCTTAGTTTGTTTTTTGGGTTTTTTTTTCCCGTCCTCTGCCAATTCCCAGGTGTGCTATTTTCCTCTTTTGGAGAATTGATTTCTTGGTCTCTAGTATTGGTTGTTGTCCTTTTGAAAAATGTGTACCATATATACAATGTGTGCTCATTGTCACATGTTGAATGAAATGCATAATGAATGTTGTTATGCCCAAACATAACTATCCGATAAATTGACTGAGTGTTGACAGGTTGCTGGAAATTTAGATTTTTTGTTTATCCCTTGTTGTATTACACTCCTGTCTGTTTTCATTGAGACTGATTGAAACAAACTCACGTTATCTCTCTCTCAGGGGGAAGTCAAGGTGGAGGAACCAGGCAGCTGCTGTCCAGTCTGTAGAAAGCAGTTTCCAGGTTAGTACAACATACAGTATGCAGAAAAACACATCATAAAATCCACAAATCAATTTAGAGACTGTGTTCAGAAATCAAATGTATGTCACAGGTATATTTGCGGTGTAAAAAGTAGACATTGAATTCCCTGAATAAATGAATGAACCTGAGAGCATTATTTTACGTTACATATTTTGTGTTACATATTTATATTTTAGTAATGCTTTTTCATCTGTGGAAATGTAAAACAAATGGAACAATTGAAATACTACTTGTAAAACATACAAATCTCAAACATACAAAATCACTATGGTTCCCTTTATTCCATGTCAACACTTCCAAACCACTCATTGGATTTGAATGTTCCAAAGTTCATTTTATAGGAGACTAAAAATCAAATGCAGCAGTGCCCAATTAGTGAGAGATTACATTACTTAACCTACATTGGGATTTTAGTCTCTCTCCCAGTGGAGGAAATGTCACATGCTGCGAGGGAGCATGGCAATGTCACTGTGCTCTCTGGATGGAACTCTCTGGCTCTGTCTATTCCTTTCTTTTTCCTCCTTTTTCATGCAAATACAAAAAAAACTTTCTTAATTTTTTGCTTCTGCTTTCTCATGTTCTTTTTTCCTTGCCCTCTGTATTCCCCCTTTCTCCTATATGCTCATATCTCATACTATACACATACATATCTCATTTTGCCCCTTTTCCTCCCTCCTCTTCATCATCTCTGTTTCCGTCAGGTGAGCCGTTGCCAGAGTGTCGTCGCTATGTGCAGGTCAGGAACATCACTAAGGGATACTGTCGGCTTGATAATGTGGAGGTCAGCTTCTGCAGGGGACGCTGTCTGTCCAGGACTGATGTCATCCTGGAGGTACGGAGAAGAGACATCTACACACACACACAGAGAACACATTACTCTCCGAACATGAGGCAACATTGACAAGTGTTGACTTCAACATGTGTAACAACTGGTAGCACAATAAAGATTAATACAGGCAGCAAAGTGGACTAAAAGGGACCAGAACTGGAACCGAAAAAAGCTGTTGGCTGTAATCGTTTGAAAATTGCCCATCGAGGCTGCACAGTCACTTGTTTTTAATCATATAGTGCAATTTCATCCCCTACAGTTAGGAGTTTCTGCAATATTCATTTAATTAGGAATGTCTGCCAGACTTAAATCATAAACATGTGGATACAAAGTGCCAAAAAAGCATTAAAGAATTTTGTTCCTTCAAAGCCACTAACTGTTTGGAATGGCCCAATTGCTTGGCTTCCAGTATTGCTGCTTGAAACTTTCTCCAGAACCGCTCATCCAAGCAACTTCATACACAATACACCTGCCAAGTGTGAAGTTGATTAGATGAACGGTTGTCGAGAGATGTACCACATTTGGTGACAATTGCTCAAAATTTGTAGGAGGAGTAGCGAAATACAGATTTGGACAAAATTAAAAATGACCTAGATGCAAATGGGCATTTCTTACATGGATAGTCTGGACACACAGAATCCGATAAAAAACATTTGGTTTCTGAGACTTACAGTTCAAAAGTTAGACCAAAACACCACCGTCTGGCCAAATTACACCAAATTCGACACTGCACTCCCTTGGGTCCTCAGTAAAACACCTGCCAAGTGTGAAGTTGATCGGATGAACAGTTCTCGAGAAAATCGAATGACAGACATACATACACACAGAGAGATTCCTTCCTTTATAGTTAGACTAGTGCAGTGCCCGTTCGGAACGGGCAGTTGCTTGGTATTGCTGTCTATTACACACAGATGTTAAGTACTGTAATAGTAAATCATTTCTCATTTTAAGTATAACGAGGGCTGCATTTAAAAATAAGATACATAACAGAGAGCTTTTGAAAAATTGTGCATCCGAATATAAAGTGGATCGATCATATTGGACTTTCAGATTGTTTATTTTCTGTGCCTTCAGTTCGGATCATTTGAGTGGGTACAGTACACTCACACTTAATATTTTCAGTAGTTCTTACGTTATTTGACTATTATGCACATCATTTAGCCATTTCCAGTTAGGCCCTATGCAATTTCCAAGTCATCAAATTCCTGAGTAAGAATATCCAATCACAGTAATCCTAATACATTTTCAGATTCCAGGCCTGGAAATAAGTCATTTGTAGGGTAAGGTCACTTTGTCCTTCGATAAATACACATTTATTTAGACATCACAGCCACAATGTAGGGCACCAAGGCCAAAACCAATGGTTCAATAACAATAACTGACCATTACTTTGTATGAAGACAAAACAGTATACAATCAACAAGTAGGAGTCAGTGTATTGAAAAACAGTACTGAGTTATTAAAACTGTACACTGAATCAAGATACAACATAAATTTATTGATCATTTTACAACACAGAATTATATAATGAGATTTTGTTTTAGTTGTTAATGCTACTCAAATGCTACTCAAAAAATTATAGTAGATATAGTATAGTAGATCAGTGAATAAATAATAAGTGATAGAAATAATAAGTAATAGAATTGAAAACAATTTTACATGGTGGAGTGCTGAAGATGAATTTAGGGTTCTGACAGCCTGAGGGAAGAAGCTGCTCTGTAGTCTGGTGGTACGACAGCAGATACTTCTGTATCTCTTTCCAGACAGCAGCAGGGTGTGGCTGGGGTGGGTACTGCCTTTCAGTATCCTTTGGGCTCTGCACAGGCACATCAACTCATCAATATCACTAATGCTCGGTAGGTTGGTACCAATCATCTTCTGAGTGGTTTTAATCACCTGCTGCAGAGCCCTCCGGCACATCCCATGCCAGTGTGTGATGTCTCCAGTTTTCATGATGCTTTCTGTTGCTCCTCTGTAAAAGTTAACTAGAACTTGGCACAGGAATTTTGCCTTCTTAAGTTTCCCTAAGAAATACAGCCATTTCTGAGCTTTCTTGACCAGGGTGGAGATGTGAGAGGACCATGTCAGGTTCTCTGTGATGCTGATTCCCAGGAACCTAAAACTATTCACCTGCTCCACCTCAGCTCCACTGATGTAGACAGGCATGTGTGTCTTTACCTCCTTTTTCCTAAAATCAACGTTTTGCTGATGTTGAGCAGTAGGTTGTTCTCTGTGCACCACTCTGCATGATTGTTAATTTCCTCCCAATATGAAGTCTCATCGCTGTTTGTAATCCGGCCGATGATAGTGGTGTCACCTGCAAACTTCACAACAGAGTTGTCTCCATGTCGGGGGCTGCAGTCATTGGTGTACAGCGTGAACAGGAGGGGGCTGAGCACACAGCCCTGCGGGGCTCCGGTGTTGAGCACTAGAGTGGAGGAGGTGTGAGCCGAACTGTCTGGGATCTGTTTGTAAGTAAGTCCAGTATTCAATTACAGTGTGGTACTCAAGCCCAGAGACTGTGTTGAATGCTGAGCTGAAATCAACAAACTAATTAACTAATTAACATCAGACAACCTTATTATACTTTAGTAGTTACCTAGTGTTTCTGTAGTGGTGACAAAACGTAAAAAATAAAATAAAATACATCCAGTATTAGTAGTTTGAATTAAACGGAAGCTCCCTATGCTCTCTGGGGAAAATATTATGCCATATAAACACATAACTCTAGAAACAAAAGATAAAAGGTGTCCTATGTCTACAGTCTTCTTCTTTCAGCATCAATGTAATCCGTAAAGATCAGCTGTATTTCTGTCACCTCAACTTGTTACCACCTTCTATTGTTTAGCTGCACTATTTTAGTGGGAGAAGACCGAATGAGAGGAGAACCGTTTCAAAAATCAAGATTTCTTGATAACACTTTAGATTACAGTCCACAATGTACAGCATAATTACACCAGAGTTACAGTGTAATCTTTTGTAGTAACGGTGTACCAGTACAGTACGTACCAATACATATATGTAGGTACTGGGGAACAAGATGTGAAGTTATGGAATAAGGGGGTAACAATTCAGGCTCTTACAAAGAAGTTATACTGTAGCTATTTTTAACTACTGGGCATCTATTCTATTAATAGAGGGTATGTATGACCTACAGAGCAATAATCTGGACATTTGGGAGGAAGAGAATTTATAGTTACAGTATATGCGGTGGTAGTTCTCCCCTTGTAACAAGTAGTTACAGGGTAACTAAAGGGTTTGCAGGCTGTAATCTAAAGCACTGTTAGTTCTCCCCTTGTTACATTTAGTTACAGGGTAACTACAGGGTAGCGGGCTGTAATAAAGCACTGTTAGTGCTAACAGCTAACCCGCTCACAGGATGATGAGTGGCATAAAAAAAAGCTGAGCTCTATCCTTGAGCCATCAAATCAGACAGAGTTTTGGAACATGTACATAACCAGAACCCAGAACATACATATACTGTATGTATATATATATATATATATATATATATATATATATATATATAAAAACAATATAACAATTTGAATACTGCTCGCCTCAGCCTCCCATTCCAAGTGTGTAGAAGAAACTACAGTGGCAGCGAGACTTGCGAAAAACACGAAAGGCCCATTCTAGAACCAGTGATTGTTTTGTCCATTCTGGGCTACTATAGAAACATGGCGGTGCAACATGGCGGCCTCCGTGGAAGGGAACCCGGGAGATTTGTTGATGACGGAGACACTAGGAAACATAAGTATGTGTCACGTGTCCAAACGTGTTTTCGCTGTCTTCTTACTTTTCTCTGACTTGCTGTAATGTTGCAGCTCTGATCTTTCAGAGCCCTAAGCCCCAACCCGCTGCTCCGTGCTCAGACACAGAGCTGAGCTGATCACTGTTCGCTTGTTTATTCATAGTTTATTCATATTAAATGTGTCGCATGTTCAAGTTGCTCCAAATTCGACACTGCACTCCCTCGGGTCCTCAATACATCCACCAAGTGTGAAGTCGATCGGATGAATGGTTGTCTAGAAAATCAAAGGACAGACATACATACAGAAAGATATTCCTTCCTTTGTTTATTTTGTTTACAATATGAGAAAATAATCATGATTATTGCCTGCACAGTGATATAGCTATCACTTTGCAGGGCAAATTGCCCATCTGTTTTCCTCCTGAAGCATGACCTGGCATCAGAGTTTTGCAAAACTTTGCAAAAAGTGAAGTCAAACATGTTGTCCTGTGAAGCTGGTCACACCTGCCTCATCAAGGCACCCAAGCAGGGTACAGCTAATAGTCTCTTACAGTCTGACTTCTGTCAACTGTAGTTACTTATAAAGCCTACACAGTTCACATAGATGACAAGAATGCAGGTAAACAAAAATACATAATTCAGTAGTTGAGTCACCAGTGATCTAAATATAGATGTTTTGAATAGGAGTCTTGTGCAGGGGTCACATGTAGAGTCTTAGTGATTCTATCTGCTTCTTTTTCTCCTTTTTTTTCCCTGCCTTCACTTTTTCATCCTTGTAAGACAAGCTTATCACCTCATCACCATGGTGACTTTGTCCTTCCTTGGCATCCATACATCTCCACTGTAAAAATATTCAGTCAGATTAGTAAAATTAAACATCAGCTCAGCCAAATGTGTCATTACCTCCTGTTACTGTAGCAACCAGGGATGGTAACCAGTGACTAGGCAGCGTTGAGAAGTTCCTTTTTTATTGATCAGCAGGACTGGAAGAAGCAGGGATGTATTCACAGGAATCACATGCTCTTTCCCACCAACCAGCTGAAGTATTAAATGCATGCAGGCACAACACATACACACGCACACACACACTGTGGACTTTTCAAAGTGTGAAGCACTAATAACTGCTATTTAGAAGTTGAAGGTGCTTTTGAGTTTTTGATCCTGGACTCCCTCCTCTCACCTCCTTCTTCTCCTGTTATCTATCATTCACTGCTACCATCCATTGTACTTTTCCACAATCTTTCTCCTCCTAGGTCTCTGCCTGCACTAATTAGATTAATTCCGATTTTGGCCAATTCCAATTTTTTTTCTTTCTAACAACTATAATTGGCAGAATACGCAAACATTTTTTTTTTACTTTTCTTTAATGGAAAATTCTTTCTTTTTTATTAGGATCCCCAATAACACCAGCATAAGCTATTCTTCCTGGGGTCCATTCAATTATATGTTCATAATAAAACATTGACTATTAAATCACTTTTACAGTTTCTCCAAAACTGCACCAGGTTAAATGACCTTCTCTCAGTCTCACTCAAATAAATCTCAAAATAAAAAAGTGCTTCAGGTTAGGCTATTGGACAGAGCTTTTTTGTACAAATAAAATCCAACTGAAAATGAATTGCAGTATAATAATACAGTGTAATTCTGGCGGGGACGGGGGGTAGGCCTATATTTGTATATTTTCTTTGAAAGAATACATTACACTATTTCTAGTAGGTTATTTCTTAGTTCACCATTTTAATTCTACTTAATTCTCCACCTTATTTTAGTGTTTACTCACAAACTACTTTAATCTGCTCAACTTGCTTTTCCTTTCAGTTCTCTTGCCCCTGGGGTAGGTGGCCCCCACATACACCGACTTGCACCGTCCCACCTCTTCTGTCTGTTCTGTTGACTTTCAGCAGTGTAAGTGCTTTGTAAAATATCCACCTTGTCCGCATCTTCTAACGTAGCCCTAATATCAGATAACATCTATCTGTGTTTCTCTGCAAAGTGCTAAAATGGGTCACCAAATATAATTTGCCAGCTATTAATATACCTGTGTAACACCCAATTCCATGAATACAAATTTCAGTATTCAGTTGGATGTTGGACAAAATGCCAGGTTCGACTGTTGAAGCAGGATGATTGATTAATGACACCAACTCAGTAGGTTTAGTTTGATGACATATGTTGAAATTATTGCAAGTTCAGTACAACCTGTCACCTTTAACTTGGTTACTACACACTTACACCCACAATAAAAGAACCAAACAAAACTAGGTATAAACAGGGTCCAAATCTCCGGTGCAAGTTGCAACATGTGGCCCATGGAGGCAGTCGGTCTTGCAGTCCCACGAGCGCGATGCACTTCGCAATTGGAGATCAGCACTGAGATTTAATGTTTTTCAATCTCAGTGCTGAACATTCAGTTCAAAGACAGTAGTGTGGAAAAATAATTTTTGCATATTTGACCACTTTTCAACAAATGCACCTAGTGGCGTGGAGTTTTTTTTCTTGGGGGGGGTTGGACAAGATTGAAAATATACAAACATTCAGGTAAATAAGAGCAGCACATAAAAATCAAATATAGACTAACAAATTCAAATTAAAACAAAGTGACAATATAAAGACAGGTAAATAAAATATAAGAATCAGGAGTATATGTGTACACAGATAGAATGACGTTCAGCCAGAGATTGCAGGGAAAAGAATTCCATAATTTTCCAACAACTTAATATTTTTGTTGTTCAATAAGTTGAGTGATCTAAATAGAGACTTCTATGAGAAATTGTGAGATCTTAGGCAATGATTTAGATTTAGCTAATTTCTGTTGTTTCTGTGAATAAAAAACTTTGCATATACAATAATGAAATTAATCAGATATTCAAGAGCGCCATCACTTGGATTAACATAGTAACAAATAATATGTCGTAATGTACGATATTTCGAACCCACAGATGCAGAACACACTAGAAGTCTTTTTACAACCAATTCACACTTTATTTGAATGTCAGCAGGATTAGTGAGAAGCTGTGTAGTTCTTCGGAACGAAGCCTTCAGTGTTGTACTCGGTAACTCAGGGAAAGTAGTGATGATTCCGGAATGGAGACTGAAGCAGTGGTCACCCGTCTGACTCGGGTTAGATGCCGCGTGGATCTGGACAGGCAGACTGGTCCGTGAGACGAGGAGCAGGTGGTGCAGTGTAGACCTGGGCTGGCCGCAAGGTGGAGTTGGTGGTGGAGTGCAATCAATTAATTATGGCAGAATTATCAGAGATAATCATAAATAACTTTAAAGAACAAAGTCCTTGGGGGCACCACTCTTAAAGAAGAGAAATGACCAATGAGCCAATTCATTTTGGATTGAGTCTCACAAAATACACTAAACTATCAATTTGGAACTCTTATTAATAATTAAATTAATAACTATAACCAATATTACCATTAATAGCTAGTAGGCTGAAGGATTTGAAGGACACAAAGGTGTGTGTGTGTGTGTGTGTGTGCGCGCACATGCGTCCAAGATGCTGCTTGAATCTAAGATGCCGCTAAACAAAAGAATGTATGTGTGTTTCTTTGTTCGGATGCCGTATGTTTCAGAAACAAGAAAGCATGTGGGCCAAACTAGAGGTGTATGTGTATGATCTGTTTAGGATAATGGTGCCAAGTTAAAAAGAGTTAGTTATCATGCAAAGACTCTCTCTGTGTGGAGCATAACATAAACTAAAATCAACTTAACGGTGGCTGAGAACTACAGTTACAATAATAACCTCATGTTAACCATGGTGAAGATCACAACATTAAAACTCAATGAAAACACATCAGTAACATCACATGTACAAAAGTTAAACAGTCCTTTGCTTAGCTATATACACTGTTACTCTATGCTATGCCCAGTAACGTTACCCGTCCGTGGGAGGGAAAAAGAGGTTGCTTTGGATGTGCTGCTCTATTAACCGGTGGTCCGTCTGTTGTGTACAGGCCAGGCAGGGAAGAACTGCAGTCCGCAGCCTTTGCTGTGCTGTGTCCATTTATGCAGATGGGTGGAATCCGGCCTGTTGTCTGTTGCCCTCCTTACAATTAGCTTGGCGCTTCCTTAGTTGCTTTTAAAGTTTAGCTGGCAGGCCCTTGCATCGCTGCTGTAAGATCAGAGTTCAGTTCTGAAGGAAGGCAGGTGCCTGTGTTGCAGCCTAGTTCTTTGTCCTTCTTAGGTCCGATCGTTGAGCGAGGAGCGGAGAAAAAAAGAGAGAACAAATGACCACTGATCCCTTTTAATCTGGGTCACAGGTCAGACTGACCTATGGGCGCTACGTTCCATACTCTCTGGATTTTGTAATGCTGAGTTCAAATGCTCTCGGGATTTTGCTATACAAATGAGCGTGCAGTCTCCTAATGAAAGATCACTAAAATGAATGAATTCATCTGAGTACCAACAGGTGAGAGATTGTTTCTATATCATGTTTACAAAAGCTACATGAAATATCAATGTCTGTAAACAAAAATGTAGCAATAAGACAATTAGCAGGGTATATTTTATGTAAAACTTTGAAATGTACTTCCTTAGCCTTGTTTGAAATACGGTACTTATAAAAAGGTAAAAGCCAAGCCCTTCTCCAGTCATGTCCTCAATTTGAGCTCTCCAAAAAAAAAAAAAAAAGTCCTCTAGTTACAGTTTTATTCTTTCTTTTTAGCAAATATCCTTATTGTTGAGCTTTCTATATGTTAGTTCAATTCCATCCAGCATCAGCAAAAGCTGTGTTATTGTTACGGACAGAAGGGCATGAGACACTGAGGTGGAGACAGATGGAGTTTTATTGGACACAGCAATGAGCACACAGTATGCAGGTAAGTGGTGGTTAATGGAGCAGTATAGAAGAACTAGCAGAGCACTGATACCGTCCCTTGTAGAATGGAGGTGGATCTTGGGAACCGGAGTAGCACACACAGAAGACAGGAAAACTCACAACTGGACAAAGGAACACCGGAATGGAAGCATACACTGGCGTAGGTCAGGGAAGTAGCCCAAAAAAAAGCATCTATGGGAAGAGTCCTTAGTATCAATGAGACCAGACAACTGGCTGAGGTGAGTAGTGTGCCTTTATACTAGTGGTGATGAGGTGCTGATGGGTAGCAGGTGTGTGTGATAGGGGGCAGGTGTGTGTGTGTGGTTAGTACTCTGGTGAGGGAGTGTGCTGTGATTGAATGACTGTGGAGCCTGGCATGTCCGTGACGGTTATTTTATTCTCACAATGACTTAGATGGCTTTTCACAAGTTAAATTAAACCACTTGGATTAGCATGAGTTATAGAATTAAATTATCTGAAAGGAATTGGAAAACTGTGTACATACATAAAATGTTCATAGGACAGCATATTACCAAATTCATCAAAAAGGTTGAGGATATGATTTATAGCTCTCTGGAACCATTTAGGAAAGAACAAGGATTTGTTTCTCATCAATATATTGCAGTTGTTCCAGAGAAGTGTTTTGTGAGGTGAGAAATTGTGGACAAAAGCTAACTTCCAAGCTAAAAGGGCTTGCTGATGGAACTTGCTGACAATCTGATTGGCAATCATGTCAATGTACACTTTAAAAGAAAAGAAAGGCCTCCAATTTAGTTGAAAATGTAATCTGGGATGAAATACCAATCTGAATCAGGATTTTGAAGACAATTTTTAACCAGTTAACCTTAAAGGTATTAACTATATCAACAAGTCATTTATAAATAAGGACAAAGATAGATACACAAAGTGAGTTAGGCCCTCAGCTTTTGATAGGAGAACTATACCTAGAATTGACAAATCCCTTTGAAGCCAAAATATTTAAAATAGATTTGGTCTTTTTTATTTTGTTTGAGAAAATTAGATGTTGTCTAGCTATAAGATATTCACAAATATTTAACGGAATTTTTTACTGGGATACTTCCAATGACAGAATCATCACAGTCGCGCAGAGACAAAATTTCACATTTGGACATATTCAGTCTTAGACTTGAAGCATTACAGAATTGGTTATTCAAATTAATAGAGTCACATAATTGATTCTTGTCTTTTTTTAAAAGCATAGTATCATCTGCCAGTTTTAACTCCTGACCAAAACAATATAAATTGACAATAATTCAGTGACTAAAATAAATAAAAAGGGAGCAATAGGGCAACCCTGCCTGACCCCTCTATTAATTTGGAATCTTTCGGAAGTATTTAAATTAATAATAACGGGGCTATTAATATCTTTATAAAACATACTGACAATTTCAATAAAGTTGTTACCAAAACCAACTGTGTTACCAAAACCAACTGCCTTGAGGGATTGTAAAAGAAATTTGTGCTCAATTGTGTCAAAGGCCTTATTAAAGTCCAAATACAAAATATGTGCCTTAGAATTAACTGCATCTGCATAATCCAACAAGTCTAAGATGAGTCTTATATTACAACTAATATGTTGTTTTTCAGGCCACTGTCCAGGGTGTACCCTGCCTAAGGCCCAAAGTCACTGGGATAGGCTCCAGTCACCCGCGACCCCTAACGGGACCAAGCGGTAGAAAATGGATGGATGGATGTTGTTTTTCATAAGTCCTGTTTGAGTTTCAGCTATAATAGGGTCTAGCCCTTTCTTTAATGTGTTTGCATATACTAAGGCTAAGATCTTGTAATCTATAGTTGAGAGTGATAGGATGCCAGTTTTTTATTTAAGAGATATAATGCCTTGCTTCAATGTAGCTGCCATCTCTCCCCAACTGATGCATTCTTTGTACATAGAAAGTAATGGGTTTTGAATAAGATACCAAAAGTGTATATAGAATTCAACAGATAGACCATCGATCTCAGGGGATTTACCTTTTTTCATTGAAAGTAATGTCTCTTTTAATTTCATTAGCTGACACAGCTGTCAGAGTCACATTTGGATTTTAAATGTTCATCAATTGAAGGGATATTGGTCCAAAGTTTTTCCAGGAAACTTGCACAATCTTATGCATTAAAATTGGATTTGTATAACTTTCCATAAAATGTGGTGTCAAAATCAGAAATTAACTTTGGATCTTTAGAAGGAGCTCCATCAATATTAAGGGCGGTTAATGATTTGTGTTCCTTTCCCCTTCCTCCAGCCATTTGGCTCTAGACCTAATAAACGCTCCTTTTGCCATACCTCTGAGCAGTCAACCTTTTTTCCATTTATGAAGACAAAAGGGCTGTGGAAAGAAGCTTTCTTCCCCTCCTCTCTTGTTTTCTTCACTAACAGCCAAAGTTTTTCCCTTGCTGCTTTATCTTCTGGGGATAATACTTCTGTGATCCTTAGTCTGAAACTTTGAGCCTTTCGCCTCCTTCCACACCACATCACGAGTTGACATTGTATTGCAAATCGTCCTGATAGTTGATCTACTTTAACCGTCTTGTCGTCATTGCCCGATGCGATGGACGATGTCGCCTCCCTCAGACTGTTGCGGATTTTGAGAGCCACTTTCCCAAGGATATCAATGACCCTGCTTCTGATGTTTTCTCCATTTTCCTCTCTCACGCCATGAATCTTCGGCTATAACGCTCACAGTCTACAATAGCTGTCTGCTTTTTTCTGCTATTTTCTGCTTGTTTCTGTTGATTGAGAGCCAACGTAAGCTGCTGGACTGTCGAGGTTAGCTTCTCCATCTGTTTTTAAGTCTGTTGTTTTTTATATGGCGGAGATTTTCTGGAAATCATGTTTTTCAGATAGTCCGTGGATTGCTCCAAGAATGTCAGGATTTTCTTTGTTGTCACGTTTTGTTTTGGGTTTTTTTTGTTGGAGGTTTCATCGGAGTATCTGGGAGTGGAAAAGCCAGGCCATCAAATTGGAGGTCTGGGTTAGTCTCAAACCACTTAGCATCTTCTCTTAACGCACGAACGCATACACACTCTACCAAGTGCATATAACCTGTATTGTTTACATACAATGTTACAACCGGCTAACTACATCTTTTAGAAAATCCAGCTTTTACAATTTCACAGGTAACACCTGCTTAGTTTACGGCACTAACCGCTAGCATATCACTGTTGTGAGTTTAGCTTAACAGTTTCTCATTCAGAAACAGTTCAACTCACCGAGCAGAGTCCCATTAAATCTAAAAGTCTATCTCACAGAACAACGTTCAGTTGACTGTTAGTTAGCAAAGTTTTTTTTTTTCAGACAAAAATCTAACTGAAGGAAGAGGGCATTCGCTCTTCCTGGCTTGGAGGACGGAAGTTTTTTTCTCACTCCATCTCGCTTCAGTGCCTCAAAGCGCACACAAGAGCGTGGAATTCAATCTCCTTTTGCTTAACGGATTTTCATAATAATATCCACCTTCTTATTAATTTAATCAACATCAAAACAAAATTCTATGTGTGGGAAACACGGCTTATTTTGGTCTTACAGGTATTACAAATTGCTAATGTGTGTGTGTGTGGCTGTAACAACAGTAGGTTACTTGCTGTGCGCATGACGTGAACCATTGTGCGCCGCAGGATTCATGTAAATTTGACCGTCACAGAATCGGATATGTGAGACTGACCGGTCATGGCCGATCAAGCTTTAAACCGGTGTGTCTGTAGTGTTTCTGTATTACAGTATTGAACAAAGAGCTTAAAGCTACACTAATCAATATTTTCACATTTACTTACCCTATGGGTAATGTGAAAGGTGTCGCTCACAGTGATGAACCCACCGATTACCACTATGGCGGCCGATATAGTGAATTTTTGAGCTGAAAATAGACCTTTTCTATGTGGATTGAGCACTGATTTTGCACCGATATGCCTTTGCAAAGGTATTCTGCTTTCTTAAACAGGTAACTTTATAACATATACCCTAATCCCTATATGACATAGCAGGCCTAATTATCAAACTTAAAGAAACTATTTAGCTTTATGTGTTAACATTACATTATACTATGTGCTTGGTTTTGACAATGACTGTTATGAGACCATTATAATTGTGTCATGAATAATTCCCTTGACCTCAAGTAAAATGGAACCATTTGAACTTGTCATAAAGATATCAGTAAGTTTATTACACTGTCAAATGCTTTTATAACAGTGTCATGAATAATTCCCTTGACTCAACTAAAGTGGAACCATTTGGAGTTAAGGAGTTTGATGGCCATAGGCAGGAATGACTTCCTGTGGTGCTCTGTGGTGCTTTTTGAGGGGGATGAGTCCTCCACTGAAGGTACTCCTTTGTTTGACCAGCACATCATGGAGTGGGTGGGAGACACTGTCCAAGATGGCATGTAGTTTGGCCAGCATCCTCCTCTCTGACACCACCGCCAGAGAGTCCAGCTCCACCCCCACAATGTCACTGGCCTTACGGATCAGTTTGTTGAGTCTGTTAGCGTCCGCTACCTTCAGCCTGCTGTCCTGGCATGCAACAGCATACAGGATAGCACTGGCCACCACAGACTCATAAAACATCTTCAGCATTGTCTGGCAGATGTTGAAGGACCTCAGCCTCCTCAGGAAATAGAGGCAGCTCTGGCCCTTCCTGTACAGAGCTTGAGTGTTCTTAACCCAGTCCAGTTTATTGTCCATATGTACTCCCAGGTACTTGTAATCCTCTACCATGTCCACACTGACCCCCTGGATGCGGTTCAGCAGGAAGATGATGGCATCCTCAACTCCCAGCCGGGGCTGGTAGGCAAACTGAAGGGGGTCCAGGAGGGGTCTGACCATGGGCCGCAGCTGTTCCAGCACCAGTCTCTCCAGGGTCTTAGTTATGTGGGAGGTCAGTGCCACCGGTCTGTAGTCCTTGGGGCCACTGGGACATGGTGTCTTCAGCACAGGAACAAGGAGATGTCTTCCACAGAACAGGGACCCTTTGAAGACTAGCACCCCGGGGCTAACTCCATCGGGGCCTGCAGCCTTGTTTGAGTGGAGTTTCAACAGCTGTCCTCTCACCTGGTCAGTAGTCAGGCACACAGCAGAGGTTACAGGCAGGGGAGGGTGGTAGTCATCAGTCTGGAGAGGGCCATTAGCCTGAGAGCCAGTTGAGGGGGAAGTAGGACTCTCCCAGGAAGATGGAGGAGGGAGGAGCAGTGGACTCAGAGGAGTCTGAGGGCAGACAACAGCTGAGTTAGATGGGGGAGCAGGAGCCGGTGTGTCAAATCTGTTAAAGAACAGATTAGGTTTGTTGGCCCTGTCCAAGCTGCCATCAACTCCTCTGCTGCCAGTTGGTCTGAAGCCAGTGATGCTCTTCATGCCGCTCCAGACCTCTCTCATGTTATTCTGGGTCCAGTGTTCTCTCCTCTCTAGTAGGACAATTCACATACTGGGTGAAATTAGTCAGTGTTGTTGAAACACTGACATGGTTGAAGTCACTATGATATGAGTATACCTGGGTGTTGAGTCTGGAGTTGTGCTATGGCGGTGTGAATGGCGTTGCACGCCGATGCCGGGTTAGCAGAGGGGGGGATGTAAACAGCCACAACAATGGCATGTGAGAGTTCACGTGGCAGGTAATATGGCCAGAGTCCCACAGCTAACAGTTCAATGTCCGGGCTACAGATACTTTGCTTGATAGTAATGTGACCAGGGATACACCATCTGTTGTTGACCAGAATAGCAAGCCCACTGCCTTTCTGCTTACCGCTCCTGGTGTGATCCTTGTCGGCCCGAACAGTCTGAAAGCCGTCGATGGAAACGTTATGATCCGGGATATCCTGGTGTAGCCATGTCTCTGAGAAGCACATCAAACTACACTCACGGAACTCCTTCTGACTCCAGGCTAACGCCCAGCATGATCAGCTGTTCCCTGGTGTAAACAATGCAGCCAACCAGCTGATCTGCAGCGGTGCCCTGACCGAGTAGCAGGAGAAGAAGTTTCACAGCGAAAAAAGTACCAAAACACTTTCTACTCTCATTTTCGTAAAGAGCATAGTTTAAATTTTACTTACACACGTTATTCAAGTTTTGAAGAAAAAGGAAAGCTAAAAGTTGGACGACGAGACAGAACTACGGCAACAGGCAGCATGTTGGCGCATGCTGGTTTATAGTTTTAACCATTAGTGAGGTGGCTGTTACATTTCATGACCAGCTGTATTTTAGTTGCATGATGCAGTTTTTGAGAGATGTTTTTTCTGTCCCATGTTACACTGCTTGCCACTGTAGTGATAGCGCTCTCTGCTGGATACATTTTGTAGTGAGACCAATATATTAACACAAGCCTTTCTTTCTGCGCAATATACTGAAATGAAAACAGTTTTATATTGGCTCATAACGGATAACATATACCCCTGTACCGATATACTGTATTTGCGATAGGCTGATATTGACCGATCAATTGGTCAGGCTCTAATGTGAAGGTTCTAATTTCTCCACCTGCTTCCTCTCTCCTATATCTATCCTGCCAATACCCTTTCACCTCCTTTCAACATATCTTCCTTTTTTTCCCTTTCTTTGTTGAACTTGCACCCCTAATATTATTTCACATTTTCCTCCTCTTTCACACATCATCTCTCTTTTTCCTACTTTCCTCTTCTCTCCCATCTTCAAAATTCTCTAATAATCTACTTCCCCTGTAATGTCACCCTCTCCTCATCATATTCCAATCTCCTAATTGGCCCCTCAACCATATCCCTCTGGTTCTCCTTTCACCTCTTCTCCTCCTTTTGCTTCACTCATCCTCTTCCAGAATTTTTATTCCTCCTACTTCATTCTTCTCCTCCCTTCTTCTCTACAGGAGCCCTACCTCCAGTCAGTTTGCGAGTGCTGTAGTTACCGTTTGAACCCTGACAACCCAGTCCGTTTCCTCAGCCTGCAGTGTGAAAGCGGAGAGAGTGAGCCGGTCGTCCTGCCCGTCATACACAGCTGCGAATGCACCAGCTGCCAAGGTGGGGAATAATGAATGTGGCTGAGTGGTTTTGCATGTGCATCTCTCATGTCACTCTGAGGACCAAGCATTTAAATATATGGAAAAAATGTTTGCACAACACGTGTTTACACACTCCAGGCTCCCAGCAGAAACAGAGGAATGGAATGGAAGTGCTAGGCATGTTCCAAACAGGTAAAGTCAGGGAGTTTGATTAAAAAATATTAAATAAAAATTACAGAATGTATTTTACAACTTTTCTCACGATTGAGCCACACCCAAATCAGTGATGTCACAGCAGGTGTTCAAAAGGGGCTGTGGTCATTTTGGTTGTGTCAGTGTGCTGCCTGTTATGTATTGCCAATGGTATGCAAACCTGCTGAAATGGAGTGCAGGTGGCACGAGGCGGCAGGTCCACGTAGGACGTTACATTAGCTCAGTTTTTCTACACAGCCCCACAGTCCTATAAGATGTAGTGCCCCTTCATCAACACCATAAAAGTGGATATCACTACAGATTTTTTTAATACAAGACATTATCGAATTGTCAATGTTTAGGCTTGGTCACTTTTTCTCTTTTTTCCAGTACATTTGGTCAAGTTTGCATTTGCACTACTACCATTTGAAGTGGCAGAAACTGAACATTACCTTTAGCTATTTTGACTTTCACAGCAGGTGGTGTTCAGGTGTTACAACTGACTGGTTGGTTGGAGGTGTGGGTGGATGTGCTATCAACCTGTTGTAGCCTGTAGTTTATTGGTCATTGTGGCAATAAATATACTAATCTACTAATATAATATCAAATATAAAGACCAGCCTCACGACAATTTGTAATCCTATTTCTGTATTTTTTTTCCTTCTAAACACTTTTAAAAAAATCTAATTTTTTCATTTTTTTTCTAATTTTTTCATTTTTTTTCTGTTTAAATTAGTTGAGTTACTCCACAATCTTTCCAAATACCCCCTTGCAAATGCAGAAGTAACACCTGGGGTACACATACCCTTGGTTGTGAATCATTAGCTGATAATCAAACAGCAAGAAATGTTAGTACGGCATCTGCCACACTATCTGCAGCTAAGGTCAACAATGCAACAATCATTGCAACCAAAGTAGAATTTGTCTTTTGACAGGTGACAAGTCATGTGAAATATACGGCATGTGCTCACTGGTCTTTATTATTTACCATGCTTTGGGTACACGTGGTATTTTGTTCACTTGCCGCACTAGCCATCATTTAAGTCAACAGACATAAGCAGCATGTGCTGTTTTATGTACCAAAGTGAAGAGGAATGGATACCATGCATACATGCTGAAACTGGCAATGTGCTCGTCAGTTTTTGGATTGTACCCACGAAAAATACCTGCTGTAACATCACTGATTGAGTGTGGCCAGTGTTGCAACCAGTTTGAAATTTTTACCCCATAGAAGGCAGCTCAGTATATGGCTGTAACACTCAACTGTCATGTCTGTCTCTTCCTCTCTCAGTACAATTTCTCTGTCTTTCCATTAACACTAGGCAGACACAAACACACACACATGCACATGGTCACTGACATACATACATACACAGATTCACATAGGCACACACACTCTAATCTTAGCAAAGCATACATTTGCCTTTGCTCACCATGAATAATTCAATCAAGGATCCCACCTCTGAAGCAATTATGTGCTAATCCATTCATCAACGTGGCTGATTGCCTTGGTTAATTGGATGTAGCCACATACGGCACAGAACATCCCCCCAGCTCATATTCCCTCCCAGCACTAGACTCACGGACATCACGTCTGACGGATTCGGTCATTATGGCGATCAATCTTTGATAGTGTGTGGTTGCTCTCACACGCACTTACACATATTAACTGCCACTACTAAGTTTTCTCATTTCTCATCTGCTGCTCTCTCTTCTGACTTACACACACTTATTACAGACAGAAGACTTGATATGCATTACATGGATACATTTTTCCACTGCTGTTGGGATTTTGTTATATATACTTTGATTCAGGCAATTCATAATGAAGATAAAATGCTTTAGAGACACTTGATCTCTATCTTTTATCCTGCAGAGGAAGCAGTTTTCCTTTTGATGAATGTGTTAAGAAGTTATTACAGAATATTACAGTAGAGTTATGATTCCATCAGTCTTGCTGTTTCTCCTCTTTACAGGAGGTGACCTGTCCAGACGCTGAGCGAGTATGTTGAGTGTGTCTGAGTGTGAATGTGTGTATGCATTGGAGAGAGCGAGAGCAGGACAAGCATGAACGCCAAGCCAAGTGAGATCACCACAGTGAAAGCCAGCTGAGTGATGGATGGAGATTTTTGGGATGGACAGATCATTGAATGGATGAGTGGAAAAATGAAGTCCTGAGACCCTGTTGATGTACACATTGTTCTGTAGTCCTTAGTCATCATATGACTGGATGCTACTACTGCTCATAGAGTCCCTGTTCTGAAACTTTGTTTATGCTTCAGCCTGTACAGCCTTGTTCTACTGTATATTTATGGTAATATTAAAGGACCTATGATACAATCCAAGTAAGACCTATTATACATTAAAGTATGTTTCATTTGTATGTTTTAAGAAAATGTATATGTACCAGCAGTCTTCTTTACGTTGGATTTTACTGTAACCTGTTAGATATTCTTACATGGTGCAGTTTACAGTACAGTTCCAATGGACTGATCAATAAACATTTTCTACACATGGCTGTCTGTATCTTTAATAATCTTTTTTTATCAATTGTTTTAAAAAATGGCCATGCCATTTTCTATCATCACAGTAACCAGCAGAATGTGGCAAAACTCCCCATCCCTCCCATTTTCCAAATTTTTTCCCAACTTTAATTGTTTTAAAATAGAAGAAAGAGATTATCAACAGTATTGACCTGTACAAAATAAGAGCCTATCTTTAACCCCTTGTAAGGTATGCCAATAAATTTATATTCAACTATGACCCAGTGTGTCATTCATGAGATCACCATATTTTAAATAAAGAATAAATGGTTCCAGATTTCCTCATAAACACTTACAGATATATTTTCCCATCCCATACAATGTGCCAACTGTGTTTGGCCTATCACTTTTTTCTAGTTCCGAGCAATAAGTAGCTTTGCTTGTAATGTACACATATATGTAAACTTATACACTCTCAAATTAAGATTGGGAGAGTATACATATAAGTGAAATAAAAACTTTTGAGTATTTATAATCAAAATTTCCAAGTTCATATTACACAATAACCTTCCAAAACTCCTTTATTTTAAGATGCAAGACAAATATCAGGAATATTATCACTACATTTATTTTGTTAAACAGGAGTTACATACTGAAGCATCCACAAATTAGTTTTAATTGTTTGTGTCGGGCCTTAACACAAGCTTCCCACCTTTAGATCCAACTTCCAAACTTAAAGGTTAAGCTCTATGGTTTCAGTAGTACCAGATATAAGCCAATTATAAATGAATGATGTGCAATTGTGATTTTTTCCAAATATGAAAGTGTGGGCATTTCCTATTATTTATTTTGTGCAGAATAAATAATGTTTCCCTGGATATGTTATACTTGTGATATTTCTGATGACAGAGTTTAATTTGCTGCTGAACTGTTTATTCATTATAAAAAGATGTCGCTTTTAATGGATGTGTCAAAGTGAAGAGTGGGGATTTTTCACTTCCTTTATTCATACGTTTATTCATTTTGTGCAAGGAAAAATACATTAAGAACTCCTTAAGCAACTATAGTCAACTTTCTATTGGTCTGTTTTTGTGCATGTACACTATGTGTGAGTACTAGAAAATACAAAAAGAGTGACAGACTGGGATCTGTCTCATCTATGACAAGAAACTGTCTGCCTTTTTCTTTTCCTCCTTCCCCTCTCCTATTCCCCTCCTGGTTTCCTCTCTCCTCCCCTCCTTTCTGCTCTCCTCCCTCTCTCTTTTCCTGACTAAATAAGGGAGTTGAGAGGGGAAGACTGACCAGTACCCTCCTCTGGCTTTCAGCTGCTGTAGTAAACACTGCTGGATGTAATAAGACAAAAAACTGATGCATTTTTCATTCATACCAAAATGGCACATTTTGATGGATAGCTCCTCAGGCCTCGTCTAACTACAAGGCTGCTATTTATCATGTCAAACCAATCGTTAGAACACTGATCGCTGGAAAAATTAATGCATTCATGCTTTGCAGGTCATTTTGATAAATGCATCCAGCGAGCAACGGTGTTCCTTTAGGCCTCTATCTGACAGAACTAAAAACAAGGAAATTTTACGCAGTCAAGGCCTATTACATCCCTGAGATGGATATAAAAATCTTGTTAAAACAAATGTAATAAATACCGGCACTCACAAATAAATAGTCTTCTTGTTTAATGTGGGCAAAAAAGAACAAAAATTGCCCACAATGAACGGGAAGACTATTTATCTGTGAGTTCCGGTATTCTGTTTTGATCCTTGCTACGTGTGTTTAAGATTTGGAGCTGTGCGCGCTGTTACTTTTCATTATAAAAATCTGTTTCTGACGGATATAAAAGGACTCCGAGAAAACGTGAGGTTGTCAGACATGCAGGGTGAGAGCTTTGTCTGCTGCTGCCTTCAAGTGCAGTCAGAAAAAGAAACACTCCTGTAGCACACATATTTTCATACATCACAACTTTTGGATTCAAACAATATCTATAACATTGGTTGCTTGATTTCCTGAATAAAAATGAAAAACGTTCCACACACCGTCTTGCTTGGTATGACTGTTCCACATATAGGCTATAGCCTACATAGATGCTGGCTAAGTTAACCATTTTTGCTTGATTTCCAAAATCAAGCATCAGTCACCAAAAAACTGCTTTTGCTACAGTCTTTGCTTTGTTAATGTTTCCAACCAGACATGAAGGGGCACAAGTACTTCTAGGGTTGGGAGAAGCCTATTAGGAGCATGGAAATCAGCATATAAACTGCATCATTTTAGTCAAATGTCAAAGTCATCAAATGGTGACTGGAGAATTTCATGGTCTCTGCTCCCTAAACTCAACACTGAAACAATGGACCCAGTCAAATCTTTCCACAAATTTAACACAAATTGAAGGTCATCACAAAATGTAGCCAATGTGTAGAGAATAAGTATTATCTCAGCATTCTGCAACAAGAAAAATTAAAAGAGAAAAATATTATCTCATTTGAAAGCCAAAAAAAAAGCCAGTCATCAAAGTAATTTATGTAATTTAAGGCATGGATGTTCAATACATTTGATGATATTAAGTTTTTTGTGCTATAATGTAAGGTGATTTAATTTAATATATATGTTGATATTAGTTAGTTAATGTGTACAATCAAGTGTAATTTCCTGGTAATTTGGAATACTAGGTTTTAGATTTCAGCTGCAGAAATCTAAAAAGGACTGGTCAATCATCGATGTGCGCTTAAGCGTGAACCACAATATCCGACAGTTATTGAAGGCGTCGTCCCCAGCATGACTGAAGAGGGGAACCCCGGCGGTATGACGTAGCTGAGTGGTGAATCCCCATCCAACCCTGAAACACAATAAAGCAGCATCACAACCGCACAAACATTTCCTCGGCATATTTACATGAAATTCACTGATTCAGGAGAAGCTTCAGTGCAGGTAAATGTGCCTTTGTGGGACATGGAAATAGTATTTTTGCACAGAGCAGAACAGTACAGTGGGAGTACCCTCCCATACATTAGGTAATTTAGCCCAAAGCCGAACACCTGTCAACACCAGCAGTTTGGCCGCAACTTTTCAGAGCAGGTATGTGATAAACCTGCGGTGTGACACAAAGCACGTTCCTCTTTTATCTGATACCAACTGCATCAGAAATGCTTAAACCGTAATTGGTCTTACATAGGGTGTCGATTTTAAGCCAGTTTCCTGTAAATGTAACAAATTATTTTTTTTGTCAGATGAATAATAACTTCATTAGTGATAGTTTTGTAGCAACTAAGAGTCCCCAGGCCCTATGTTGCGAACCTCATGTGTAATTTAAACTGTTCTTTTCGGGGATGCGGAGAATTTGTTTAACTGATAGCGCATCTAGTTCTTCATCTAGCCTATCATAAAAAGTGAGCAGTTCAGCTCCTGATGAGCAAAGGGTTAAAAGAGGCGCAGCTAGACGACGGTGGAGCTGAAGTCATCCGGCAGAGCGCACAGCGAGGAGGAGAGATACAGAGAACACCTCAAATAGCACCGATCTACGATTCAAGCTGCGGTCTGGATCTGCGCCCTGCTGTTTTCTTTTAATCATCATTGTGTTCCTTCTCTCCCCAGTTAAACACACATATATTCAGAGGCAGAGAGAGGAGGTGCAATGAAACAAATAAAAACGCGCAGCCCAGCGCCCCAACTATGGCTCCAACGACGCTCGTCGGAAAGCTCGCCCTGTCTGCTTTACAGGAGCGGGCTGTAGTGCAGGATGAGAGGACTGCTGTAATCCACCGAGTGTGAGACCAGGAAGAAATATCACCTGACAGGCGGCCCTCCCCTCGGGGGACAGAAACAAACACCCTCTAAACCTGGAAACTGGAGGCTAGAAACGACTCAGTTCTACCGTGCGACCAGTGCGCCTCCTTTCCAGAACTCTCCTCTCCTCACTTTCTCCTGGAGATCCACCACAAGCCTTTAGTCTTTCTGACAAACTTGGGAAAACTTGGGCCCCCGGATAACTTCGGCCCCTGAACCAGTGTTGAGTCTCGGGAGCACAGTAAGCATCTTGCGCTCGGCTGCGGGGACTGGAAACGCAGCCTCGGTGTGATATTATTAAAACTCCTGCAAAGTCTCTCAAAGTCCCGGGGCCACCGCAGCAAAGATGCCGGTCCGGAGGGGCCATGTGGCTCCACAGAACACCTTCCTGGACACCATCATCAGGAAATTCGACAGTCAAAGTAAGATAATTGTTTTCTTACCTTCTGTGAGATAATTTATATAATCGTGCAGCCTTTTATTTTTTTCTGTCAAGGCCAATTTTTAACAATTGATATGTTGACACATAAGCTGTTTGAAAATGGCATTCTAATCATGTAGGCTTTCAGATGACATTTTTCGAGAATTAGCCTCAATAATGATGTTTGCTGATGTGTGATTAATAGCTTTGACAAGTCACATGGTGGTGCAGTGATGTTATAGCAGCTGAGGTGATAAAACTGGTGATAATGGAAGGAAAATATAAACAGAAATCAGGAAAAATCTCAAAAAAACATGACTTTTCCTTTTAAAGATCACATCATAATAACATCAGTGTGCTAATTACTTAGATTGACTTTAGGGGGGGTTATTTTCCACCACATTCATTTCTGATTTAATGTCACCCTAAGTATCTGATGCTGCTGCTGTCTTGGCTGATTTAGTCAGAAAAAAGCAATCTGCAAAAAAATTACACACTTAGATGTTTTTGGGGGCAAGGAATCGATTATCTTTAGCTCAGTTGGTGTGGATATGTAAAATAGTTTTAATACAGGAACAATTGGATGCCTCCATAAACCTATCCTATCAATTAATCTGCAGTAAGTTATAAGATACAAAAACAAACATCATATCTAAGCTACTAAATTTTTCATAGAGCCCAGGGGCATGAAATTTGAAGCTGCCTATATTTCAAAATATACAGGCTTCATCTGTCCTCACTTCCCTGCGGCGGTGTTATCTTTGATGCGGATCATTAATGTTTTTTCCATCTGTGAACTGGTGTCCAGACTTCAAACATGCCTCAGCAGCGGCAACGGCACATTTCCTGTGGAAATTCACCTCAGGGCTGATGAAGAAGATGAGGAATGATGATAGTAAAAGTGGAGGATATGTATCGTTAACATTTCGGCAGTTCAGGTTTTGACAGTCAAGGTTATGCAAGAGACATTTATTGTAGATTTACATGCAGTTTTTAAGGAATCTTAATGTCAAGTACTCCCCTCAGGAGCAGATAAGAGCTGAAGTGAAGTATACCTGGGAAGAAACACAACTCAAAACCAAACTTTAACTCTTGAAGTACCCCTTTCTAAATGCTGAAAAAAATGCTGCTTGCCTTCTACCATTCACCACATGCTCTTGGGTTGAGCAGTTCACAGGGCTGCTTTGGAACAGCAAGTAATGTCTTGCTGCATTTGTAACACCCAAGAGTCATGGCAGCAGCAGAGCTTCAAACAAGGTGTTATAGAGGTGGATTTGGTGCAAAAACACTCTCTTTCCTGACACAGAGGTGCTGAAAAGCAACTCCACACAAGTGCAGTCCAGTTGAATAATTGACGTTGGAGTTGGGTAATTAACATTAATTCTGCAGAACTTATTTTTCCATCCTGATAAGCATGGATCGCACTGCAAAGGTGAACATATTTGACTGCTCACTGGAAGGATGCTGACTCATTCCACTGTTCATATCTTCAATTTTTCTTTACAGCAGATTTGCATTGGTTCAGCATGTGGCAGGAAGCTTCTCTGGGTGGTGGATGATTATTTATGAGAGGAGCACTTCAGTGTTACAGGGGAACATAACCAACAACTGAGAGGCAGATAACCTTGCATCAGTGCTTTCCAACTGTTTTCCAGTGACTCATTACTTTTTTCTTTTGATCTAATCTTTTTCTTTTTATTCAAGGATATATACACAGACAATATACAGCCATTGAACACATTGTGACATACCAGTCAAAGAAACATAGAACATAACACCCCATAGCAGGACTTACCCTCAGTCTACCCACCCCCCAAAAGAAATGTGAATTAAAAAAACAATTAATAAAATAAAAAAATGTATTAAATTCAAAAACAACCCACCCCCACCCCAGGACCCGTAGAACTGTTAGTGTAGAATCACTGGATAATCAAGGATAAGGACAGTGAATGTAGATCAAATACACAACAGACAGCAAAAGATCATGACAGTTAAAGGAATCACAAGAGACCCTTCAATGCTTCAGCTGCTGTGAGCCATATATTCAAATTCACCTCTTTAACCCCATTTATACGATTTACCGATAACTCCGCATAAATAACGTCAAAAAAAGTTAGAACCCATTGTCTGAAGGTTAGAGTGTGTGGGGGTTTCCAACGCACTGCAATCATTTAATTAGCGACTGTTAAACCTGAAAGCACTGTACGCTTCTGATATTTAGGGACCCGGAGCAAAGAAATCAAAATCAAAACTGGTATGGTCGCAGGTACTGTCTCTGAAATAAGAACTGTCTTGAACTGTCTGGAATTAACATACTGCCAGAAGTGGACAACAGGCGGGCATTTCCACATCATGTGAAGAAATGTGCCGGAAGTCTTTGAAGAGCACAGGGTGCACGAGGCATCATCAATAACTTTCATGAGAAAGTTTGCGAGTGGTCGGGTAAGTTCTGTGTACAGAATTAGAATTAATCTGTTGATGATTGGGATTCCGAGAGGCCAATTGAATATTAGCCCATACCATGCCCCAGTCAAAATTATGCTCCAATTCTTGGACATCCCTTCTCCATATTCTGTCTAATGGGAATTAAATACTGGTATAAGGTGGACACCATACCTTTAGATCCTCTTTTTGTAACAATAAATTCATGAAGTGTCATGCTCCTATGGGAAAAAGGTGCTGCTATGGTACACCGTGCACCTTGAGAGTTGTCTTAAGCTGTAAATAAAGGAAGAAAGATGTGCCTGAAGCTGTTTTTAATGTCCTGAAAGGAACGTAACCCATCTGCAGAGGAGGTAACAGGCCTCCCCCCAGTCACCAGACTCTTGTTGTTTAAAATCGGGGAATGGAGATGCCATCTGCAGGAAGCACTACAAAACCTTTCAACTGAGTGCGAGACCAGGAGCAGTTGAGTTATAATCGAAAATGTAATTGACAATGCCTGCTAGAAATATTCGGAAATATAACATCTACCAAAGACCAAGGATGCATTCTGTCCCCCAATGTATGCCATGAAACAGCCGCTCAAGGATCAAACCATGTGACTAAAGGTCTGAGAGTGAAAGACCAGTATTACAATTCAAACTTCGGCACTGCCAGACCACCATCTAATCTTCCCCACTGGACAGTGGCAGACTTTAAGCAAGGATGCTTCCCTTTCCAAATGAATTTGGAAACAGTTGTATGGAGTTTATCCTAGTAGCTAGCAGGGGGAGAGAGAGGAATCATTGAACTAATAAAATTTATTCTGGGTAATACATTCATTTTTATAATTGAAATACATGCCTGAAGTGAGTTAGGCCAGCTTGACCATCTGTCTACATCACTTGGAACTTTGCCGCCAATACCAATTGCTAATCATCTATGAGCCATAGACGGCCAATACCAATTGTTTTTTTTTGTTTTATAGCAGCTGGTATAGCAGTATTAAAGAATCAAGTAGTGGAATACCTTAAAAATAGCCCTTTTTTAACAAAAGTGCTTAAAAAGTCCTTGAATTTCAAATGAGCCACATAACGCTTTCTTATATTTTGACCAAATTTTTGTTCATCAAAGCATTGTAATTGAGTTGCTCAGAATCAGAAATCACTCAGCTTTTTCTTTAAATTCAAGATGCTTTACAGAGTCTCCCTCTCTGACTCGTCACCGGCCCTCTCCTTTCTTCCTCACCTTGATTCACTTCAATTCAATTAAATTTTCTTTAAAAGCGCCAATTCATAACAGAAGTTATCTCATTGCACTTTTCCTATAGAGCAGGTCTAGACTGTACTCTTTATAATATTAATTACAGAGACCCAACAAATCCCACCATGAGCAAGCATTTGGCGACAGTGGCAAGGAAAAACTTCCTTTAAGAGGGCAGAAACAGACTCAATGGTGGCTGCTGCCGTGTTAGGTTTTGAGAGAGAGAGAGGTTTTGAGAGGGGGGGGGGGAGATTAAGTCTGGACCCCTTTCCAACACTCTTACCAATGAATCAGAGTCACAAAGCACCCAAACAGAATAACTGGAGAAGGTCAGCATTCGATGCAATAGAGTTTATTCTTTCACAAGAACTAAACCCTAGCAGACCCCATAGCCAAACTGCAGTCAAGCGATTCTGCATTATCTTTTTACAGTATATAAGTATATATACTCCCTCCTACTGGGAATTTCCCTACCTACAACATTTCGGATCATTTCTGGATATAATGATATCTCGTCTACCTTATTTGGGCAAGTGGGTTGCCCCTTCCTGTCCCCCCAGATTGAGTCAACTAGTGTCTAGCTGAACCTGTTTCAACCAGTTCAGGCTGGGTTTTCCCCTGGGTTTTCCCCACAATTATATTCGGATTGTCTGATTAAAAACATTATTACCTTTCACACATATATTAGTTTAATAACAGAAGTTTGCAAAGTTACATTTTTGTCTCGTCAGTCCACAGAGTATTTTCCCAAAAGTCTTGAGGATCATCAAGACTTTTGGGAAAATATTCTGTGGACAAAAATTGAACTTTTCGGACGGTGTGTGTCCCATTACATCTGGCATAAAAGTAACACATTTCAGAAAAAGAACATCATGCCAACAGTAAAGTAAGTGTGATGGTCTGGGGCTGTTTTGCTGCTTCAGGACCTGGAAGACTTGTTGTGATAAAAGGAACCATGAATTCTGCTGTCTACCAAAATCTGAATGGCTGAAGAAGAACAAAATGAAGACTTTGGAGTGGCCTAGTCAAAGTTCTGACCTGAATCCTATTGAGATGATCACTATTTCACACAGGGCCATGTAGGTTTGGATTTTGTTTTCCCTTAATAATAACAACCTTCATTTGTGTTATTTTTGACTAATATTTAAATTAGTTTGATGATCTGAAACATTTAAGTGTGACAAACATGCAAAAAAACAAGAACTCAGGAAGGGTGGCAAACACTTTTTCACACCACTGTAGCACCTTTATCAATTGGATAAACCCTCACCAAACCCTCCACCTCCAAAACAGACCACAGATAGGGCCATTCAAGTCAGTCAAATGCCTTCATTGCATCAAGGGATAAAACAGCTGCTGGGGCTTTGATGTCTATTGTTGCTTGATTAAGTGAAGCAACTGACATTGTCAGAGGCTAGACGCAACTTTGTTAAAGCTGGTCTGGTCGCAGTGAACCAGCGATGACACATGAGTTTGAAGGCAGCAAAGAGTACCTTAGTGTGTATTTTCACATCAGAATTCAACAAACTGAGGGGCCTAAAATTACTATATTCTGTTGGGTCTTTGTCTTTTTTCAGGAGCAAGAAGATCGCCACTATATAGACATCCCTGGACAAACCGCCTTTTCCTATTGAAAGATGGAACATATCTAGAAGCAGTGGACTGATAAGGTCCCAAAAAGCTAAGTATAGCTCAGGAGGTATGCCATCAAGCCCTGGTGATTTACCTTTTTGCAGACCTGGCCCACCTCCTGGCCGAGATCAACTACGCCCACAACACTAACAAGGGCAGGAGTAATACCACCAAGGCCAGGCTACTCCACCAGTCACAGCTTTCCTAATAAAATCTCAGGTTGTGGCCCAGGCTCTGTCCATTTTCAACTATCATAATCTGGACAAACCAAAGACTGTGCTTAGCGAAACTTGGCGAATTAATTTAAGGGAGCGGCACCACCATCGCCTTGTTACCAAGACTCCAGACATCACTGACCATGGCAAGGAATTCTGCAAGTCTCTGTTATCCCCCACACCAGCTCCACTAACTCCATTGTCACCTGATGCTGCCCACCCTTCTTCCACCCCCTACCTCACTAGTAGCATCAGGTCGTATAACTGCGGATCTGGCCCACATCCTGTCCAACACCAACCAAACCTGTAACATCGGAAAGGTCAGGAGGAATCCCCAGGTGCTGACGGCACAGGTAATGTCAGATGTCATCAAGGAGTCGGAGGACCGTACTGCAAGACGGGAAGCCCAAGCTTTGGCCAGAAAAGACAGAGAGCAGCAGCAGGCCAAAGACACCAGCCCAGAAGCCACTTCCTCTACTCTGCCTGCCGGCTCCCGTTTCAGATGCAGAAGAAGAGTGCCCCTTGGGGCTGCTCCTGCCACCAACTCTGGCCTTTCCATTGCTGGTCCGTCAGCCTGCTCTGCCCTCTCTTGTGCCGCCCACAATCACCGGCTGCCTGCCCCCAGCGGCACACCATCCCCAGCGAGCCTGCCTGCTCAGGAACATCGCTATCTTCCTCCATTTCCTGATCAGCAAGTGAATGGAAAAACATTCCTATTTTACATTTGTATGTAAAATAATGTAATGTAAATATCAAAATGTATTAACTATTGTGATGAATAGACATTATTAGTATTTAATATTTTAATATTGTAATAATAAAATATGATTATTCTTCCCAATATCCTTCCCAATGTAAATGCTTTTATATTATCTGTAAATCACACTACACTACTGTAAATAAATAACACTACACTACATGTTACATTAATGTAAAGTCTCCACATCTGACTCAATGTGTTACATGACATTAACAATTAAATTTGGATTATTATCTCGGCACATTGTACATATTCATTACACTCATCTCTGATGGGGGTGAGTCTGCCTACAGGTGGGAGCAGTAGGTGATTTTAAAATTTTTAACATGGGGGATGGTCCAATGGTAGCACACCTGCGCAGGGTCTGAGGGAAGCACAATGCAAATACCACCTAGAATTTTAAAATAGTAATAATTTAATGGTAGTGGTAATATTAATATTAATAAAGTAATAATAATAGGAATGATAGTCATAGGTATAATAATGACAATAATGGTAACAGAGCCAATAACAACAGCTGTAGTAGCAGTTGTCGAGCAGGAACACGGGAGCAGCAGGAGGCCCACAACCACAGATCCAGATCCAATGCATACAGATGGAGAGGGAGAGGAGGAGAGTGGAAAGAGGTGCATCATGGGAAGCCTCCCGGCAGTCTAGGCCTATAGCAGCATAACTAAGGGATGGTTCAGGACTCACCCAAGCCAGCCCTAACTATAAGCTTTATCAAAGAGGAAAGTCTTAAGCCTACTCTTAAATGTGGAGATGGTGTCTGCCTCCCGAACCCAAACTGGGATCTGATTCCACAGGAGAGGAGCTTGATAACTGAAGGCTCTGGCTCCCATTCTACTTTTGGAGACTCTAGGAACCACCCAGCATAGTAACCCTGCATTCTGGGAGTGCAGTGTTCTAATGGGGTAATACGGTATTATGAGCTCTTTAAGATATGAAGGTGTCTGACCATTAAGAGCTTTGTAGGTGAGAAGAAGAATTTAAAATTCTATTCTGGATTTTACAGGGAGCCAGTGCAGAGAAGCTAAGTTTGGAGAAATATGGAATATAAGGATTATTAAATATAAGGAATTCAATACTCTATCCTAAAAATAACAAATGCATGGTCTAGTTTTCGGCATCATTTTGAGACAGGATGTGCCTGATTTTTGCAATGTTATGTAGGTGAAAGAAGGCAGTCCTTGAAGTTTGTTTCATGTGGGAGTCAAAGGATAAATCCTAATCAAAGATAACGCTGAGGTTCCTTACGGTGGTGCTGGAGGCCAGGGCAATGCCATCTAGAGCAACTGTATCTTTAGATAATGTGTCTCTGAGGTGTTTGGGGCCAAGTACAATAACTTCAGTTTTGTCAGAGTTTAACATCAGAAAATTGCAGGTCATCTAGGTTTTTATGTCCTTAAGACATGCTTGAAGTTTAGCTAACTAGTTAGTTTCATCTGGCTTTAGATATAATTGGGTATCATCTGCATAACAATGAAAGTTTTTGGCTAAAGGAAGCATATATAAAGGTGAATAGAATCGGTCCAAGCACAGAACCTTGTGGAACTCTGTGATTAACTTTGGCGTGCACGGAGGACACACCATGTACAGACTGAGAACGATCTGATAGAAAGGATTCAAACCAGCTTAGTGAGGTTCCTTTAATGCCAATTAAATGTTCCAGTTTGTGTAATAGGATGTGATGATCAGTGGTGTCGAATGCAGCACTAAGATCTAACAAGACAAGCATGGAGACAAGTCCACTGTCTGATGCTGTCTCTGTGCTATGATGCACTCTAAATCCTGACTGAAAATCCTCAAATAAACTATTGTTCTGTAGAAAGTCACACAACTGATTGGTGACTGCTTTCTCAAGGATCTTAGAGAGAAAGGGAAGGTTAGATGTAGGTCTATAGTTGGCTTTTATTTTTAAAGAAGCTCATGAAGTCGTTACTACTGAGGACTATAGGAATACATGACTCAATCTCTGTCAGCCTGGCTACAGTGCTGAAAAGAACCCAGGGGTTGTTTTTATTTTTCTCTATTAATGATGAGTAGTAGGCTGCTTTGGCATTACAGAGGAGTTTTTACTATTTAAGACTATCTTGCCAGACTAAACGAGATTCTTCCAGGTTGTTGGAATGCCATTTCCTTTCAAGTTTTTGCAATGATTGCTTTAATTTGTGGGTTTGAGGATTATACTATGGAGCTAACCTTCTTTGTTTTATTATCTTTTTTAGAGGGGTGATAGAATTGCGATAGAGTGTTGTTTGCAGTGAGCCTGCAGCACTGTCAACAAGATGGTCAATTTGGAAGGGGCTGAAATTAGCATAGGAGTCCTCTGTTATATTGAGACATAGCATTGAATTAAATGCAGATGGGATGGCTTCCTTTAATTTAGCTACAGCAAGAGTTCAAAAGTTATTAAATAATGGTCCAATAATGAAGGATTCTGTGGAAAGATTATTAGATGTTCGATTTCAATGCCATACAGTGGGTACGGAAAGTATAAAATTTTTCACTCTTTGTTTCATTGCAGCCATTTGCTAAAATCAAAAAAGTTCATTTTATTTCTCATTAATGTACACTCAGCACCCCATCTTGACAGAAAAAAAAACAGAAATGTAGAACTTTTTGCAAATTTATTAAAAAAGAAAAACTGAAATATCATATGGTCATAAGTATTCAGACCCTTTGCTCAGTATTGAGTAGAAGCACCCTTTTGAGCTAGTACAACCATGAGTCTTCTTGGGAATGATGCAACAAGTTTTTCACACCTGGATTTCGGGATCCTCTGCCATTCAAGAATAGCCACAGAGTTGTTCCGAAGCCACTCCTTTGTTATTTTAGCTGTGTACTTAGGGTCATTGTCTTGTTGAAAGGTGAACCTTCGGCCCAATCTGAGGTCCTGAGCACTCTAGAAGAGGTTTTCTTCCAGGAAATCTCTGTACATGGCCGCATGAATCTTTCCTTCAATTGCAACCAGTCGTCTTGTCCCTGCAGCTGAAAAACACCCCGATAGCATGATGCTGCCACCACCATGTTTCACTGTTGGGATTGTATTAGGCAAGTGATGAGCAGTGCCTGGATTTCTCCACACATACCGCTTAGAATTAACGCCAAAAAGTTCAATCTTGGTCTCATCAGACCAGAGGATCTTATTTCTTATAGTCTGGGAGTCCATGTGTTTTTTGGCAAACTCTATGCGGGCTTTCATATGTCTTGCACTGAGGAGAGGCTTCCGTCAGGGCACTCTGCAATAAAGCCATGACTGATGGAGGGCTGCAGTGATAGTTGAATTTCTGAAACTTTATCCCATCTCCCTACTGCATCTCTGGAGCTCAGCCACAGTGATCTTTGGGTTCTTCTTTACCTCTCTCACCAAGGCTCTTCTCGCACGATTGCTTGGTTTGGCTGGACAGCCAGGTCTAGGAAGAGTTCTGGTTGTCCCAAACTTCTTCCATTTAAGGATTATGGAGGCCATTGTGCTCTTGGAAGTCATTTTCACGATTCGCATTTTTAATTTGGCATGTGTTTTACGTCAGATGCCCTTCCTGACATAACCCTCTGCATTTATCCTGACTTGGGACTGGCACAAGAAGACACTGGCTTGTGCCCCCTTGCGGTGTCAATGAGAGGGACCCAGGTGGAACGGTGAGGTTACAGGGAGCAGAGGTGAAGAAGGTGCAGGACTTTAAGTACTTAGGGTCAACGGTTCAGAGCAATGGAGTATGTGGAAAAGAGGTGAAGAGGCGAGTGCAAGCAGGTTGGAACGGGTGGAGAAAAGTGTCAGGTGTGTTGTGTGATAAAAGAGTATCAGCAAGAATGAAAGGAAAGGTGTTCAAGACGGTGGTGAGACCAGCGATGTTGTACAGCTTAGAGACAGTGGCACTGAAGAAAAGACAAGAGGCAGAGCTGGAGGTAGCAGAGCTTAAGATGTTGAGGTTCTCTTTGGGACAAGGATGGACAGGATCCAGAATGAGTACATCAGAGGGACAGCTCAAGTTAGATGTTTCGGAGATAAAGTCAGAGAGGCCAGATTGAGGTGGTTTGGACATGTTCAGAGAAGAGACTGTGAATATATTGGTAGAAGGATGCTGAGGTTGGAGCTGCCAGGCAGGAGGTCTAGAGGAAGACCAAAGAGGAGATTTATGGATGTAGTGAGAGAGGACATGAAGTTAATTGGTGTGAGTGAAGAGGATGCAGAGGGCAGGGTTAGATGGAGGCACATGATTCGCTGTGGCGACCCCTGAAAGGGAACAGCCAAAAGGTGCTGCAGAAATTCTTTTGTAACCTTGGCCAGATCCGTGCCTTGCCACAATTCTGTCTCTGAGCTTCTTGGGCAGTTCCTTCGACCTCATGATTCTCATTTGCTCTGACATGCACTGTGAGCTGTAAGGTCTTATATAGACAGGCGTGTGCCTTTCCTAATCAAGTCCAATCAGTTTAATTAAACAAAGCTGGACTCCAATGAAGGAGTAGAACCATCTCAAGGAGGACCAGAAGAAATGGACAGCATGTGAGTTAAATATGAGTGTAACAGCAAAGGGTCTGAATACTTATGACCATGTGATATTTCAGTTTTTCTTTTTTAATAAATTTGCAAAAATTTTTACATTTCTGTTTTTTTTCTGTCAAGATGGGGTGCTGAGTGTACATTAATGAGAAATATAATGAACTTTTTTGATTTTAGCAAATGGCTGCAATGAAACAAAGAGTGAAAAATTTAAAGGGGTCTGAATACTTTTCGTACCCACTGTATACCAGAACAAGGTCTGAACCAGAACACTATGTGGGTTTATGTACATTCTGACAAAAGCCAAATAAATCTAATGATGAGATAAATTCAGTACTAAGGCAACGTCCACATGAATCACCTACAATAATTACTTTATCTGTTTTAAGGACTAAACTTGATAAAAACTCTGAGAATTCAGATAAAAATTCAGAGTAAGGACCAGGAGCTATATATACACTATAACAAATAGAATTGGCTGTCGTGTTTTCCAGGTTGGGTTTGAAAGACTAAGAACAAGGCTTTCGAATTAGTTATAATTTAGTTTAGATTTAGGGTTGATTAAAAGGCTTGAGTCGAAGATGACTGCAACTCCACCTCCTCGGCTAGTGCCTCGAGGAATGTGAGCATTAATATGACTGGGCGGAGTGGATTCATTTGTAGAACATATTCTTCATGACCTAGCTAGGTTTCAGTAAGACAAAATAAGGCAATATGATACTCTGATATTAAATCGTTCACTAGTACAGCTTTAGATGACAGAGATCTGATGTTTAAGAGTCCACATTTAATTCTTCTATTTTGTTGTGTTATTTCAGCGTTTTTGTTTAGGTTTTTATGTATGATTCCTCTTCTGTTAACTTTTGGTTTTATTAATTTAAGTGGTTGGGGGGCAGACACCGTCACTACGGAGTTTTGGGTGGGTAACTGCTATGGAAGCGCAGAGAAGCGTGTAGGACTACAACTCTGCTTCCTGGTCTCAACTCTGAGTTGTCATGATTTTGGTCCACTAATAAATTCCGTCAGATTTCTAGATATGAGAGCTGCTCCATCCAAAGTGGGATGAATGCCGTCTTTCCAATTCAGACCAGGTCTTCCCCAAAAAGTCCGCCATTTATCTACAAAGCCCACATCGTTTGCTGGACCCCACCTCGACAACCAGCAGCGGAATGAAGACATGTGGCTAAACATGTCATCTCTGGTCAGGTTTGGCAGGGGCCCAGAGAAAACTATGGAGTCCGACATTGTCTTTGCATATGTACACACCGACTCAACATTAACTTTAGTAATCAGGACCGCCGACGTGAATAACAATCTTACTGTTTACATTCATCCTTAGCCAGCAGTTTTAAATAGGATTCGACGTCGCCCACTCTGGCCCCAGGAATACATTTGTCTATGGTCGCTGGTGTCGCTAACTTTACGTTTCACAAAATGGATCTGCCAATAATCAGAGTTGGTTTCTCAGTGGGTGTGTCGCTGAGTGGGGAGGACTTGTTGGAAACATGAACAGGTTGGTGTTGAACCATGGGCTTCTGCTTATGGCTATGCTTCTTTCGGACAGTCACCCAGCCTCCCTGGTTTCCCGGCTAACAGGAGCTACCTCTGGTCGGTCCACACAGGCTACTGGGGGCTGGCAAACTACAGCAGCTAATGATTGAGTTCCCATGGTGCGGAACCGTGTTTCTAATTCACTAAGAATTGCCTCCAATGCTGCAAATAAACTACAGTTATTACATGTACCATTATCACTAAAGAAGGCAGAGGAATAGCTAAACATTTTCGAAAACAAAACTTTTGGATTTGCATTAATACATTTTTAATCACAAATTAACATTACTTGCAATAAAACTTTTTTTGATTGCAGTGTTGATAGTTTTGCTCTCAAAACTATTCTGTTTGATTCCATAATAAAGACAAAAAACCCTCATAATGATGGTGATGACATGGTGTCTAATGACTGTGGGTAATGAACTGATGAACATGGAGGAGGAACATCAGTGGACACTAGCAGCTGTTTAGACATCCAGAGTTGTTGAAGTAAAAAGCACCGGAAATTTAAACTGAGAATACAGCAAACTCTATTGATTAAACTGCAGCGCAGTGGACAGATTTGCCAATATTGCTGAGTATTTCTTCAGAACTTTGACCACTTTGACTCCACTGCTCCACATCACTGAAACTTGAGCCCACTCCTCTCATGTCATCCAAAGCTGAGTAAACAAGTGTTTGTGAAAGAGTGTGGGCTTCTACAAAGTAGTGCACTGCACATTTATTCTTTAGGTCTATTATCCTTTGTTGGTTATTTATTGTAATGGAGGCTGTGTGAATTTAATCTGCACAACAATCAAGAGTAGGCCTATCCTGTTTGTTCAGCTATACAGCTTTACAGTACGTGATGGAAGCCATCTCATGCAATGTTCATGTTAGAGTAAGCATGGGAGAGACATTTCTTTTCCAGGTTAGGACAGCTTTTAATGATTTTAAAATAATGTACTAAGATCACAAGCTATGGATACTTGATGCTTGGCCTCAGAGGAGATGATTTAGGAGCAAACTATGGGCATCTGTTGTCACCACACATCACATGGAGACCATTTCCACCTGGCATATTGTGTGACAGGAAGGATAAATCCTGTTGTAAATGTTCTTGAGACACAGTGATAATTTGATCAACCAGCTCTGGGACTTCATTTATAAAATGGTCTTACAATCAAGTTCAGAATAGTTTCTTCTCCTGCACTGAATTTCAGTTGTGTCCTGGGTGTTTGTTTCAACAAAACAAATTTAGGCAGCACACCAGTGTTTAAAAAAATCACTGTTGAATTTTTATTGTGGACATAAGGCCTTTCTCATTTCTCAGTTTGTACATCCTTGCTCCTCGCGTAGTAGTTACTCCCACCAGAGATGTGAGTAGAGGAGGTGAGGAAGAAACAGGAGAGAGAGGAGTTGAGGCAACAGGCATTTAACAAAATGAGATATCCTTGCTTTGCGACGTGTTTTGTTATAGCCTACTGCTGTATGATGTCTGTCAGATAAGTATAATAGTGTACATGACAACTTATATTTTTCTTTTAATTCAATTCACAATGTGGCATAATGTGACAAGAATGTACGGATGTCATATATTTTTATTTTATTTAACACAAACACACACACACACATACAGTATATAGCCTTTATATATTTTATTGTGTGAAGCACTATAAATGTTTGTATGAAAAGTACTATACAAATAAAGTGACATACAGTATATTATATAGATGATTGAGGGGTATACAGTATAGTCTATTATACATGTGATTGAGTTACATAGGCTACAGTATGTTACATAGGCCTACACACAAACACACTGACAAAGTAAAACTGATCTCAAATGTAGCCCACAGCCCCAATTGCAACTGTCATCACGACTATACTTTTGGAATATTTGCAGACTACATAATGGGCAATAGACTATATGACAACATGAAATACAGTAAATTAGTGCTGAGAAGAGAATGTTCTTGTTGATATAATACTTTGACGTTAGCAGCTGTTTGCACTTGTAAATATCATGTCACGATTATAGCAGTTGAATTGGGTGTACCCGATAAAAACATAATTAATATCAAGGTGAAATTACATTAAGGAATGTGGTTAGAACAGCGCGTTCCGCGGTGCTAAACAAACTGTGAACGGCAGAAAGTTTGATCGCACATTTAATCATCTTAAATCAGTAATACAACTTGTGAGTACAAAAGGAACACTTGTAGAGTCCTGCTCCAACCGTCTGCTCTTCTCATTTTTCAATTTTGTGCCTCCTTGTCTCCTCGCTCCTCCGTCCTCTTGCCTGTGACCTGGAAATCAATCTCAGCGCGCCATCTTGAAGTACATCTCAATTCCTAAAATGCATCTCAAGGAGAGAGGAGGCTTGCCAGAGAAGATATGAGCAAGGATACACCGGTACTTTGCGGAAGTCTTTTCGGGGCGTGTTTGGTATTTTCACAAATGTACTCATTGATTGACTGTTTGTGTATTGCAGTTCGCTTAGGTCTGTTGCTTCACAGGGGTGATGCTGGGCTGTTTCACCTCGTCGTTCACCTCTGAATGAGCAAATAATACGCTTTGATTTATGACTCAATAGTAGCAAAATATTTGTTAATTGAGGAGTATAATGTAAGACTCATATTAAGCTAATTGTAATAGTAAATTGAAATCTGCCTGAGTCATGCACAAATTTACCTCTGCCTGTTCTCCTTCTCCCTGGTTGTTTGGGCAAAAGAATTCCCTGGGGGCTTGCAAAACGTTCCAGGAGAGTAACAACAAGCAGGAAGTGGGTAGAGGTGAGTTTACACATCCAAATAAAACCTAATAAATTCTACTAAATGTTATATATAATAAATAAATACATTCATATATACAGTACAACCGAACTTCCCTCTACCCACTTCCCGCTTGTTGTTACTCTTCCGGAACTATTAATAGGTATGCGACTAATATAAAGGCTATGTCCGATATAATAGATGCTTGCTGAGTCAGTGACATCTTTTAAATCACTTCTCAAAATGTATCTTTTCAAAAAATCCTTTTATTAATTCTAGTACTCTGTTTTCCCAACATGTCTTATCTGTTTTATTATTAGTAATTATCTTTATTGTTGGTTTGTTTTTTTGCCTCAGTCCTGAAATGTTTTAACCCTGATTCAACCATGTATAGCACTTTGTAACTTTAATTTTGAAAAGTGTTGTATAAATAAAGTTTATTATTATCATTATTATTATTATTATTATTATTATTATTATTATTATTATTATATGGCATTAAATGTGTCTAATTACAGCCTGTGTTGTCTAATTAAGCTATCATTGACCCATGTTGGCAGCATTAAATGGAGTGTCTAATATAGCATAATTTGGTAGTAAGGGTAGAACAGTGCAAATAACTGTAGCATATTTTGGATCTGATATGGTATTGTATTTGATTTAATTAGACTATGATCTTGTAAAATTGTGTATTAGGATCTCCTATTTGTTTTCTAATTAGAGTACAATTTGGTATAATAGTGTCTGAGTAATATATATTTTGGGTCTAATACGGCATTATAAGCATAATTTAGGTGTATGGTGTCTAATTAGGGTATAACTGTGTTTGTCTAATAAAGAACATTATTTCTAGTTTCTAGATCTAATTTGATACCAAGTATGGCTTATTACATCTTATTGGTGTACCGTAAAATAAAATGCAACCTGAATTTCTTTGGACAAAAAAAAAATTTAATTAGATTTCACCTTATTAAAACAAGAAGTAGTTAGATCAGTAGATGCAGCATGCATGGGAACTAGTCCTCAAACAATCTAGCCCTAGTGGTTACCAGCTCATGTATTTTATCCACTGCTATCCCCGGACTTCAGACTTTCTCTGTTTACTGTACACTGATCTTCTCTGCATGTAACTCTGTTTACTGTACTGTGATCATCCATGTTTGATAGCCATGCTGCTGCACACAGATTAGACTGCACAGACAGATTGGGTGCCTCCCCGACAACAACTAACAACACATTTGGCCTCAACATTAGGTCACAGCAACCTTTTGGGTCATGTGTTGTTGTCTGTTCGGCGCTCCTTAGAGGAGACTTAGCCCAATTACAAGCCTCAAAGACACTGTCCTCCGGGAGGATGTTACCATTCTACAGCTGAAGTACAAACACCATATCACCATGGCAACTGCCCCCCTGACACCTCCAACCACCCACCCACCCTCATGCACACATACACACACACACACACACACACACACACACACACACACACACACACACACACACACATTCTCCATCTTTTAGAAATAGTTTTCAGTATATCATACATTATATTGAATGTTACAATACAGTACTGGGGCGGCTATGGCTTAGTAGTAGAGCAGGTCATCCACCAATCGGTGGTTCGATTCCGGCTTCCCCCAGCCCATATGTCGTCCTTGGGCAAGATACTGAACCCCAAATTGCTCCCAAGGGCTGTGCCTTTGGTGTGTGAATAATTAGTTAGTTTCTTTGGCCTGATGAGCAGTTAGCATCTGCCATCAGTGGGTGAATGTGATATGTAGTGTGTGAAGCACTTTGAGTGGTCGGAAGACTAGAAAGGCACTATACAAGTACAGTCCATTTACCATGTACCAATCCACTGACAAGTGATTGGCTCCAGTTTTAGGCTAACTGGAAGGGAAAAGGGAAATGAGGCATGGTTTAGATGGAGTAATAAATGTGGAGGAGAAGATCCTACTAACAAGTATTGTGTGTGTATCCAAAGCCTAATATATCTTATTCCTCTGTGCCATAGAGCTCCACTGTTGTCCAAAAACTATTAAAAACACACGAATGAGCCACACTGTTGCACTGGGCGACATGTTCCTTCATTACGGGCACAATATCAGATAATCAGATGTTCATGTGGACATGGACAAAGTAGTTTATTTGGAATAAATCCAACATACACCATCCTGCTGCTGGAAATAATGCACCAAATGTGTAATAATCCACAGCTGAAAATAGTTCCAAACTAATTTCCTCCTGTTTGAGTAACATTTGCTAAAAACTACATTGGTTAGCTGTTTTATGACTTACACTACATTTATATTTTTAAAGAATTTTGTCTTCACTAGTAACTAGGGCTTGGGGCTGAATGCCACAGACACGGTAGGGAAGTCAGAAACAGGCACACTAACAAATTGTTGGTGTTTTCTTTTCATGGGATTTATTGACAATAAGAAGACCATAGTAGAGAACAACACCAGCCCTATCCTTTAATGTCCTGCATAAGAGGGCAGAGTGAGCTCTTTTTTTGTTCCTGGAATTGACAGGCAGTCATAAATGGTCAACATATGCATAAAACATAAGCAGTTTTGAGAAAGGGTCATTGTGATTATCAGGTGTAAACCCCAAGACAAGTCAAGTTTATTTATATATCACAAAATCACAAGTTTATCTCAGAGGGCTTTGTAGTTTGTTCATGTAACATATGGCACCCTCTATCCTTCTTCCATTTTCCCAACAAAGTAAAGCTCCATAAAAAACACTTAAAAGTCCTGGTCGCACCAGAAAGCGGCACAGCAAAATTCACCCACGTCTTTAAGAAATAGAAATAATTTCTATTTCAGTAATTTCAGTATTCCAATACCTGTTTAAGAGTATAGCATTTGATGCAGTATCAGCATGTTTTATAACAGTGATACAATGCAGAATTTCACCTAATTGATGCCTTAGAATTATCAGGTTCTATCTGTAGTCTGAGGGGTTTTGAGTTATTGTGGATCAAAGTTTTCAGTTTTCAGTTGTTTTTTGTTTTTGTTATTTTTCTTTACTTTCCTTACTGTTGTTTTTTGGTGTAAAATTTAATTTATTTTTATACTGTGAAGTATTTTTACAGCAACTTTTATAATGAAAAACTATAACTGTACAGTGTACACTGGCGATGGCGTAGCCAATCCAGGGAGACTATGGCTTAGTGGTAGAGTGGGTCGTTCCACCAATCAGAAGGTTGGCAGTTTGATCCTAGCTTCCCCCAGCCCACATGTCGAGGTGGCCTTGAGCAAGACACTGAACCCCAAATTGTTCCCGAGGGCTGTGCCTTTGGTGTGTGTGCGGGTGATTTACTTTCTTTGAACTGATGGCACCTGCATCAGTGTGTGAATGGGGTGAATGTGATATGTAGTTGAAGCGCTTTGAGTAGTCGGAAAAGACTAGAAAGGCGCTATATAAGTACATTTACCATTTATCCACAGGTAGATGTCATACGACAGTCTCCTTTGGTAGGTAATCCGTGGCACGAAAAACTATCCACACCTCATACATAGTTAGCCTGAGTCTCGTTACCCTGAAAGAGTGCCAGCCAGCTCACATCGGGGTCTGTGAGTGTGCCTAGCAGCTCTGCTTCAACTTTCAGCAATTTACGGAAGCAGAGCTGCCAGTCACACTCACAGACCCCGCTGTGAGCTGGCTGGAGCTCTCTCAAGAGACTGGTCTGGTACACAAGAGGCTTTTATTTCCCCGATGGTTTGTTTAAGTATCACAACACAAATGTCCATTATTAAAAAAAAGCAGGAACCTGTGATTATGTGCCTATATCTCCTCTGGGGTGTTTTGGTGTATTGTTATTGTGACTGGCCAGTTTGTGGAGCTTCTCTTTGCTGCTGCGGAAACAAAAACGTGAGCTGCTGTGTAGGCAGGCATACTGGGTAGGCTCGCCCAACAAGTCCAAGGCTAATTATGGGTCTTCAGCTAATACACTAGCTTGCTATTCTCAGTACACTCCTATCATGTTTCCATCTTAAGGTCTTTTCACACAGGGAGCGACACTCCGCCTGAGTACTCGCTTGGATCCGCGGGGTCGCACTGTGCTCCTCATGTGAGTAGACAGGCAGAGAAGCGCTCCGCTAGTAAACGCCAGGCGCTCTATGCGTGGTAACCAGGGAAACCGCTTCTGGGCATTACTGTATCCCTGCCGGTTCAACTGTTTTTTCTTTCTAGCCTAGCTGAAGTTAAAATTATACATAACGTTACCTGATACATACAGTCTTGAGCTGATGCTCTGCCATGCGAAAGCCCTCCTGTTTATGAGGCCTATATATTTCAGGAAACTGAAACTGAACTGCAAGAATCTGTCTCTCGTCCATTGATTTGCACAGCACACAAAAAAAAGTCGCATCGAAAAAAAGTTCAAGGCAATTCAACTCTGGCATCGGGCGGGCGCGTGCGTGCGACGAGAATGACCGCGACAGTTTCACAGGATCGCACCCGCATGTCACTCCACCTGTGAGATTGCCTGCGCCTCCCTACCTTCCCACTCACCTCTCATTAAAAAATCAATTACCAGACATGTCAATCGGCATGTGAAAATCAGAATCAGTATTGTTTAAATTGTACAGCTTTTTGCACATCTTTGTCAGGGAATATTAACAATACTCAGTCCGAATTTATAATCATGTTAATACGCCACCCAATCATTTGTAATCATCTCTACCTCACTCCTTATCAGAATCAGAAATACTTTATTGATCCCTGAGGGGAAACTTTTTTGTTATAGTAGCTCACTATCACGTCAGTGCACACAGGAATAGAAGTACCAAGCAAAAAATATAATACACTATAATAGAGGTCAGAAAATAAATTAATTACCAAGTGAGTATAAGTATAAAATAAGTGTGAAGTACAAAGTGGGTTTACCTGTTGATAATAATAATACGGTATAAAGTAATAGTGCATAAACTGTCAAGTTAAGTGTAGCTCTTAAGATTATAATGAGACAGAGGATATTGCACAGCAGTAATAGAAGTATGAATAAATAATATCAATAAATAGGGAATTTTAAACTGAAAAGCGTAAATTGCACAGGAGTATTAACACAGAATATTGCACAATTATTTTTAAGTATTGCAGAGATGTAATGATCAATGTCCAGTTTAATGACTTAGGGTCATATAGACTAACACTTAGAGGGAGGAGTTAAAGAGTTTGATGGCCATAGGCAGGAATGACTTCCTGTGGCACTCTGTGGTGCTTTTTGGGGGGCATGAGTCCTCCGCTGAAGGTACTCCTTTGTTTGACCAGCATGTCATGGAGTGGGTGGGAGACACTGTCCAAGATGGCATGTAGTTTGGCCAGCATCCTCCTCTCTGACACCACCGCCAGAGACTCCAGCTCCACCCCCACAATGTCACTAGCCTTACGGATCAGTTTGTTGAGTAGTAGCACTGGCCACCACAGACTCAGCATTGTCCGGCAGATGTTGAAGGACCTCAGCCTCCTTAGAAAATAGAAGTGGCTCTGGCCCTTCCTGTAAAGAGCTTGAGTGTTCTTAGCCCAGTCCAGTTTATTGTCCATATGTACTCCCAGGTATTTGTAATCCTCAATGTCCACACTGACCCCCTGGATGGAAACCCGCGTCACTGGTGCCTTGGCCCTTCGTGGGTGCACAACCAGCTCCTTAGACTTTGTCGCATTGAGCTGCAGATGGTTCTGCTCACACCATGAGACAAAGATCCCCACCACAGCCCTGTACTCAGACTCATCACCACCGCTGATACATCCCACCACAGCAGAGTCATCAGAAAACTTCTGAAGGTGGCAGGACTCTGTGTGGTAGCTGAAGTCCGTGGTGTAGATGGTGAAGAGGAAGGGAGAGAGGACAGTCCCCTGAGGGGCCCCAGTGTTGCTGACCACGCTGTCTGACACACAGTGCTGCAGGCGCACATGCTGTGGTCAAGTGCCAGTCAAGTAGTCAACAATCCAGGACACGAGGGGGGCATCCACTTGCATTGATGCCAGCTTCTCACCCAGAAGGGCTGGCCGGATGGTGTTGAAAGCAAGTCAAAAAACATAATCCTTACCGTGCTTGCTGGCTTGTCCAGGTGGGTGTGGATGCGGTTCAGCAGGAAGATGATGGCATCCTCAACTCCCAGCCGGGGCTGGTAGGCGAACTGAAGGGGTTCAGGAGGGGTCTGACCATGGGCCGCAGCTGTTCCAGCACCAGTCTCTCCAGGGTCTTCATTATGTGGGAGGTCAGTGCCACTGGTCTGTATTCCTTGGAGCCACTGGGACGCGGTGTCTTCGGCACAGGAACAAGGCAAGATGTCTTCCACAGAACAGGGACCCTTTGAAGACTCAGACACAGGTTGAAGACATGTTGAAAGACTCCACATAGCTAATTCAGCGATTTAACGCGGCAGTCCATTTGGATTTGTCTGGTGGAGTCCTCTCAGGCTCAGACACTGACGTGGCCTGGTCCACGCTGTCAGAGGGTTCAATGGTGGAACTGTTCCTTCGGGAGGCAGTGGAGGGAAGCAGCAGTTGACTGTCTCTGCGCTATGCTTTTATGGAGGTGATAATGTCATGGCCAGGCGCCAGGATTTCCTGCACTGTGTTGCAGTTCGTCCAATAGGTCCAGTATTTGGATTCAAGCTTAATGACTAGGGGCGATTTGGTGCAATTTTTTTTTTACTGCCTTTGTTTTCCATTCAGGCCTCTTAGTTAAGGCTTTCCCTTTTCCAACTAGGCCCGTCTTTGTTCTCCACACGTGGTGAGGTCCAACACTTTTATATATAGAAATGGAATATAATATAATATTATGTTCCATTTCTGCTAATAGCTCCTCCTAAATGTTACACACTGGACCTTTAACAGGAGAAATTGAGGAAATCTCAGGAAGCAACATAGCAACATGGGGATCCCTATTTCTGGATTGACAGAAATGCACTAGGTACCACATGTGGAGTAGACAGAATAATTACAATACAGAGACAGAATTACAGTATCCAACCAAGACCTGCAAAGTAGCAATGCTAAAAAGTTCTAGGAATACAGAACAACATTCTGGTAGTAGAATTACAGTATACCACCACCAACTCCATCATGTGTTAGCAAAATGTAGCATGTATACAATTTTGACAATAAATTTAAAGTGTAATAACTTGTAAAGTTTCAAGATAAGTGCTCCTATTGCCTTCAACATTCTGTAATTTTCCTCTTCAGCTCGTGTCAGTCAAACAGGCCTGTTTGCCTGCAACAGCAGGTCGGCCACCTGAGCGTTTATAGCTCAATGTGCTTCCTCGTGATTTGATGAGCTCAGCTCAGCGTTGCATAAGGTGCAGAGCCTTGATGTTCCCACTTCAGGGAGGAAGCGATGCCTTTTGTGAAAAGTCATGTAAGTGCTGCTGAATGCATGCAAATGTTCCACACACACAGCAACATATGTTTACACACATGGATTGGCTGTGAGGAGACATTTGAGGGTTTCATCTGCAGGCTTGCTTGTTGGATTTGTCCTGCTGTGGCAGTGACTGAACAAATGTAGCCATCGTTTAGTTTTTTCCCTATAGTACATTACTACAGCTTCATGGTCGTCCTCCAGATGTTTAGAAAGTATCAAAAGAGTATCAAAATTCTTCTTCATAAAGGCTCCCATAGTTGCTATACTGTAGCACTACAGAATAAATACAGGATTTAGGGTCTTTTACGGTGGTTAGTTTTATTTCTCTGCTCCATCTGTTTTACTCGGAGGGTGTAAACACAGCAACACTGCTACACTGGTGCTGAGGTCAGGTGTGAGTCAGTGCCTCATGATTGCACTTTATTGGTGTGAAATCTTGTCTCTTGCTCAGACACTCTCTCTCTTCTCCTGTCTTCTTCCCTTTCTCTCATTCATACACATACATCCACACATGTTACCAAGTGGGTCACAAAAGAACACACACGGACATGAGCGCACACACATACTTGTAAACTCTTGGAGCTTGTAAACACTTTCACTGTCCTCACTCTATCCTTCTGTCTGCTCTTTGTCTCATTGACAACCTGTTTTCTCTCTCTCTCTCTCTTCCTCCTTCCCTCTCTCCATCTCTCTGGTGCCTGGTGGGGGAAGCAAAAATAACTTTCTTGAAACTAGCACAAAAATCCAGCCACTACAAAACACTGTGATAACTAGTATAAAACAGTTGAGATAAACATTGAAACTTCAATCATTCAAGATAAATGAGCTTGAGACTAGATTATTTGTCTTTCATTCAACTCAATTTAGAAGTTAAGAT